>NC_067120.1:8687860-9295360 GCF_021347895.1 Acanthochromis polyacanthus
TATGAGTTTAAATACATAATCTCATAACCAGTCATTTTTAACTTAGATACGATCATAAATCTTATTTTCTCTTCACTTCATAGTGGAAGGTAGAGAGTCAGAGTCAGTGCGTCATTATCCAGTCCATTCCACTTGTTCATATGGAGCACGCCCACATCACTGAAATCCAGTCCATGTTTTCCCTGCAACCTAGGCTGCTGTTACCTCCGCATGTGTTATAGGGAACGAGCACACAGAACGGAGGACAGCAGCATTTGGAGAAGAAATGCGAACAGGAATGGATATGCGAAATGTTTTCAGGAGAGGAAGTATTCATCGCTGCTGATAGTAACAATAAGTTAGCTCCAGCCCCCCAGCTAACAGCAGAAAGTCCCATGTAATAAATGAACCAAATGCTCCCTGTTTGACAAATGAAAACCTGGCTTGTTCATTCTGTAGGAGAGAGCCCCTTGTAAAGGAGGCAGAGATGCTGCTGTATCTCTGTGCACGTCTTACCTTTGTTGTTCTGCGGTCAAAAGTTACATTTCAGCTCTAAAAGAACGCTGCTACTTAGCTAGCTAGTTAGTCTGAAATGCACTGTGAAGGTTCTGGTTGTTCATGGAGTTGGTTGTGCACTCTTTTTTTTACCATATACTATCTTTGGGGTGACTTCCTTCTGGATAATAATAATAAAAATAATAATAATCATAATAATCACTCCACCACCCCTATTGACCTGTAGGAGTCAGGGCAGAGGAGCAGAGAGAGTGAGAGGGGAGAACCTCTACTGGAAAGGTGAGTCTAAAGGATTTTATAGGAGAGAATCATTTGTGATGCAGACAGTCTTGGATTTTTATGGAACTTGATGTGAATATGAAATATGAAACATTTCAGTCCAGGTGCACCATATAAGACTTATTTAACTTGAGCTTTTATTTATTAGAGTAATGATTGGAAAGTGGAGATAGCCAAGAGAGAGATATATAAGCCAAATATACGACATAAATAAATAAATAATTTTGCTAGTTTTGGACCTAATATGACTCTGTTTTCACTGGTTGGACTAAAGAAGACTAAGACCAGGAACACTGTGGCTCTAGAGGGAACACTCTCCTCTATTATGATTATTAAAATGGCTGGTCTGGAGCCATGCAATAAGTGGGAACCCACCCCAGAGATCATCAAGGCTTCAAAAAAAGCCACCAGGGAGTACAACATGGCTCACAAAAATTCATTTTTCCCTGTTCTTTTCCTGTTCCTGTTTACAATTGTGCCATTTATTCTGAGTTGACAGTCTTCATTATTTATTTTTGGGCATCGTTAATAAGTTATTCATTCATTTAGTCCTGGGTTTAGTCCATGATACTCTGCTCCTGTGATATTCAGTCAGACCTGGTTTAGTCCTGATTTTAGTTCATGTCACCCTGCTCCTGTGAGACAGAGTTTCGTGTGTGATTGTAATTCTGTTCAGTGAATAGATAACTTAAGTTATAAAGATGTTTTGCTTTTGCTTAAGCACTTTTTATTGTTTAGTTGGCTGATGTGGTCAAATTGAAGCTGTTGTGCATTAGAAATCCTCCAAGACAAATGTTACAAGTGGTTGCTGGAGTTATTTCAGTTATGCACATATTTATGGAAAATGCTGAAATGTGTTGTGCACATCCAGCCACAGAACTTTCATCCATATTTTACATGAAGAACTATTTTCAATACTGCCTGCCGTTGCAGGTTTTTTTTGCTCTCTGCCAGACAGTCACTCACACCTGGAGTTGAACCCCAGCCTCCTGGGTGTGAGACAGCCACTCTACCCACTGAGCTAGGCCACCCCATGCATGTCTCACTCACTCACTCACTCACTCACTCACTCACTCACTCACTCACTCACTCACTCACTCACTCACTCACTCACTCACTCACTCACTCACTCACTCACTCACTCACTCACTCACTCACTCACTCACTCACTCACGCCTGGAATCAAACCCCAGCCTCCTGGGTGTGAGACAGCCACTTCACCCACTGAGTTATGCCACCCTATGCATATATTAATCTTCACTCACTCACACCTCCACATGAGCACAACAGACTTGGAATCGAACCACAACCTTCTGGGTGTGAGACAGCCACTCTACCCACTGAGCTATGCCACCCTATGCATATATTAATCTGCACACACACACCTTACAAATGCTGCAACAAATAAGAAGTTGCCAGGATACAGCCTAAACATCTTGAGGCACTTATAATAATATATGGTGACTTCAATCATGTCACCCTCTCCTCCCACTTGACTGGATTTATCATTCTAAACACCACGGATCATCCACTCATAATATCGTGATGGGCCTCTCACTTGACTGCAGGACGGAGCGATATAGAAGATCTTTGTACCCACAGCGATCAGGCTTTATAATTCTATAGCAAATAGTTGATGAGCTGACAGACAAATGAATTTCCCTTTTGGGATGAATAAAGTAATCTGAATCTTTATTAATTAATTTAAAAAATATATCATGTGGATTACAATAAAGTCAACATGACAGATGATTAAAAACAACCAAAACGTTGATCTGAGTCTGAGAATTCAAAGAGCGCTTGTGGAGATCTCATTTGTTCTCTCTGAGCTTAGTATGAGATGCATGAACTGAAGCTGGGATGAGAATAGATTGAGTTCTTAGAGAGAGCTCTCTGATTTCTCTGCCTGAGATCACAAAGAGACACAAAAGTTGAGAAACTCTGAGAATTATATTAGAGCTTGTTGAGATCTCTTCTGAAACTTTAAAGGAGACTAAACTGAGATTTAGTGCATCTTATTGCTCTGGAGAAAAAATGAGACACAGGAGAAATAAGCCTTAGTCTCAGTTTGGTGTCACACAGATCTCAAAGTTGTCTCGGAGAAGTAAATGAAACATTTTTGAGATCTCTTTTTGAATTTTCTTTTCCTCTGGGATACCACTACTCTCAATCCTATTCCTTCTGATCTGGCTGGATTGGGCCTGTCTGTTTACATGAGACTTGTTGATTTTGATTGGAGTAATTTTCTGAGTATTTGTGTCCATGTAGACACAGCTAATGAGATGTGAGTCGGTTAATTAGCCAGTCAGTCAGTCTGTAGCAGTCCAAAAGTTTCTTGAAGAATTATTTTTGACAGTTAATTTCTTGAGCAGTGTGTTTAATTGTGTACCAAAATCTTTTTTTATAAAGCACATTTGAAAATCACCAAAGCTGACCAAAGTGTTGTTTAATTATACGACAGACAACAAGATCAATTTGTAAAATTAAGCAAATCAAAAATAGTAAAATATGAAGACCACTAAGACAAACCAAAGGCAGTAGAATGCTTGTGTATCTTGGGATATTTCTCAAGAATGTCAGTATTGGTGGGATGGATGGGAAGGTTATTTCAAAGCTTTAGGGATGCCACCACAAAGACACAATCTCGCTTACCCAGTAGCCTCGATCATAGAAGAGTTAATTAGTCATTCTGGAGATCTAAGAGGCCTGCTTACAGATCACTGTACCTCTCTGATTTCATTAACTTACTCTTATTTGTTAATATTGTCTTGTTTCTTATCTCATTTCCTTATAATATCAAGTTGGTAGTATTGGGCATATACAGAACTTCAAAATATTTCAAAGGTGTGAGAAAATGATATATACATTAATTAAAACTTCAAAAAAGGCTCCAATTTAATGCAGTTGCTAGAGTAAATCTGAGTTTATTTCTTTTTCAAAGTATGTTAAAGAAGCTATGTATTTCTGCTCTCTTTGTTGTAATTGATTGGTGTCTTTTTATGTTTTTTTCCCATCTGAATGTAATATGAAAAGTGAGACTCATCAGGTAAAGTGTGAAGTGTGTCTTGTTACAGGATGAAATGGAGATAGGGAAAGAACACTTAATAGGTTTGCTATTATCCCTCACACTCCCTTCTGCTTCAACTCTTGCAATCCTACACATCCTAGGAAATAAGAACACACACACGCACACACACACGTGCACAAGAGAGGCCTAAAACTGAAGAGTCCACAGAGAGAAGAGAAAGTGCCTAAAAAGAGGTTAAATGACATTACAAAGACAACCCAATTAGATTATGAAAGATATTCTTAACAAAGTCTGAAACTCAATGATCTGTAATGGGAGTCCTGTGGCTTATAAAAGCATTTCCCTGGAACCATCTCTCTCTCTGTCTGTCTTTCATTTACCGTCTTTCTCTCCCAACCACTTTCTCCTCCTCTTCACTCGCTCACAAATGTTAACACACACTTGCAGCGGGATTGAGACGCAGATCTCTGCACGCAATCGTCAGCCAACTGTGGCGGCATGTGATGCTATCCTGCTACTGTGTTTGAATTTCAATGGCCAGCCAGCTAGTGAGAAACCAAAACTATTTCAACACGCTCAAAATACACAACTGGGATGCTGCAGAGAACATCTGTTAATGATCTCACTTGATTTCTTTATTTGCACAACTGCAAACTGAAGACTAAATTTAGTCTTTTTGTCTTTTCAGATTCTCAAATTATGGCTGCAAAGAGTAAATCATTGCTTGAAAACTGATTATTGCTTTTAATCTTTTTTTTAATGT
Source organism: Acanthochromis polyacanthus (assembly GCF_021347895.1). Classification (NCBI taxonomy): domain Eukaryota; kingdom Metazoa; phylum Chordata; class Actinopteri; family Pomacentridae; genus Acanthochromis; species Acanthochromis polyacanthus. The sequence continues at coordinate 8,692,426 of NC_067120.1, forward strand.
CCTGCTTTCATGCCAGAATGCACAAAACTGACACAAGCCACTGGATCATTAGTCTCCTGAGCTCAGGGATGGGAGGTCAGATGTCCTTGTGCCTTTTCGTCTTATGTTATTCATTTTTCTGTCTTTCTGTCCAGCCAGCTGACCTGCAGATTAAAGCAAACTTCTTACACATCATCCCTCTTTGATGCCTCTTCAGTACCTGTTATTACTAAATGCTCTGGCTGTGTGTGTGTGCATGCATGTATGGATTGTATATGTGTATATTGTGTCAGCATCAGTGCATACAGCGTGCTTTGCAACCGAAAATGTCGATCCCAGTGTATTTTCTGCTTGCTCTATAAGTTCCTTAATACAGCATCAATGGATTCAGCGTTTAATCTCCTAATCTCCAGCTCTCAGTCCCTGCTCTCCTACTCTTTCACCTTTAAGCACTCTGCTTCTCACCCCTCTAACACACACTCATACATAGCTACACTCTTACACTCCTACATATCTATCTCTGAATCCCGGTCTGCTAAATTCTAAATAGGATCACAGTGAAATACAGCTACTCTGTTGTACCATTTGTGGTAACTGCTGTAGGTATCTAACTCTGCGGTCGTGCAAGTGGATGAGAATGTGCAGGAATATGCATGTGTGTGTGTGTGTGTGTGTGAGAGAGAGAGAGGGAGATTAGCAAGATTACCAAGACATCCTTATAGCCTCGATGCTACTGTGGTGCCATCTTCTGGTTGTGAAGCACAATAACCTTGTATTAATTATACAGCAAGCAGGAAAAACTGGCTGAGACTGCACACATTTGCATTCCAAACACAAACACGCCACCGAACGAATGCGGCATTTAAAGCATGAAATGAAAAAGAAGAAATTCAAAGATTGAAAAAAAAACATTTAATATACTGACAAACATCATAAAGCATTTCAAATAATTGCTGAAATTGGGTTTAACATCTTGTATATTGGATAAGATTAACTTTATAGTGAATGTACATTATACAGAAAAACATAAGGCAGTACTGTACAACCTGTAGAATATAGCAGCTTGCAGCATCTTTCAGTGCGCACACGTCCACACACACCATTTTCTCACTCTCGTATGTACATACGTAATATAGTTATGATAAAAAGCCATCTCGATCATTTACACTGGCAAAGGAGGTGTGTTAATATGTTTCAAGGGCCATTCAGTCATCACAGTGAAGCCCATTACAGACAATTCAGTTACAAAGCCCATCCCATCCACGAAGTTTGAAGCAACAGACTTTGTGACACTAATATCCAGAGTGGAATGGAATTGGGGGTCTGCCAAGGTCTGAGTGAGGGGATAATTCATTCAGCACTGGCTCAAACATGCACCAGCTCACGTACACTCACACACACAGAGACACACACACTCTCCCCCTCTGCAGTTTTCTTTATGCATACAGACACTGCTGCGGAAAACCATATAAAAACAGACCCGCCCACATTTAATTTAGGCTTAACATTAAGGAAATAGATTTTGTATAGAAAGAGCTTGTGTGTACACATGAATGCTATATTTTTTGTTTTCCATTTCAAATCCTATCAAGGCTGGGTAACCGTACATTCGTTTTATCTACACAGAAAGCAAAGAGCATCCTCATATATACAGTCAGTGATATTGTTGGAACATTACAATACTGGTAATGGAGTTTATTAGGTGTTTCCGTACGTTTGACTTTGACTGAAGGCTGAAACACGCCGATAGTACACTTTATATCATTTTCCTGCCAACATTCACGTTCTCCTGTCATAGATCTATAAGACCCAAATTACATTTAGAGTGCCACAAATACACTCATTAAAATACTATGTACAGTAAGGACCACTTTATCTAAGCCCCTTGAGATGCTTGGAGCTTGGCAAGAGTGCCCTTAGCGTTGCCCTACCACTGGATAGTTTTCTAAGTGGCCCATTAATGTACTCTACAGAGGGAGCTGCAGAGCCACTGCATTTGGTGTTCAAAACATTCAAGTAATGCCAGGAATCGAGAGAATTCACATACACACATACGACTCTGGTGGATTTGCCACCAAAAAGAAAATTGTGAAATGGATGAAAACCAAATATTTGTTTGCCTGGTCTGCTCCCAACTGAATCAAAGTAAAATGTTTCAGTAAAATTCAACTTTTATTGGGTCCCTTCTTTACTTGTTAGCTGCTCTAGCAATTCATTTCCTTCTGTATGTCTTAAGATATGAACAATATCAACTTTTAGGCCTCATATTCGCTGTCATTGACTCTTAGAATCAGTACAGTATTCGTTAATGAAATCTTACATCATAGTGTACATGCATCTGCAGATCACTTTCCATGTAAGTATGTAAAAGTCAGGAACCAGATGTCCTGAGTGCACTGCTGAAGTTCAGAAGTACAGGCTCTTGATTTGATGTAGTCCCCTGATTGTGATTTATTCTGTTAAGTCGCTAAACAATCTGAGGGTTGGGGTAATATTTGAAGACTTTGTAGATCCACTGTGTGTAGAAGGGCACATTAATGAAGATGCCGGGTTGGTTGGCTCGAGCACAGCCTCTGCCAGGGACGCTCACGCCGACAATAACCCTGATCTCACCATCCTGACACACAAGAGGGCCGCCATAATCCCTCTGCAAAAGAATAGTAAATAGATAGCACATTTTGCGACGTCAGTGGGGGAGAAATGGCGATCGCCCCTGTTTACATTTATGGCAGGGTTAAATGAAAGCACAATGTCTTTTAACACTCTCAGCAAAAGACAGTACCACCAGTATTTGTGAACATTGGCAGCTCTCCTCCAAAGCTTGAAACCACAAAACCAAGTCTTTGATAGCTGATGAAATGTAGCGCAACAGTCTCCAGCTGCTCTATTTACAACGGACTGAATACTAAGCCTCAGGATTCAAACAACATTTGTTTGAGATTTAGATCAAACTGGGCTTTGAAAGCAAGGCACAAATAGCCTCATGGAGTCACACTGGGAACAATTACTTTATCCATAAGTCCAAAGGCCTGTCCTTGTTTACCAACAAGAACTGAATGCAACCATATGAATAATAGTGAATGGGTTTCCTTCTAAAACAATTTTTTGACCACATGTTTAAATGGTTCTCCGGCTTACTCCAACAGTCCAAAAAAACATGCTCAGGTTAACTGGTGACTAAATTGTCCTTAGGTGTGAATGTGAATGTGATTGTTTGTCTCTATGTGTAGCCCTGTTCTAAACTGGTGACGTATCCAGAGTGTCCCCTGCCTTCGCCTTAGATTAAGCGGTGTATAGCTAATGGAATGATGTTACATTTGTAAAAACTCTCACTAGGATAATAATACAAACTGTTCCCAACAGTTTACCTCACACACTCCTTCATTCTTTCTCCCGCCTGCACAGATCTTGGTGTTGGTGATGTGGAGGTTGCCTCTGTGCATCTCTCTACACCTGCCACTGCTCACAATGGGCAGATCCACTGACTTCAGGACATCATCATGACCAGTACCTAAAAGAGTTAAGGGTTGCACTTTATCATCAGTATTCTGTTGCTGCACATGCAATACAAATGAAACAACTGGACACTGGTACAGTTTTTGCATGCATATGATCTCACAATATATCATAAATACACAGCCAGATAACATTTAACATATTTGTGTATATTCTCACAGCTGAATGGTTTATACAAAATTATGGCCCATTTTATTAAAGATGTCATTCTTCTCTAAATCTGCTTCTCAAGCAGTGCTGACCCATGCTTAAAATATTACTGACACTGTGAGCCATTATTTAACAGAGGACGTAGTATAATATACTTTTGCACCTCCACCTTATAACATTTAATAAAATAATTCAGAATCTCCAAGACTGCTGCAGGAGAAATGCAATATAAATGCAATATATTGCAAACCCAGGTGACCTCGAGAGCGCGTATGTATACAACAGCTGTGGTGAATATACAGAGAAGAAGATTAGTACCTTTGGTCTCTCCCCAGCCATACATTTTACATATTGTGTCCTCTGGGATGGAGCACCCAGCGACAGGCAGCTGAATTGTATGGACGTTGTCTGCAGGAGAGGCAGGCCTGGACGTATTTAAAGAAAGTACAAACCATGATCAACATCACACACAGAAATATATATATTATTGTATCTTTAATATGATTTTTCCAGTCACTCACTTAGAGAGCTTTAAGAGGGCTAAACTGGAGCCCTCAGGGCCACAAATCACATGAGCAATGCTGACTTCCTGTCTCTTGGACCAGTCAGGAGCGTCCTCTCGAATATCAGAGACTCCCAGCCACACCCGATACTCACTGAGGTCTGGAACACTGAAGAGGCACAAGAAAGAGTTAATGCTTCAAGAATACTCCACATGTATTACTCTATACTGAGAGGCAATCAGATCTGAACAGACAGTAGTGACTATGGTTCGATAAAGAGATAAACAGACGAACTGAACAGATGGATCTGACTTTTTATACTGAGGGTTTAAATAAAGAAATATACCGATTCTTCAAGCAAGAAAGAAGTGACATTGGCAGCAAGCATTGAAGTTACCATGAGGAGAAGCACTGCCTGTCGGTAAGCACCCACTCTTCTCGTATTAGGGAACCGCCACACCAATGCACTGATCTGGAAGGAGCAGAAAACACACAAATGACATATGAAGGGCAAATATTAGGATTCACTAGCTATGAACGGTACAGAACCTTTAGTGGTCAGCTTTAAAAACTATACTGAGAAATCCAATTGATCTTCAACTATGTAAAGATTGAGTAGAAGGACATATAGTAGTACAATGCCAAGCTAACAATACAGTTAATAAAAACAAAACAAACAAAACATCCCTGATTAAATCTCTGCCTATGGTACAGTATAGCATTTGTAGTGTAGGCAGTCCTTATAGTTTTCAAAAATCTGAAGAAGTAAGTAAAAGTTTCATTGAGTTCTATCCATACTACAGAAACACTGTGCTCTCCCTTCACACGAGTTTCTTTCACTATTATGCAAGTTTTATGGCTAAATGAAGATACTGATTGATCACAAATGCAAAAACTCTGAAAATGCATTTGACTCCTACACTAAAAACAAACACACACACAAAAAGGAAAAAAAAACATTCCAGTTTTTTTTTTAAAGAAATTCAAGTCAGGTGTGGGCAGGATGGCCTATTGTTCTTCTTCAGCGGTGGAGGAAAATGTGTAGAATAGTAAACGCCGTACCCTCTCTGTATGCTGACCATCCAGCTGCCGTCTGATATTCCCACCCGACCTCCTCCCACAATCCTGGGTCTTTTATGGATAAAACAGCTCACAGAGGACAGTCCACCTAGCAAACACGCAGACACACACACATGAAATTACACACCCAAATATTTTAATGTTTCTCATGTCATACAATAAACACTTAATTTGGGCCATAAATATGAATTCACAGGCAGACACATTCGGTAGTTAATTTTGACATATTGTTTACACAATCACAATACAAGAGGCACTTGAGCTGCCTAATGAGCCGCCCTAATCATCAGTTTACATAGAAAACATAACCTGTTATGTTGATGAGGCCATTACTTGAGGTCATTATTGAATGTGTGGCGTAATTTGAGCGCTATATGAGGGGAGAGTGAGGATTCATCCTCTGTTCTTGAGTTACTATGAGAAGATGAACTAGTCATACAGAGAGACAACATAATGTTCTGCATCATGTACCGTAATAGCCGGACATAAAAGGACAACGTCAAGTTCTGTACAAAAAGAAATGCTACTCGCCTCACAGGCTATCAAACAAAAATCAGCAGCTTAGCCACTTGCAAACACAGATGTGCTGACAGAGACACTCACCCAAAGGAATGGTGTTCAGTGAAGTATCACCTGCAGAGAGAAGAAGAGACCAATAAAATGATTATGGAATACTAAACTAATGCAGAATAAGAAGCTCACGCAGAGATGTAAATTCTACAGTAGGTGTACAGCCATCAGGGGCCTTGTGTTTGTCTGTCAGGTCGCAATCACTTCTTTCAAATCTGGAGTTTCACTGAATATAATAAGCCATTAGGGACCATACTGGTATGTCTGCAAGCTGCAGTAATTTAACAGCTTAAGATTTTTAACTGGAACAAATCTCCAGGTTAGTTTTTATACAAAATACCTTTCTCATAGTTTCAGGCGACCTTCTGTAAATTTCTGTACACAGTGAAAATCAATCATAATCTGCTTCCATTGTGTAGTCTAATGTGGTGAACATCAAATTCACATTTTTTGTCATTTCATTATTCTTGCGCGTAAATGCCGTTTGCATGTTGACATTGCATTACCTCACAGTTTTAATGGTAATTTGTCAAGATGGTAGATACAGTACATTAAAATCACAATCCTAAACGCAGCAGCATTGTTTGAAAAATGGGTTGTTCGTATTGTCGGGTAAAACACTTGACAGAACTACACACTGGAAATAAAGTGTGTGTAAATGAGGCAGACAACCAGACAGAGTGAAAACAAATCATCACCATCTCAGTCTTTGATCTTTAAGTATGATAATCCTTACTTTCACATGGTCTCACAGTGTTTTCTGTAAGTGTAGTACATTATGTGTGACTATGTAACTCCACAAAAGCATTACATGTACACAGATCAGAGTACTCTGTGCACTCACATGGCTTTACGTTGCAGTAGTCCCAGAGTATTGCAGAATTGTTGGTGTGACACCAAGGACCATGTTTGTCTTTATCAGGATTTCTGCAGTAGTTTCCCTCCAGGCTGGCCGTCAGCATGCCCCTCTCGCCACTGGACAAACACAGAAACAAAAAAGATCCCCTAACTAATCTTTCATCAACACAGAGCGAGCCCCAAAGACAATGTTCAAAACAAAAGGCCGTTTTTTTTTCTGCTGCAAGCTGATGATTTGTCTCCTTTTGAGAGTACAAAGGATTTCTTTGTGATTTATATCTATTAGTAAAAGCTGAATGAATTTAGCTAGATATGATCTGGACAGTCAAACTACACAGCTGTGTAGGCTCTCTCCCTCCAGACAAGATAAGAACATGGATCTGCAGAGGAATTACTCACTGAGACAGTATGCACCCACCTACATCCACATATCTAAAACATACTCATGCAGACATATCCCACACATGAGTTATTCTCATAAGACTTTGAAAACCACACAAACAAAATTCTTTCTCACACCAAATTCCTCAACTGACAATTGTAATAGAAAAGGGTACCAAATCACAGCGACCCTCCATTTCCAATCTGTGTTTATGTGTGTTATATTTGTAGCACAACCAGCTCTCACTGTGACTCCCTAACCCTGACTTTTGACCCCTGGGCAGGAGCCAAGCAGCGGTGCTGAGTGGCTTTGAAGTGTCTCTACAAAGGAGGGGTTTGGGGTCAAAGGGTAGGAGTGAAGTGTATATCCCCCAGCCAAGTTATCACTGGGAGTCATTCCTGCTTAGTTAGGTCATCTTCAGGGAAACACTTTTCTAGCCATTAGGAGATGCTGTAGAGGCGAGTCATGGTACCCGCAGGAGCTGTTTGCACCTCTGAGAACCAAGAGGCTTGACTTGATCCTCTAACAACAATAAAGCTTATCTAGAGGTCAATAATAAGGTGCCTCCCTGCATTACCACAATGTCTCAGGTTTGCACACATGGTTCTCTGAAACACGGACCCGTTTTCCTGAACACTGAGGCCGTCCTGCACAAGCTTGTATCTCAGACAGCTCATCTCCCAGGCGTTCTTTTTCCTTTTGAAGCCTATAAAATTTGCATGTCTTCTGCTCATTATCAGTGGTTCTCTTCGATTCCACCGTGCTCCTAAAAATCCTTCATACTTTGATATGCTGTGGTGTTAACATGGTCTAGAACTGTGTGATATCTTGACATCTATTTTAGGCAGAGACGCTCGTCTGCAATTTATTAATGGTGCAGGTCTGGTTTTCAAATCACAGTGGAGTTTGGGAAAGTTATTAGGTCGGGAAGCAGCCGGGATCCAGTGGGCCGACCTGTTGCTGTGGTCTCTCCAGGGAGCGCAGGGCAGGTTTGATCTAGTCCTTGACTGCTGTCCTTGGTAATTCTCACCAAAGCTTTCATAGCAGTCTGGAATTGGACACAAAAAGAGGAAATAACATGAGACAGGCATTCTCGACACGTACTGCACATATGAACAAACAAAAGATTTGAACAAAAACATGCAAACCAGACCATACAGCCATTCTTAGCCAATTTAGTGTACTATTGTGCATATAATACAGTTGAAATAAAAACTATTAAAAATTTAAAACAATAACAACCCTTAGTTTAGCTATCATAGCTGTCACATTATATCTTGAATATGCAAAGCTAAGAATACACAAAGAAGCAATCCACAATGATGTCTTAGAAAAACATAGGTCATACATAAGTTTTTAAAGCTGTCCATCGCCCTTCACTTCACTGCTGAATGGGAATGTATGCAGGCCTCAAGGGTGTACCCACAACACAACCGCAGACTGGGTTCATAATCCCAGTGCAGGGCCACACAATCGAAATATCCTTGAGATCTCTTGGGAAATTTGAATTTGTGTACTCAGCCATAGATCTACATCTTTTACTTTCAAATCTCTTGCTACCCCAGAAAGAATCCCAACCAACACTAATCCTTCCAGTCTGACTTTCACTGTCCAGTGAGACCTGACCATCCTGAGCTGCTGTCAGATTATATTTATGTGAGATGTCGTGGTCAGTCCTTCCCACAGACCTAAAGTACTACAGTTTTCCGTGGGGATGGAGAAAACGTGGTTACAAACCAATATGTGTGGTTACACGGTCTCATATGAACTCCACCATCCACAGAAATACCACATATTTCTCTGCTTAGGATGCAGAGAAAATCAGCTTTTTCCTCGCTGCTTTCAAATAAAGCTGTCGAGTCTCTCACCGCTGACAGGCTTGTTTTGGGTGCCGCACTGAGGGATATTGGTGCAGAAAATTGTACGGACTCTTGGGTCTGTAGTAAAACACCAGGGGAATTCTTGACCATCTGGATTCCGACAATAGTTCTCTCTCAGGTCCCTGGAAAACGCAGAGAAAGACATCCTGTAATCTGCTCAGATGTAAGAGCAGGCTGGTGGGTGAGTGAGTGGATGTTTGCCTCATGTTGGTTTCTGACTCACTTGCAGGGGTAGGCTTGAGGTGTGAATGTGTGGTTATGGGGATACTGCGAGTCCCAGCGTTGGCAGGTGAGTCCTGTGGGCGTCACATCTACTGTCCCCCTATAGCCCTCTCCTCTCCCCTGGTAACACTCGGTTGTTTCCAGCACATTGCTTTTCTGAGGTGTTTCTGTCAGAGACCAAAAGATATTACGTGTATAAAAGTCAAGATGATGTAGAGAGCATTTAGTTTCACATAAGTAACTTTTGTAAATTCCACAGTTAAGTTTAAGAAAAAATCATAGTAATAAGACTCTTGTGTTTACAGTTGAAACATCACCTCAAATCTGAAGCTTCTGCCATGCCCCTATTTTCTAAAACACATCCTCTCATTGGTCTTTGAAGCACATGACTAAACATTGACTAAAATTAGACTGAGGCAAATACTATAAATGGAAATAGACACAAAAACAACTGAGGCTTAACTCATCCTCGAAAACTTTAAGATATGAGTAGTCCTGCAAGATTATTGAAATCTAAACATATTAAACTCCCCATGCTTTATGACTTTTTTTCCTTCAGCAGGCACAAACGCTGAATTCCTGAAAAAACGCAGAGAACAACACCGTAGATGATGATTGTAGTCATGCTGCAAGATAAATCTAAAGAGTTGCACGTATTTTCACATGTAATTGTATCAAAATAGAAAAGAAAAATGGATTGGGTTGCTAATTTAAGCTGAGATTTCAATGGAAAGGGTAAACAACTGATAAAAGTCCCATTTAGTTCAAATACTGGATGGAGAAAATCACTGTGGATTGCGATGAGTTGAACTTCATGACTGTGGTGTGTGCTGTGTCACTGATCTGCAACCTTGATGAAGCGGAATCCATTTGCCTGGCATTTGTAAATCATTTTCCATGGGTGTTTTTCTCCAAGGGGTTCCAGTAACTGTCGCAGAGGTTCCTCTAGTGCGTTGTGATTTGCTTTTCCACACCAGGACCAGAAAGATTACACAAATTAGCCCACTGACATATCAAGGTGTGACAGGCTCCAATTTCCTCTGAATGCCATCTTCTGCTAAAAATGGGCTACTGGCCTGAATCTCCTGATTACTGTTGGTCACAAATAACAAGTATAACAATGTTGGGCTTTTTGAAATGTCAGGTGTGCAACAATGCTGTGGAATGTGCTTGTATATTTCACCAAACAGCACTGTATAGAGCTGAAAGTCCCACACTGAGATTTTCTACACCTTCAGATAGTACTATACTTTCAAGGCACTTTCTGGGAGGCAAAACAGCCTCCAGAACTTCATTATTCCTCAATTAGACAATGCAGGATTTTATCTCCCAGCTGTCGACACCAAATGGTTCAGACTGTAACAGATAATTTGCTGCGACGGCAGCCAAACCAGTTGGCCCCTAAATTCCACCGTGTCCTCACCCTCAGGTCCTGTGTTAACATGAGAGCTGGATATATTGCCTTTAATCTGAATATATTCAGTTTGTTGCAGTACACAACAGTGTATGTTGGTAAATTAATGATAGTAATTTGTTATAGTGATTTAGCATGGAAATAGTCAACGTGACAGTGCCTCTCATATGATGAATGGCTAAACAGTGTCTGTCTTGGCTACCTACTTTCAACAGAATAGCTCCCTCTATGGGTTTAGATAACATACAGTATAACTAGGCTGATTAAAAATCGGAATAAACAAGGCAGGATGTCTTATCTGCTCTACTTTCCGCTATAGAAAGGCCGCTCATTATGGACAAGCAACCCAAGTTCATTAGCCTGAACATTGCACATGATTGGATCCAAAAATGTGTTACGTTGCAGACCTTCAAGGCTCAAAAACACATTTTCTACCCATACAATATGTCTAAAAATAGATATGGACTCATTTGACAGTAAACAAAGAAGAGGCCTTGTCAAAAGAACACTTTATCTCTCCGTCTCTTGCTCTGTCCTCTCTGCCTTGTTTTGATTAAGACTAACTGGGTCGTAAACTTGGTCTGTTCCCAAAAAAACTCCCATATCAGGGAGGAAGTGAGGGAAGGATGGAGTGCACGGGGTGGGAGACAATTTTTAGAGGGGGGAGAACACAGAGGGGAACAGTGAATCACTGAGTCCACATGGAGGAGTGCCATCTAGTAAACATGGTGCCAGGACTGTTGATGATTCTAGCAGGAAACCAGGCCAGTCACAGACTCAAGAGAAAGAAGCTGAGCCCAACAATAACACGAGTGCTCTCGCTGTTTTATGTTCTCAAGGACCTCAGTGGCTGTCTCAGTGACTCTCCTCTGATTGCGGGGTCAGCCACACATACATCTGCTGGTTTACGGCAAGTGCAGCGACACACAAAGCACAAAGCTCAGACGGGGCAAACACACCAAGTTCTTAAGCATCGGTCACGCCACTTACACTAAGTGGATGAGGTGTAATGAAAGCGATCTGCTTGTAGTGCGTATGACCCTGGTGTTGTGTCTGTATGTCTTACAGGAGGTTAATGCGGAGCAGTAACTGAGCCCTGTGCAGTTTGACTACAACACATAAGAGCTGGCACAGAACAATAAACAGCAGACCAGTGGCGCAGGGGGAAAAATAAACATTCTGGCTATTAGAGAAGACATAACAGAGAGCCAAACCCAAAAGGGGAACTCTGCATGTGTGTATGTGTGTGTTTCACAGCACCAGCCAATAAGAGGGAGAGGAGTGGTAAAATGAAAGGTACAGGAAGTTGTAAACTCTAGTGCAGTCAGTCAAACTTCATGGACCTTCACTGAACACAAACGTACCAACTCACAGAATATACTTTAAATGAACATGCATGGGGAATGCTAATGCGTTCAACTGCACACAAACATTCATGCATACATGCTTACCGCACACTTTGATGTTGCAGTACTCCCAGGACGTGTTTGGGTCTGTGGTAAAGCACCAGGGTCTGTGGCGTCCATCTGGGTTCCTGCAGTAGTTATCATCCAGGCCCTTGTCGGGGTACCTAACACAAAACATGCAGAACAATTGACTTGATGTGTAGGAAACAAAGCTGCAAAAGAGTGAAAAACAGCACAAAGCAACGATCCCACCGCTGCACTATCCATAGCACAACTCCTTGACTTGAAGTTAAGTAACTGTAGCACAAAACATTAACTGTCACATAACTCTTAAAATCCAGATGCGCTTGAAGAGAGAATCATGTTTCCATTTTTCCTTCCGAATCCCTCGCAGAATAAAACAGTAGAGAGGCGATTCAGCATTGCATGCAACTGACACATTAATAACCGGAATAGTGCAAGAACTCCATCTGCGAATCTGTTCAGAGGAAGATAATAAGTTGCAACACTACAGGTGTTCTATAGTAAGTCATCCCAAAGTCCCAGATCCCTTCAGGCCTGCAGCCTCTAGGCATGCAGTATCAGGCTGTGGGATACTCTCATTACATTAGTGCTGTGAGCAGTCTGGGGCGTTTACACAAACAGAGGGATGATTAAAGATGTGGTAACGAGTCTGGGCTAATCCAGACCACCTGCCATCCAACTACTTGGAGCAGTCTTGCTCACAGCTGACATACATACACACATAAACAATCTAAGATCATGTAGGGAATACTAATGAAGATTGAAATATATGGCCTCCCTAGGACATATTTAGGTATAAATTATCTTAAATTTGGACACAAGTCTGCTTCATAATCTCTGCTCAGGGAGGCATGAAAGATGCTGAAGCATCCTAAATCTAACATTTGAGTTGCCGCCATCTGACAGGATCTTCAGGATGCCAAAGTGTAAAGTGAACCGATGCAAGAATTCATTCATCCCACCTGCGTTCAGGATTTCAAATAGCATAAAGTAAGGGAAACATGATTTCACCGGATTTCAGACACTGTAACTTAAATTCTATTCAATTTAATTTACATAGCACCAATTCACAACATATGTCCTCTCATAGCACTGAACATGGTAATGTAAAGACCTTACAAATTTTAAATAGAGAACAGAGGACCCAAAAAATCTACAGTTTCCTTTGGACTGCCTATGAGCAAACAGTTGGCGACAGTGGGAAAGAACCAAAAAAAAAGAAAAATTTGTTTATTATCAAGTTCATGTATTTTATCTATCTATTTTATCAGTCTATTTTATTACCTCTTATTATACAGAATTATTGGTCTGACTACTTTTTTTTAAAATAACTTTTTATTATTTGACAAAAACCGCTGGCCGATTACATATTTTCTATCAATTGTAATGATTACCTCTGTGAAATTTGGCACTTCTTTTTCAATATGTGAATGTACATTATGATGTATGCAGATTCAATTGCCAAGACAAGTTTCCCTGTGGGATAACAAAGGTCATATCTAACTTTAAGCTACAGAGAGCAGCGTTTTCCAACCGCAGAAGGCTTAGGCGCAGTGTGCAAGTGTTTTTGCAGAGCCCCTTAAACCAAATGAACGTAAACAGGCATTTAGTTGACGTATTTGAGTGAATGTGAGAGTTTTATGTGCTGACAATAAATAAATAAATAAATCTTAAAAATAGAAAACGTGGACAGGTAATGGAAAGGTAAGCTGGCAGCAGGAATGACCTGCCGATCAACAATTACTGCTTGGATGAATGTGTGTGACAGGTTCTCATTGCCAAACTAATCAAACGGCTGACTAGATATTTGTCTGTCTGTATATTTGTCAACTCAAATATGCAGATAAACAAATTGGTAGCCATTAATAGGGTAAGCCTTAATAAAGAATAAATTAAATATAAACCTTTTTTGCTTGGGAGTAATACTTATGAATGTTAACAAAAGCCATAACAGAAAGCGATAAGATATACCTCTGTAGTCTATTTTACAACTAAAGAGACTGCTGACTAAGTTTGCATGGATATCCATGTACTCAATTACTTTATACCATGAAGGTAGTTAACTCTGCAAAGAGACACTCTGACAGAACTAATGTTACTATCGAACATGGCGTCGTAGCTAAAGATTGACTGTTCTGACACATAACGTCTTTTTCTGATGAAAAATGCTGGTCTAAAATGTAGTTTATTCCATCTTTTGCAACCATAACGTCACTAACTCAGAATTAATGTTACGTAACAGGCTAAGCACAATAAGTGTTGCCAGCTTTCTTTCACAAATGTGGTGAGGATAATGGCAAAAAGACTATTAAAAATAACCTAAAATTTCCTTCCAATTACCATCAATCCTCAGACAACACTTACGCCCTCTGAAAGCCTCGAGAAACCCTGGAGAGCTTAAAAGAATTTGGAACAATTAAATCAGAAGACGAGTTTTCTCCGCACCCCACTGTTAAAAACACACAATTACACACTGGTATTCCATTGGGGGAAAGTTTTCATTGGCTGACTTCAAATCACTTAATCTCCCAAATAAGTGCGCCACAACCACATGAAACAACTGGATGGACGGACGAAACATTCTCATGCTTTTTGATATTCTGTGCAGCCATGTGTGTGGGCTTAAGTGTGATTGAGAAGGCACAGTTTGGTGTGAAGCAGATGCAGGTCTGTGAAAGTGTGAACGGGTGTGTCCATCACCTCCTGGGGTGGTACAGGTGTTTATGTGGTTCGTCCAGGTCCCACCGCTGGCATTCCTTTCCACTTTCTGTGTGGTCCATAGGTCCTCTGTAATCCTCACCATTGCAGTTCATACACTCAACTGCACAAAATGAAACACAAATGCACACACAGACACAAGGGAGCTTAGAGAAACATATAATCCAACTATAAAAAAAATCCACTATCAATAGATTGAATATGACACTGGCAAACTCACCGTTAGCAATTGAGTCATGGATGGACACACACACAAATAACAACTAAGCATCCAGTTTAATACATTTTAGCTTCTGATTTTCTCCTCGTAAATAGTTCTACAGCATTTTGCAATAAACTAATAAATAATTCAATACCCAATGAAGCTTTATTATGGAGATTATACACTTAATGTATGGAACCACATATTATATGTTAAACTAATGAAGCCAAGTATCTCTTTAGTGAAAAGAAGTCACCATTTGTTGCATGGTAAGTATTCTACACTGTCTAGTGTAAACAACAGAGAGGATGCAGATTAGAATCAGATGTTTAGTCCACTCCTGTAACGACATAGCACATTTAATACCGCAGGCTGCTTGTGCGCTTGTACACTCTTTGTTTGCGTGTCTGTGTGTATGTTTCCTATTAGGACCACTTAATTTCTGAAGAAACCCCAACAGTCATTTTCTCCTGAAACAGCGCAGGCCTTCTATGAAAATAAAAAGTCATTATCTCTGCAGTACAACTTGTGATAACCCAGTGAGACACCATATGCTGGAGAGTTGGAGAGCAAAAGGGATTCCCATTTTGTCTTATCGAACCAAAACCTGGTCGCTCGTTAAAGTGATCCGGTGTCATGCATGCAGAGGAAACAACCCCTCTGACAGCATGAATCCCCAGCGATTAGATAACAGAGGTCATTATCATCTCCTCCTTCTGGGAGACATCAGGGCCTGACGGTAACATTGTGTGGCAGAGACACACTGAGAAAGTGGCTTCCTTTCATCACAACCACATGTATGCCACGGGGATGGATAAAATGGCTAACAATTTATGTAGAGGGGTCGACAGCGGGATTAATATCCTCTAACATTCCGACACCCACTTCTTTAGGTTCAAACCATTTACAAAACTTGAGCCTGACGGAATGAGAAAGGACAGCGTAAACTGAACCACACACCTGGAAACAGCTGTAGCTGGCCTCTGCAAATCAAGAAAACCTGTGCACCTACAACACATATGCATTTACGGATGGATAGCAGAGCACAGTGGTAGCGAGCATGGCCGCAGTCTAAGCATGTGATTGCTAAATTTGCTGCAACTCATTTCAGACTATCAAACCTCAATTTACAATGTGGAGCTGGTATTATTTTAAGATGAATGTTCGCTCAGATGCAGGCCAGGCTTGTTCTCTCTCTCTCTCTCTCTGTGTAACCTACCCTGTGAACACTGTGGTATGCCACACTCCTGGTGTCTCAGGTGGGGCCGTGGGTCAGTGGTGAAGCACCATGGGCCAACGGTGGAGTTGTCTGGGTTGCGACAGTAGTTTTCTCTTAGGTCCTTCTTCCTGAACCTCTTAGACATGAATCTGTCAGAAGCAGAGCTGCAGTTACACAAACAAACACATGTACCGAGACCAGCTGCCAAGTATTTCAGCTCGCATGCAGAGCAACCTTTTTTTTTTAAAAAAAAAACACCCAAGGCCACAGTTTTTTTTCTTTTCAATCTCTGAGAGAATGAGGACTTCGTTTTTCAGAGAGCTGCTGCTTGACTGAAACCTACCAGTAAACATGACCAGCGAAAATTAACAAATAATTGATGGTGATGACAAAGGATTGAATCATCAGTGGTCTGGTATTGTTAATTAGAGAAACCACATTCGTATGTAAAAGCAATGTCACTTTTCCATGAGGCTGGTTGTGACTGTAGTGTAAACACACTGACAAATGAGTCATATCTTTTCCATCAGGCGAGCACATGGCTGTGGTCACCAGTTGTGATGATGGACACAGCGAGTGTAGTCTTTGACTCAAGCAGTGTTTTTCCACATGATGATGAAAAGATAAAGTTATGAAGCGGTCGTTCAGTGGAGCGGGTAATGACAGGTACAGAAATGAGAAAGCCTTTGCTGGGCAATCACAAATGAAAGGAAATCTTTCACTGATAAAAAATGCCATTTGTTCTTGTGTGTGTGAGTGCATCTGTGTATATGTGTGTGTGTGTGTGTGTGTGTGTGTGTGTGTGTGTGTGTGTGTGTGTGTGTGTGTGTGTGTGTGTGTGTGTGTGTGTGTGTGTGTCAGAATATCCCATGCCTGTAAGCTGACTGATAAAACATACAAAGTTCCTGGGTTTAATTACCTGATTTACAGAGACATTAATAGCAGCCTGATAAAGCAGGTTCACTGGAGGTACAAACGTGCACTGGCGGCTTTGATTCGTCTGCCGCTGCAACGGCTCACTACAAAGCCTTTCACAGGGTTTTAATACCTCTGAGGAGAGAGGAGTGGACTTTTTTCCCTGTTTCTCTTGTCGTGAAGGCAAATATTATTCATGTTATTTGTGAATATTGAGCGATTTATCATGAGCTTTTTCTTTGATAAGAATATAATGTGTTATTTTTTTCCACATAAAAATAACTAAAAAATGATGATGACAGGAAAGGGAATGGTATTTGTGCAAATCTGGTAAACTGGGAAAGAATGAGGTAGCATGAGGGTCCAAGATAAGGTTTAGTTCTGTTTTGTACAATGATTTCTGATCGCTGATATCTGATCCAAAACAAACCCAGCCTTGTTTTACTGGCATTTTCTCCCCAGTGCCATTTCTCTCGCACTGTCCTCCCTTGACACAAAATAGTGCACTACAAGCAAGACCACCAACAACTCTTTTTTAATATTATTATTATTATCTGAAAGATGTTGAGACATGATGAAATAATCAGATTTCACAAGAAGCCCTAAAATACCTTTAAATAGACAGTCCGCTTTGTGTTCTCTTCAAATTAGTGAAGTCATTTGTGTCGTGTTTCAGAAACCATAATAGTAATTTGCAAAGAAAGGACTAATACAGTGATCTTGCTTCGTACCACGCAATTATTAGAGATCAGTGCTAATTGCACTTTCACGATCCTTCAGTGGCATCTTTTGTTTTTAAACTTTATCCCCTTGGGAGACGCAGCTTATCAAAAAGTATGTCTGCATATTGAAAAATGAGCTTTATCTGGGAAGTTAACTGGGGGATGTACCTAAAGCTTAACCAAAGCCTGTGTATTAGATATGATCCTAATCCCAGTAAAACACACACACACACACACACACACACACACACAAGCACACATTTGGACGCACACACATACCTAGATAAACAGTAGGGCCACAGCAGGAAATGATCTGTGACTCTGTAAAGCGTTACAATGAGGTCAGTTCTGATGAATGACTGCTCCCAGGAGCCTAATCAACTCCTAATATATCATACTCACACACACACATACACAAAATAGCCTCGAGCTACGAGCTAATTGCGTTACTAACAGGCCAACACTAACACTAAGAAGCACCTTAAAACACTATATTGTTTGACACTTTGGTAAAATCAGATTCTTACTTGTGTTCATGAGGAATGGGAGAAGCCCAGGCCTGGCAAAGGATCCCGCTCACTGTCACCGACCTCCGACCCCTGTAACTCTGACCTGTTCCCACAATGCACTCTCTCACATAGTCTGAAAGAGAGGATGGGGTGGGGGACAGTGAGACTAAAAGCGATAGCACAAGTGAATGTGCAAGTGCAACAGCTTGATCGCAGCATTTTTGTACGCAAAGCCAGTACAGATGATGAAGAAAACAGACAGAAGATGTTCAGTTATGATGCAGAGCTTAACAAGGATGTGACAATGCCAAAAGTCAAATCTGTTTTCCTAATCTGCTCGAAAAATTTCCATGAAATACATCACACAGGCTGCATGCTCACGGCCGTGGTCAGTCAGACTGAAAAGAAATGGGGGTGGGAATTTCCATTGTTTACACAAACACCGCTTAATGACAGAAAATGAGCCATAATGTGCTATAACACAATAAACACGACAATGGTCCTTGCCCTTCCTTGTCTCCCCCCTGAGAGTTGCTATTATTGCAAAAGTAAAATCACCCTTTAAAAAGGTATTTATGAAGCAATCAAGTTCTCCTACAAACTCTGATGCAACTAAACCTCCACTGACTCAGTGTTACCTATTAGAAGCAAGACAACATAAAGGATATTTTTCAGATGGAAAGACGTGATGACAAGAGGAGACACTAGTTTATTAACAGCTGGCAGAGAGACAAGGTGGAACAGTAGGGGGCACCTTTCTTTTGATAGAGTTGGTAGTTGATGTTCTGGTGGATCTGAGTTCCTGGTGAGTTCCTGTCGAATGACAGCCACTGGCATTTCCTGTTTTTATGATCATAGACGAACGCTCTAGAGAATAAGGAGGAAAGGAAAGGCGGCTGTGAGAACATGATGAGAGTGGACATCATGATGGTCAGTTCCCTCTGACTTCTAAAAGCAAACGGCAACCCAGGGCAGAGAACACAGATATTAACATGAGCATGCAGAGGAGGAGGCCTGCTGAACCAGATGGACAACAGTGTGTTAGGTCTGTGAAAAAAATAATTGAGAGAGTTGTGGAACTGCCACAAACTTCACACTCTGTAAATTAACAGCCTTTGTGGGAGAGTTACTTTCCCCTGTTAGCAAACAAATCCTGGAGCTGAGAAGTAATGCCAATAATAGAGCAGACCAACCTGCAGGCGAAGGGGAGTCTTCTGCTGCGGCTGCAGGATTTGGCACACCTGGACAAGCTCAGCTTCCTGCTTTTGGTGAGGTGGGAGGAATCAGGAGACGTGACAACCAGTTGGACGCCATCAGTTTTCTGGTAGTCCTGGAGTGCATTTCTTCTGCCCTCTGATGCACAATTACATAACACAGTCATGAATATTCAGCAGCATTAATTTCACATTTAAATGTCTGACACTCATCTATACTGAGTGGAAAATCACATCAGGCAGGACACAAGCTGACACTGATAGTTTTGTGACAGTCTAAAGACTTCTCTACTCTACTTTCAAGCTCTAATGGCCTTTTTTCCCCATTGTACTTTCTTTTTCTCTTTTATTAAAAGGAAAGTTGAGTCTGATTATTACTGATAAACCGACACACAAACTCATCAGCAAACTGTTCTCTGTGGTCTGGGAGGATCATCTGCTAATGAGCCGAGTGAGAACAAACATTGGACACCAGCATTACAATGTGTGAATTAGTCTGCTTTAACTGTGCATCCTATTAAGTGTACAAGACCTAATAGGATGCACAGTCATTTATCACTGGGCCCAAATGAAACCAAGGATGACACACACACTCAGACACACACACACACACACACACACACACACACACACACACACACACACACACACACACACACACACACTCACTCACTCACTCACTCACTCACTCACTCACTCACTCACTCACTCACTCACTCACACACAGTGGGGGGAGTCAGTGCTGTACCTCAGTGGTTGGCAGGTTTCTCTGCATCTCTGGGAAATTAGAGAGCCACTAGACATTTACATTTCGAGAGAAAACTCCTGCCACCTTCTTTTTTTCTCTCTCCTCCTACCTATTTTCAACTAACTGTCCGCCTATATGCACTTCAGTCGATCTAAGTGCTTTTATAAAAAATAATAAAAAAAAAGAAGTGTTATTGTTGGAAATGTGCCTGAAAAACTGCACAGTTCAGTGCAAACAACAGAGGAACATCAGAGCTGGTTTCAGATTGTATGTTTGGACAGTTTCCGAGGATCACAGAGGACACACTGGCTCCGTGTTTGTCCGATTCTCAACTTGAGTTCACCGGCTCGGCAGTTTCTCCGCCTGAGTGCCAATTTGGAGCAACGGACCGCGAAAGTCACACTATGTTAGAGCAACAAGGGGACGATTAATTTGATTTTAATAGGTCATTCAGGTGGAACAGTGGGCAGCCTGTTAGTGTAACTTATTTATCTCGTTATCTGGCCAGGTAATGCGTAAAATGCGGTGTTAATGAGCTCTGACAGGAGGGGATGACACAACAGGAGGAGTTGGAGATGGAAAAGCTGCTGCTGGTTCTTTACGGATGTTCATAAACTGCTGATTTCTTAGAAGGGTGGGCAACGTAAGAAATGACTTCAAAATTGTGTTTTAGCACCTAAACTGCATCGTACTGCAGTTTAGGTGCTAAAGCAGAAATAGTGCGATCATTTTCTAAGATGGTACAAATATCACAACACCAGCAGCTCACTCAAACCTTCCTTTTATGGTTTCCATCCTAATTTTTCGTCTTACAGTAATAAATGAAGTGAAATAAAGCCGCTCTGAACTCATGTTTGACAGTGTGCTCTGCGTAAAGCGCAAAGCCGTGCGTCCACACACAGTGTCCAGACCTCTCGGAGCAGCGAACCGAGCAGTTGTAAACTGTTTTCTCGCCTTAAAAAGAAACTTACCGGAGCAGGAGACGAGGAAGAGTCCGAAAACGAGCTTGTAAATCCACATCACGGTCGTCACGCACCAACAGTTTCGAATTGGATAAACGCTCGCCCCTTTGCTGCGCTGTCGGACTGCGACCAGGAGAGATGTTGCTTAGACCACTGCACAGAGGATGCGTCTCCTCTCTCTAAGTACTTCCTCGCCTCCCTCCCTCCCTCCCCCCTGTGCGCGCGTGTGTAGTATATCTCTCTTTCCTCCCTCTCCTTTTTCCTTCTGTCTCTTGTCTCTCTCCATCCATATTCCAATTTCCAATTAAGCTTTGTTTACTGGTCCTGACTGGTGTCTTGCAGATAATACTGAGAAAGCCTAATAACTGAATGCCAAAATCAATTTCTAGATCCTCCTCAGCATGCGGTCTTCATCTATGAGTTTGTATGCCACGGTAAAAGGTTACATTTATTTACATGTATTAATCAAGACCAAGTGATTACTGCGTTTAAAACTATTCCAGCATCTTTTTCTCTCTTCTTCTTTCTTCATTTTGCATGTGTAACTTTATTCCAACTCCTACACAAAGCCGTAAACAGCACATGAGCTTAATATACAGTTTGGACAACAGACAGTGCATCTACACACTTTGCAATATCCATTAACTGATTCAAATTTTACAAGAAACCTCATCTAATCAATTCATTAAATGCTGCTAGAGACTTAAAATTCTAATATAATACAATCAGGTTACCATAGATACAGGTCTAGACATACTGTAGTGAAGCTGTGGAAAATTAATCCCTATAAGGACAATTATTGTACTAAAAAATGCATGTATCAATCAGATTTTATGCTCAACCCTTTCTGTCACACATTAGCATTCGACTCAATCATCCTGTTGCATCCTTTACTCTTTTTTTCTTCACAAGTAGCTCAGTGAAACCAATATAGGCACTTGTAACAGACGGGAAACACAATAGGGATGCAAAAAAGGGGGAGTTGTTTATGCTACTTTACTTCTTCCCCCCCGAGTTAGATAAGAAGATACTGGTGGGAGGTATGGATGAGGACAAGACATCCCAGTCCGTCTCCTTAGTGTCATCTCTATTTGCAGTGACGACAGCTCAAGATAGCAGCCCTGACACTTAGGTGGCCTTAGCATTTTCCTCTGAACATCCTTGATGCTGCAGTGGCAGAGCAGCATCGCTCCTCTCCTCCACCGATAGTTGGATGGGGCTTACGGTAAACAGACTTCATGTTAGTTATCACAATGTAGATGGAGAAGTACCACATTGGGGAAATTCCTGGTGTTTTCTTTAAAATCACAGCATGTGTGCAAAACAAAACAGATGGAATAATGCATAAATATTTAACATGAGACAGACTCCATCTCTATCTCCTCTCTGGTTCAATGAGTAATGCTTCTGTGGCTTCCTGAGAGGACTACAGAGTCGTTTGCAATAATAAACAATCAGCCATGAGTCAGATACTTTCACTGGAGCAGAGCACCGAGTCTCCTTTTTTCTTTTTTTTCCTCTCTCCTTCTCTACCTTTTTCCACATCTGCATATACATGCAATAAAACCGCATACACTGTTTCTTGCAGGCAAACATGCATCCAGACTCCTGTTTCCTTTGTCTTCTACTCAAATGTACACACACACACACACACACACACACACACACACACACACACACACACACACACACACACACACACACACACACACACACACGCACACACACACACACACACGCTCACACATAACGAGCAGCAGATGACTGGATAACCTTCACCAGTTTGAGCTCGCAACAAAAAGCCCTCATCACCACAATCTCATTACTGACTCTCCGAGCAAGAATCCAGTGGGTGTTTTCACTGCGTTCGAGAGCCACGGCTTCTGCTAGGAGATGGAAATTAGAGAGACCCAGTAGCCCACTGCTTCACTCATATGAGTGCCGTCACCATTCAAGACTCCTCACATCTGTGGCTGGTTATTGCCAGAAACTTCATATCTCCATGCAGCTGGTAATGGAGGGAGGAAGTTCAATGGGAGATGATATGGAAAATGAAGAAGCTGATGCACAGAGTGTCGATGAATAGCAGTGTGAGAAAATGGATTTACTGTACGAGGGAGGTGTACTCACTGCCGGCCTGTCTGTGTGCTTATTTGTGGAGTGTGTGGAGTATTAATAGACTTCCTGTAGATTTGTTTGGAAGTGTTGTGTGCATTGTGCTGGATGCGGTTGTTTCTCTGGACACTTGTGTGTGTGTGTGTGTGTGTGTGTGTGTGCACATTTTCATCTGAAGCAAATTAGTCAGACCCCATCGTGACCTCTAATCTCTCCAGCCTCTCTTCCAGATTTCAGTCATATGACCTTATGTTCAAGAAATGGATGGGCAGGAAAACTGAAAGAGTGACACAGAGAATAGGGTACAGACGGTGTGACAGTCTGAGAGAGATAAGTAAAGTGGAAAGAAACTCAGGCTGAGGAAACGTGGGTGTAGAGAGCAGAGGTGGCTCAGGTATTTCACTCTAATTAGAAATGAAAGATGTTTAGGGGTTGTGTTTAGTGTGAATGTGTGTGTGTGTTTGTTGGGGTTAGTGATGACAGTGGTGGGCCTAACCACAGTAAACACAGATACTGTGTCAAGAGATCCTCCTTTAAACAAACACACACTTCCTGTTGTCAGTGCATGCGATTGTAGTCACTGCTCGTAATTGAGATCTGCTGACAGTTACAGAGAACACAAATAAACGACGCGCACACACAATCTGTCTGTACAAACAGTTTGAAAACATGGCTTCTCAGATGAAACGGGGGTAATAACAGACTTTTTTTTTCATCGCAGCCCTGTGGTCTGCCTTAGAGTCAAACTTCCATTTGATTTTTCTTTCTAAGCATAATTGTGAATAAAAATAACATATAAAGCTGAAGAGTGGGCATCAGACAGAAATGCAAAGCTGGAGTTTTAACACAGCAGTTCATTATCATGCACACTGACGCACTGAGTCACCAACACATCCCCAAAAATAGATTTAAAGAGGATCAGACGGCTATTATAGATATAAACCACTCAATACGCCATTGATTTTTCTCTCATAATTCACTCTTCAACAGTGAACAACTGCTTTTGTCATTGCCGCTGACGCAGTGAAGATTTATTGATCACAGAAAGCAGAGACCGAAATTTTACTGATGACTCATCTGTAAAGTGCAATGAAGATTTCATGCCTGGGAGAATAGTTTTTTTTTCTTTTTTTCACTGAAGGGATATTACTTTAAACAACAACAATAAAAATAAAAACTCATGAGAGTAAAATGCAGAAGAAATATTCTGTCATCTGCAGCTAGTGTCTTCGTATGGAGCAATTTTTTAAAGTTTCCAAGCTTTAGCAAGATAATTCCTGAACTGGTGGCTATTAAATCTTAATTCATACTGAGCAATTCAATTCAACAGAACACGTTTAGTTCACAATGCACAGTTCCGGCTCAGCTTTTGTCTCTCCCTCCTCCTGTGTTTATGGGTGTTGATGTGAACATTTGAGACTGAGCCTTGGAACAATTCTCCAACAAAATGGCCTGCTGACTTTGTATATCCACACAAACCATAACTGTTTAAATGACACATCCTTCAGCATGGTACACATCAAGTGTGTCACACAAACACATCAACATTCCACACGCACCCCATTGTGCCGGCTCTTTGACGCGAGATGTCAGTCACCCAAAAATTGCAACAAACTGGAAAATGCACACAAATAGGTCATGTTTACATACACAACCTTTATTGTGAAGGAGTTAATATTTTGTGCAATTGTGTTGCTTTCTGATAGAAATCTTTATTTTTGAAACAACCTTCCTGAACACAGCAGCCTATAGCGGAACCTATACTTCCCATTGGGACTCGTCAATTAGCTGCAGAATCAAAAACCAACTGAAAATAAAAGTTGACGCTAAACACACACAGTGAATTTAACTACATAAGTTCCAGTGGAGCTACTGAATCTACAGTTGAGTGTTTAAACATAGCCTTTACACACAAATAGACTATCCACAATTCCAAGCATCTATCACGACAAAAGAATAACCGCTGCATGGTCATGACATACAGGCAAGCTTGGAAGCCAAACACAGCCTGAAGACAAGGGGGACATGGGAGAGCAGGTCTTAAAATAGTGCCTAAACCTGTGTTTCCTCATTTCTTACACATCTGCTAACAGTCAGCTTGTCTTGTCTGCTGCTTACTGCTAATTTACCCCCACGTGATTCACATAGAACCGGAGACACTCATGGGAGGAGAGGTGGTTGGCAAAATTAAAGAACTGAAGGGGGGGAAAGCTGCTCTGGGGCAGCAGGTACATTTCATCCCACATGTGTCTGTGTCAAACCTCATACATGTAATTAACATGCTGATGGTGAACATGGCATAGAGCAGGCGGCTTTGCGAGCAGCCTGAGTCTTCAGAGCCCACCTGAGTGATTTGCCAGAACTCACACAGGTTACTTGAAGCATGAACACACACACATAAACACACTCTGGAAGGTCTTTTGGCATCGGCTGCTTGAGTTGGACTGCTTCACTTCTCTTAGCGGAGTTGCCAGTGGGACAATACTCAAGTGTCTCCAATCACAATCACGTTTTGTTACTCCCTCTCTGTCTCTCTGTTGATTTTATTTTCTCGCATATTTTGATACTTTTGTGACCATATAAAGTAATAAAGTCCAGAAAGGAGAACAAAAATCTGAATCAGATCAATATTTGGTGCGACCACTGTTTCTCAAAAAAAAAAAAAAAAAAAAAAAAAACAGATTCACTATAGTATACTTGAACACGGACTAAGATTCTTTAGTGATAGTTTATACCAAACATCTTGGAGAACTGATCACAGCTCTTCTCTGGATTTAGTCATCTCAGTTGCTTTCATCTCTGTCATCCCTAGTTTGTCTCAGTTTGTTGCAGGACTTGTTGTTCTTCTTTTGGATGAATGTCATCCTTTATGTCTCTGGTTGTAAATTTAAGCTCACTGTCATGCTACATAATAAATTCATGATGGTTAGAATGGAAGCATTACATGTACCAAAGCTTTTTGCTTATGAGACATGGAAAATAAAACTAAAATTAATGAAACAAATAACTTCACTTTAGTGATTTATTGCTAAGCATCTGAAAGTTTTAAACATTGTCTTCACTAAGTTTATTGAAGGATCTGAGAATCAGCATATGACTTATTCTCCAGGATGCAAGAAAAAGTTTGGTCCTTATAGTAATACAAATGTACAATAGACATAAAGCAATAAAGGAATGATATAGTTCACTCCACTTGTTAGCACTTTATACATCCGTAATAATTCAAGTTGCCAAATTGTCAAAAATACTTTTGGTGGATGACATTTGATGAGTTACTTTAGATGAATAACATGTTGTGCAATAATATATAATAAAAAGCTTACAGCTACACTAATTATGTGATGCATATTAGAAAATTTTCTGGTTTAATAAATCTGCAGTCAAATTTTAATAAACAGTTAGCTCAACTGTGGTTCACTGCCCATTGGAGGAAATCTGATGAACTAATAACTATAACAGCAAAACAATCCATGGTAGCTGCATGAGAATACAATATAGCATTCAAAAATACTTGCCACATGTTAATTGCTCTCAAAAATGAATTATTGCATATCTACAAATAACTGATTGTCAATAAAAGTTCCACTTCTAGTGTATTAACTATTTTCATTCAGTGCTACTCACAAATATGCATTGTGTTCATTTTTCTTAGGTGCAACCAAATCCTTAAATGTCCCACTTCATCCATCCATCCATCCATTCTCTATACACCGCTTTATCCTCTCTAGGGTCGCAGGGGGTGCTGGAGTCTATCCCAGCTGACTCGGGCGAAGGCAGGGACACCCTGGACAGGTCACCAGTCTGTCGCAGGGCTACATATACAGACGAACAATCACACTCGCATTCACACCTACGGGCAATTTAGAGTTACCAATTAACCTCAGCATATTTTTGGACTGTGGGAGTACCCGGAGAAAACCCACGCATGCACAGGGAGAACATCCAAACTCCATGCAGAAAGATCCCAGGCTCAGGCTGGGATTTGAACCGGGGGTCTTCTGCTGCAAGGCGAAAGTGCTAACCACTACGAGACTGTGCAGCCCTGTCCCACTTTAAAGGTATGCAAATTCTTTTTTTTTTAAAGTCCTGTATTGTTACATCCTGACTTACTAGCTACAGTTTTCTCTCCTGCATTTGTGTGAGACACTGCTTCGCACCACCAACTGTTGATCATTGGAATATGAACATAGTTTTAGGACTGTCCTCCTAAATATGCACGATATATATAAAAAACCATGAATCTCTTTAATAAATAAATTGCCACATAGTCCCACAGGGTCCCTTTAAAAAATAACCTCAACGTAAAGTATTTTACAAAACTAAAAGCTGTTACGTAAAGAGACTTAACAAATACCTGATCCCACATGAGAAAAGACATGCACTCTTTAACTGTGCTGAATGCATATGCCCCCCACAAACCTTACACCTCATGTTACCAGTTAATATATGTTAGGCCCCACTCTAAACAGAGAAAATCCACCAATCAAGCTGCAATCTGGGCTGGAATGGCATGTGTCACGTTGAGACTGTTCACCTGGACAGATTTTTCCTGTGGTACGCCTGCCAATCTCTCTCTCTCTCTCTCTCTCACACACACACACACACACACACACACACACACACACACACACACACACACACACACACACACACACACACACACACACACACACACACACACACACACACACTACGCTCACAAACAGAGAGGAGGAGAGAGGAGAAAAACAACAAGGTAGTGAGAACAGACAAGTGTGTGATCGTGTTTATGGATTTGGAAAAGGCTGTGGCATTTCCTGATAATCCAGGCCAAGTGTGTGCTTGGTGTTCTGTCCAGCCTTCAGTTTGCCGAACACCATCCTTCTCTCTCTCACACCATTTTGCAAATGCGTTATAAGGTTCCTTTTGGCTGTTGCCAGACTGGGTGGGGGGGATTGTAAGAACAGGTGCCAAAAAATGTTTGAACAATGACAGGAAAATACCTTAAGCCTATTTGAGATCCTTTTCCAGTGATTAACAACTTATTTGACACAATCTGTATTTTCCTCTCGCAGCATGCAAAACCCATCTGAACTTTCAGGACGGTTAGCAAAAACAGAGATTTATCTTTCAAATGACTGTTTGATCTAAGCCTGGGGGGGGGGGGGGGGGGAGTGTCTTATACAGGAAAACACTCTATAAATGAACTAAAGCACTCAGCCAGGCAGCAATCACTGACAAGACGTTTTGCTTTTTTGTTTTTTACAGAATGTCAGTGCTCCACTACAAACCTAAGTGACCCTGATGCCCCTGCCCCTCTGTGTTTTATGGTGATGGAAAAACAGTGACCTCTCTGTCACTACTTGCAGGAAGTGCACTTTTTTTCATAGCTTGAAAAAAACAACAAATGGTGTCAATTAAAAATGTTGAAGCTAATGTAAACCACGTTATAGTCACCAGATTCGGGGAAGTTTATTCAGACTCGGGTTGATTGCCCGGAGAGCATCGTGACCCAGGCGGCTGAGTGTATTGAAGCTAAACTTAGGAGTGTCATTAAGTTGCAGTACAGTTCCAAAAATAGCATTCGCTGGTGCAAAGTCTACGCAAATGGATGTTATACTGCGATCACAATAATGTTAATGAACTTTAGAGGGGTTTACTAATGACATGCTGATCCCTGCAGAGCCAGTCATAGGTCATGGTGTTGATGGTGCAGCATCAGTCTCATGTATCACTTCCTGCAATTAGTGGAACAAACCCAAAAAGCCACTCTCTGTCTTAACCACCAATGAGTCATGCAGTTCTAGCTTTAAAGGCTTTAGATCTGGTGAAATGTTGTTCCTTAGGGGAACCTAACACTAATGGTGTTCTTTGGGCATTGAATCAGCAAAAGAATAGAAAAAACAACTACCCATCACTAAGATTAAAAAAAGCCCCCATTATATCAGTCATTGTTCTGTTTTACACCACAATAATAGCAGAACATTCTGTCAACATTTGAATGATAAGTCAGAATGGAGTTTTCTGATTGGACACAGTTTTCATCAAATCCACAGTTTAAAACAAATCATCTAATCCATTCATTTGGACACCAATACAAGGGAATGCATGTCTGTTGTACTGGTAACTTCAGCTAAAATAGAAAATTAAAGATTAAAAATGTTTAACACATAGTAATAACTTATTTTCTTTTCCAAGCAAAGGTTTTAAATGAGTAGTTCGAACATATGGACTGGTTAAAGTTTCAGTCAGCGGTGTAAGCATCACGGTTTTTTCCAAATTACAAATTAAGAGATGTATAACCTGCCCCTGCTTCTTCCTGCGTCTGTAACTTCTTATGTTAAAGGGTATGACCTTGTCCCTATTTACAAGAGTATCCTGTTACAACCTCCCTTCTAGGTCAATGCTGTATAGCAGACATACAAAGACCTCCCAGCCTGACACATCTCCCACAAAAACAAACATTTTTCTACTTACCACTCCAAACTGTGGCCATACACTGATTCTTAGATTACCATCAGATAAACACAAATAGCATCATAAAGTAAAGCATACAGTTGCTCTCCAACACTGGCGTTTACATCTGGAGCCCCTCTGCTGTGGTAGGAGATAGCAGAAACTGCTAACAATGTTATAAGGACATTACAAAATTAGAAATACAGATATAAGACCGCTGTCAGAACTCAATGGGGCGCTCGCTGCCATGCTGCTTGTCATTGTACATTGTACAGTTGCGCTTTAATTTGGGGGCACCTGCTGTTGTCCTTTTCACACTGTGAGTCATGTGAACATCCACGTGTTTGTTGTAGCACAGGTGAAGAGGAAGAACTCAGCAAACAAGATAAAACTGGTCTTTGGAAGAGCAATTAGATATTTTCTTAGGTGGCCATTTGTACAATTACTGATGTAGTCTGATGTTTGGTCGGGTGTGTTTTATGCTAAAACAAATAGCTTAGCCCCTTGACACCAACTGTCACGAATTCGCAAGATAAAACTTTCAGACTGCAGCTGAGATAGCGTATCCATTCCCCCAATGCCAGTTTGTGTATATTCAACGTGTACCTCGGAACCTTTTGCAGGCACTGGTTTCTTGTAGGACCAGTCGGAATTGGAACTAACTATTACATATCTATGTGTCTATGTTCCATGTGTAATAGATAAATTAACAATCTCCACTTATTTTAATGAGCTGGAAAGCAAAAACACGCAAAAAATTGTT
This sequence comes from Acanthochromis polyacanthus, assembly GCF_021347895.1. Taxonomy (NCBI): domain Eukaryota; kingdom Metazoa; phylum Chordata; class Actinopteri; family Pomacentridae; genus Acanthochromis; species Acanthochromis polyacanthus. The sequence goes on from NC_067120.1 coordinate 8,722,932, forward strand.
CATATTTAATTGTAAATAAATTCAGGCATCAGGGGGTTAAGCGTACTTCATTAAACAAGATTGAATTTAAATTGACTTCATATAAAGAAGCAAAACTAAATAAATGTCAACAACCTCTTAGAAACTTCAAACATTTACATTTCAATTACCAGCAGAAATCACATTAAGTGTCTGAACAAGTGTAACTTAACGCTCCGTGGAAATCTAGTTTTTAGCCGACCATCACCTGCCTGCATAGACAGACCATTCTGTACTGCAGAACGGTCTGGTTGCACCTCATTATCATTCTGCTATAGGCACGAACTCCTATCATGCGGTGTTAAGTCGAGGATGTAGCAACAGTAACCCTAAAACAGTGATGGGGGAATTGTTTCAGTTCAACATTTGCACGCAGGAGGTGAACACAGTCATCAAGTCGATTAATTTGCTGAAAAAGATTGCAGGGCTGCTTTAGTGCATGATCTAAATCCTCAGCAAAACTTGAAATTTCAGTGGGGTGGGTTGCTATCCTGGAGGTTGTTGTTTCCTGCAGTGAAGGGGAGGAGAACATCGTGTGAAATGCGAGGGCAACTGCAGATTTATACCTGCAGTCTACATCTGGAGAGTCCAGTTAGCATTGATGTAGACACAGGCAACACTTCGGACCACACTCAGCCATAAATCCCACCCATCACTGATTGTGGTGGGTCAGACATACAACAGTTTACAGGGTTGTGGAAGTGATTTCAGCCTGAGGTTAAGTTACACTTTCTTTCAGGGATTTGATAGTATTTGATATTGAAACAACAATCAGAATGCGCAGGCCTATTAAACAGAGCAACCGCACCTTTAATTCACACACCAATACAGGCTGAGTGAAGCACAGATGCAGATGGCTTTCCATTTTCAGCAGCTGTCTCTTTCAGCAGGAAGGATGACATGTTTGGTCCACTCCCAGTGGAGCCAAAGCAACTGGCCAGATGTGAGTAAAAAAGGAGAATTGCAGGTCATAACAATACAACACTTTTATTGTGAATATATCATATTTGCACATAATCAACACCATATTATAAACAAATTTTCCTTTCTTTCATTTTCTCTTTTATACAGTAAATAGTATTAGTGTACAAATGTATACAAAATTTATTCAGGCTAGTGAAGTTCCACAAAAGAGTATTTCATGTACGGTATAAAGCACAATCAGATATCGGAGGGACACACACATGCCTGCACATAGACACGGGACCCCCGGGATAAAACACAAGTCAACACGCGACTTTGATAGACAGCATAACCTGATCACTCAACACCAGCATGTCACCACAAAGGCAAGGTGGAGAGAACTACAAGAGAGGGAAACGGATGACGTGAACCCATGTGTGATCTCTATTGACTCGGTGGAAAAGTAAGGCAATGCAAAATTATCATTGGTATTAGTGTGTTCTCAAAAGTTCTCTCCAGCAGGCCCTGATGCTGATCGTAGGCTAGACAGTGTTCAAACACAGAACAAGCTCATCCATGACATTGCAGCATTTTCGACACTGAGCCTTCAGCGTCTGCTTCACAGCACTTATAGAGCAACACAAAGAGGAAACAAGCATAAGAAGAGAACAGCGAGGAAGGAAAAGAAAAAAAAACAGCAACAAAGAAACAGTCATATTGATATGCTGATCTCATTCACAAGTCATCTTGGCTCCTGAGTCTGGTGATCCAGAGAAGGAACAGAAACAGGATTAATAAAGAGAGGTGTTGGAACGCAAGCTCAAGTCTGGTTTTAGGTTTACTTTGACCAGGGAAGAAACTAATATTAATCTCCCACGATCAAAGTCTCTGGTTGTTTCTTCTGTTGCCTGGGCCACGTAAATTAGAATAACTGCAGCACACTGGGCCCATTTCATAACATATTACTGCAAGGGCTACCCTCTCTTCTCTACTGCAGCGATGTGTTCGCCAAGAAGCATACATGGTCAGAATACAGTGATGTGCTGCTTCAATCAGATACCAGACCGTTGAGCTACTATGTAGGCACTGGGAATTTGATGCATCAATTGAAGACAACCAAAGCTGTCAGTCAAAGCACAAACATATTTGAAATTGTAATATCCTAATAGGTTTTTTTTCACATTGGGTGCACATTGACCTCATTCTCAGGGAGAAATCTAACGGTAGCTATCTATCTAACACGTAAGTCGAATACTGATGTACACGCCACATCTGAGGAATTTCTTAAAATAAACTAGCCTGCAGATTCTCTGTAGTAGCTTTGCGTGTATCTGTGGTCCTTGGTACTTTGTGGAACCTTTGGTGTCAAAGTGTTGGTATTGTCTTTAGCTCTGCACCGAGCACATGCTTCTACAATACAACACCTAGCTAATCACAAAAATGCTAGTTGATTTTGAGACAAAAACTGAAATAGATAGGTAAGTACATTTAAAAACACTCAAAACCGAAGGAATATTCTTCATAGTTGCACTGGTTGCGGAAAGAAACGATCATTACAGCATAATGATTCATATGCAATAAATAGAATAAGCAACAAAACAATACTGAAACTACACAATCAATGCTGTCAGTGAACATACAGTCTTTGAATGATATTAGTTGGCAAGTGGATAACTCTTCATCCTCCGCGAAATAAATCACAGAAACAAATGAGGCAGACTTAAAGGTTTGGTTAGCTCTTACTCTGCACCATAGGAGAGTATTAAGAGTATATCATGAAAATGAGTGCAGCTGAGCACAGTAAATGTGTCTCTATTTTTTGAAATGATGAGGAGAAATGAATGAGCACCCTTTGGCATTGGAAAAATGGAAATGCTGATACTGGTTCAGAAAAAAAAAAAAAAAAAACGTCTCCTTGCAAATTTTGCATACATCCTGTATGGCGTAACTGGAGTGTCTTCTGGCCTCCTGTGAAATGAGATGATCAGTGCTGTGTGTGTAGGTCATGAGTGTCGTAAAGATGTGATGAGCCACAGCAGCAGCAGTTGGAGGGCCGAGCATTGGCCAAAGACTCGGCTTAGGAAAGTCCCTCCTCCGCAGTCAGAATCATCTTCCTGTTGGACAAATCAGCTGGTCAGTAAATCAGACACAGTCTTCACTGACATTCAGTAGTTCTTCTACAAGTACTACCATCAATAATGAGCACATCATGACAGCACTATGTCTTTTATCCTATTAATCTCTCTTATTACAGTATTGACTCTTGCTGTCTTGTTTCAAGTCTCTCATTAAAGACCTATGCAGACATTTAAGTAAACACTCTCATCACTTTCTTGCTCAATGTACATGAGAACTTTGGTATTATTCGATACATGGGACTTTAGTACCCTTGAATATAAATCTGAAGTCAGATGATGCCAGGCTTTGCAAAAACACTGTGCAGAAGGAGAAGCTGCAAGTGTAATATGTAAACTGGCAATTTCTGCTTTTGTAAAGAATATGTGCTCCTGGCTGGGTGCAGAGCCAGACTACTTTTTCTCTGGGGGTCATGTCTTTGTGCTGAGCATCTGGGCTGCTTGTGCTATCTTCATATCTACTGAGCAGCGAGAGTGGATCAATTTTCTCATCCATCTCCCAGCAGGAAAGCAAACAAGCAAATTCCCGAACAGAACAATTCATCTAAATGTTCTGCTGCAATTTGAACGTATTCAGACCTCATTCTGCTTATACGTTGCGCTTGTGTGTATGACATGCACCTGCCTGCTGCACTGTGTGGTTAGTTTTTGTTTTTTCTTCTTTAATTTGATGGAGTATTCGGATATCCGTGCATGCGGGGAAAGAGGTGGGAGCTTTCTGGTATTCAAAAGGGCAGAAAGCCATGTGAAGCTCCTCTGTTTACTCCAGTGACAAAATGGACTGGTCTGGACACAGAGCGCCTTTCCTACGAGGAGCCGAGCCAAAAGTAATGGGACACTTGGAAAGAGGAAAGGGGACACAGCCTACTTTTACTCTGTTCATCTCCTTCCTCTGCCATTCCTCCCCTCCCCTTTGCTTCCCAGCATGGCCCTCTCCGTAATATAAACATGCAGGCACATGAATGGTGGCCTGTTATGTGTACGATCGATGCCTTTGCAACACAATGAAAGGCAGAGTTCACAAAGATATGGGAAATGTGCTTTCAAATATTAGACATCTTATAAATTGTTCAAAGTTGGGTGGGTGATGCAATGATCTCAGACATGATTTATCCACCTTTCTCCTTTGTTTAACTGCTTGAGCTCAAATAATACAACACATGAACTTCCATTGTATCATTTCGAGGGAATCTCAATGATCTGCGTTGCTGTTGCTTGACAATTTGCTTTGAAGCACCTGAAAAGGTGTTCCAAATGTGGATATCGTGGCGTTTCACATCGCCTGACAAAGTGATGGCAGATGTTTTTGCACACAGTTTCGTGTTGCTATTTATTGAACAGTGGTGTTATTATATCGATTGCTTTAGCGCTTTTAACTGCTGAGGATAAATCTGCTCTCTCTGCTGGAGTAAACAAACAAAAGAAGAAAAAATACACAACAAAATGATGCCAGAATGCCAAAGAAAGGTGCAGCAGGCATGCAACAAAGAAACAAAAGCCCTACGTATTGATCATAGTGGGCTATTTACTATTTTCAGGTAGGATATTACTATGAATAGAATAGAATAACACAGATATTAATAAACACTATAATAATGAGTAGATTTACTTAAACATCTATATGTTTGTTAGAAAATCATTCAGTGGATCAACCTGAGTCAACAACCATGGCATCATTATGTTTATGTTCATTAAAGTTCATGTTACTGCGATGTGGTGGTGCTTGAATGGTTGTAAAACAGGTTAAAAGGCTAATGACCAAACTGTTACCCAGCAATTATAGTTTATAGCATATTAACATAAATTACAGGATAATAAATCAGCTGTGAGATTGGCGTGCCGTTATACAGCCTGGTGCACATTGTCCCTGCTATGAACTTTCAGGAACTGCAAAAGCTCGCAGTCGGTTAATACGTCAGTAATGAAGCTTCGTGAAGCTGTGTGATGACACTGACCCTGAAGTCAGAACCACAAACAACAAGAAAGGTGCAGGACTCAGCGTAGACCCTCTGCTGATTGGGCACAAGGGCTCATCCTAGCAGAGAAGAGCAGCAGCCATTGGGATGCAGAAATAGAAATAAAAACAAAGAACGGAAAAAAAAAATTGATGATGATAGGATGGCACAAAGCAAGAAAAATGCAAAAACAAATGAATAGCACTCAAAATTCATGAAAATAAAAGAATTAATAAAAAAGATGAATAAAAAGGAAACTAATGATAAATGAAGGATAAACAGACCAGAAGAGCAGCAGACAGCAGGCTTTCAGTCTATCAGAGAGGAGAGTGCTGATAATAACCAGACAGAAATTGACGGAGCACAACTGTTTAGTCTCGCTAATAGAGCTGTAATCCTCTGCACAAAGACTCGCGTGTGGTTATGTCTTACGTTTTCATTGTTGTCAAAACACACATCTGGCCCTTTGCGGTATCTGGGATTCTGAGCCAGCTCGCATGGATTTGGACCTTCAGCTGGACAGATACTCAGGAAAATATTATTTACTGTCAGCAGTGCACATTTAACATGTTTTAACAACAAAAAATGAATCATATTGTGACTCTTAAATTGTATTTTCCCCAAAATGTGTGTGTAGACAGTTGCTAATTTACTCGACCATCGTAAACATAATGATCAGCTGGATTTGGAAGCCAGTGATTCAATGCATTTTGCCATTTTGTCAACGATAACATGCATTCTTTGAACAAGTTTGAATGTACCTTTACAATAACCTCTGCATGTATGTTTATAATTACCTACTGTCTCGCAGGCAGCAGTGAGTGTGTATTTTGCATGTGTCCCAGTGTTTCCGTGTGCTGAGTGGCATCATTATTAGCAACTGGAGGCCCCTGTTGCAACCCCGTGGTGACTTCTGATGACGACACCTTTACTGTTACATCAGCGGGAAGCTGCATTCAAGACACATCTGTCAAACACATCTCCTGAACACATAAGCACATGCATTGTATATGAGCACGAGAACACCTCCGGCCTTGACCTTAATTCAACCTGATGGCAGCCTGCAGCCCAGATGAAATTAAACAACGGAGCCTAATCTAGGATGTAACGTGAGACAGGCTTTCATATGCCGTGCATCTGGTTTACTGTTCACCCGTGAACATTCAGGGGGACCCGCTGCAAACTCCTCAGGTATATGTCCTTGTATTGACAGTTTAAAGCCCCTCTGTCATGCGGGTGATGGATGGAGGATGGAGAGCGAAAAAGGAAGTGTAACTCTATGTTCCTTTTTTACGAGTCCAGTGAAAGATACAGGGCTGCTCAGCCTGCCGTAGAGGCCTGGGGTCACACGACAAACACGTTGCCTTGGCATCAGTGATCAGAAACACTAGGTTGGTGTTGGGCAGCTTCTCGGCACGATACATCCTGGAAAACGCACATGGAAACACACACATTGACATAAATACAGTCCGTATGCATATAGGCTAAATATCATGCAGCTCTAATTTACATGCATTAGTAAATTCCCCACAGTTTTTAAATACATGGTATACAGTATCTATCAAATACACATGTGGGTATGTGAGCACATGGATACACATTCGTACCATTTCCCTCCTCTTGGGCTTTTTATGCGTAGTCATTAAAGTTCTGTGTCTACAGTTATTAACTTTGGGGAGTAAAGCATCAGACACGTGGGACTCATAACACCCAGTAATTACAGCCATATTTAACCCCCTTCAACAGCCTGAATTGACAAAACGGAGATTAGAGCAAAGTAAATGTGCCTGTGCTCTGCGAATGTGTTGTACTGGTGAGTTTGAAGTATAGCCAGCGAGAGAAGGAAGAAAAATAGATTTAAAGAGCTTTTTGCTTCCCTCTGCAATTCCGGTCACTGACAGATCAAGGTAATCTGTGCCTGATCAGAACTCATCAGAAAACAGCTGCCTAAATCAGACTGCAAAACAGAAAGACTCCAGGAAACTAAGGCTATTCAGGAATAATCCCCACGACCACTAAAGAGAAGGATGTAACAGTCAGAAAAAAATTACAATAAAAGGTGGAAAATCTTTAATAATACAACCTCATTTACTCATGCAGTGGAATCATATGGAACAACACATGCTCATACCTGGAACAGTTTCCACAGTCCAGGACACCTGAGTAGGAGCTTCATCATTGTCAAAGAAGTATTTGGGTTTGTTCTGTGATACAGCTTTCCTTAAACATCGCATCCGGTATGTCTTCATCTGCTGAATCCTGGAAATAAGAAACAGGTTTTTTTACAGGGTGTTACAGAAAACGATTAGTAAGAAATGGTGGGAATGAAACTCTAGAGATGGATAGCTGTAAATGCTCAGGGATGGGATCAGCAAGTTCTGATTCCAGTGGAAAGTTGTTGACGGTGGGGGGCAGCGACTTCCAATCGCTGGGCCGTTTACAATCAAAGTGTTCAAACTTGAAATGAAATCTGCGAAATCCGCGGATCCTTGAAATGAAATCCGCGGAAATCCGCGGATCCGCGGAAAATTCCCATCCCTGAATGCTGTTACCTCTTGGCTAAAAAAGGACAACATCTATACACGGGTCATCGCTCATGTTGCTCACCTGCTTCTAGAAGGTTGGGGAACATGAGACTGAAGAAGAGCTGCTGGAGTATCGACCTAGACATGAGGAATGAAAAGCAAACAAAATGAGTCACACGTGAGTCAGCGAATCTTCAGGCATCTTTAACTGATTTACAAGCAGCCAATAGCTGTTTACTAAAAGCAACACATCTGCCTAATGTCACAGTCCACCGCTGATGTAAATGTCATGGGAAGTTTTCTGTCATTCTGTTATAAAAGCTGGTTATATTGCAGCTGGGCAAGCCATGCACAAAGTGATGCAATGAAATGTTGTGTAACTGCCCCTTGTGCTCCACTGACCCGGCCAGCTTCATCCCTCGACAACATGCAAGTCCACTCCCATTACAAACACCTACCCTAAAGTACAAATGTGCTCCCACTCTGAAAGTACACACACAAAGAACCAACAAAAAGCACACAACCTGCAGCACAACTCACCAGGCAGCACTGGAGGCCACCCAGCCGATACTGAGCAAGTCTGCAATGGTAGGCTGAAGAAAATAAAGGCAAAGAAATTCATTTAGTCCAACATAACACCAGTGAGGTGTTATTCATTTAGCCATTTAATGTAAGTATTATGGTTGTAGGAATAAAGATGTATCATCATGATATTACTGGAAATGTATCTGTTTGTAAAAAGTAATTATTTCAGAAAGAGTGTCTGCTGTCTGACAGCTGGTGTTTGTGTGTGTGTGAGGGAGTTATCTAACCACATAGACTGAGCGCGGTCCTGCTGCTGCCTTGCCGTCTTTCTCCGGGTCGCACACAGACTGGTAGTCATAGGTCTTGTTGAAGGAGTACAGAGAGGTGTTGACGAGGTTGATCATCAGCACCGGATCCACCTCGCCAAAGAACTGACCTATCTAGACAAGTGTATATATACATACACACACACAAGCACAATAAAAGTCAGTAAAAACAGTGTAAATCTCCGCTTGTAAATACAAAGCATGCAGCTGTGTCCCATTTCTCTGACAGGCCTTTATAGTTTCCTACTCGGATTTAACTCAAATTTGCATCCATGTGTGCAGCCAATCACGATGAGCCCACAACTGTTATGTTCATTTTGCTTTATTTATTTGTCTGGATTAGTGTTTGTTGTGGGCAAAAACATGAGCATCAGCAGAAAGCAAAGAAAAAACACAACAAACAACAACATCTAACGGACAACTGCACTTAAACAAAACCAAAATACAAAAGCAAACATAAAATGTCTTATCGACACAGACAGAAAACATACATGGCCAGATTTGTTATCTTTACCTCTTAGTGTAACAGATCAAACCATGAAGACATCATCCATAAACTAAACACAGAAGATGGAATCCATCTGCCCAAAACCTTTGGCTCAAGTCATGTTATCTGCTTCATAATTTCAGGTTCAATGAAATCCTGAATCCAACCAGCAGTAGATTCCTACTTTGAAAGATAAATGCATTGTTCCGTGCTGAAGCTTTATGCACTAAAATTAAAGAGAGGTTATTTTCAGATCCTCTGAGGTGCACTTACGCGCTGTTTTTCAAGGTACTTGGCAGGCAGGTTGTTCCCAGAATTTTGGAGAACTTGCCACAGTTCTTCTGTGAATTTACGCTATCGCAATGTCTCCCCTCTCTTCATGTAAACCCAGACAGACTGACTCGGCGATGCTGAGATCAGGGCTCTGTGGGGGGAATATACCATCTGTTGCAGGACTCCTTGTTTTTCTTGTGACTAAAGCTAGTTCTTTACGACTCTGTCTGCATGTTTGGGGCCGTTAATGCTGCAGAATGAATATGGGAGTGATGAGATGCCTCCCTGCAGTTTTCTTTGCACGACATAGTCTTTATAACTAAAATAATCACACGAGTTGTATAGACTGACTGAATTATCTTTTTTAAACAATGAATGGGTACTCCCCAATAACTCAAATTCATACATTTTACCTTTCAAAAGCAGTTATCAGCCTGGCTGATTATGGTGGCCGATATTTGCCATTTTTGCAGTTATCTATATTGTTGTTTTTATTGATCGATTATCGATAAATTAAACGCACTACTTCAGGTCTGATGCAGCCACCTCTCTCTGTCTGTCATCACTCTGTGGTCTCAGAAATGTTTCTCAAGCAGAGAGTACAAAAACTGAAGAAGAAACACAAGCCGTTGCCACATACCAGGAAATTTGCCTCTCTCACGGTGGCTGAGGCTACGCTAATGACGAGCAGCTAAGTTAGAATGCAGCCACAGATTACCCTGAAACAGAGTCTGGATAACAACAATTAATAATGCTTTATGATATGGACTGGACTGCATGGTGATTGGTGGTTAGCACCGTCGCCTCACATCTATAAGATCCCTGTTCCGCGTCCCTGCCTGGATCTGAGGTCTCTCTGCATGGAGTTTGCATGTTCTTCCTGTGCATGTGTGAGTTCTCACCAGGTTCTCAGGCTTCTTCTCACAGTCCAAAAACATGCTGAGGGTAACTGGTGATTCTAAATTATCTGTAGGTGTGAATGTGAGTGTGCTTGATCTTCTCTGTTTTGTCTGTCTCTGTGTATCCCTGCAATAGACTGCCCTGCCTTCGCCCTGAGTCAGCCGGGATAGACTCCAGCCCCCCACGACCCTACAGAGGATTAAGCGGTCTATAGATAATGGATGGATGGATATGGACCTCAGTGGGCAATAAAAGTGACAGAACAGTAAAATATTAAGAAAACAGAATAGAACAGCAGATGGAACTGCAGGAGACAAACTGATAAATCTCAGTCAATCCCACATAAACAGAGAAGAGGATCCTAGTTTAGTAACTCCTATTTCTATTTTACATATTCAGTTATAGTTACCTTTAGTAATGAATAACTCTAGTTATTAATGACAGGTCCTCTGCTGTCACATGCTTTTAAAACATTACATTAGTAGTATAATCGTTCTAAATATTGGTTAACGGTGGAAAACCCATTTCGGCTGATCCCTAATTTTAACCTGTTAGATTCATGTTCATCACAGAAATTAAATAAATGGCAAGAAAGTCTTATATGTCATACGTTTCTCTGGGGTTTAAAGGCAACCCTGCCACTTTCGTGTCCTAAATCGTGCCACTGCCATGCTCCATTTTCCCCTGTTACAGGTGTTGATATTAGGCTGCTGTCATTGTTACTGCAGATTTTGTGCTGCAGCAGCTTGACTTTTTCTCCATAAATCAAAACACGAGTTCAAAAACCAACCCAGGCCTTGCGTATAAGCTATTGCGTGACGGGTTGTTATTTATATGGGCCTCTCTTTAAGAATAAACTGACTAAGAATGTTAAGGTATGTATAAATGTTTGATAGGCTCATATGTAAAGATGATAGATAGAGAGGTGTGGCTTAATCCTGATAAATGTCTCTGGCTATGATCATAGAGCAACTGTTGCAAAACATACTTCTTGCTCTTTGACAGAAATAAGTCAGCAAAAATGTCCGGCGTCCCTACGGACACCAACCAATCAAAGACAGCAGATGCATGTCTTGACTGACATGAAATGTTTCCATATCCACTGTATATCCTACCGCTAACAGACAGCGGCCGATAGTAGCCTGAAAGAGTGGTGGAGAATTCTTACATACACAGGGGACTCACTTCAGTACAGCTTCCACGACTGACTAAAAACCGTCAGCGCTTTCTCTTTGATCCTCCTCCAGTGGCTAGTGCTTTACCTCACCACAGACATGGGTGTAATGCTGTCCTAGAGGAGTATAGCTCAGAGCAAGCAGGTCATTCTCATAACTTAACTGAGTCATAAGTCCTTTATTTGACCTCTGTATGAGATTGATGAATTAGAGAGAAAGAAATAGGAAATATGGATGCTAGCAAAGTCTTTGATTTCTCTTTTTTCCGATCATGTGGCCACAGATGTCTTATTGAGTGCCGATTTCCCGCTTACTTCCCAAATGAGTCACACATACTCGGTGACACTAGTGTAAAGATAATTGCGGATGATAACTCACCAGGGTAATATATTCGTCTTGATTGGACATGAGAAGAAATCCTCCATCATCCAGTATCACACAGTCTACATGCTACAGGAGAAAAAAAGGCAAACAATTTTATAATGTTGCAAAAAAAGTAGAAAATAACCCAGCTATATTTTAATAAAGGCATTATCAGGCTTCAAATGATGATTACATGGAATGCAAAAGATAAAATGGGACTCCTAAGTCTGGTTGGAGGAGAAAGAGAAACTTAAAGAAAATGACTAAGATAACCCATATTAAACCAGATTGGATTGGATTAGACTAGATCAAATAAACTGCTGTAAAATGTGTTTTTTTTTCATTCGCATTGCTGTACCTTGTCATTTCTCAGACAGCCACAAATCTCATCCTTGCACTAAAAAGAGAACCAGAAAGAAATTAGCTTTCCACAACTATAGACAAAGTTGTAAGATATGCTGTATAAACTACAAATCCATTTTATTAAAGCAACTTACATTCAGTTTTAGTGTAGCATTGATGAAACTGTTCATCCAGAATGAGACATTGAGTTTCACTCCTACCACTGCAGAACAAACCACCAAAACAGACAGATGTTTTTTTTTTTTTTTTTTTTCATTTGTGTTGCATCACAGCAATGCAATAATCTGGTATTAGCAAGACTGACCTGCTGGTTTGAGCGTGACTTCATCGATGACGAGGTCAACCGCTTTGCTTACCAGAATACCTGACTCAGACACCGGCTCCCTGCTCTCTGCTGCAATTCAGAATGGATTCACAGAAAACAGTCAGTTATTATGGTCATTTACCTGAAATGTTGTTTAAAATAGCAGGAAACGTTTCTGTGTATTACAAGTTCAATGGGAATAATAGCTTTCCTTTTTGGAAAATTCCATACATTTTTAGCAGCTGTAATTTATGACAGTGGAGTCTGTGAAGGCAGAACATGTGTTAATCCAGTCAAGTGTACTGTAGCTGTAAGCATGGCTACAGTACACTGACATTTGCCTGTCCTGATGTCTGCTAGAGAGATCAGTGGAGATGACAGGAAGTATACAGGGCAGGAGGGAGGGAGGGCGGGGATGAGCACTGAAAGACGCAGCAGGAAGGGTAAAGAGAGTGATATCAGAGGCCTGAGAGTCTGATCTCTGCCAGTAGGGTTGGGACGGCGTCCAAAGGCAGAGAACAGAATAGGCCCGGTGCCAGACCACACTGAAGATCCTCACGCACAGCTGAGTGCATGCCTATTCAAACTTTTCAGAAGAACTTACCGTTGAAAGATGGAGCTGTAAAAATATAAATTTCATTGTCCAGGGTCCTCTTGTAGAAGCTGGACTCGTACGTCTCTGGATTCTCTGTCCACTCTTCCCCAGCGCTGAAAACAACAGCGTATAATGGCCATTATCGGGAGAAAAAACACCGTCTAAAACATTCAGATTTTAATCTACAGCCAAATGCGAGTCATAAATATAGGGGTCACACAAATGATGCAGTTGATACACGAGAAGACCATCATCCAGTAAAACCAATGACTTTCATGTTTTATCGTGACAAGGAATAAGAATCCATTTTTAGTTTGAATGGTAGATTTCTGACTGAGTGGAACCTCCATATATAGTTCAGGCAATTGTAGCCGTGAGGAAATTGAGGAAATTCAGCTGCGTTTGGCAGCAGGATTTGTAGATTTGACCCATGTCCTGTACTGGTCTGGCAAGCTCTAACAGTTCAGCTGAAGAAGTCTAATCCTCCATGTTCTGGAAAATAACCCAGTGGAGCAGGTGAGTAAAGCAGCCAAAAGTGCTAAACCTAAGAGTATTACAGTCTGTATCCATTTTCATTTCACACGTTTACACCACCACATATTTCAGAAAAGCTGGCAGCAATGTTTCACGACTGCAGTGCTAACGCTAGCAGAGAAACTGATGATAAAAAAAGGAAGAGTACCTTCTTGGATAGACTCTTGTGATTCCTCCATCTGTTGCTACAAACCTGGCCACTATCCCATCCCTGAGAACACCAAGAGCAAGAGCCAATCAAACATCAAAGTCAATCACAGTCACGATTCCTAGTAAAAAAAGCACTGTTTGTGAACTTTGAGAGCGAACTGCAGACACGACACAAATTGTTTTATGCCCAGTCACTTGTCCCATTTTGTCTTAATGTTAAACAGATACTCTTCACTGTGTGTAAATGTGCGTTCAGATTATTTCAGACAAGTGGGCATACCATAAAGGGAAACACAGATGTAATTATTTTATTTTTCTCTCAAAACAGCACGCCTTGGCAGAGCTCAGAATAGCTGGGTGTAATACACATTTTGCGCTTTGCTTTCATCATATTTCACTGGAGAGTAGTGATCAAATCATCCATAATGGAGAAGAAAGGAATAAAACTCTGGCTCAGATAGTCAATAAAATTGTGCATGAAATAAGCATCGGCTATGGTCGTTCAGAGCAATAGTGTACACATGCAACACAGAATTCCACATAAGAAACATTTGTTTTGCTTTTTTTTAACCAGTGCAGTTAATGTTTGCTGCAAGATGAAGAAAATGACACCTTTGCATTGCTTAGAAGAGAAAAGAAGTGGCAGGTCTGGCACTCACACTGTCTGCTCGTTCCAAAGTTTAACCAGTTCAGCTGTCAGACCTGCATCCAGGATTAGTCGGCTCACGAGGGATACATTACCTATGCATTAAAGACAGGATGCATTACACATACTGCAGATATTACAACACCACAGTAACAGTGCTTAGTAAGGGAGTTGTGGTAATAAAACCAAAGGCAATCAACTGTTTACAGATATGCATAAGGAAAATGATGAAGTTATGCTTTTGTATTGAAAATTACGCTGATCAATGCACTGCACCCAGCACTCAGATGTGTTACACTGGATAACTACCAGAATACCAGTATGTATGAAAGTGAAAAGTCTGACAGAGAGAAGATGTGTTCTGCCAAATCTTTTCTTGAGATAAATGAAGGGAGAAACTGATCTCATGGCACCTGTCAGGAAATCATCCAGCAGGGAGACCATTATCATTCAAACAGCAGAAAGTACTTTGTGAAAGATTGGCTGTTGCAGCATTAGGAAGGAGAATGATGCCAAGGCACTGAGTTTAAAGCTCATTGTTAAAGAAGTCACGTGAGCGCATTTCTTTCAAAGCGTCTACGCAGTTTCAACACAGCATCTCCTGAGTGTTGTTTTAAAACATGGCAGCGACTTTTCACAAAGACTCGACACACACTGCACAAACAGCAACAAGAAAAGCACTAATGCCGAAGTATATAAGCTGACCTTGGGTTAAAACGGATCAGGGACATATAGATCCATTAGCTGGATGACGGTGGTAAGCCATACCAGGGGTGAGATGCATTAGATGATGACAAATCAAACCTCGTGAGTCACTGTGTAGCATGACTGCATCAGGCTTCTAGGAAACTCAGCGGATCAGTCTGATGTCACCCTGCTCAGACCAGAGTAATCTAATGACCAGAGTCATGATCTGACCTTGAGCTGCTGGCTATCGTGATATCAGAGGGGATTTGCTGGTTATGTATTTATTACCACAATGAACAGTGAAACATACCATGCATGTGTGCACACTCACAAAAGTCTACTGCACACACTGGAATGCAACACTACGTACTAATTTAGGTGAAACTGTGGGGGTCAGGGGTCTCAATATCCTCATGTGAATACAAACAGTGCACGAAACTCACACAATACGTGCAAGCGTGTCAAGTGAAATAACGCTGGAGAAAAAAAAGAAAAAGCATGACTCACATGCATCTGGAGTGTTTCTATCAATGTACTGGTTGAAGTCGAGGAGAAACTGGGTGTTGTTGACTGACAACTTCAGCTCTTTGCAGTACTCCCTGAAAAAAATAGTTATGGTAAGTTGGACATAGTGTTCCTTGTTTGTTGCTGAAAGTGTATTGTACAGTACTATAAGGGGAAAACTTACCTGGGAGCGATGTAGGTGTACCCAAACTCATCAAACCTCTCTGGCTGTACGGTCTCCATAGCTTTTGAAAACACAAAATAACCAGTTTAGGCCATTAAATGTTACATTGTGAGATGACATCACAAGCAGATGAGCGTATTAAATTTTAAGAAATGCTGCTGGATGATACGAGGACACATTACTGCACATTCTATAACATGCTCTCATATGTATACGCATACACAGACACACACAAAATACTTGACATATATGAGGTGATGGATTACAAAGAGGATGTGGATGGAAGTGCAGCGGTGAGGCACGGGAGAGGAACTGACTGAAAATACTTGCCTTCTTGCCCTGTTGTGACCCCAGAGACAGAAAGCAGTGGAGAGGCAAAAGCAGGAAAGAGAAAAGGTGATAAAAATGCATTCTTCTTCTGAGAAATGATGTCATACCGGGGGAAATGTGCTGAAATTTATGAATATGTTCCACAGTATGAAATAAAATATTTTGCTGCAGTGAAAGAATATTAGCTCTAATAGAGAGACCTTGAGAGAAAGGAAAAAAAAAAGATTGAGTGCACTATGTAGAAAAGCAGAACATAAAGTAATGAAAGGGGAAGTAGAGCATGGGCATGCAAGAAAATAACAAGTAAACATACAGCAGTGTTAGAGAACAATTCATTCCAGGATTTTGACCGCTCTACCTCTGGATTTCATTTAAAATACTGTCTGGTAATCCTTATCTCATAAATGACATGACAGGCATCAATGGCCATCATTCACTGCTCTCTTAAAATGAAGACATTTTGGACATTGCCTTTAAAATATATTGACTCGTGCGGAGCGGTCTGCTAAAACAATT
Organism: Acanthochromis polyacanthus; assembly: GCF_021347895.1. Classification (NCBI taxonomy): domain Eukaryota; kingdom Metazoa; phylum Chordata; class Actinopteri; family Pomacentridae; genus Acanthochromis; species Acanthochromis polyacanthus. The sequence goes on from NC_067120.1 coordinate 8,739,330, forward strand.
ACTGAGCACGGAGTTTCCTCAGGGTCGTGGAAATCTGGTGCTGGATGAAACAATGTCCTTCATATAAAACGTAACAAGCAGATTCATTGTGGTTCTGTCTCTATAGACTGGGCAGGGTGTCTCTGCGTCCAATGGCTTTCCACACCATTCTTTCCTTCGCTTCTTTTGTGCTCTCTGCTTATCTGTCACCATCTCCTCAGCACCAGGATTAGGTCATTTCTTCAACAAACACAACATTCCTCCTATGGATGAAATAAAACATCTTTCCATCCATTACACGCCTTTGCTGGTGACCCTCCCTAATGCACAAGTGGACAAGTGGCTGCGTAAACCACCTACTGCAGCAAAGTGGTGAGATGGATTGAGGTTTCTGGTGGTCTGGCTCCAATGTGAAACTCTATACGGCTGTACAGAGAACTTTAGAGTCCCAAACTCCCCATCGGAGTAGTCTGTGGCGGTAAGGCATGGTGTGTTACTTTCTTTAACAGGCCTGTAAACGTTCTGACAGCCTTTATGGCACAGTGACAGACTCGTTATGGCGGAGAGGGAGTGATACAGAGGCTGAAACACTCAGTCAAAATCTCATCTGTTGGAATAACTGCACCATTAGTTGTTTATGCTTTGTAGCGTCACATCAAGGTTATGAAAAATGCACTAAAGCCAGATGGTTGTGTGCTGAATCCACTGTTTTTTCTACTAATTACATCCTTTGATCAGCGGTGACCGTCCGCCCACGCTTCTTTCAAGTCGGTTTTAGCATTCATACAGGGATCCATCCATCCCTTTCACACCAGACATGCTGAGAAATTTAACCATGCAAACATATAGGAAGGCAAACAAAGGGTCATCACATGGCAAGGAGAGGACAGAGGACACAGAACAGTGAGTACTTGCCCCAAGCAGAAGCTGCGAAATTCCGACACAGAAGCAGGACGAGAGAGAAAAATTCACCATCAGAATCGAAAAGCAAAGGCTTGTACAAGGACTGACCACTGCACATCGAGTATGTGCTTGTTTGAAAGAGTTTTGTCCTTGTGATTTATAAGTGACTGGTGTATTCGCTTGGTTCTGAGCTGATAGAAGCAGCCAGATTTTATCATATGGCAAGACAGCCTTGGGAGCACAAACAAAGCAAAAATAAATAAATAAATAAATAAATAGGCCGAAGAAGAAGAATAAAAGGATACAGAGCGAGGGGAGAGGGACATCAGGAGGAAGAAAGAGTGTGAGGTGAGGACAGCGACCGAGAAAAACAGCTTGACAGACAGAGATAACAATTCAGAGGAAACTATGTTTGTTTTAAGTAGCTCATCATTAAGTAAGAATCTAGGAAATATATTCAAAGAGTTAACTGCAGCAAACAGAAGAGCAGAGGGGATAATGAGGTGATGAGGGAGGTTTGGTTTTGTCTTAAGTCAGAAGAAGGGCCAGACGAAAGGAGCGAAGGAGGTCAGAGGAGCAAAATGCAGACAAGATCAAAAGGCCCAGTGCTTGGGCTGGGTATGGGAGCGAGGGAAGCATGTGGAAGAGTTTGTGTGGGAGTGCAGGCCGACTGACCACTGGGTTACACTACAAAAGAAAAGCACTGTGGGGATTCGCTGATCTCAGCAGCAAATACAAAGGAGTGGCTTTGGTTCCAGCTAGGAGCGAGTAACACGAAGCAAGTGGAGATCCTCAGGAGTGCAACTCAAAGAAAGTATGCATGGGAGTCGGCTGCGAGGCACCAGCAAAATTAAACCTTATTGATTTGTTTGCAAGCTACTCACACATGGCTTGTATCATGTCTTCTCCCAGTTTAGCTTGAATGAAGTGTTCGCTGTATTTTGGCAAAACGAGGGCCAGGCTGCAGAAAAGACAAAGATAGTCGCACTAATTATATCGAATTTTGGAGTTGGAGCTCACTTGAGTACAGAAACAGTTTTGGGAAAACAAATCTGCAGTTCAATACAAATCAAATAGAACTCAAAGCATACAATATTTTCCAAATAATAGAACATATTGTTGTGCATGTTCAGTGAAATGCAAAAGATGATCCGACCAGAGCCCGATGTTAGAAACAAGAGAGTGACCCCTGTTGGTTTAAGCAGCATCCTCCATCAGTAGTCTCAGTAGTTAGTGGTATTATTTTGACATAAAGACAGCTTAATCAACCATAAACAAACAGGCGACTCTTCAGCAATAACAGACGTCTCACCTGTAATCTGTTCCATTGACTGGTGCCCATGTGTACGTCCTAATTCCTCTGTCTATGTACCTCTGCCAAAGATGATACACACAAAAAAGTAGCATTCAGGAAAATGCTCTGTAATGTTAATGCAATGTGTGACTGGCTCCTTATTATTTGTTCTTTATTGTTTCAAAAACATTCTGTGAAAAGTGGTGTTCTAGAGAGTCTGTTTTCTGCCCAAACATTGACGTCTGGCACATTGTCAGCAATGCATTTGTATTTTCTGTTTATGTTTGTCTTCACTTTGTCTAAGTAGATAGAAAGTCTGACCTATCCTCAGTGCAAAAAGAACATTAATTCCTGTATGCAGCTGTGAAAAATATTTTTTCTTTAAAAGAAAGTGCAAAGTTTTCAGACTTCAACAGTTTCAACAGATGAAGTGTGGCTGAATCATTTAATCATAATTTATTTTTAACACAGCAAAAGGAACCTCACTAATCCCTTAATGCTATGCACTAAATTGCATCGAAAATACATTCATATGTCTGCCCCAATTTGTCTATTTTACATCAACAACTCTCACACCATCCAAACAAATTTAAGTTCACCAAAATGCTCTAAATTAAAATGGAAAGCCCCCTCCAGTATTTTCACTTACCTCATCCTGAGTTTTCACCAGAGTGTGAATGGTTTGTTCTCCTGTCTCACCATCAATCATCATTTTCCTGATCTGCAGGGAGAGATGAAGAAACAGACGATGTCACTGGACCTGATTCACTGAGTATCAGCTAATGTGAAAATGGTCTGTCTCATAACCTCATGCTAACAAGTTAGGGACACTAGTTAAATCACTCGCAGGGACAGATAGCAGCTTTATGAGGAGACACGAGACATCTGGCACCTGGATACCTGTCTGGATGTATGCATATGCAGCTGTGCATCTGTGTGTTTGATGGGGGGGAGGATTTCCATATATCTGCATGCTCTACCTCCACTTTGATGTCATTCTCCAGCTCGGCATCCAGAAAGTCCAGAGTAACAGGCTCCTGGAATTTAGGATTCTGTGGAACGGATAATAATTCAGTCAGAATTCTGGCGCAATTCAAATAAAACTATACACAAACCAATCAAACGACACATAAAAGGATCGTTGCGAGCAAAACAGAGAAGAAACCCTTACTTTGGGCTCATGCTGAGTTAGACTGGAAGCAGTTTTTCTCATGTTAAAAACCCTCTTTCTAAATCCTCTTCATCTAAAGCCTGCTGAGTTGATACAGAAAAATGATACAATATGCAGAGGACCAGTTTTCAGTGGTTTTAATGGATGGTTCTGCCCATCACCAGAGAAGAATATTTCTCTGCATCTTAGTGCTGCTAATGCAGAGGTTACAGGTACAGAGTGGACGGTCACTAATATGAGGCAAGTTGAGTAATAGTATTACATTATATTGTCTTATTTTGCATAAAGACTGCTGTAACTTAGCGACACCTAACAAGCCCCAAATAGTCAGCAACATAACCACCAATCACTCATGTACTTGTGGTCATTCTAACCCAGATTGCGCACAAAGATCACTGCACTAATCTATGATTGAGAGCTTTGTGAATTGTTTAGCTGAAGCGGTTCTGATTCTGGACAAACTAAAGACTTTCAGGGCATGAATCACCTTTTGCGAAACATATCAAGAGCTCTTTCCTTTTCTCCAGCCACGGCCACAGCAGCTAAAGGCCAACATGTGTGTTTGTCAGAACGTCTGACTCTCAAAGTTATTCGCGGAAAACTGCTTTGGTGTTTATAGGAGCAGTTGGGGTGATGAGATTCTCTCATCAATCCTAACTTCTCTTGGGACTACAAATTTGAACCATTGTGCCATTCTGAACACGTAGCACCATGTCATTGCCTCTGATTCGGTTCCGCTTTGAAATTATCTGATTCAAGAACGGTACAAAAACTCATTTTTCATCATCAGTATGCTCAGGTACATCTTCATTTTCGGGGCTGTTATTATTGAAACCATTTAATATCAAAAAAGATGCGACTCTGAACTAACTGCAATCCAGCTGCAATACCACGTTAGTATGACAAAATAAATAAATATGCACTCTTATGTGTCATTGTGGCTGCTTTTAGGCATTGTAACAGTGTCCTCTGTAATTTCTCATTTTCTTTCAGGATACGGTTATTCAAAAACAAGTGGCTATTGTAGCTATCAGTTAGTGACTATTCACACAGCTGAGGACATCGAGAAAATCCTTGACATTTTTCAGTGAATTGTAATCCAAAATGTTTGAGATGAACCAGAATTTTGAGCACTAAATATTTAACTGAGAAAAACGACACAATATCACAGAGTATAATGTTGTCCTGGGTAATAAACAATACCAGGTAGGCATTTGACTGTGAAAAGCATGACTTCACCTATTTGCACCACAGTGCTCTTTTGTTGTCCATTCATGACAACCATTTTCCTTGACACGTGAATCTAATCAAATCCAGGGACATAAAAAACAAAGGGTACCATATGGCAGCATTTTGACAACATATCTGACACCAGACACTGCTGAAGCAGATTTGATACAAAGTGACACTGAACTCTGTTAATGTCCCCTCTTAAAAACTCTATACGTCTGAGTGGCTTTATGGTGGTATAAAATAGTAGCAGTAATCTAGTGCTTCTCTATAAAACAGCAGTACATGGAATCTGATACTAGTCTGTCCTCCAAAGCATTCACTCACTCAAAATGTAGGGTAATGTGATGAAAGCAAGCAAAGCTAAATGTGATGTTTTCAACATAGTTTTGTGAATTTTGTAATATACTACCTCAAGGAAGATTAATTTTGACTTCAAAGGATGTGAGAGAAACAATCACAGCAAAGCAAAAAAAAAACTAATAAAATGTAAATCAGCACCCAGACAAGAGGAGCAGCAAGCAAAATAATCATTTACAGTCAAAGACGAGTCGAGTTCCTTACATTTGACGGTAAGTGAAATGAAACGAAGCAGCAAAGGTAGATGATGAAGATGAAGCATCTCAACATGAAAATGAGAAAAGAAAGAATGAAAGATCAAGCGGTACAACACCGGGCGATACAGAATGAAACATCAAACATGCAGTAAGACAGGAGAAAATGCGAAGAGATAAAATAAAAGGGAGGACATCGACATGGTGTGAATTGCAAAGAGAAAAGAGATCAAATCAGAAACAAGGAATGAGAAAGGAAGAGTAAAGAAAAGGCTAGAAAAAAATGAGAGTACTGTACGTGGACAAGAGAATTCTGGAGGTGATCTGGGGTGTGAGATCAAAATAAAACTGCTGCAGCCGGGGAGGTGTGTGTGATTAATATGAAATATCTTGTGATATAAATAAGAAAGGAAATGTTGGGAGGATCTGAGCTCACTATCAGTGTTCACATCTTCCATTTGGTGGATTCAGTGAGACTATGAGCCTCATAATACGTAGGCATGAAGGGAAAAATGGCTCATTTAAATGTCATGTTGAAATGATGTAATTCTGAGAATGCCTGCTTTGTCTGTGGGATACCGGGATAAGGCTGCTGTAAGTGTTTTTATAAACTAATTTGAGAATAAACCTGAAGTCACATTATCTTATTAGTGACATCAACACAAGAATAATTGTAAAACAATGAAATGGCAACTTCTATCCTCTTTGCTTTCCCACTGTACTTTTTTTTACAGCCCACTAAAACTGGCTGCACTTCTAAAACCAAAGTGCAGCAAGAGATGTTTACATGGAAAAAGGAGGCAAAATGCTACAGAGAACTACAGAGAACAGCTTTTTGGAAATCAGCACTAAACTGTTGACTTGCACCAAACACATTCTCTACAACTCAACAACTCAGTCTAACCCTTTGTAGTACTTTACCACGTGGATCCCTATTATTCTTTCATGTTTTTAAAGCTAAATTGTTAAGCTCAAAAGTGCATTAAAGTGTCATGAAATGCCTTACACCATTTTCCCTTTTAAACAGCCTAAACCCTCATTTTTGGATGGTTTTTTTTTCATTGTTACATCACCATGGGATCAACTTCCTCTGCAATACAAAGTCACACTACCCTGCATGTCAACTTTACAAAGAAATTTCACCATGCTGAATGTATCTTCACACAGATGTTTTTGTTTTTAAAAGAATCTGATGTAAATGGTTTACTTCTAGCATGTTTTTAAATGAGACATGTAGAATAAAGCAATTTCAATGACACATCACAATTTTAAGCCGAAATTTGATCAGTTTTCAAGATGGAACAGTAGGTTACACGATGCATAAATAGAGTACTGAAATATAGAAAATGGAATTATTCTCACTGTTTTTACAGTTTCTGGCTCTGATTTAGGGTCTCAGACAGTCAGACAAATCACCATGATTAGGCACTTGCTTTTTCTTAGTATCAACCCTATCACAAAATATATCAACACAAACACATAATACATAATTACAAAACACACTTGCACAATAATAAAACTCTCCATAACAAGAGCAATCATCACAAGCAGAAGAAATCACTGCAGTTTGGGAGGATTGGGAATACAAGAGGATGCATAGCCCCTGCAACAAGCGACAGTTACCGACGGCAACTGCTACTATATCTACTGACAGTTATCGTTATCAGACTGCAATACAGAGACTCTGCACGTCTACCTTAGAATCTACTTCTGCATTCTAGAGCACATCTACTTAATCTCACCTCATGAAAAGTGACAGCATACTTATTATACAGCCTGAGCTTCCTGTTACGAATCCTTTTCTAGGGAAATTATGAAAAGATGCACAGTGAGGAGTTTTGATGTTGCAAAAAACTTGTGGGGGAAGTGGGGGTTTCACGGTCCACTGAAGGAACACACATGGTTTTAAGTGCGTACATTGTGTCACTTCCAGCTGCAGCCCAGTCCATTATGAAAAGTGTTTCTACATAAACACACCCACACACAACTTTGACCCACGTAACTTGTTACCGTCTGATGCAAAATACTGGAAGGGAACAAAAAAACAAAAGAAATATTCCACTCAAACAAACACAAAGAAAACAATCATGTGTAGCTTTGCATTTTCTTTTGCCACATTTTCTTTTTTTCTCTGTAAAAGTAACTTCTCTGTTCATGTTACTTTCAGGATCCTATTTTGCAGTTATAAACTAATAACTAAATTATTATGCATTGACAGAATGTGGATTAACGCATCGACAAAGCCTGTTAAACTGGGAATTAAAATAACTGGATCCATTAGATGTTGTCTTGATGAATTTAGTTGTGGATTGATAGATGGGATGTAAGTGTGTCTCCATGGATCAAAAGTTTTTAGATTCAGGGAGTTCTGAAGTTCTGAGCAGAATGAGGCTCTTCTGCAGGCTTTCAGTGCTCGCTTGCCTCAGGCTGAAGGTGGTGAGCTGCAGTGGGATTTGCTGAAAAGTGGGCTGGAACCTTTTGTGGGGTCACGGCTAATTTACACTGGGTCACATGTTAATACCTGCCAGTGGCTAGAAGTCTTGCTGCATTTTATTTGAGAAACTGTAACCGACTATTCAGGGCCTTTGGCAGGTCAAGACGGGCGGCATCAAAGTAGGTATGTTAAGTGGCATTTTACTAGTTTGTGGTTGAGGTGTTAGTGTTTCCTTCAAATTCTGACTTTGTGCCTTGTAAAAGCATTTTTTCATGTAATAAAACTAAAATGTTTAGTCAATATACCTGGCTAAAACTAAATACAGTAAAGGCTACCCTCAAAAAAAACTCTGCTTTTAGCTTGGAAAACTTCATGTCTGTACAGTAGTAAACACAAACAGCAGCAGTATGATACATTCTCATGATGGAGCTAATGAAATTACAGTCTGGGGTGGAGTATTTTCACTTTAAAACATGTTATCTCTACAATATGCCACAGAAGGTCTTTTTATCCCTCATTCTTAAATATATATGCCAGTGCACGGCCAAGTCTGCATATCTATTTAATCCCATATGGTAGACGTGACCTTCTAGCCCATATCTGAGGGCTGATGATATCAAGTCATACTCTAACTGGGGAATGGATTCTCTTTATGGAGATTGATGAGGTGACAGCACATGGAAAAGTTTGTAAAGAGCCTCCGCCATCTGCTAGCCTGCATATTATTCACTGAGAGCAAGCAGTTACTGTGAAACCATGTGGAAGAGTCAAAATATAATGTAATGCTTCAAGACATTGACCCGCTGAGCCACACAAAGTGATGCATAGGGCCAGATGCCGTACCTTCGGTTGGAGATTGGGATGCAGCAGAACATATCCGTTGGGATCAATGGCAAAGTAATATCCATTTGGACCAATCTGGCAAAAAAAAAGATGAACAGAGGGGAGGGAAATGAATTGTTGTGTCCAGAAAACCCCATGACGCTAATATTAGGCAAACCACTGGTAATGGCTGTTAAAAACATGTAAACAAAGAGCCTCAGTGGCCCTAAAACATGAACATGGAACAATGCGGTTGTAGGTAATAACGAGGGCATTCTTTTTTTGTGTATGATTTTGCATAGACTCCAGGAAAGCACAACCCGTCTAATGAAATCATATCACTAACTAATTACTCCACAGGGAAACATCTCAGCAAAGATCTTGACAAATGAGTCACAGAAGTCACAGGACTTGGTGCGACAAATGTGTTTGTCTGCATGCATGTGATCACACATGGGTGTTCAACTCACTGTGAAGCGTGGCGTGAGCTTCTTGATGTCATCAAGAGACACGTCAATCCCCATTACGCCAAGAATCAACTGATTCTGGTGCTGATGGGAGGTATGAAAGAGAGGATGAGGAAAAATGCATTCATCGGACCGACCCTACCCACCACGCGTTCATGCATTTGCTTACTGCACCTCGCCATTCCTGTCGTCCATATATTTGGTTCTGTTGAAGACGGGTAGTGTTCCAGTGATGACCAGACCCAGTTCCTGATGGAGAGGTCAAGCAAAAGCACCATTCAGCAATATTTCTAAGTAGAGCTGAACAGATTCATTGATCGTTTTCATTGCAGGTTATGAATAGGTGATATGAGCTACCAAAAAACATAATGCCATACCAGAGCATCAAGGTACACATTTGTCCATTGGACCTGTTTGGCCTGCTTGTCTGCTAGAACCATGGGTCTTCCCAAGACATCTAGGTACTCCTAAATTGGAAACACGACCCCGGATTCTTTCATTGCTGATAAAATTCATACTTTAAATGCTCGATGAATGTGGAAAATTATAAAAGAAGTTCTAAAATCACCTGTGTGTTTATTCTGATGGCGCCAATGGAAGGAATCTCATAGAAGTAGCCTGGATAACAAATCACACTTAAATCTTTCAGAAGCAATAGATAACAGGCACGCACATAGCACATAGCACATAGCAGTCGACTGCATCATGGTTGTGTCCTTGTGTTGAGTTTTTAGACACAGAAACGCACATGTGATAACTGCTGATCAGAGTTTCTGCTTGTGCCAGTGTGATGAGATTCTTTTCCTCTCCTCTGTCCTCTCCTGCTGCACTCCTCCACAGGGTGTTCTGAGAGCAGTCATCCCTTTTTAAGCTGCTAATGTTTTAAACATCTGGCCAGGGATGTTTAAGAAGGGCAGATGACAAATAGACCTGCGGGCTGCTCCTCCTAAAATAATGTCTTTTATCATTTCAACATCATTCTGCCCTCTTCAGACACTCTTATACTACGTGTACTAGAAAATTCTGCCCTTGGATGTCCTGAAGTGGTGGACAAAATATAAAAATGAAGTATGTGAAATCGCTCATCACACCTAGTCCACTGAAAAGCAGAACGTTGTCTCATACTGTCACAAACTGACAACAAAGTTCAGCACTGATGTGCGTTGTGATGTGTGCTGTACCTTTGTTGGAGCAGGCCATCCACTGAATGGGTCCTTTATCATAGTTGTGTTGTCCTACTGAGAAGGTGAAGATTCTCACCTGGAGCATAATATTAAAAAACATGCATTTTTTATCACATAAGCTATTTAAATATTACGGTTTATCTTCATTTAACACATATTTCAGCTAACTAGCAACGGTCTAATCCCCCATATAAGGTCATTTTATATTCCCCACCATCTCTAAAAATATGTTGAACAGATAGTTTAAATGCATTAGATTATTCACATATAATTCATATCAAATATAGTCAAAGCAAAGTGTTACAGGCAAAACATGTTCTCAGTCTAGAAAAATACTCTATTGCATCTGTGAACGTCTGACTTGAAGACTGTCATTATATCCTTTGATGCCGTTTCCTCTGAATACGTCTTGTTTTGACAATAATTGTGTTGAAGTGTGCGCGCAACCCCCGTCTAAATGCTCATCTGAGACCCGCTTGTGTATGACAGTGCATGTGTGAGCAGGCTTTTGTTTAACAATAATGCAAAAAACGTCATCTGGCTTCTGCATAAATTTTTGGGTGAAGAGGATGCGCATACGGAAATTTCAGCCCAAAGGGAGTTCCAAAAGGTATCATACCCTCTAGTTTGTGTTGATGTGTGCGTATTTGAATTATTCATGTTGTGGGGACATAAATATGGTTACATTTTGGGGACAAACCTCCATCTGGGGATTAAAACACAAGTCCCCATGAAGTAAATCATTAAAATTAAGACAGACAGTGCTTCAGAATAGGTGCAAAATCAGATTTAGGTTACAGCACAGTTTAGGAATAAGCAAGTGGTAGTTGTTGTTTGAGTCACCAGGAAATCAGTGGAAAACATTACAATGTGCTCTGTAATGATGGAAACAGAACTCTGTGTGTGTTTTATATACCTTTTTGTCTGCATTGTATTTCTCCAGTATGGCCTGAGCTCTTTCCTCTCCTCCGTCAGTAAACAGCATGATGATCTTGTTGCAGTTTGCTCTGCTCACATTAGTCTAGATGAAGAAAAAAAAACAGGGTCTTGATTACTGTATTACCTATTTTAGCTATTTAAGTACACTTTCAGTCAATTAGCTTTGTGTGCAATCTAAAATTTGGGCCAAATGACTAATGGCTGTCCAAATAACTTTCGGTTCACTTGCTGTTTAGATTGTCTAATTATAAGCATCTTCAACTCTGTTTCAGTCAATTCATTATCCACTACTGAAAATTCATGTCATATGTGCAGAAGAATGATGCCCCAAAGTGGAGAAGTTCAATGTATTTTGGTGCACAATGAATAAAAACTTTGATTTGAAAATGTGCTTGCCTTTCATCTTGTGTTGCACTTCACAGTTAACCCTGTAAGACCCAAATATGGGGAAAAAAAGTGCAATAAATAAATAAAACTAAACAGAAATGTATAATGTATGGAAACCCAAATATAAAAAAAAACTACTTAAATTAAAAAAATGGATGTTTTTGCTCATTTTTTCAATATTTGTGTGTGTGTGTGTGTGTGTGTGTGTATATATATATATATATATATATATATATATATATATATATGAAATTAAGCTGATGCATTTTTGCAACAGTGGGCTTTACAGGGTAAACTGTAGTTTGTTAGGAATAGGTAATATCAAATTATATCTAACTTTGCAACATATCTAACCTACTTTATCATCAGGTTCAGAGTTGACCACATCATTCTTCATTATTTAGTCTGTAATAATCCGTTTCTGTCACTGTTCAGACAGTTGAGTCAAGGTAGTGCATTCAACCAGCAGGTGGCGATGAAAGACAACAATCCAAGGCTGCTGAACTATGGCGGCATCACAGGCAGCATTCATTCAAAACTTGTTTTAGGCCTTGTGCTCTCAATCACACTTAAATCAGACAAGCTGGCACGCTTCTTCTCACCACAGAGAGCTGCTCAAAAGCAAACTCGAAGCCTTTTGTGTAGTTTGTAATTCCTTTAGCTGTGATGTTCTGCACAGCATCCTTCAGCAGCTTTTTGTTCCTCACGTTGGCTTGAACCAGATGGTCGAAGCATGCCGTCTTATTCACCCTGGTGTTAAACTGGGAGGAAGAGGCACAAGAGTTACGACCTGCAAATTATTAGTGCAATTACAACATGTGTGCACATGTAGCAATTATACAAATGCAGCGCACGCACACACACACACACAGGACACACAAACACTCCCACCTGGCCTTGGCTGTTATCAGGAGTGGTAAACAGACACATTCATCAAGCCCCACTAATTGCTTCACATCCTTGGTGCTCAAAGATTTGGTACCCATGGAAACAAGATTCTGCTATATAAAAACGAGGTTAGGCAGCAACACCATCCTTTTTTTTTTTTTTTTTTTAAAGGTGAGACCTCATTTCCACCCCACAGCACATACATGTACAAATACTCAACGTGCTATTAACATAAGCCAGGCTTCTATACTCAGCGGTGCTCCAAGTTAAACTAATAATCCTTATTTTCATTGATAAACATCCAAACTGACCCATTTAGACTGGCCTAGAGTGAAGAGAAAGGGCATTTTCAAAGTGTTCCCAATGACAATAAATACAAATGACAGAATAAATTGCATTATAGAAAAGAATATTTAATAACAGTGCATGAAGGACATGGGACAGCAGAGTAGTGTAGTAGTGATTCAGAACTCTTCTAAAACAATACCGCACCTCATCGATCTTGACTAATCAATGTGTCTCTGTGAGATGGCCAATAGCGACACTGAAAACACTGATCTACACAGACAAGCAGGGAGGCAAAAAGAGCCCTGACCGTTTGTGTGCGTGGGTATGTGTGTGTCCGTGTGTGTTTTCAGGCAGCACAGCCGCCTTGAAGTTCCTTTCAGAATGACAATAACAGACATACACATCTCTATTGAACTGAGAGGCAGTATCATATTGGCTGTGGTTTGACAAAAAAGACTGAATCAAGGTGAGCGCCCACGAACGCATGTAGGGCACGCACACGCATGCACAGACACACACACACACACACACACACACAAAGGAAGTTCCCATAATTGCCCGCAAAGAGCAGACAGGGATCTTTTATCGCATAATCTATTAAAAGGAGAAGTGAGGAAGGTGAGGAGGGAATGTGTGAGGGTGAGGAGCAGAAAGGGAGAGGAAGAGGACTGTAAAAGAGAAGGGGGAGGGTGTGCATACAAGACTGCATCTCATATAGAAAATAATGAGCCCACACAGCATATGTGACACATCAATCATATAGTATTTAGAAATATGTTTTTCTAGATGAGTCCATTATATACAAAAAACAAAGGATGTGTATATTGTGCAATTACAATTAAAAACACAATCTTGTGTTGTGAGATAGTAGTATTGGTCTTGCCCAGAAATGTGAATGCGGCATGCTGCAAATTCCACTGTTCTCTCTTGTGATCCTATTACAACGGTTCTTAAATTTGTGTGTGATGGTCCTGGCCTTGGGAATGGATTAGTGATGACACAAGAGAGAAGGCTAATCTTCAAGCTCTAATCCCACCGGACTCTCTGCTATTCTGGTTTAGTACTCTCTGGCATGCCCGTTGCACTGACACCGGCTAACAGCACTGACACTGGCTAACATGGCTGAGCAGGCTGGATAAAAATGACAGAGGCTCAGTGAGGTGATAGGTTCGGGGGGGGGAGGAAGCGAGAACACAAGTGTGAAAAAAAAAACGAGAAGATGAGGACAGACAAGGAAAGAAAAAGGCAGAAAGGCAGCCATCAGCAAGTCCTCTGACCTGCCCAGCTGTTAAGGAAGAGTGTGAGCATCTTCCGTGACCAAATGCCAACTTAGTCCCTGGGCTACTGTTAATGAGGAGCGATTTATGGGTGATATCAGAGACTAATGATTTAGTGACAGGTAACAACACCCTCAGGGGCAGACATAGGGCACTGTGTGTGTGTGTGTGTGTGTGTGTGTGTGTGTGTGTGTATGAATGAGTGAGTCCATGACAGAAAGAAGCAGATGCAGAGGGAGACTAACAGAGAGAAAGAATAAGTTTTGTTGGAGTCGGAACAAACTGGCCACTGATTTACCATTTGCTAACTGATATTGAGCAGCAGAAGGATGACAATTCTAATTCCAGTATAAAATGCCTTATTGTTGTATCCTTCCTGTTACATCACTCTGATCTGAAAATGTGCAACAATATGTCAACATAGAGCAACAATTTCACAATCATACAGGCTGTTAAAAAGAATATAAAAAGAAAATTACCATCCAAATTGTTCAGGTTATGAAGCTTTTTGGATGATCTTGAACCGACTGCACTTCTCTTTGTTACCTGCTCATATAGTTGTGTAAAGAGGATGATTTTTAACCATATTTTGAATGCACTGACTTATCTCCACATACAGTATTTTTTTTAAATATGTAGGTATATTGTTTACTTGGTTGTAAGCTGACTGTAGCAGTAACACAGTGTTCCCAGTTCTCCGCAATTACACAGCCAAACTGTAATAAATTTAAATAATCTTTTTTATCACCCTAATACATCCACGGGTGTTCCCAATGTCCTGCTGCCCTGCAGTTTTGAAGGAAAATTTCAAAAGTTCACAGTCAAAGTTGAATTGGATTTCACTCTTTGAAGTTCTCCCTCTCGTTCCATCTCACTTTCTCAGACACACACACGCACTGAGCTCCACAACAGACTCTGATAATTGCACATCTTTGCAGAATCACAAGTCCACCATGAAGCAGAATACATTGTGTCCAAGACAAAGGGTCCCCAGGGAGAGGAAACAGAGTCTGAATGGCTGTCTTTGGGCGAGGAGAGAACGAAGCCAGCTCCAACCACTATAAAGACCCATCTCAATAAACACCTCCACAGGCACCCCTCTACGCATCACACAGTCTCCTGATTGGCTCTCTCTGAGTGTAATCACCAACGTTGAAGGCCTAGAATAGATGGTCGTAGAATGAAATGGTGTAGAGGGAGAAGGACAGAGGTGATTGGTGAGTGAGAAAAGTGGCAACGAAGGGAAAGAAAGTGGGAACAGTGGAGGGAGGAAAGTTGTGGAATTGCGTATAGAGGAGTGGAAACGCATAGTGTACTGGGAGATCATTCATTGACACAAAGAGATGAATGGATGCTATATGGTGAAATGCTTAGAGGAATTGCATGAGTCAATGATGAAAAGGAACGAGTGATGGAGGGATCAAGAGGGTGATGAATGACTGTTTCCGGGGTTCACTTCAGTCAGAGGTGCACTTTTAATTCGGCCAGGAGCAGTGGGAATGGACGTGTGACCGCAATTGTGGGTCTAAAGGTGGGGTGGGGGCATGAAGTACAGAGTTTTAATCCTGTACACCAAATAGAGCAGTGGGTATTTCATTAAAGGTCTGTTTCAGGGTGGCCAGACCTGAGAGAAATCCATATTTCATTACTTGTCATCCATCTCTCTGCCCCTCTTGTACGTGTATGTGTGTGTGTCAGCATCTGTTGTGTATTGTAGACAAGTGAAAATGTATGTGAAAGTATCTGAATGGGTGTGCAAATGCAAAAGCCCATTCACACACTATTAATCCATCTTTCACTCTCTGTCCCTTTTCTCGGGCTGCATCCCCATTGCCACGCATCAAAAAATTCGGCAAGAAGAAGGTTTAATAATACTCACATAAACTACATTGACATAGTCGTCGTCGGACAGAGTCTCCAGCATCTCACTGACTGAGGTCCTGATCAGTTTGAGAGTCAAGCCAGACACACTGCCACTCCTAAAAGACCAAAAATAATTTAAATAAAGTAACCTGACAGCTTTTCATTGCTCAGTTCCTGTCCTGTGAGATTTTACTCGGTGTAATTAGAACTGCTTCTGCTTTGGGAAATACATTGCATTATGTGGGGAATCTAGAAAGGCATGCATTCTAATCAGGGGAAATCATGACTGATGTGAGGAGGTTATGGATCAGTGAGATTATGAAGCAACTCACGCATCGACGAGGATTAGCATATCTTTGGGTGAGGCAGCTCCTTGAATGTACCTAGATGGACGTTAATAAATTGAAACACATTTCTGGCAAGGAAACCCATACACTTTGAATGACATTGAATGTTGAAGGGCAGTGATTTACATAATAATTAACTTTGAGATAACACAATATTACTTTACACCTTGAGACATAATATAATAATATATGGCTGGACAATGTGGATGGATTTATCATCACATTCGTATTAACAATACTTGATAGTTGTAAATGTAAGCAAAATGGGGGAAAAAAAGGTACTCAATGCATTGAACTATGTTCAACACAGATAATTCCAATAATTATAATTTGTGAAACAAAATGACATCATCTCGAATTATTCAGGTTTGCTTGGAGCAATTAATTTAACAATATACAATATAAATATACTAGAAAATGTGAAGTGTGTGCAAAGCGGCAATTAAAGCAAAGGGTGGCTATTTTGAAGAATCTAAAATATAACTCATGTTTTGACTAGTTTCACACTTTTTTTGTTTACTACATAATTCTAGGTGTGTTTCACATTCCGTTTTCATGCCTTCAGTGAGAATATACAATGTAAATAGTCATGAAAATAAAGAAAACCTTTAAATGAGTCCAAACTTTTGACATACACACAACAAAAAATAAATGTTTTTGTCATATACACCTGCATCTAAGCAACCAAAGATGCAGCTACCAAGCAGCCACAGTTGCGTCTAAAACCAGGAAATGCTACTTTTTAAAGTTTTCATTCTGGCCAACACTGAACACTGAATGATGCTTTTAATATCCGTGTTGGTGCCACTTTTCTTACCATGGCCTCCTGCGGACATCATAGAGATCAATTTTACTGGGGGTCTTCCGAGCATCCATCCAGGGAGAGGCTATAAGAGAAGATTAGATATGTGTTGTAAATGTGCTATATTTCTTTTTTATATCATAGTCCAAGGGAATAAACACAAATTCCTATTTTGGTTTAATTTCTGACGCATCTGACTGTCACACTGATCTGCCAAAATCCTGCAATATGCAGTGTCATATTCCACTCAGCACTGTGGACTCACTGTCAGTCATTACGTAGACAAGAAAAGCCACATTTTGTCTCATAATGACAGTTGGCTTGGTTGGATGGAATCCTAAATTTATCACACCATCTACATTATTACATTTTTTTATGCTCAGTAACATTATTTGAGGAAGTAAACAGGAGGGATAAAATATTAATCTGAGATGCAAAGCACTGGATTCACTTGTTTTGACACTAATCACTTGCTCTCTACCTGTATACTATTACTGGGGGGCACCATGAAAAGAAGCCAGCACAAGAGTGTGTGTGACCACCTGTCATGCATGCTAAGAGGTTAGAAAAAGAAACAGAGAATAAATCCAAGGCCAATGCAAATTTATGAATATTAGACTGTTTTATTAAACCTTTTCCATAAAGCTATATAGAGTCAATGATGACAGGGAAGCTCATGAATACAAATAGCTTGGCAGGGAAAACACTCACACAGTAGAGAGTAGCACTTGACTGCTGCAGTTAAGTGCAGAAAGAAAGCATCTCTGTCACCACACATAGAATCAATACAAGATTAAGCTTATTTATGAAGTCACATGCTGTATTATGGGTCAACCAACTAATAATTGGTCAATAAGCTGTCAGACATACACAACTTTAGTGTGAAATGAGAAGATACAAACAACTTATGGAAGCAAAGACATTTTTTTTCTTAGATTTAATTTTTTTTTTTTTTCACCTGGATAGTAGCGGGCCAGGCCGGTAGCACTACCAAACACCTGCCAGAGGAGGGTGGGGTCATCCTCCCTGTTCTTTCTGAACACATCCTCCAATGCCTCCGTCCAGCTCAGCTCATTCAGCACAATGGTGGCTGGAAATCAGACATACAGAGAGAAAGAATTGTGTTCTTCAGTTGGGTACATTATCCATCATGTCATATCTGTATATAGCCATATGTGTATTCATTATGCCATTTCAGTGCATGTGAAAGGTGTACATAGTCTTTATTATATCTTTATTTTTAGTCCTATTGTACTTCTGTATTTCTTGTCTTGCTCCTTCATTTGTATCTCGCTGCTGTAAGTTTCCCCAGTGAGAGATCAATAAAGTCCATCTCATCTCATCTCTTGCCCTAAATACAGGCATGTCTAAGGCAACAGTATACAGGACATCATTGTAATCCGATTATAATTTGACACAACTCTATCAAAGTGTGCATGTCTCGGTGTGCATTCTACAGTAATGTTTAAAAGAGATGTAAGAATACCAAGACATGTGAACATCCCAGATTTACACAATCATTAAGATCTGCATGCAGGCCCTCTTCATGTCAGCCCACTGTCCCAGCAGGATACCAGAGCAAATATCAGGCTGAAACACCCAGATACTTAGTGTAGCTAGATACACTGAGACAAGGTGTTCAGGCAAGTGATGGCTTTGCACTGGCAAAATTAAACTGTTTAATTTCACCAGGAAAACCCAATAACCTGTGTGTGGCCGTGTGCATGTGCTGCATGTGTGCACGTATGTGATTGATAGTGTGTGCTGTGAGAGGCAACAGGCATTATGGATGTAATGACACAGCACCCAGACAGCTCAGAGCCACATAACACTCACTATGATGGATGGAGACACAACACATGCTGCTCCAACTCTATCTTTCCTCTGTCTATCTCCCTACTGCTCCTCTTTTTTTTTTTAACCATCTTCTATTTTGCCTGTTTTCTTTCTTTATACGAACATTTTAGTGTATACATGTGCTTATATATGACTCTGGGTAGACGTGTAAGCGTGCATGTGTGCAGGACACATTGGTGTCATCAGTGTGACGTGGCTCATTGATGTGCAAAGCAAACACTGTTCATTTGCATGCATGCCTCTGGAGGGGGGAGTTAATGAAGCCTTGGCTGCCAGGAGTGCATGTTTTTTATTATAGGAAGAGAGAGAGACAGAGAGAGTGAGTGCAAGCAGCGGTTGTGCACACAGTAATGTATTTCTCTCATTAAGTGTAGAATTTTAAAAGAAAAAGGAGAGAAAATAACACCGCAGTCCTTGTTGGGTAATGAGAAAATTGCAAACTGTATGTCTGATTTTTGACTGAAGACTGATGAAGACAGATGGGTGACTGGATCGCTGTGTATCTGAACAACAAGCCCACACATTTAACTATTTGAGCTAGTTTGATGCACTGAGAAGACAGGCACGTAGTTTCGATCGGAGGACCAAAATACAGCTCAACTAAACTTGCAATATGTTGCTTTTTAATGTCTCAATTGGTCTTGAATACTCCTGAGTTAGTAATAATATTTAATAAGCTAAACTCCACCGCTGCTTCATAAGGGATCCGGTATCCTCTAGTTGTCCATATTGCCACTGACACTAATGAATTCCCTGGCTGCACTCAATATGGCTTTGATGCCACACTGAATCTACCCCAAGTGATGACTTCATCTCAGTGGGATATCACGGGCACAATATAATTTACAAAGAAAAACAACATGGATTAACACAGATTTCTTTAACATGAAAGAGTGCCTTATTATTCACTGCTTCAAACGAGGGCAAGGATTCATTTCCTTATGCACTCAAACAGCAACCATAGACTATTTGTTTGTCAAACAGGAGCTAATGAAGAAGGAAACTACTAGATCAGTTACACTGATAGAGATAGAATGAATTCAACAAAAGGAAATCTCAATTACAAAACATCAAAGTTCAAAGCGCAAATAATTTAATTATAATTAATTGTTTGACATTTTGAGAAATACACTGATACACATTGTTACTGATAGTTAAATAACAACACCCCTGCCACTCTTGTGTAAATGCTCAAACTACATGGTTAAAGCAGCAGCAGATTAACTTAACATACCATTAAACCCCCCAAAAAAGGAAAACAGCCAGCCTGTATCTGTCCAAATGTAGTCTTGCATAGCCAGACCATTCTGCAGCACATTATGTTCTTGCTATGCCTCATTATCAGTCTGCTATAGAGAAAAAAAAAGACACTCTAGCTTGTTTTTATTACTTTGAACCAATCGTGATAGAACTGTTTTGGTGGAACATTTGCACAGAGGGGAGCCAGTGCTGTCATTAAAATTGCTAATTCACCAAAAAATAACTAGCAGGGCTGCTTTACTGTAGGATCAAAACCTCAGAAACACCTTTCCCAAAGGGGAGGACAAAGCCATATAAAACATGCTTATACCCATAGTCTATATCTGGTAAGTCAGACTAGTCCAAATGTAGCAAAATTTGGCAGACAGCACCTCTTAAACTCAAAATTTAGGTAATATTTTGTTTGTTTGCAGTAGTAAACGAGACTAGTAGAGCCAAGGGAAGTGAATGTTGCTGGCAAGTCAGTAGTGGAAGAAAAAACACAGAAGGAGCTTGTGTGTATTGACAAACCTGGTAGTAGAATTATGCGTAGATCTCACAAGCACTGCCGCCTTTCCGAGGCTGGCAGAGTGGAAATCAACACATTTACACTGACAGTGAAAGCAGCGAGGTTTTAGTTAATCGCTGTTAGCTGTGGCCCCTTCAACAGATGAAGGCAGTCTGTGTGAATGTGGAAGTGTTTCAGTAGAAAAGCCCTTGTGTGAAAAACAAACAAACAAACAAACAAACCAAAAAATGCCCTGAAAAATTTAGTGGCTGTTGATTGACTTCCTCAGTTTCATACAAACCCCATTTATGTATGAGATTGTTCCATATGGAGGTGTAATAATGAAGGATGGTATCTGTATAAGTTTTTCAAAATCATATTGGCCTCCCTCTGAGTGCTACTGTCTTTTTTGTCAGCTGTTTGTTCAGTTGTTGATCTGTCAGATTCATCCTTGTCTATCTGCACTGGCAATTACATTCTCAGTAAGCCCCTCTGGCCTGTGCCGTACCTCAAGGGTGCTAGGTCTTATTTTGTTTTCACTATAAATGCTGCCACTGGGCTTTAGTTGTATTTATTTATTTATTTTAAATCACTTTTATGCTGTCAATTTTCAGGTTTCCCAAGTACAAAGAAAATAAAACGAGATATGGGTACTTAATTAGTCTTGCCATCTGCCACTGTCACTCACCAGTATTTCATCACATCTTGGTTCTATAGCACCATATTGGAAACCTTATGTGAAGAATCTTGGTGCTTTTGATTCCTATTCTAAATTGGACTTGCAGATCAAATCGTTGCTTCAAGCTAACTTTTTCATACTAATTATCCAAAATCAAAACTTTCTTTATCTAAAAAAATCATTCATGCGTGTATCACTTTAAGGCTGAAACTTGAAGTCTTCAAAAAGTTCTCAAGAAAGAGTCTTCAAGAAGTCTTCAGAGTCTGATGCGAGTAATGCTTATTCAATACAGAAGCTGTAAGAACAAACATGAGCAAAATCTCAAGATTTTAACTGAATGCACAAAGCATTGCATCGTCTTTTATATCTTCTCCTAAACACTCCTCTTCCGTTCTGGAAGGCCACAACCCATCGTCTTAAGACCCAATCAGGATGTATATGATGGAATCGTATCAAAAGTTAGACCACCTCCTCTTTTAATTTCTTCTCGGTTGGCATTATTTCTGCTTAGCTCAGCATAGCCTAGTTTTCAACTCATGAGTGCAGACAAAGAGAGGGCATGCACTTCCTGTCTTATGCCTTACATGGGCTTCCGTTGGGTTGCCGCTTTCCACAGGATTATTTAGTGTGTTCATAACTTCAGTTGACATGTTAGGTCATTGTTTGCTCTTAAATTTGATTTGCACATCCTATTTGTCTGATTTTGTCATTTGTTCAGTCTTAAAATGCCACAACATAAGTAGAGGCACATTCCACCTATCCCGCCATCTTTACATTGACTTGAATCAGTTGGGGATTAAAGTTTCTCAGTTGTCTATAAGAGCTTGAATGGACTAACCCAAGCTTGTCTGTTGGACCTACTGCCACGTTTGCTTTATAAGATCAGGATTTCTGATCAGTTCCTAGATATAGTCTGTCCCTTAATGCCCACTAGGCTTTCTCAGTGGCAGTTTCCAAACAGGTCATCAACTTGACTATTAGTTTTCAAATCCCAGTTCAAATCTATTTTTATTCTGATTTTTCTACTTTCTGCAGTTTCAATATCCATATGGGAGTATAGCACCATACTAACAGCAAACCTTGCAATGTGCTTTTACTTTTGCTGTAATGGTTTTATTGTTCTGTGTTTTTAATTGATTCAGTTTGAATTTGTTTTCAATGATTAGTTTTTTTTGTTTGTATTTAAATGTGCGATATAAATACTAACTTGACTTCCTCTCATCTGAATGTCTGTATCCTGTCCGATACTCATCTCACACATGCTGATTTCATAAACTTGCTACTCACTTTTACCAGACAATCCAATTTTCTCAAGAACGTTTATGGGGTGGGGATCAAATTGAAACGTCAATAACATAAAAATCTTCTGCCTGTGTTTCTTCTCCTGTTCTCCAAAATACATACTCCTGGCACAGTATGTGAACCTATACATGCTCAAAGACACATTTTCTTGCCAGTACTTCTATTTGCCTTCTGGATAATTTTCATCAGCGCTGCACCCAGTCTCAATCCTTACTAGCTGAAATCATAAAACCTTCTCTCAGCCCCAAAATAAACTGGCCCCTCATTTCCATAACAAAGATTATACCCCGCAACGCCCTACCAGGTTTGGGATCCTGACTTATACACACACACATACCTATAGTTTCTTTCATCTTGCTTAGATGAGGCTTCAGCCCTGGATAGGTCCCAGAAGCTCACCGTATCTATGCATACTCATTACTGGGTACCAATAAACTGCATCCTTGAGAGAAAGGCAGCGTGAGGAGTTGTGGCACCCGGCCCAGTTTACGGGCGGTATCTCACAAAGTCACAGTGAGTTCAAAAAGCATACTAATAAACCAGACCTGCACTTTTACAGATAACAACACCTGACAGCCATCCATTCCCATCCTCACCCCTCATCTCTGCCCATGTGTCTGGGGTCAGCGGAAAGGTGACGTGCGTAACCTTGGGGCCAGACGGTTCCTCAGCATGCTGAAGTCCATGCTGTGGAAGTCACTCCATCCTGCTGTCCCTCCAAGTTGCCTCTGACGCAACACATCCCCACTGCACACTAATTACTGCATATCTAAACACAAACACACAGATATCCTGCCTCACAGAAACGCAGATAAAAGTACACAAGCCGGCAACATTGCAGCCCGGCGGTGGGGAAAAACTCCGGTAATTGGGCTCATGAATCGAGAACCTACGTTGTGGTGATATATCCTTGAGCAAAACAGTGCACACTTTATTGCTCTCACAGTAAGTCACACTATAATAAGAGCATCACCCCGGAGTTTAAAATGTAAAAATAGACAAAAAGAAAAGCCACTCGGATATAATACATAATTCAGACCACAGTTAAGATATTCAACAGACCATCCTTAAATCATTGACATTCAACTTGAGCTCTGCTAATGCCAGGGAGACTCTAGAGAATCAAATTATTCTGAACCACTCAAGGTAAATGTCACCACATGATGATGAAATGATCAGAAATGCACTTTTGTAACAAACAGGACAAGAAAGATCTGTAACAGCACAGGCACTGACATCTAGTTTCCAATTCATGGTTTGTCCCTCCTTAGACCAACCGCTGTAGTCTAGAAATATCCAACAAGCCTCGCTGTTTCTGTGGTGCTCTGACAAAGTGACCCGACCACAACAACCTGACCCTCATCAGACCTGCTCAGATCTTTATACCTGCTCACTTCTCCAGCATCCAACACCGACCACGGGAATCAAATATTCACTTGACCTCTAATATATCCCTGACATTTACATGTGCTCTCCTTACGAGATAATCAATGAGATTTGCTTCAGCTGTGAGCGGTCATGATGCTTTGCTCATCAATGGTTTCATTTACACGTTAAAATGTTTCACGTAGATCATGAAGTACAGCTGAAGTAAAATCCAACCAAGAAACAAAATGAGGCAACTGAATACATGATAGTGCAGTTAAATGAACCTTACTTGGTTGTAAAAATGCTAATGCTGCCAGTACATTGATTTACTGCAGCAGCTGAAATTATTGTTTCATGATCACGATCGGAGAACAAAAGGGAAATCTAGCACAACCACCTTGTCTGATTTATAATATAAAACATAAGCAAAAAGTGAAAGACAAGGATAGGTATTTAAATACGTTGTGTATTTAATATACAGTGAGGAAAAATACAAGTAAAAGCAGAAATATGGCTCAGGAAATGTAACGTGTGCTAGAACTCATTACAGTCAAAGTGTGTTTATGTATGCTTGGATTATTTACGCTATAATAAATGGTTAAGCCAAAGCCTCGGAACCGCTAATGTGCTCCTCATTGTCGAAACCTTTTCATACCAAATAAATAAATAAACGCACACATCAATGCACGCGGCAATCCATTTCAGTTAGAGGGCCCTCTGTTCGCTTACATCCCAAGGACACACATCCTGGAGTGCAGGACAAGATCCTGTTATGCTGCATCATTTTTTTTTTACATTTTTTTCCCCCCAAACCATCATTTAGCTAGGGGCAAGTTTGCTGGAGGCACAATCTGTACACAACATTTTATAATGAGTTGGTGTGTCAGTTGTATCCATGGTTACAAACTTGCATGTGTGTGTGGTTACTCACAGCCATCATAGATATCAGTAGGAATGTGGACAGCCGTGTGGTTGTGGTCGGTCAAACGTCTAAATGATGAGTCCTCTTTAAAGTCCGGACGGATCCTGTATTTTCTTCCCTCCGTCTCATTTGCATCCAGCTGAGGAGAAGAATGCAAATAGTTCAGAGCACAGATTTAAAATATCACACAAAGCATCTTGAATATTATTTGCTGAAGCATCACAGCATATACAAAACCATCTGCCACTTCCAACTGCCTGAAGTAATAGTGTCGTTGCTGTACTTTTTCGCACCCTCCCAGCTTGTTTAAAAAAAACATAGCATTATCGACTGCTTGCTTGATGATGTCTTGCTTTTTTTTTCTTCCTTTTTATCCCCTTTACTTTGGAGGAGGAGCAGGAGACAGCCAGATTGTCTATGCCCCTTGTGGAGATTTATAACTCCTGCCGTGCATTCGCCAATTTACATCAATGAGAGCAGTACAGACGGAGAGATATATGAAGAAAAGCATGATGAGATATGGATGAAAGAATGGAGGGTGGTGAGGGAGAGAGGTAGCACGGTGGAGAGGGAGAGAGAGAAAGCGAGACAAAAAGCAAGAGGGAGGCGGGAGAGAGGGTGCGAACAGTGGCTTCCTAATAAAGCAACAGCGTAGCCAGCTCATACATCTCATCTGTCAATTAGAGGAGAAGCATGGCAGAGACCTCTTCACCTGAGAGAGGGTGGGAGGAGGGATGACAGAAAGGAAGCTACATGGGAAGAAAAGCCCGAAGAAGAGGCAAAGGAGTGGGGGGTGGGGGGTGGCGAGACTGCAGTAAAAAGCTGAGGCAATGATAGAAAGTGAGGCTGAAAAAAGACACGAGTTTGGTGAATAGGAGAAGGAAAATGTGGGAGAGGAGGGAACATGAGGTGGTGAAAGGGAGAGGACAAGAAAGCGAGAGAGAAAGAAAGAGCTTCTGTGTAACAAAACCACATTACAGGCGCATGTCTGACTGTGACCCGGGTGTTTGCAGGGGCTTAAATAGACGGAGAACAAATAGGCAGACAGAAAAAAAGCACACTCACATTGTCCTTTGCGTTGTAGTAGGCAATTTCATCATCCTGTAAACAAGTCACAGCACAAATATCACTTTTTGGATGCTTTAGGGTGTCGCACATAGAAATGTCACATTTATACCATCGTAATAATCCTTAATGCATTTCTAAACACTTCTTTATTTTGTTGTTAGTTAATTTTCCTGATTTATGCTAATGAAGACACTGGTCTGTGTTTTCAGTTAAATAAATTCTGTATGAGCTAAGCTGAGTGTGCAGAGTGTTCCTTTTTTTTTCATATGCGC
The DNA here is from genome assembly GCF_021347895.1 of Acanthochromis polyacanthus. Lineage (NCBI taxonomy): Eukaryota > Metazoa > Chordata > Actinopteri > Pomacentridae > Acanthochromis > Acanthochromis polyacanthus. Next base: position 8,765,374 of record NC_067120.1, read on the forward strand.
CTCTGTGCCCACAGCCATTTGCAATGCTCCGGGGAGGCATTTTTTCCTGCCACTGAGGGAGCAATATGGTAATTCCCAGCTCAGACGCATATATAACAGTCTCGGAGACAAGTATTTTTCCTGACCATCGCTTCACTCTCATTGTAATCGTCTGCAGCTGTGGTTCATAGAAAGCAAAATATCTGCCATCTGAAATGGGGGGCATGATGTGTCATAACGCTGTATAATGTGCAGTAAACCTATTTACCGATGAAGCTGTAATCACTGCTAATAGCAGCAGCAAACAGATTAAACCTATTCAGGCAATGAAATGAATGTATGGCCAGAAAATCCAGACTAGATGCATGACCATTTGTACATCTGCCTGGGTTTTCTGGCTGCATACTGTATATATTACATGTACATAATAGTCACACATATTCATTCATCCTCTGAGTGTGTGTGTGTTGGCGTCTCTGTATTCTTTTCTCCTTTGGTTACCTCAAACTCGTTTTGCCATGCATGCGACATCTGGAATTGCTCAGCAGCTGTGGCCAGTTTCTGGGGAGTGAAATGTGACAGGGATTTAGATTGAAAACCGCACTGAGTATGATTCCTTCACAGTGTCTGTCTAATCACAGAAAACGTGAGCAAAAGAGTGTATGTTAAAAAGGCATCAAGTACACCCAGCCTAGAAAAGAGAAAAGATTAGGATCTTACTTGCGGAGCTCAAACTACAGGACTATCATGGTCTTACAGCACTCACTGCCCACTAAAGGCCACACCACAGAATATCAGAATGTCAGAATGAAAAGGTTGTAGTGTGTGTGTGTGTGTGTGTGTGTGTGTGTGTGTGTGTGTGTGGGACAGAGAGTGTGAAACACAGAGCGAAATGAAGAAAGTTGGGGTCAGCACTGTAAGACATGACAGACCATCGAGTAAAGTGAAGAGCAAAATGGATTACCCACTGAGAAGCTGTCAATCAAACTGGATACTGCTAAATAACTAGGGGATACAAATGCAATTCAACTCAACTTTGCCTGAAACGTCTGTCTTACTTGCAGACATACACACAGTCCCATTGAGATGCAATAAAGCAAGCAAAATAGTGAGTAAGAGCAGTTCATTTATCGCGCTACATTGTTATTTTTTTCGAAAGCACAAGCAATAAAAAGGGCAAACACATACTAAACAATGCACATTTATCACTGAGAACAAAGTGTGGTCTGGAGTGCTCAGCACACACACGAGAAAGTATATATTGATTACTGAAACATGAGTCATGAGTTAGGAATTTTGTGTGCGCTTTCTAATATTTTAACATATTGAGGGACTGCTTTCTGAATTCATGACAACGGCAAAGCTTAATCTGGCTTATGTAATGATGTCCCACAGTGACAATGGGGAAAAATTGAGAAAAAATGCTAACAAGAACACACAAATACATAATGGAGGGAGACAGATACCAGATTTCTGCATTTTAATGTTGAAGTAGTTTAACCGTTTTTGCATGCTTTTTCAAAGATCTTGCTCAAAGTTTCACTGCTAATGTCTACTGTGATGAAAAAGGCAAAGGGTTAGAATAAAAGAACAATGAGCTCCTGAGGCAGACATCAGCCAGGCAGAGAACCAAACAGAAAAAGGCACTATTGCACAAGACTGTGTGTATGTTCAACCAAGCAAATCCACACGGATCAAACCTTTACCTGGACCTGGCCTGCCCTGCTTGGACTCTACTGGGTAATGACAAGCCTGTGGAGAAAAAGATTGCCCTTAAATAAACCCATCCGTCTGACATACTGACTTCCCACACAACAGCAGAGTTACAATAGCCTCAGAGAAACTCGCCTAAGTGAAGCATTTTGAATAAATCAGTACAATTAGAAAAGATAACTAGCAACTGTATTTATAGCTCCATCGCCCTCTGATATCCATCTGTTGGACTGTCCAAGTAGGACAGTAACAGGCATGTCGGATGTGGATGAGACACTTATAGATTCTGTCATTCTGTGTTTCTACAGACTGTGGGTACGAACGGGCATCTGCGTGTCTTCGACCATGTGTCTGCTGTCGGCAGTGGTTCCATTCTTGATCAACAGTCTCGTCCCTTTGGCCTCCAGTGCTGGGCTTTGTTCCAGACCTATCTCCACCTCCTCTGCACTGGATGTCAGCAGCTAAATATACACCGTATTCCAGCCATAAACACACACACACAGACACACGGACCACACAGCATCGTGATAGTGAAATTATTACGCACAATTACACCATGTGCACCATGCACAAAAATAGCATGTTCCATCACAGCGTCAAGTCCTAAATCATATGTTTTCCACTTACAAACCGCATCTGACAACTGCTCGACAGTGACGCTTGTTACCAGCTGACACTGAAAGTGTTTAGACCGTTTCAGTGATTTTGCCTGGACATTTACATCTAAATCAGAAGATCTAATTATAGTCTAACAGCTTTATGAGCAATCTGAAAACACATCTGATTTGCAGTCACATCATGCCGACAGACATTTGGTGTCTTGTCCTCCACTCTGAGAGCCCCCACATGCTATAGGGATAGTTTATCAGTTTTACTTGAAATCATGTGATGCCCATACAAGTCTCTGTGCTATTGGTACAACTGTATCTATAAAATCTAATTCTCGAGATCAGTGTGTTTAGCTGTTGTTTAACTGTGTATTCTTGTTTTAAAGATTTGTTTTGGCCTTTTTCGGCTTCATTGATAGGACAGCAATGAGAGAGAGACAGGAAAGAGGGGAGAAGAATGAAGGAAGGACATGCAGCAAAGGGACATGAGCTGGATTCAAACTCATGACTGCTGCATCTGGGACTATAGCCCCTGTTTATGGATCCCTCAGTCAACCTGTTGAGCTACCAGGGCGCCCCATATTCAAAAGGTTCAATAAAGCAATATGCAAGAAAAGATCTCCGCTAGAACTCGGCGGCAATTTAAATTCAAATTCTTTTCATGCCAATAAATACATTTTGCTACACCTCATATACAAATATACTTGTTGATTTGACGATTTTGCGAAGTAGCTGCTCTTTATAACTTCATTCCCGACGTATATCAGAAAAAAAAAAAAAATCTAATTTAAGCTGGTAATAATGTGCCTCCTTGGGGAGAGATGCAGCCACAGTTCATATGTATGCTGAAAAGGCCACGTGGAAGAGGCCCTGTTGCTCGGCTAATGTCGGCAGTACAACGTCACACCATGTTAATATAACACCACTGAGCTTTACCACTTTACCACCAAGGCATTTCTCCCAAAATGTCCAATTTGTTAAATGCATCACTGCAAACACATGCAACAGCGCTTAACGCAGTGCATGAACATATGGGTATTGATTGCACATCTCTCCTTTGGTTCAAGATTACACTCCCGGTCCAACGTTGTATATGATATGATACATGAATATAAGCAACAGCTGCTCAATACTTCATACATCGTACATCAAACTTAAGCAATTTGTATGACATTAATGGGGAATAAAGGTCTGCAACATTTTGTGTGAAATGCCCATTTTCCTCACACTTACTGTATATGAACATGCACACACAAATCCACACATGGCTGCTAAGAGAGCCGACCGAAAGGGTTGTTAAAAATTCATGACAGGGCTTTGACAAGGCTCCTCTCCCCCCTGGGAGATATAGGGGGGGAGGATGAGGATGGGTGTGCAAGGAAAGATAACTAATTACCCCTCTATTTTTCTCAGTATCCATCTCCCTCTTTCAAATGCGTGCACATGCAGAGGTCATCAGGCAAATAAAGCAACAGCACAGTCAAATCTCCTGTCCGGACTTGATGAGGCCGCTCTTTGACTGACAGCTAACCTCTCTGAAACGGCATAATAGTTCATTACAGAGCTACTGCCATCTCCGTCAATTGATTAGAAGCCAGTGTTGCTCAGTTAAAGCACACCAATTCAGCACTACAGTGGTTTACTTAATGAGAATCCATAACATGCTCCTTGTAACATGCTTGATCTAACTGCTCATTAGTCTCCCTTTCACTTATTGTGAAGGCTCCACACCATAATGAGTCCACTCTTTCACTGGATGACCACTGGAGACCTCACTGACCCTCCCCTGCTGCCTCATGGGAGAGGACGGCTGGGAACTGGATGGTGGGAAAGTACAGTGGTTCATGGAATGAAGTGGCTCAGTGAGAAAAAGTAGCACAGAGGAGAAGGAATTCAGAAGAATAATGGAATGTAAGGCAAAAAATTTCCAATAATCTCCACAGGCGGCGGCGTTGAAGCATGTTGGTTTAGCTATATCTTAATCCCAGCTGAACATAGAAATGACCTAATGATGACTGCAACAACACTGGAGCCTATCAATATTCCAACAGCCAAATGGGGCACGTACGGCATCGAACGCACCTTCCGCTGTTCGTGCACACTGATGCATGAGGTCATTACACCGCAGCCATTGAGAGCACAGCCTGGAGCTGGCCTGGATGGCACCGAAGTCCCGCTTGCCCCACTGAGAGATATTTCTGCCCGGCTCTCGCCAGCCTTAGTTGTCATTCTGCCAGGGCAGCCCAGCAGCCCACCATGCATTTAGTGAGAAAGCAGAGCACAGCTTAAAGGATAGACAGGGAAGATGAGACAGGCTCTGCTAAACCTCACAGAGCATCTCAGACTCCCTGTGTGTGTGTGTGCATGTGTGTGTCCATAGGCTGCACACGCCTGAAATCAATGGGCTTTTCAGAGCACACTGTCCCACTCCCACAGACAACAAAACAATACTCACAAGAGTAGTAAAGGTCTAAAAGATCATTAACGCCCACATTGGGTCTTATTTTTTCCCCTTCCTCATTTCTGACATGTCCACGTTCATGAAGACTGGTTTCCATTTGCCGTAATGAGTTCCGGCTCAAAGGGACGGCGAGAAAGTAAAAGTAGGGAGGTCAGTGTGGGGAAAAAGGGAGGGGGAAAAAAGGAATCTCAAAAGGGAAGAGAGAAAGACAAATAATGAGCAGATGGATTCACAAAAAGGACAACAAAGAGAAAGAGAGAGAAAAAAGCAATACTCTGAATCAGCACCATCACCTTCAGCCTTCAAAGTTGACTCATTAAAACCCAGTTTATGAGAATGAGCACTGGGACGATGAAAAGAGATATGAGGATATATACAGATATATACGGGGTGGGGTTGGATGCTTCATCTAGAAATGTATTTGTTTGTGTCCTGGGAAAAGGAAAACAACAACAAAAAAAATCACCCTCCTGCATGTGTAATAAATAAACACCATGTGTGTGTAGGGATGAAGAGCAGCAGGAAAGGAAGATCCAAAAACAGACAAAAAACAAAAGGATTAAAAAGAAACAGAGAACAGGAAGTGTAAAAAGAGCAGTACCGCTAAAGATCACAAGGGAGGGAGCGTAATAAGACAGCGAGAAGGGTCAAAAGAGATAACGAAAGGTTGATTCAGAATTCCAGTTTGACGAAGCGCTGTGGCAAAAGGCCAAGAGCTGGACACAAGAGAGATACAGTAAACCAGAGACAGAGAGCACGAGACAAAGAGAGAAAGAGCCGATATAACTGCAGCTGCGAGAACCCATAGAACCCATGGGAGAACCTCGTTGCTCCACATGTTTTCTCTTAGAGGCCCAACCATCTGATGGGAACAGTAAATCCACAGCTGCTCCCCATCTCATGCCCTCCCTTTGGCTTTTTTTTGTTTTGCTCTCATGCATGTATCTCAGTGTTGTGTGCATCCTTTACTCTCCACAGGATTTCGAGGTCACCTGATCAAATTTCAAAGGGAATCTTTGTTTACAACAGTGAAACACTAAGAGCAGTGTTCCTCTGATGTAACATATAAAATGATCGATGGGGTTTACAAGCGTAGACTGAGGTGTTGGGTAATTTATTAATTCTTCAAAAATCAGATATAACCCAAAGCCATGAGATAAATAGGAAAAATGAGTTGCCAGTTAGTGAAAAATCTGATCTTAGGATCCTCCCTTTTAATAGAGCATTAAGTCTGCAGCTAAGAAGGTTAAGAAATATTAAATTGCTCTTGGATACAGTGGAAAGCGGAGGCATAGCACTGACATGTCCTATCACTACTATTAACCAACTGGACATTACACATCCACCAGTTCTGGAGTAATTTTATCACTTGGAGTCATATTTATGGTCAACTGGCATGCGTGCAAAATTAACTCTCTTGTAGCCAGGCGTAAACTAACCGTGACGTCACCCGTTGGTTTCAACGAGGAGAAAATGAAGTCCAGATTTTGCTACTTCCTGGTCGCCATTTTGGATTTTTGGGAGCCAGTGACATAAAAAGCGTCATCAAACAGGCTGGACCGGAGGGCAACTTGGGGTAGGACCAGTCAATGGGACTGTCAATCAAGTATAGCCACGCCCCCTGGCTCCGCCAACTTTAACGATTTATTTAAAATTCAATATTGATTTATTTTAAGATCAGCCACCTGATCTCTCATTTTGACCATGAAAACTAACGGGAAAAAATCCTGAGCTGTAGAAAATCAGTCTATCAAATTTTATTTTTTCCAAAAATGAATTGGGGTCTATGGAGCAAAAGCTTTTTGGAGCCAACCCTAGCGGACGGCGTTATATTGCAAGTTTTTGACACTTCCGGGTGGGCTTCAATTTTGGAGCCAGATGCTACGTCCACTTTATATACAGTCTATGGTTGTAGCTCTGTTTTGGTCTCTTCGCTTTATTCACCAGCTAGTTGGCGGCTCTGTCTTTGTGCTGCTTGATGGTGAAAAGATGGAGCCAGTGTTTATTTTGTTTGTTTTTATGCATTTTGTTTTTTGGTAAAAACAGCTGCCTACTGTAGCTAAATACAAAGCTATAAGAGTGGTGAGAGCGAATCATAACAGTCAATCAATGGACACAAGCTTGTTTTTATGAATAATTAATTAACAGATTTTAGTGAGATTGTATCCAACACACTATTGCAACAACACAGCATCAGTAGGGTAAAAATGACATCTCATGATAGTCTAAACTCAGCTCGGGCTTCCTAATAATTCTGTTTCACAGTGATATGAAAGGATCAATAAGTGACATTGCTATGAATTTTCAGCTGCCATAAGCTATTTTTCCTTGGAGCAACTTTTCTGACATTTCACCATTTACAAGCTATACATAGTCAAAGCGGAAATACAGGGTGACACAAATAAACAGGAACTTTTTAACAATCCAATAAAACCAAGAGTGGTGGAAGAAACCTATTTTATTCATAGTAACTGAAACCTTAAAACATGCCATTTAAGAAACAAAGATGGAATTTTCGTTTTTTAAAATTACTTCCTGTAGATGGCGTCCTCCTGTACAAATGCATTCTTGAAATCTGCTGTTGAGGTTCCTCATTGGCCGCTGCAACATCTCAGCTGGGATACTGTGAATTTCATCCTGAATTCTCTGTTTTAACTCATCCAGAGTTCTTGGTCGAGTCGTGTACACTTTAGTCTTGAGATAGCCCCAGGTAGATTTCAGGAATGCATTCGTACAGGCGGACACCGTCTACAGGAAGTAATTTTAAAAAAATGAAAATTCCATCATTGTTTCTTAAATTACACGTTTTAAGGTTTCAGTTACTATGAATACAATATTTTTCTTCCATCACTCTTGGTTTTATTGGATTGTTAAAAAGTTCCCATTTTTTTGTGTCACCCTGTACCATAATGGTGCACATAAAAGCATATCACTACTAATGGTTCTGATCTGGAAGTCATTTATTAATCATTGATGAAACTATTAGTTGGTATAGACATTTTGTTGAAGAAATAAAATACAAAAAAAAGACACACATGGAGAGGCAGGATGAATATGTAGCAGCAGCGGTAGAAAGCGACAGAGCAACACTAACTATTTTGTCACAACTCAGTTACTGCAATTTTCAGAAAATATGACAATATTGATTCTCACAAAATGCTGCTTGCCACCTTAATTGAAATAGATCACTATTAGATATGAACAAACAGCATATCTCGACAGCAAAAAGGTCGTGACTCCGGAGCATGTTGTGATCCACCGACACAGTTTGGATTTGTTCTCGGTGAATGTATTAGACACTTGTCCCTGGCCTACCATAAGTCTAGTTAGAATTCCCCATCTGCACTGCTCCCTCCCACTCCCTCTCTCTTTCTGTCATCGCACATAAACACGAACGCAAGCACACACGCAGTCACACATGCAGACACCTCTTGTCTGCTTAATATGATCAGTGCAGAGCGGAGATGGGAGGTTGAGCAACATCTGCTCTGGAGACTGGAATATCTCTGATCGTATCATAGCCTCTGCTCATTACTGTGTTACTTTAGCGCACACAAAGACATATTTATGTACACACACACACATGAAATCATCACAATGTCACATCTTGTGCTCATTATTGTAACATTGTGACAGCAGGCAACAGATTAATAAAAATATGGTCCAACACCTGGGGCATAAGGACTATAATACATATGCACGAATAGCACACGAAACATTTAACACACCTCAAACTAAAGGGAACTGGATAACTGGACTGTTTAGTGTTATATTGGGAATGTTAGAACTATAACCACTAGAAATTACAGCTGTTGATGTGTTGCAGTCTATATTGAAACACAATATTGGAAGAGTCTTCTAATGAGTGTTTTTTTTTTCTAGTTATGATTCATTTATGGAAATGGAGGCGCTGCCACCATATTTGATTGTTTATATGAAACTATAATACACATTTGTGTCATAGAAAATTGCTACAAGCCAGTTTCTCACATTATGTTCCGCTTTAATGGAGACTTCAAGGTGAGCTCAGAAAAAAGAAGCCTTCGTGCATGTGCAAATATGTGCGGCAAAAAAGAGAAAAGAAAAAAACATGTATGCATCTTATATAAGAGGCATAGTGTTGATTACTTTGACACCCTGTGCCTTCAATAAACAGATGCACTCTTTATACAGAATGTTTAATCAGGTGGGGGAATCAGTTACTTAGTGAAAAAGAAAAGTGAGGAGAGCTGATTGTTAGCATACGATTAAATGGACTAACTTATACTGATTCATATATTAAAGGACAATGACGAAAACATATGCAATGTAGTGGTTGATTTCAGGGCAAATCCCAAGACAATCCCTATCCAGTAATATGACAATTTACATACAGTATTTCAGTAAAGCCTGCACAACATGAAGGCTTCATTCCACTAGAGCCGACTTGAGAGACTGTAGATGTTAAGACCTTATGTGCATCATCTACTGAAGGAGAGAATATTAGTGGCAGACATGACACCCTGATCTGCTTTAAAGTACAGCAACAATTAAATGACTAGGGGGCTAATCTTGTGAAGAGATCCAAGTTTCACAACCCAGAAAGCCTTTGTAAATCTGACATATATAATCTTATACACTGTAAGTATCTATAAACTATTATGTTAAAGAACTTGTGGCTGAACTCTGCTGATAAAAGAAAAGAAAAAATGCACAAGTGAAGCTTTGTTTGGGTTGACAAATGTACCAGAGCTAAACTGAAAATGCCTTGCCATATTTAATAAATGAGAGTGCAATGAGAGTAGAACTTGTCATGATTTCAAAGTTATAGTTGAAATTGCTTCTGGAAAGAGGTCAGATGTTTGAGTGATCTAACAAGAGACATTGAATTGACAGTTTACTGTCAAGGAGGGTGAGGGCATAATGGTGTGTGGAGTGATTGAAGTGTCTGGAACTATATTCCACTCAAATTCTGTGTTAAAGACTCTCCACATGAAGGCTTTATAGAAGCACATAAAAACTCTTTTCTATCAACGTTTTATCGTTGATAGAAAACAACAGCGTCAGTACAGACAGAAAATATCAAAGTACCTATAGAATCCACAGCTGCATAATGCATTTTCCACTTTCCCTCTGCTCAGCTGCTATAATCCATAATAAAGGCAAACAAGAGAAAGAGCCAATATATTTCTAAATGCACATCATATAGAAACTTTCAAAGCTTTAAGTGGCACAGCACAGACACTGCCATTTAGGCATATTCTGGAGACAGTTTAGATCTTAATGATTTCATTATAAGCAGAGAAGTGGATTCTGCTGCTGGACAGATTTTTTTTTTAGTATTTTTATAGAATTTAATACATTTATCCTGAAGTGAAAACTGATAACCGCTAGAGGTAATTGTTACAGCATCCCAGCTAACCACAACACACTGTACAAATTTATTAGAGACAATCATCAAATGACTGTGAAAAAGTGGCATCATTAGACAGGAGTACAAGACTGATAATCAATTTAATACACAGATGACAGCATCCACTAAAATGTTTCTAATTCACAAGTAACAGCTTCATTAACAGCTTTTATTAAAATAAAAATCACAGCAGTAAAACTCACTATTTCAATAACTAGACGAGCCTCCAGTAGAGGGCAGAACCACGTCCATGCATGATACTCTGTATCAATTTTGATCATCCTACGTATCTCCCTTCTTACTTGATCTGCTGACCTCTAACTCCACAACTGAGCAGGGGACCTTAGACTAATCTTCAGTGCCAAGTTTGATTATCCTGACTTCAGCACTTGCAGAGATATCTGACCAGACATACCCACCCACCCACAAACATACATACTTACCCAGCCAGATACCGAAGCGAATGCAGTAACCCCGCTGACATACGTCAGGCGTGGTTAATTAAGGTACACATCAGTAAACATGATGCCAACATTGGAAGAGAAGAGATGTGCCATTTTGAAAACACACTTTAACCCAGAAAAATACAGGCACCCAGACATCAGTTCACACACACAGTATAGTCTCACACACGGAGTAATGGGCCACCTGTGTCCTGTAGAATTTTAGTGGTGCTGGTTGAGGTATCACTCTAAGTAATGTTGTAGACTGGCTCATTAGTCACTGGATTGAGCCCTTCACCTCAGGAAAAGAGAGGAACTGCGCGCGCGCACACACACAGACACAGACACAGACACACACACACACACACACACAGACACACACACACGCACGCACGCACGCACGCACGCACGCACGCACGCACACACACACACACACATTCACCCACAATAGACTGTTCAAGCAGAAGCCAATAACTGCGGATGAAATGTAGCTTCTGAACGTGAGGAACACCGCTTTCAGACAGCAGATGTCTGACAGGGGTCTAGACAAGTGTTCAACCCGAATTGAACCCGTTCATATCCAACTGTCAGACACTGGTCAAACCCTCATCGCTGCCAATCATAAGATATGGGTCCATCCTGAGGTTTGCTTCAACATTTTCATTACGCCGCTGCAACAACAAAAACAGATGCTATTTGCACTCTGTGGAATAAACACAGCTGGAACAGCTGACAGTGTGGCGCTGCATTAGGCAAACAACAATCAATTTTTAGGATTTATATTAAAACATAAATACAACAAATACGGTGTGCTGCTGAGTTTGCTTGTAGTTAGTGTTAATATTATAGTCAGGGTAAAGATAGTATTATGTGACACAGTTTCTACTCCTTGAAACAGAAGCATCATGGCCAGGTGTTTCCAAGCCTTGCTTCGGCATGAAAAAACATCAATCCATCCATTATCTATACACCTAAGGGTCGTGGGGGGCTGGGCCCATCCTAGCTGACTTAGGGCAAAGGCAGGGGACACCTTGGATAGGTCCCCAGTCTATCACACGGCCACATTTACAGACCAACAACCACATTCACGTTGACAACTACATACAATTTAGAGTCACCAATTCACCTGAGCATGTTTTTGGAGCGTGGGAGGAAGCTGCAGCACCTGGAGAAAACCCACGCATGCACAGCGAGAACATGCAAATTACATGCTGAAAGATCCCAGGAAGGCCGGGATGCGAACCGGGGATCTTCCAGCTGCAAGGTGAAAGTGCTAACCACCAAGTCACTGCGCAGCCCCATGAAAAAACAAACATGAAATTTCTTGCACTCAAAGCCCCGCAACAGTGCGCAGCTCAAAATAACTCAACGTTTTACTCGAATTTGTTACCACTCTGCACTAATCACACAAAGAAAAAAGTGCACTGTTCATTTAGGTTTTACTGGACTTGTCCGATTCCTTCCCAGATTCCTGAAACTAAACTGAAATGACATCTAGTGGAAGATAAGGTGCCTCTCGCTCAATCCAAGACCCTCTGCTCACGCTCACTGCTTGGTCAGCTATACTCATGTGCCCTGATCAACAGTATTAAAAAATATGATGAAAAGTTTGGTTTTTGGTTAAGCATCCCTAAAATGCAAATAAAAGCATTTCAAAGAAGGATTGTGTTGGAGTCTAAATTCCAATCAAAGATTTAAATTTTTACTCCCAACGCATATTTGTTCCCAATGTTGGTTAGCAGTTTCCCTGGTTACACACATTGGTCGAGCTGTGGACTCTAATTAAAAGCAATCAGTTTCTATTTTAATGAGCTTTGTCAAAACTATGACTGTAGGACAAAAACCACAAAGCTTTGTTTCTACCATCATAAGATATAGTGATGACTGTGAGTCAACTTGGGCTGCATCTCTGTTTCTGCTTTGTATTGCTGCCTGCCGTCAGTCCCTCCACCACCCCAGCATCCACCTGCAGAAAGAAATTTTCACTCATCACCCCCCCAATATCTGTATGTAAAAATATCTATTAAAGTCGTGATGAGCATGAAGTCTAATTCTGACTGTTTTCTGCTGCTATAATAAAACATTTAAACATGAGCCGTCTGATTAAACTTCTCACGATATAATGAACGGAGTATAAAACAAGGAGGTTTACACTGAACCACCAGTATTGGTGTCTTTCTTCAGTTTTTTATTAGATTGTTTTTTTGTATTAAGAGTTGTGCTGCATCAATAATTAAGTTTTTAATTAATGTGTATACAGACAGCGAGATAACGAGAGAATAGGCTGGAGGTAGGGAGGGAGAGATGTGTTGAGGTAATTGGATTTAGCCTTGGGCACATCACACACTCTCAGTAAGTGGTCAGCTACATTTGACAAACATTTTCAATCACCGCTCTCTCTCTCTCTCTCTCTCTCTCTCTCTCTCTCTCTCTCTCTCTCTCTCTCGCTAAGCAGAATTCGGTGTTAAGTGTGATAAGTAGGCATGTCACGTCTGTGTTATTGCATGTACGTATGTGTGAATTGTTTGCCATCCATTTCACGAGAGAGGCAGGGAGCTTTAATGTCACTGAGATGGCAGTTATAAACCCATTGTAATGCAGATCACTGTAGGGAATGTGCCCTTCATGATCTGTTCCATAGGAATTGTAACAATATCAACCAATTAATCAGTCTGACTTTATGTATACAGCATTTTTAACACAAATAAAAATGTAACAAAAAATGCTTTACAAAAAATAAAACAGTGCAAGCAATCACATCCCGACCTCATCTCATTCACATCAATAAAGGACTTCTAAAACACAGGGATTGAGAAAATGAGGAAACACTATCCTGTATCACACACGCATATATAAACAGAATAAGAAATTAAATAAATGAATGAATACATTTTACATTAAATAGACTAAAATATGGAAATTGGTATCAATCAATAAAAATTGTTCTGAGAAGAGTAATAAATCTATCAAATCAATCACAAGCCTGACTAAAAGGGTAGGCCTTGAGGTTGCTTTTAAAAATATCAGCACTCTGCTGCCCTCAGGTCTTCTGGCTGTTCCAGATATGTGGGCCGTAATAGCAAAATACTGCCTCACTGTATGTTTTTGTTCTGGCTTTAGGTTTGATTAAAGAGTCACTGCCAGAAGACCTGAGGGTTTTAGAGGGTTCATAAGATAAAAGCAAATTGGATAAATATGAAGGACCAAGAGCATTAAGAACTTTATGCACTAATAAAATGAGCTTAAAATCTATTCCAAAAGAGACAGGTAACCAGTGCAGAGACTTTAAAATTGGTGTAATGTGAGCTCTCCTTCTGGTCGTAATCAGAACTTGTGCTGCCGAGTTTTAGGGAGACCAGACAGGAGAGCATTACAGTGGTCAGTTCTGCATATAATAAAAGCATGCATTAGTGTCTCTGCATTAGCTTTAGGCAGTACTGGTCGCAGTTTGGCAATATTTTTTAACTGATAAAAAGTTGTCTTAGCAATATTTTTAATGCTGCTTCTTGACCAGGTCATTATCGAAAATGAGAACTGTCAACTAACTTAAATGGTAAAATAAAGGTTAAATAAAATAAAATAAAATAATGTGCGGCTTAAAATTGATGCTTCAGTTCCAATAACCAGGACCTCAGTTTTGTCCTTGTTCAGCCGTGAGAAGTTCCATCCATGATTTAATGTCTAAAATAACAGTAAAAAGATCATCAATTGGCCTGGGGTAATCAGGAGATATGGCAATGTAATACTGATAACGCAATACAGGCTTTGGATTCTGGGAGTTTACACTTGGTCTGAGCTTAAACATACAAATGTGACCAATCAGAAATTTAGAGAGGAGTTTTTAGGAAATAAACTCGAAGGCACTTGCAGGTGGAGATGTCTATGTAGTGTGTGGCCTCTAATTAAAACAACTTTATTACTGTCCCCTTAGCAAAAAGCTACGTACACAACCTTTGCTAATCACGAGCAACAACTTGGTGATCATTAGTAATTTTCTCTTCTCAGTGTGAGAAGGGGAAAAGGCAATGGCTTGAATAACTATATGTGTTTGTCCCAGTTGGTTTGTATGTGTGTGTGGTTGTGTGCATGTGTGTAAGTGCCCCCAGTTGAGCTAAAGCCATGGTATACATTGTAAAAGCCTGATAAAGTGATCCCTCCCTACAGTGCACAGCCAAGCTCTCATTAATAATACATGTTACACTGTGCCACACACGTATTTAGCATGAGTAGACAAACATTAACGCACACTTGTTTCACATACCTGTGGCTATGTAAACTGTGGCCTTTGGAAGGGCACCCATCACGCAGAATTAGAGATCAGAGAGATAGAGAGGACAGGAGTAAGAGAAAGACGAAGAGAGGATGAAAGTTTGAAAGCAGCTGACAGCTAAGTGAAAGTGGCTTGAATGCCTCGGGCTATCTCCAATTATATTGACATTGCGAGTCCCTCCCAACCTTATATCAAAGGCACTGAATGAAAAAGGAAGTCCCAACTGCGATGAGGATCCTCTTCATGTATTCTGTCTGATAAACTTTAACGCCAAAAGCCCTGCGTCGAACTGAGATGATTAGTCAGCAAAAATCAGCTCAAAGTGCAACTGTAAAATCTGCTGGGGCAGTTTACTTACATCATGTTTTGATCTGAGTTTGCTTGCGCTCACGGTCGCTGCTACTGTACTGTCTTAGAACGACACCCAAAATGCAAAACCTGCAACAATATGAGCTCATTTTTTTCCCCCTCTCAGCTGCCCTCACTGTGCCATCCTTCACAACCATCTTCCTTTGCTCTTTGTCTAGCTGTCCATCAATCCACGTATCCATCATGTTCATGCTCATATGCCCTTCCTTCCCAGCATTCATTCACCCATTTATCTCTCCATCCATACATCTCAGGACAGAGAATCCAATATCAGTGTGCCTTGAGGTTACTCATAAGTGAGGATGAGACACGAAGACACAATAAAGAGCGAGAGATGATCGATGTTGGGAGGTTGGATCGACTGTCAGCATCAAGAAAGCCGATGCCCCACCTGCTGCCCATGTTCATAAACTCTACACACACCTAAAAATACCCACGAACCCAACCTCTCCACTGTCATTCTCTTCCATCACTTGGTTCATGCACTCGAGCCAATTTTCACATCGTTCCTTACGCATCTTATGGCACCAGCACACGGAAAAATGATAAGACACCACAGTCTTTACATAACATACACAAGACAGACACTTGGCAGGAGATGTGTTTAGGAACATTCATAAATACTCTCTTTCCATTACTAATAAGACAACAATGGTGAGGCCTTATAAAGGCAAAGCAAGGGGTGCTGTGAAGTCCCTGTGAATGTATAAAAATACAATTCAAACTCCTGACATAAATGAGAATCTATGACCCACTTCTGCATAAAAAAAAATAGAGGGGCGGGATAAGAGGGAGAGCAAGAAAGAACCTCCCTGGGGTCAAGGCTCTCATTATCACATTCCATCGCACAGAAGAAAGATCTCAGTCCCTGCTTTCTGCTCTTTTGTTTACATGCTTCACCCACTGTTCTTTCTGCATGCACAACACATCTCCACGATCTAGCAAAATTAGGTTTGCAAATTTATACAAACATATCACCTCACCACTGAAATATTACTGGGCTGTTACAATATGACCACCACAACAAGCATACGCAGTTCAGATGGTAGCTTATGCCAATATAAAGGCTGCCAGAAGGTTGTCCTGAACCATTCCCTCAGAGGAAACATTTCGATATGGAGAAGCAGAAGAGATCTTGCTGCTAATAAGGTCCTTACAGTGTTGTGAATGAAACTTTGTCCATTTAAAGGCTTTGGACTTCAACCAAAGCCAGAGCAACCACACTTGGGAAACTGAGCCAAAGAAGAACTAAATAAATAGATTGTACCCAGATGGTGGTGTGACTGTAACAAAATACTTCATGTTTGGATAATAACTTGTGAATTTGCGGATTTAGTCATCTATTCCTTAAAGAATCATGCCATTATGATTACACGGTATATGTTTAACTTTAATTAACACTATGATTCAGTTTTATATGATCTATAATTTAGCCCTATAATATAATTATAGCAGTTCTTATTATGTTTGTTAATGCAGGAGCTTCAAAGACCATAAGATACAGCAGAGACTTCAACTCAACTTTAATTGCTGTATCTGGATATGTTTGCTCTGTGAGTACGTAATATCAAAGGCAGAGTCAAATAAATGCATAAATAAATAAAGGCATAACATTAAAATGACATATACAGTCTCAGTAGTTATCAGATTTCAACATTGCAACATTTCTCCCATTAGATCGTCTGATTCTAAACTATAAAAGGTGCAGCAGCTCAGTGTTGTGTTCAGCTGAGACTTGACCTTTTTTGAAGTTAACCAGCTTTGAACAACAGGCATATTTTCCAGTGGAACATTTTAATATTTAAATATTAGTTAACCCTATTCCATCACTTGAAAGGTCGATTATCAGCGCATCAACACAGTCGGCGGTGCAAAATCTAGTCAATATAGTCTGTGCACCGATATCCACACGTAAGCTGAATGTACAAAGCTCATTCATTTCAATGCAGAAGTTGCCATGGCAAATTATTTCTCCAGCACAATGATGTACATACATACACCAATCAGCCACAACATTAAAACTGCTTGATATAATGTAAATCAAAATGTGAAAACAGCTCTGGACACTAGACCTCTGGCTTTGTCCTGTGATGGTTGGAACCAGGACTTTGGCAACAGATCCTTTCGGTCGTGTGGGTCGTGGGAGGGGGGTTCTTATTCCGAAACAATGTTTATTTGGTTGGTACATGCCAAAATAACATCCACATGAATGCTGGGACCCAAAGTTTCCCAGCAGAAAATTACAACGTAACAAGATAATCAGTGATATTCACATCAATCATCACTAGTTTTAATGTTGCAGATGGTTGTTTTATATACGTCCTGATTAGTATTAGATTTAATGACATCAATAAAAAAAAAACATGAATAAATGTCACAACTGTCACCAATACCTACAGCACTTAATAATACCTGCAATGTTTTCACCGCTACACTTTAGTTATTGTGTATACATGTTTGAGTCTGCAGGAAGAACAGAACAGATGGAAAACTGCTCTCTGTCATGGCCTTTGTTAATAAAGAGTTTCTCCTGCACAGCATCAAAAGCTACAAAAAAAACGCAAACTGACAGTTGGTTCCTCTGACTGGGGTGAGTCCTACCTTCAAGGCAGCAGACCTCTTCCGCAGCAGCTGTTCTATGTTCCTCGCTGCTCTGGCCACAAGCTCCTCCGCATCATTTTGCTCCACGGTATAGAGGTGCACGTTTCTCTCAAAAATCTACACAGAGACAATGCACATGATCATACATGTAATAGATGACTCAATAAATCCTCATGTGTCAAGCATTTCTTTTACTGTTTTGGTTTAGTCAACTGAAAAATCTAATTTTCGTTCTTTCATTTGATTTAAACATGACACATTGTAGCTGCCTAATGTACTGGTGAAGGTAGGGGATCCACAGCAGTGTCAAATCTGAATTATGTTCTGTCTTTGTGGATGTCTCTGTGTGCTGCATTCAGTTGTTTTTACCTGAGTGAGGCTTTTCCCAGCTGTGGCCGTGTCTGCCAGGGTGACGAGCTCTTTCTGCATCTGATCAACCCATTCTTTAATCCTGTGGGACAAAACAATGCACACAGAACCAATCTTGTAACTGAGACGTAATGACTTTATAAGAAACAGAGATTTCACAGTGCAATTAAACTGTCAATCAAGCAATCTTACATCTATCATCCAGGCCGTCCAGTCACATAGCATCAAAACAAACAAGGCCAAAGAGAATCACTCTTGCAGGTCAACCAATCAATCTCGAACCACCGGCAACAAATCCAATGCCTTCTAATAAAACACGTGTCACTGGGTGTCAGCCAATACGATTAGTTTCTGAGAGTTCAAACGTAAAGTCAACCAATCAGATTGGTGTCAGCAATTGTTGTGACTGGTGACTGTGATGC
This sequence comes from Acanthochromis polyacanthus, assembly GCF_021347895.1. NCBI lineage: Eukaryota > Metazoa > Chordata > Actinopteri > Pomacentridae > Acanthochromis > Acanthochromis polyacanthus. Next base: position 8,784,001 of record NC_067120.1, read on the forward strand.
GAGTGGACAGTCAAGAGGTGTGAAGAAGCCAGGATCAACAAGCTTTTCTGTATAACAAAGAACTCAGCATCACTTCTAGCCTCCCGGTGCCATGGATGTATAATAGAAAACAGATAACAGACTCAAAGATGGCTCCCACTCAGTTGGATAATAATTGTTTGCCTGATGCAAAAGCCAGATATGTTTTCTTGCTTCCAGGTTTGGTTTAGCAGTGCTACATCACTGCCCGGATGTTACCTTGGTCTTAGCCTCCTCCAGTCATCTTATCAAAACACAATGAACACACTGCATGCATCATACTGACGTGAATCAAACAGTCATGGATAGAGATTGGCCAGAGAATGATGAATACTGATGATCTAAGTCCTAAAACCCACCAGCAGGTTTGAAACGCATGTTCTCTTTTTATTTTTTAAATCACTTAAATTTCATTATTTATCCGAGCCAGACACAGAGAAAAAAACAAAAGAATCGTTAGATGGTCAACTTTTCAATGATTCTTCAACTATACAACTGTGACACACCATTGTCAGAAAACTAAACCAGATCGTAGCTTAAAATCATGATATTTTATTATTTAAGATGCATTCTATAGGTATATTTTTTATTAACAAAAACTGTTTTGCAGTAACTATAGTCACCAAAAAAACAAACAATTCTGCGCTCCACAGTGTAACCATATAGCCATTAATGACATAGCTGCCATCTAACCAAAAAATACATCAGGAACTTTTTTTTTTTTTTTACATAGAGTGTTTACATAGAGAAGAAAGAGACAAGTATGAAAGCAAATTAAAAATGTAACTAATAAAATATTCATAGCACGTGGAGTCACCATTTTTCCAGTACAGTATTGATATTTTTTTTCAAATTTTTGCAAAATAAATCAAAGAATTTTTTCTTTTTTTGCATTATGATTTCATCATACCTTCTAGTTGCACTGTTTCCATAAAGCTACAAGACTGAAATGAGCCCACAGTGAATAAAAACGAGAGGCAAGAAACCGTTAACCTTGCCAGCAAGTTGATTTCTCACGATATTTGTGAGTTCACAAATCTCTCAAGAAACCATCTTGCTCCGCTCCCGCCTTCACTTTTCGTACAGCACCAAGTTGGTTCGGGCCAATCATGCAGCTGTATTTGTGTGTGGGGCGGGATAATGGGCGGGATATCAGGGTGTGACGACGGCACCGGCGCCAGTACATCAAAACAAACATGGCAACGATCGTGTAGATGCTGCTATTAAGTCAGTTTTAGCTGAATCTCCTATCTCTTCTTTGAAGGAAGAACAACGAGAGGCGCTTTGCGCATTTCTGGATGGTAAAGATGTTTGTGCTTTTTTACCTACGGGTTTTGGTAAGAATTTATTCTACCAATCGGCTCCGCTCGTTGTGAAGAGCCTGCGATTGGCTAAAAACAAACCTGTCAGAGGCGGGACATACTGTTGCATTGTCCAATCCGTGCCTCTTTCCTCCGAACGGATTTACATGGAGCGGTCCCAGATTGATATTGTGGAGTACTATCAAGTACTACACAATTATTAATCTGGCTATTGCCAGGTTAAGAAACCGTATCAACCATAAAGCACTTGAAATAATCGGACTCATCCCAAAGTGCACCTTGTATGATAGGATTTCAGGAGCAAAGTACTTGTGCACATATAGATCCATTAATTCACCATATTGCACTGTTCTGCTACCATGTCTGCACTCACATTCACATGCGATTGTGTTTGACTTCATCAACATAATGAGATAGTGCCATTAATATTGTATGAGAATGATAACAGGTTGGCACAGAATACGGATGTTCTCATTGCCGTTTATTCACTTTAACACAGACTCAACTGCGATCGTCCCCAGTGGTAAAGAGACATACTATACCCACATATACACACCGGAGTATATTCATGCTGGGAAAGCATTCTCAGAAAGTGTCATTGCAGCAGGGTAATGAAAGTCAATTTACAGTAGGTGGAAAACATCAACAGTGACACCCAAGACAGCCAAGGGTGGTAAGAGAGAAAGGTAAAGTAGATAAAAAAAAAACACAAAAAAAACTGAGAAAGATGCATCACAGACACAAAATCCACAGTGGATGAGGAGAATTCAGAGCAAGTACACTTGTGGAGAAAGATGAGACATCTCGCAAGAGAAAGAATACCAGTGGGGATAGCAGAGTGAGAAATACTGTTGCTTAGAAGGAGCTTAACTAGCAAAAGTCAAGACATCTTGGCCAATGCTTCTCTAATTCAGACTTGCAAAAGGTGAGCTTCTTAAACTCCCTAAGCATTTTGGGGGAAGGTACTGCACTCTGGAATATTCATGACGGATGTAAAGCTGTCTCCTGTCATGGCATGGCTTCGGAATTGCAGTGCTATTTGGACATGCAATTGGAACAAATCAGCACTAAGAGAATGGTGGGCATCTGCGGTGAAACATGCCTCTTCGCAACGCCTACTTTTAAGTCCAAAGTTTGAGTATACCAGTCACATTTGTCTAGCTTATAAAGGGTGAAATAACAGGGAGAAGTAAAGCAGACAATTGTTATATACTGATAGCTGACTTCAGTGCTTTTATTGCTGCTGAACTTTTGGCTTATTAAGTTGTAGGGGTAACATGTTTTGTGTTGGTGGGCTGCTGTGCCATACTCTGCTGATCTATAGCTGTTGTAAGATTTTTTTTTTCTTTTTGTGGTAAAGTCTGTCTTGTCTTTGAAGAAGAAACATAACTTTTAGGGCTTCATATTTAACAGTATTAAACAGGTCAAGTCTGAAAGGTGCAGATGGTTTTGGTCAGGTTTAGGCCCTTAATTCAGGACTCATTCTAAAGTGTTTCGTGATATTTTAATTTCCACTGTTTACACATGTTGCTGGGCACTGAAGATGGGAAAGGAACACAACACTTTCTCTCCTAAATTCTCCCCTTCATCCTTTCCCCTCAGGCTCACTTTTCTCTGTTCCCAACTCTACTAACTGTAGGTGTTTTAGTGGACCTTGGACCCATAAGCTCCCAAAGCCTGAAGCACTGACACGTCAAATGTGAGTTAGAGTTTGTGTGTGTGCGTTTGTGTGTGCTTCCAGAGGCTTGACATTCAGAGGAGTAGAGGGCCTTCTCTCCCGAGTTTAGCTTCTGCTAAATCTACTGCTACCAGTGTAAATCTTTATAACAACAACTCTCAGGTGCTGACAAATGGATGAGACAACCCAGGCTGTGGTGCGGTATCTGTGCATGCGTTCTTCTGCGCATTCAATATGGATGACAGACTTTTTTCTTTTTTTTTTGCTCCTTTTGCTGGGGGCTTTTGTTTGAAATCTATTTAGAACATTTTGTCAGAGGATTCATAAAAGTGTCTCATTTGCAGATTCGCTCTGCCGAAGTCCCGCGTGATCCTAAATATCCTGTATGTTTATTCTCTTTAAGGGCTCACATAGGAGGCTCATTATACACAGGAAAGGGCAATAAAATAGAAAGCTGTACTGCACGTCTGTTGCTTCTTCTGGATATTTGCAGTCAAATCGTTTTGATGAATGTAAAACGATGACATGTTATCCAAAGGCAGGAAAATTCCCTGCACATGATTTCCTCACCCTTGAAGCACGCATTTCTAAGCATCCCTTCAAGTCCCAACCTAAGTTAATAACAATGCTTCATAGCTGCTGTGAGATGAAACCCGCTCTCGGCCAATCACGACTAATAAAGTCAGATCACTAACTAATGGATCTCATTTTAGGTTTCCCCACGCAAATGCAAACTAGGAAAAGTGTTGATGCTTAATGCCAGATGATTTTTCTCACTTTTAGCTCACGTTATGAGATGGGCTCTCATCAATTGCTGTAATAATATGGTAATTTAGAGATGCATGGGGAAAAAAACTGTAATAAAGTCAGTGTTGTTGAGCTGAGGTAGCAACATTTTTCTGCTCTGGTTGCTGGGCTTTGATTACTGCAGCCTGTGGTACAATGTTGGATAATTAAACACACACACATACATACACATGCACAGACACGCACAGACAAATGGCAACTGGGTCAGACACTGGCCTACATTGTTTTACAGACACAGGAAGAGCAAATGAGAGCAAAAGAAAAAAACTGAAAGAGAAGCAGAGAGTTAACACAAGAAAGAGGGAGACAGATGTTTTGGCACGATCATTTTGGAACTAGAGAGAGTAATGAGCTGGCCCATAGTGTGCATCTCAGTAGGCGGCTGTGTGAAACTACAGTCTAATTACACATCATTACGGAGGCAAAGGAAGAAGCAGTCTGGTCCAGACAGCAAAACAGAATGAGGCATGGAAACACCAACTGTAATGCACCAAAACAACCCGTGGTGCTCTGCTCGCACTCTGTAGCCTCCACACTAACACCCAGGTGGCCAATTCACTTCTTGTTCCGCCTGACCCAGATACCAAACAATGCCTTGATATGAAGTTGAGCATTTCGGATGAAACTCCGACCACTTCATCAACCCTCAGTCTTAGAAGTTCCGCTCATCGGATCGTTGGATATTCTACAGCCAACATCAGTTCTAAACTCAAAAAAATCTGTCTTTCAGGAAAGCTGTTTCCCCGATCTTGTTTTTTCTTCACTTTGAAATGCCAGACAGTGCGAAGATGATTTGTCTCTGAAGTATAGTACAACAACACAGCTATTTAGGAGCATAAGGAGACAGAACAGCGCCTCATCACAGTTTGCCAAACTGCTTATTCCTAATGAGTATATGCTTCCTCTCAAAACATTTGATAAGCGTAATTCAAAACGGTGCACCTGATGAATGCAGTCGAAAATCCAGTTAATCTTGATTTCTTTTAGCTCATTCCGAGCATTCTATTGCATCTCATCAGCACGCACTCCCAACAAACAGACATTTTCTTTGGTTTCCAGTTCCTTTCCTTTCAGAACATATTACCGGTAAGCTTTTATTCCTCTCATGTCCCTGTCCTTAGCAGGGCAGCAACGCATATGACCACTTTTATTCTATTGTTCATTTCTTCTATAAAATGATTCTATTTTTTGATGAAGAAGAAGGACGAAACGATGAGTTGTACATTTTCCTCTGCAGAGCCTTCAAAGGAGAACCCATATTGAATCATCTGCTCTAATGATGATCTCAACAACCATTCAAAAAAAGAAGAGAGTCCAGGGAAATACAAAGATGGGTTTCCTGAATGTCAAAGCAAACCCAAAGCAGACAGTTTTTCTTTTCTTTTTTTATTTGCTCTGATTATTTCTTTGTTTGTTCCTAAAAACTAAACTGTTTTACCTACAAGATAATGCAAGCATTTTGTAAAAACAAGACATTAAATGGAGCTGATTTTGTAAACATATTTACTCATTTCCACTGGGCAGATTTGTCATTTAGCACAAAGGCTGTTCAGCAGTTCTTTGCTTTCACCATTAGGCTAAACAAATGCACGGCTGTTTACTGTGTATACCAGGAAAGTCTGGTTTCTATTACAACGTGCTCTTGAATTGGTCTCGTTTAAATTTGGATATCAAGAGTGTATCTGAAACTTCATTCATTCATTCATGTATTGTTAATAATTAGTCTACCCTTATATGGTGTAAAAAGTCAGGCAAAATGTTCAAAAAATTGAAGGCAGCTGCCAATATGTTCTATTTCAAACTTATAATTCAAATATATCAGATAAAATGACTTCTGTATGTCCTGGCAGGTTGTTGAGGTTGCATTAATCACCGTTTTAAATAAGGTGTAGCCTTAACAAAATTCTAAACGCAAGAACATCAGCTATTATTTCTAAATGGACTGACAGGCATGTCAGCATCCAAACAGCAATTCAATCTTTTCTGATGCCGTCTGGTTATACTTGTGTCTATAAGTATTGGATTCAGACTCTTCAATTATAGTAGTGTCTGTGTCTTTGATTGTCACTGGTGCTGAAGGAGATGCTCAAGAAAATCCTGCACTGAACACCGAATTAAATCTGCATTTCAAGAGGACTCTATGTGGAAAATACCCACCAAACTACAAAAGTATCCAATAATTGTGATTTTGAGGATGAGTAATGTATTGGGGGTACAACAAGGGGAGGAATAGGGTTAGATGAGCTTACAGTGGCCACAGACAAAGGCCAACTTTTGTCATTTTACGTAAAGCAGCGGGACCGAGCGAAGTCACCGTAAAACTCTCCTACAACTTAACAGAGGAGCTGTCACTGCTCTGCGCGGCCACCGGCGACAAACTGCTGATTACAGTAACCAACATGAATCGAGGTGCTGGAGGCGAGCAGACTGTCCACAATCCAGACGAGCAGCGGTGCATGAATGGAACGACCTGCCCATCACACTCTCACACCCACGTAGCCGTGCAGCCTGTCCACACCCTGAGAGGATTTGTCTCTTAAACGGTCTTGGAACAAAGAGGTGGGGGGAAACGCACACACACGCCACAACATTTATGGTCGGGAAAGGATTACAGGACTTACATGAGCGGTGTCGGGAACTGCGATGCCCAACAAGCGTCCTGACATAACAGGACCAGAAGCAGCCAGGATCGTACCCTGCAGGTATCCATAGTAAAAGAGAAAAAAAAAAAAGGAGAAAAAAAATAAAGAGGGGAGGAAATTCCCCGACGCGCGTCAATGTCCAATCTTCTGCGCTCCCCTTCGCCGCCGATGAATGGAGCTGTGCGCGGAAGCAGCGTGTGTGGCCGTCTGTCGCTGCCTCCCAGATTAACGAACACTGACACCTCTAATCTGATCACTCGGCCATCCAGCGCTCTAACAGGTACTGCTGAAGCTGGAGATTTCAGACTCCCTCCCTCCACTCTCTCGCTCTCTCTCCCTCGCTCCTGTTATCCCTGCTCCCTCTCAGTCTACCGAGAAAAAAAACATCCAGTCATGGGTACTTTTGCGTAATTCTCATCTGTGCCTTAACTGACTTTACGCACCATCCCTGTTGTTGCATGGTCACATAAAAAAACAAAAAAACAAAATATGACCAAGCAGTATAATTTATCTGGTAATTCAAAAATAAATTGGATATTTGCTTTGCTCCAGTATGCTTTTTCTTTTTTCCTCTTGCCCTCACTGTAAAGCATTCCATATTGTGAGTAACAGATTGTTTTTTACCTCCCTATAAAGAAACACCTGCTAAAAGGAGGGTCTGACTGCAGGTACCACCCACACAACCATACGCACGCTGAATACAGACACGGGCTTTTTGCTTTTTAAAATGCCTTACAACCTGCAACCTGGAGGTATGGGAGAATTTACTGGCTTTGATTGCACAGTCATGATCAGTGCTCCTGGCAGCATGAGAAGCAAGCAGAGATACTGTCCCGCACAAGAATGACTGCTAGAGTGACAGATGTATTGATTTCACACATACAGTGGAACATCTTATGAGCAAAGTACAGTAAAAACCCAATAACTGTCAGTGCCGTACATCATATCGGTTTTATAATGGGGGGAATTTGTGGCTATGTGATTCGCAGCAAAACACAAAATTGTAGCATGTGGACAAGCGCCTTCTTGCACAACCGTAGTGTACAAAATCACATTTGCACATCACGAATAATCAAATAAAAAGTGGAAACATAAACCCAATGCGGCCAATGTGTGTGTGTGTAATTCAGGCCTGGAGGGAGGGCAGGGCAGCACAAGCAGGATGCTTGGGGATTTGGTTATCAATCGTTGCTTGGCAACCGCACACCATCTCTCTTGTCCTCTCACCCTCCTCCTCCCTTTCCCCATTTCTCTCTTTGTCTCTCCCTCCCCACCTATCCACTGCTCTCGTTGCACCGCACTGTTGCTCCCCCATCCCACCCCACCCCACCACCACCATTAGTGTCTCCCCCTCTCCTCACCCCCTCCTCACTCCCTGTCACATCACCTCCATCACGTTCTCTCTCTCTCTCTCACACCACACCTTTCTCGCACTCAGTTCGCCTCGCGGACGAAAAAAAGATGCTTCTGCTGATGGGATGGAGGGAGGAAAAAAAGAAGTGAATGGTGAGAACTAGAGAAGGGGGCATGGAGTGGAGGCACATAATAGCAAAGAGGAGTGTGGATAGGATGGAGAAGAGGATGCCTCTCCTGCAGACATCCTCTTCCACTACTTTTCTTTTAATTAATTTGGAGCATCTTTCACTGCAACCTGTATAGGACAGCATGTCAGACTGTCACCTGCACTGCTACACTTTTTCACACATAGTCTGAGAAATGATTATTTCTTTGTGGTAACAGACCAGAATTAAATGTGACATCTGCCAGACTGATCCCAACAAAATGTAGCTCTGTTGGATACAAGTATAGTGAAGTCCATAGAGTATGGCTACATGGCTCAAATGATCAAATATTAGAGAATGTAATTTACCTGATAAACAACAAATAAGATGCTTGATTTCTAGTCTACAGGAAATAGAAATTCACAAACGACATCAACACTGCCATAGTACAGTATGCCTTTTATGAATTCCATTCTAATACACTGATCCTGACTTCAGGAGAAAGAGTAACTCGCAGTGATAATATTAATGCAATAACATTTAAAAGAATGAATGGTTAAAGATCAGGCGGTCAGTTAAGTGAGTGCTGGGGTGATCTGACAGAGGATACTGCCATCTGGTGGTGATGTAATAAAATCACAACCATCACAGTTAATGAATGAAGGGTTAAAAACCAGCGGGACTATTACTGCGAATTGGAACACAGGCCGTTTACTCTTCTGTTTTTCTTTAGGTGTGTAGCAGTGTGCAGGTTTAACATTAAGATCAGTTCTTTAGTAAGTATATCCATATTCATGAACATACCCATTTAAAGTATACATTTAATATATCTTTATAGGTTTTCTATTTTACACAGGATACTTTGTCATATTTTAGCATTTATTTCATGATGCTAAGGGGGAAGTTGTGGGGTTGTGAATAGCATGTAGGTCTGGAGCATTACACAAGCAGCCCCTGAGATCACAAACCTGTGTTCCCAAAGATAACAGACCAGCTGAGTCACCTGCTAGTGAAATAGAAAATAATGGAATTTCCCCATGTCACGACAAGCATATCCCATTTCCTTTGAATTCATGCAAGCCTGATCTTCTAATCTTAATACAGGACAAAAGTGTCATGCTGAATGCAAGCGGATGATCATCTGACTAGACATGCTTATGGTGAACGGATACAAAGACAGTACACTATGTGAGGTGGGGTTAAGTGCGTCTCATTTCCTGTGAATCTATGGAATCGAGCCTGAGCTGCTCATCCGGATGCAACATGCTGAATGCGAACAGATAAACATTCCAAAAGACACTATTAAAGTGACTTGAGACAAAGTAAATGTACTATGTGAGGTGTGAAACTGTGTGTGGGGTCATGAGTGATGCATTACCTTTGAATTCATGAAAGAAAGGATGACTTTCTCATCTGAACATAGGGAACTGGCTTTGTGCTGAATGAATCAGAGAAACACATGATGAGACCCTATTAATGACTACAATGTCTTCATACAAACAAAATATTCTATATAAATATTCAATGCATGACTTTTGAGCTAACAATATGTTGCTGGCATAGGGGTAGATGAATCGTTCATGTCCTCCAGAAGACTCTCGGCCCCCGTGGTTGGAACTATAGAAGCAGCTGAACTGTAGTTGCAGAAAGATTTGATTGTGTGGTTTATGGGAGAAAATGTAAGTGAACCAAGCTTTAAACATGGCTGTCTGAGACTCATTGATAAACAGAGTTCATGGCAGTTCTGGCTATGACTGTCTGCGCACCTTTATCATAGCTTTGAAAGCTCAAAGTTAATGTAAGCATGCTTAGCTGAGGAGACATCAGATATAGCGAGGTCATGCAAGGGAATAAATCTCTCCATGTGTGAGATGAGCTTCACACATCTAAGAAACCTCCATAAGAAACCGCAAGAAAAAAATGCTCTAACAGAATAACGGCATATGGATGAAGACACCCGAAATTTAAGTTGAGAACTAACTTGTGAAAAACAAAGTGTGAGAGGAACATGTTTATCCTTGCTTTTCTTTAATCCACTAAAGAGGCGGCAGATGGAGGGATTCCAAGCAAGCCAGAAACTGAAGTGTCTAAACATCTGTGTGTGCATGTGTGACTAGCCAAGACTTATTAAGTGGGAAAGGCAGGCTGTAGGGAGAAATACTGAGGCACCGGCGGTTTGACATAATAATTTGTTGTCAAAAGACAGCGTGATTTGTTTGCTCTATTAATTATCTTCTGGCAGAAATGGGTGATATGAGTCTAACAGTGTAGCAAACAGGGCAAGCAGGCAGGGATGAGTTTCTCTGGACATATATCTGTGAAACGTTCATTACCTCCACCAAGGAGGTTATGTGACACCTGGCATTTGTGTGTCCGCCTGTCTGTCTGTCTGTCTGTCCGTCTGTCTGTCTGTTAGCAAGATAACTCAAAAACGCCTGGGCAGATTCACATGAAATTCTGAGGGGATGTAGGTTATGGTAAGAGGAAGAGCTGATTTAATTTTGGTGGCAATCCGGAAAGGATCCTGGATTCTGGATCACTTTGAATTTTTTTGTATGTTTAAGTATGTGGTCCAAAATATGACAAAAAAACATCATAGGTTAGTGTGTCGTCCAACAAATTGGAGCAAGGCGTCCAGATAGCTCAACTGGTTAAGAGGGTGATTCATAAACAGAACTGTGTTAGAGACACAGGTTCAATTCCAGCTCATGATCCTTTACTGCATGGGTTTCCTGTTTTCCTCTCTATCCTTGGCAGAGGTCTGCACTCTGAGTGCTTTTCTAGTTATTAAGGGCGTCCCCTGAACCAAATGAGGGACCAGCGTCAAAAAAGAACTCCATGGCAACCGATGATTTCAGCCTGTCATTGCAAAAGAAAGATATAAACCAAAGTGTAATTCTGATCATGAGCCTTCATCTAACAATATAATGTTAAGCAACTTATCCACAGTCGTAAAGAGACTGGACACGAAAGAGCAGAGAAGTGATTCAAGTTGTAAAGTCTCAGTTTCCTAACGAGACAGAAGTCATTCTTTATCGTAGATAGAGATGAAATAGCATTTTACAAAACTTCTCTGATTCCATCTAACTTGTCCTGAGGCACAGATTCTGACATTTGATATCAAGTCAAGTCACTGATAGTTCTGCAAATTTATGACAGTCATCATGCCAAGTGCTTCCCAGTTTCAAATTAACCTAACCTAACTGAGCCTAAGTGTAAGCATTGTAGTTAAGACGCTATAGTGTTGTTTGTGATGGGAATTTATATAATTTATCTATTTAATTAATGTAGTAATGATTTAAATTGAGCAAATTTATACAAAATGCTACTATACCTGGGTGTGATGCATAACAAAGCTGAGGCATGAAAGCATGACAAACTGTGGAGAAAAACTAATTAACTATAAATTTATTAATTTATAATCAATTTTGAAGATTTACCAAACTACTTTAAATATTAAGGCTAAACCTTACAACACTGCAACAATAATAAGACTAACCTGGCAAATTACCCTACAAAAATACACATGAAAACCTGACAAAACCAAGGATTCCCTAAATACCCTATTAGCGATTTTTGTGAGCTGTTAGTAATCCAATTTACCGGCTTGTCTTGTTTTTCTTTTCTCAGATTCACATACTCATTCCTGAAAATGCAAAAGGCCTAATGCTAGGAGTATTGCTTAATCTTTGACTTAAGTCATTTAATAAATCAAAGACAAATGGCTGATATTCAGCAAAATCCAGAAAAACGTCACAAGAAGTTTGAAAAAGTCTGTCTGACAGCTTCTCTTTCCACTGAACTCCAAACCAATGCCACTGAGAGAGATGCAGATGCACAATTTTGAAAGAACCTGAGATGTCTGCTTTCCTGAATTAAGCACCTCTACTTGACAATATATTTAGTCTAAAGATGTGATCTCTGTAGTAGAGAGAAAACTGGCACAGAGGAATGGGACTGGTGATGATTTGGTCGTCTTTGTCATGAGGAGCTGATAAACCAGTTATATGGGTCAACATATAATTGCCAGACTTTTTGTAACATAGTTGACAGGTATCATAGTTGACATTATTGCTGTTTTTAGGTCTAAAATCAACATGGCTGCCTATAACCAAACACCACATGGCATTTTAACAGAAAGAGTCTTCTAAATATCATATATACAATTGAGTAAACTTGAAAGTGTATTCATAAAGATATTGTAGTAAACCTGTTGACATGCGACAAATACGCTACATTATATGGAATAACTAAGAAAGACGAGAAAGAACATACCTTGGAGTCTGCACGAGCCCGTGATCGGCTGTGATGTCAAATTAGTGGGCGGAGTCTTGAGGGCTCGGACCCGAAAGCTGGACGGCAGGTAGCAGGAGTTGAGGAAATTTCGAATTTCCCGCGCTTGCTTCAAGAAAACATAATGTTTAAAGATGACCAACTGTTGGTAAGATCTGTTGGACACCTGGGGAGGGATGGATGGATGGATGGATGGATGGATGTGAGGCCTCGCACCTGGAGCAGGATTAAAGTGTTAAAGATCCTGGTCACGGCAGAAGGTAAAAAGAAATCACCAAATGCTGAATTAGTAACCTGCATGAGAGGTCTCTGAAGTGACGATTGCAGCAATGATTTGCAGATCTGTAGGAGTTGGTGTTGAGGGAATGTGGCGAGGAAGAACATAGATATGAAGAGTAGATACGACACGCCTCTCAGAGCGGCGTGCCGTGCCTACGGAGACAGCTAGTGGGGGCAAAATTTCAGTATTTTCCATTGATGTGTACGGGCGAAAACTAAAACAAGAACAATGCCGGCTCATTGCGCTGCATTTAATTGCACGCTACATGGAACGACGGAGACAAGGACAGTTGGAAGAACGTTCCACAGGTAAGAATAGTTTTTGACTCTTTTTTCATTGTTAAATCTTGTTGAGAGTCTATGAGAGCTAACTAGTTAGCCGCTAGCAAAACACTAACACGGGCTAACAGCCTGACAACCAAATACCAGACGATTATTCGTAGCTGTAGTATAGTTGTGCAAGCAGTAGTAGTAATAATAAAAATACAAGCAGTAGTAGTAGTATAAGTAGCTGTTAGAGTCGTAGAAGTTGTATCAGCATGTGTACTAGTATTACAAGTTGTAGTAGCAGTGACAGTACCAGCAGCAGTAGTTGGTGTATTACCACTACTACCAGTAATAATAATAATGATGATAATAATAATAATAATAATAAATCAAATTTATATATTGCTTTTTAGGACACTGAAAGACACTTTACCAGGCAGACAGATAGTAGTGGCATTACTATTAATACCAGCAATACTACCAATAGTAGTTATAAAGCCTAACTCAGATATATCAGATTAGCATCTATGTTATTCCTCCAAACCCATTTTATGATTGGGATTACAGGCAGTTCTTTAGGACTGCTCTTAAATAATTGAAATGTTACTAAACAATGTTATACTAAATTAAATAACTCTGGTCTCCAGTATATTGGCTAATTCAGTTCTTTGTACTTAATTTATTAGCATGATTTCTTTTTAAAAATATGTTGTTGTGTACATACTTATTTACTTCTCTGTCTACTTTTTTTTTTTTTTTTTTGCTCCATGTAGGTTTCCCAAAGACTATGGGTTGAGGAAGAAGTGGGAAGCAGCTCTGAGGAGAGAGGGGTTTGCTGCAACTATATAACAGCCTAGAGAGAGATAAAGATATAATAATTAACATTGATAATAATTCTGTTTTTTATTGTAATTATGTTGTTTATTGTAAATGCAAATAAACTCTATCCTGTATATATATATATATATATATATATATATATGGCATGCCGTTTAGGAAATTATATATATAATGAAACTTGATATATATATAATGAAACTTGATATATATATAATGAAAGTCGATATATATATAACGAAACTTGATATATATATAATGAAACTTGATATATATATAATGAAAGTCGATATATATATAATGAAACTTGATATATATATAATGAAACTTGATATATATATATAATGAAAGTCGATATATATATAATGAAACTTGATATATATATAATGAAACTTGATATATATATAATGAAACTTGATATATATATATATATATATATATATATATATATATATATATATATATATATATATATATCGACTTTCATTATATATATATCAACTTTCATTATATATATATCAAGTTTCATTATATATATATCGACTTTCATTATATATATATCAACTTTCATTATATATATATCGACTTTCATTATATATATATATCAAGTTTCATTATATATATATCAAGTTTCATTATATATATATCGACTTTCATTATATATATATCGACTTTCATTATATATATATCAAGTTTCATTATATATATATCAACTTTCATTATATATATATCAAGTTTCATTATATATATATATCGACTTTCATTATATATATATATATATATATCAACTTTCATTATATATATATCAAATCTTTTTTTCCTACCGAGCCCCGGAAGGGACATGTCCGTATGGCGAAGCGACAATGAAGGACACTCACCCGGACGAGAATTTTATTGAGTTTTATTTTGAAATCGGCCTGAAATACACAGACATTCAAGCAGTGCGATGCGCTAAGAGTCTGCCATGCAGACCAGCGATCCTGATAATGGTAAGTTTTATTTCTCCAACATCCTGCTGTTATCCTACTATGAATACGCTAGCTACAACAGTCCCACATCAGTATTATGAACGTTCCGCCAGCTAACGCGGTCCGGACACCGGATCACTGATTAGAGGTTGGCGTTGAACTATTGTTTGCCAGCCAGTTAGCCGCTGGTAAGCTAACAAGCTATGAAACAACTCCTTATAAAACCGGAGGAAAGCAGCAGCAATATTTCAGTCCAAGACCTGTATTCAGAACCTCCCACGCTGTTACACAATGACCCATTAATCATATTACTGAACTATATGGTTATCATTGAAATTTTCCTTGAAGAACCAGTGAACTCTTTGCGAACACATTTTAATTTATGTGTTGATTATGTTTCGTATCAGTAATACAAGTCTAAAAAACTGATTCAAATGATCAAGTTAACACAATGAAGTAAAGAGTACTGGTAATCTGCAGCTATTTTCATAATTTCAAGGTAAAATTCTGATGTGTGATTTTCTAGCTTTGCAGATGTGGAAATCCAATGCACTGATTTCTTATACACAGATGCTTTTGGTGTTTTTTGTTGTAAAATAAAACGAGGCATTTATCACTGTTGGAAATTATTACAGGTATTATTTGTAACACTTTCTAACATTGTATGGACAAAGCAATAAATCAGTTAATGGATAAAATCATTTGTATTACAGATGCTATCAACAGCATGTCTTGTTCATTTTATTTAGTTGTCGGCCTTGGATGATGAGGTCCAGTTACCAGGAGCACTAGTCTGCAGCTTACTGGTTCCGTCCTGCAGCTCCTCCACGCCGTCCTCCTCTCTACAGACCAAATCAAGTAAGATCTGTTTAGACTATGCAGACATCAACATGATCAGTATGTTATCTTTTGACCCATCCTAAAATCACAAAATAGAACATTTACTTTAAGTTAACTGTGTTTATGAAAATAGAAAATAATTACTGACAACTAGTACTTTTTGGTGCTTTTATGCAGGAAAAGGGAACCAGGAAGCTGCTTTGGATCCTCTGCAGTATCTGGAGAGGTCAGAGGAACGGTTCTTGGAACAGATCGGAAGACACCAAGACGTGACCTCTGCCATTCTCCAGAACATCCAGAAGATGAATGAAAACCTTGGTTGCACTGATGGGACGCATGGCGTCGGTGCTGGAGCAACTGTCCCAGAATTAAACTGCATTGTTGACTATTGGCTTTTCTAGAAAATAAATCTTTTTTAGTACTTCACCTGTTTTGTATTTTACTCATGCACTTTGGGTGAATAAACAGAAATTTGTGATGAGAGATGCAAATTTTGTCTATAATCTACAGAGACTTTATTCAGTGTTCAGTGCACACTTTTGTTACACACATTTTGACAGATAAGCAGTTGTGCTTTTCAAGCAGATTTTAGTCAGAAACATCAGTAGCATATGTTTTTTTTTACTGTTACACCAATCTAGGTAGATAAACTGCACTACTGCAGCAGACATATTATTGAAATGTGCTTCTATTATGTGTCTACATACACTGCTCACAAATAGTTATTCAACTTTTGGGTGAAATTGATGGAAAATATAAAAAGTGCATGCTTTAGTGATATATCATAAAAATAGGGTATTTAACTAGAAACATGCAATAGTGATTTCCTCATCTCAAAAAAATTTATTGAATCAAAAGCTAACAACAGTGGAGGGTATGTCACAATAAAAATGTCTCAGTTTGGACAGAACAGCAGCCTTCAGCTGAAATCCAGTACAATTGTGTCCCACCAGTGGCGTGATCATGGATGTGTCCAGGCAGCAGCTGACCTCTGCCTCGTAATTAGCCTTAAGACCAGCTATAAAGATAAACATAGATATTATCATTATCATCAACATATGGTGCATGTGTTTAACCTTTAAGCTATGTAGGGATGCAAATGTAGTCGAAGCTAAGTAGCTAAGCTAATGCTAACACGTTCAGTGTTCAGAATCAAAACATCTCTAAAAATTACCTGTTTTCTCAAACGTAGTCGCCGTTCCCTGTGACAACCATGAAGACAGATAATCACAGAAGAGCTCATCTGAAGAGCAAATGTCCAATAAGGTTCCTGTTTTTGTTTGCCATGTCCTTCCAGGGCTCAGTAGGAAAAAGTCTGAATATATGGAATGAAACTTTGAATAGATGGAATGAAAATCTGAACATTCTATATTCCGACTTTCATTATATATATATCTCAACTTTCATTATATATATATCAACTTTCATTATATATATATCAAGTTTCATTATATATATATCAAGTTTCATTATATATATATCGACTTTCATTATATATATATCAAGTTTCATTATATATATATATCAAGTTTCATTATATATATATCGACTTTCATTATATATATATCAAGTTTCATTATATATATATATCAAGTTTCATTATATATATATCGACTTTCATTATATATATATCAAGTTTCATTATATATATATCAAGTTTCATTATATATATATCGACTTTCATTATATATATATATCAAGTTTCATTATATATATATCGACTTTCATTATATATATATCAACTTTCATTATATATATATCAAGTTTCATTATATATATATCGACTTTCATTATATATATATCAAGTTTCATTATATATATATCGACTTTCATTATATATATATATCAAGTTTCATTATATATATATCGACTTTCATTATATATATATCAACTTTCATTATATATATATCAAGTTTCATTATATATATATCGACTTTCATTATATATATAATTTCCTAAACGGCATGCCATATATATATATATATATATATATATATATACATATATATATATATATATAATTAATTAATATTAATAAGAGATAACATTACATTTGCAATTAAATCTTTTGATCTCAAAACATTTTCTACATATCTAAGTATTTACATTTATATATGTAATGGCTGAACTGAAAAGATTCCCTGGCCTCTGGACCTAAATAATAAGATAACTAAAATTGCAGGCTATATTTGTAGGAAGCCTTTTTCTGTGTTTTTTTTTTCTCAGATCAAATATTCTCTATCAATAGCATGTTTTGATGTTGACAATAAAGTAGACCACACAAAATTGTTTGAGAAATGAGTAAATTATGATTTATTTTAAATGTACATGCATTGCTTTGAATGGGAACTTTGCCCCCTCCAAGATGGCCGCCACGTAGGCACGTCGATTAGCCGGCTGCTACAGCGCGCTGCCGTATCTACTCTTCATATCTATGAGGAAGAAGTGGGCAGAATGAATGAAGGCTGTCTAGGCTGCACAGTGCAATAGTGGTTAGCACTTTCGCCTTGCAGCAAGAAGATCCCCAGTTCAAATCCCGGGGTGGGCCTGGGATCTTTCTACATGGAGTTTGCATGTTCTCCCTGTGCACGCGTGGGTTTTCTCCGGGTACTCCGGCTTCCTCCCATAGTCCAAAAATATGCTGAGGTTAACTGATCACTCTAAATTGCCCGTAGGTGTGAGTGTGATTGTTCGTCTATATATGTAGCCCTGCAACAGACTGGCGACCTGTCCAGGGTGTCCCCTGCCTTCGCCCGAGTCAGCTGGGATAGGCTCCAGCACCCCCGCGACCCTAGTGAGGATAAAGTGGTGTATAGAGAATAGATGGATGGATGGATGAAGGCTGTCTCATTTGTAAGGGTGGGAGGGACTAAGGTCCTGAATGACTGGACAGAAAAGGGGCCTGTGAGCTGCCTGTCTGAAATATTATTATTATTATTATTATTATTATTAGGAGTAGCAGTAGTGGTAGTAGTAGTAGTAGTAGAAAACACAAAATTATTCATTATTTCTCCCATTGCATATAACATAGAAAATGCAAAATAAAAACAAACCAGAAAATGCAGCAGCAAATCCTGCAAAAATCTGACCATTTATTTGTGAATTCTAATTTGAAAAATAATGCAGTGATTGCAGAAATCCTATCTTTTGCAAATTCATATCTTATCACTACCTGCAGTATCACTACCTGCAGTAACTAGATATCGGGTGATGCTGTGTTACACAAATTCCTCTGCCTGACACTTTGCTAATTAAAAAAAAAGAAGTCTTTGATGCTCTATGCACAATCTCCATTTAAAAATAATGTCAGAGATTTAATATATTTCCTAAAAAAAAAACCTAAAATGTATTATTATTCTCAGTGTTTTTCTTAGAACCAGGCAATTTTTCACTACAACTGCCAAACAGCCCAGATGTTGGCTTGAGTCAACTCTGCCTCCAGGTGGTCATGTGTTGAAACTGCAACCAAATAAAGGTACTAGTCTGTGCAATACTAGTTTCCATCCATCCATTATCTATACACTGCTTAATCCCCATTAGGGTCACGCCGGGGCTGGAGCCTTTCCAGCTGACTCAAGAGGAAGACAGGAAAGGTCAACAGTCTATCACAGGGCTACACATAGAGACAAACAAGCACATTTACATTCACACCTACAGACAATTTAGAGTTACCCTCTGCATATTTTTGAACTGTGGGAGGAAGATAGAGTAGCCAGATAAAACCCATGCATGCAGACTCCATGCAGATAGATCCTAGGCCCAGGCAGGGACGCAAACTTGCTGTAAGATGACAGTGCTAACCACCGATGCAGCCCATACTAGTTCTGGGTTTAAGTTAAACCATATTAATTGCACTGTCTGCAAACTATGCAATACGTATGCAATACATTGAATGTTTTGCTGTTTTAGTCAAAGCTGTAGAGATGGTGATAAGCAAGATAATTTAGGTAAAAGTCATTATTTATGAATAATGTGCACAGTTTCAAAACAACAACAAAAAGACATGAAAACTTTGTGTACTACACTTTAGAGAATAAGTTAGAAATACAATGTTAAAACTATTTTAATATTCAGCACAGGGGCAGGTCTAGGACTTTTGTATGCACTTCTGTTAATCCCTCTCTGCATTCAAATTCCACAGTGAATTTTTGTAGTTGTTGCCAATAAATTCAACTTGTGCATACTTAATGTGCTATAGTGTGCATGCTGTTTGCAGAGCAGGAATGCGGCGTCCATAGAGAGTGTAGGGTCGGAAAGAAATGCACTCGCCCTTCAGGAGGAACAATTAATAAATGATGGTTAAACTACCTGAAGAGAAAGAGGAATCAAATGTTACAGAGTCATATTTTCTTATTATAAATAACTGAACAGGGCCTATTAGCACTAAAAAGTAGTTTGATCCTTGTACGAGAATGGAAAAAAAATACCAGAATTCATTGTTCAAAATTCAGTTTCATACATAAAACATAACCAAGCTGAACTCTGAATTTTCAATATAGCTCTTCTTAATATTTATTCTTTAGACTCAGGGGAAACGCTGGTTTTTTACAGCACAATTTGCATATCTCAACACATCCTGTGTACAACCACAAAACCATAACATTATATGCTTTGTTTTTACACTGAGTGAAAAACAAGACAATTTTACAAGCATATTTCTTTACACTCAGCATACAGATAAATCTATACATATTCTCTCTCTTTTTAAACATAATCTTTAGGCAAAATATACTGACAAACCATCAACAAAACATGCAACATCCAAAACATAAAGTTTCAGACAACTATTGAAGTTGAATAGATTTTTTTTCCCTTTGTGTTGTTTCTGCAGTTTACGGGACGTAGTTGCACAGATAGTCATTGGTTGACAGCACATGTTTTGATTACACAGTCAACTCCCCTTATACAACTATAGACACGCATTGCTGTACAGTTATAAGTGATTTTTTTTTCAACACTCACATGCTCAAACTTCGGACAATATAAACATTCAGTCTTTGTAGAAAATAAACACTTTATGTACACATGTCAAACAACTTGAGTCACATTCACACCCCTCAGAACAACAACAAATGAATGGATTCACGATTACAGGCAACAGCTGATCTAAACGAACAGATTTAAGCTCGGAGGAAGTCTAATGAAACACGAGGGGTTAAACAGTCATGACTGAGCATTGAGATAATATGTCTTATTTACTGTACCGTGTACACAAACTGTTAAGTACACTATGAGCATGATGTAGTTAAGGGTGATTTACCCCCCCAGATTGTGCATTGTGTTTGGGAACCCCAACGTGTCTGCATGTTTTTCTTTTTGCCACATAGATACAAAATGCACATCACAATTTTTTCAGCCGCCACATACACCATGACTCAGTTCATTTCAGTGCAGAAACACAAAACACATGATCTTGCATGTCGTGATGGTTAAAATGAGACAACAAAATAAACAATCTAATAATAAAGTGCACAAGCTCCATGTAGCTGTTAACAGATGTTAACATCAATATATATTAAAATCAGTAAAAAATCAATATATTTATTATTTTCTTTCAGTGGTGTACAAATCAAAGTTATTTTCTATAAGACATAGTTTACGATCATATGATCACAGATAAAAGGTTAAATTCCAAAAACATAAATTTATTCAAACACATATGTTGCATAGAATTGCTTTAAAAGAACCAATGCGTTTGGAATAAAAAAAAAAAAGAAGAAGAAGAATTTAAAAAATAAATCTAGGTTGGCACAGCAAAATAATTATCAACATCGATAAAACAACCATGATTCCTTCCTTATTATTCTCTTTTTTTGTTTCTTTTCCTTTGCTAAAGGTTTATTATAGGTGACGATTGACATCTTGCTCTAAGTGTGTTTGTTGCTTCCAATGTTAAGAAGTTGCATCAGCCCTGTCATATGCCTAAATACACTGACAATATTTCAGAGGGTTATGCTTTTTTTTCATTCTGGAGATATGGCAGAAAAAACATTACAAGATGAAAACAGATGAACACATGGGTCACCTGCTCACACTATTGTTGAGACTCAGCCTCATGTGTTCTTCTGACCATCAACATGACTGAACCCCGGCGGGCCTGAGTGTGTGTTTTGGTCACAGGCAGTGAAAGAGGCTGGCTCACTGTGTTGTAACGGGAGTCACTGACACACAACAGTAGAGTGTTTTACAGCACAGCCAGACACACAGAGGAACCTTGACATTTGACTGGAAAGAATATTTTTTTCTTCAGTTTGAAACTATTTTTGGGTAAAACTCAGATCGGAGGGCTTTACTAACACACAGACAGTAGAGCTGTCATACTGAGGTAATGACAGTTGTGGATCTACATATGGTTTTGACACGACTTGTGAGAATTACATGTCCATATCAACGGTGTGATAACATGAAGGGCTACACATAAGGAAATATTAACAAACTCGGAGCCACTACAACAGCCTTAAAGCAAAAATGCTGCACACATGACACAGATGTGATAGACTCTCGTCATCCTCTGCAGTTGGCTTGAAACATTCAACACAGCATGTGCTTTGAGCTTCGGAGCCCAAGATGCCATTCATTTTATTGTAATTCGAACCTGCCTCACAATGTCATGCTAGTGAAATAGTAATCTGTCACTGGATGTTGACATTGACCTTGAATTTTATTTGATTTGATCACAGCCCTGTTTGTTATAGCGGTGCATCAGTATGATCAGAAGACCGATGGAGCTTTCCAACATGATTCTGAACATGCTTGAGCTCACATAGGTCCACATTCACATAATAGTTATTAAGACTGCCTACACCCAAGATTACTGGATTGTCAGTGCGCCACCCTCAGCCTCAATCTATCAAAGACTGCTTTCTGTCTTCTCATATAGAATCTAGTGACAAGAGAACAACTCTTATATTGTATATTGTATTTAGATATATTCTGCATCTGATATCTTTGTATATTATATAAACATCACACTGTACAATGCGATTCTCTGATATGTTCTGTATTCTGCATGTGGGTTATCTACAGTCAGAAGTGCTGTACATTTAATCATCTCATTGCAAAGGTCAACTGTCTGATTCAGTTCTAAATAGGCTTTGCTGTTTATTTTTCGTCTTTTTTTTAACATGAAACCGAAAGACTAGCATACAAAAAAATATTATGCATTCCTCCATCATTTCACATTTCAAGACCACTGATGTCCACACACATCACAATCATCATATCACAACATTGACCCTCGTGAAGAAACACAATTCCACTAATGATTCTGGGAGTTTTTTTTTTTTTTTTTTCCTGTCTTCCGCTCTGATAGATATGTTAGCTCAGTCGCGCAGCATCAAAACAGCAATGTCTCCTGTGGGTTGCGGAACTGGAACCGTGGTTAGAAAAGATGTCACTGCCCTCAAAGCCATATTGCAGTTGAGAATCTGTCAGTGCCTGCCTTGGTGTTTGCACATTCGCATCCTACAAGCAAAGTCCAAAGTCAGCAGAGACTCGTCATGGGAGGAGGTGGGCATGTGTGCCGGCAGTGTTGGACTGATAAAATTGCAAATGTTGTTAGCCCACGATTCCCCTCCTCTAATGATTTATAAACTGAGGAATTAAATTAAATGAATCTTTTTTCTAATTTCCTCTCCTTCGTTTTCTCTTATGCATCCTTGAACAACACACTCTACGTTCATCTTTTGCTGATCTATTGCATTTGCATCGTTTTGGTGTGGTGCTCAGGGGTTGGTCTGAGTGGAGCTGACGAACAGCTTGTGCCAGCTGACCACTCTCTTCCTCATGTCCACCTTGTCCAGCCAGATGTAGGCTTCTCCTATCAAGGTCTTCTTCATGAACTTCCCTCCATTAGACACCAAGAAAAGCTGGAAGTAGAAGAGAGAAAAACAGATTTGGCATTTAGTTGTTATTTGATTCTTATTGTCTGTTTTTTGCCGGCTTAATTCATCTATCAAGTACAGTTAAGGCAAGAACCAGTGCTTAAAGCTGTTACAAATACGGCTATGAATACATTTATTGAATTTGACTTAGACCAACTGATTTTTCCTTTAGCATTAGCAAAAAATGAATCAGTGAACATGAGAATGATTTATTTGGAATTGTTCTTCAATAGATACTAAGTGCTACTTTTAGATGTTAATATTATGATATCATCAGAACATAGTTAAATATTGCAGCTACTACATAAACGTGGCCACAGATCAACTTATGAAACTGTCAGGTCTTGGTGGCACTGTACATGCCTTCAGTTTCAATTAACTGTAAAAGACTTATTTTATAGACATAGGACTGTTTTGGTAGCCTAGCCGCGCTAGACAACCCACGGCAACGAATTTAATTCTCTGCCAGGGTCGGTCTAGTTACCCTCGGTAAGCCTCGAGGTTGGATGCTCCTAAAACTGGCCGACGAATCACTATGAAGTGTAGAGTCAGAAGGCGGGCATAACGAAGTGACGACAGAGGCGCGACGATTCTGACAGAAACAACCGGAAACAACCATAGAAACAAGGATAGACAAGAAGATGGCTGCGCACAATAAACAGTTATCTTTCGACTCGGCTTTGGCCACAGCCCTTAAAGCTAAAATTCAACTTGAAAGATAAACAAAGGACGGCACTGAAGTGTTTCATTGAGAAGAAAGACGTATTTGGACTTATGCCGACGGGATATGCCGAACTGACCCATCCTCTGATTTCCGGCGCTCTAGCAACTCAGTCAGCCTATTCGTTGCGCTGATTGGTTGTATACCTACCCAATTGCTGCAGAGTGATTTGAAAGACAACCTTTTAGCCTGCCTCCCTCCCTGTCGAGAGTTCCTAGACCCTTGCGTCTTCAGACCTGGGTCTAGCGCAGCTAGGCTACTGTTTTGGTCTAAAATCTAAATTGCATAATTGGATTCATCACAAGTCACAGCAAATTATGGGAGTAAAATACATTCTCTATGTAAATATATCCCAAACTGTAACAAGAAAAGCAGTCAGAGAGCGCAGTATTCTGCCAAGGCTGCTCAGTCGTTGCATCATTTCCAATGGCTGAAATCTTGAAAAAAATCGTGGCACAAAATACAGCACTATAGAATGTGGCCATTTAATATAGATGAACCCACAAACAAAATGACCTTGCGCTGAGCGCAGGCGTGTTTTGTGTATGTGTATGTAATGGATACCAAATCGCGTGACCTAAACATGTAGTTGCTGGTGGAAATTGATGGGACTCAGAAACACTCCCACAATTTCATCAAATGTTCCTTGTATCATTTTGGACGGATAAGTCCCGATAAGTCTGCAACTTTCGATTTTTAGTAGGATTGCTATCAAGTGACGTTGTGTTCACTTGTTGTCATAGTTACAATGACGCTGTGCTGCTGTCTCGCAATGATACAGAAATCTTGAACAAGTCCATGGATCCAAACTATAAGCTGCATAACTGACAAAATCTAATCAGGTGATCCTTGTGTCATTTGTGACCTTCCCTGAAAATTTCATCCAAATCCGTTAGTCTGGTTTTGAGTAATGTTGCTAACAAACGAACAAACAGACAGACAAGCCAACACCGATCTTCACATAACTCTGCTGAGGCTCCACCTTCTTGGCAGAGTAATAATCATCTTTTAATACATAGTATAAGAGGGATATTGTGTGAAACATCATGTTTGATGGGTAGACTCTGCATCTCATTTGGGTTCCTTTGTACAGTACCTGTATAGAGTGTCCAGTTGGGTTGAGTGGGAATCTGAAGGTCTCATTAAAAGACGGCTCCCTGTCATGTCGACAAACTCTCGTTTTCTTCTTGATGATCCTCTTCTGAGTGGCCACATTCACCACGTACAACTTCACATACAGGTCTGGAGGCAAAATTGATAAATGATGCAAGTAAAAATGTGAAACAGGAAACTATTTAAGGTTAATTGAAAAAAAAAACATGCATGCAGCAGACATGCACTGATGCACATTACTTCCAGACCTGGTAGATGGTCCGGGCTTTTGAACTTATAAGTGATGTTCCTGCATTGAAGGATCTCTAAAACCAGTTGGTCCCCTTCTGTCTTTACCTCCTTCTTGAGAGCAACCTTGATCTCCCCCATTACTTGTGTTTTGCCACCTAAAATGAGAACAAAAGAAGAAAGAGTGATTTCAGAAAAAGTTTGAGAATTACATATTTACTTACTTACTTGGATAGCCCTCACCAAACCCTGTACTTAGAAGCTGCGGGTATATTCTTATAACTTCACAGAAAAGCATGTACTGCCAGTGTCACTGAAGTGTTTTTAAATTATTCAGCCATTATGCATCACTACACCTGTGCTCACAGCAAAACAAAACCAGGTCAGGGAACATCTCCACAGTTTTGCACGTAGTCATATCAATTGTTAGTTGTCTCTAGAGATAATTAAGTTCAAGAGTTTACAGGGACAAGCTGTTCTAAATGTGTTAAAAGTTGTCAGGCACCATGGAAATGACCTCCTGACCCGCTTCTGTTCAGCTGCCTGGCTGCAGCCTAAAATGACCTTGGCTTCTTTGTTACAAATTGAAACTAGAGATGGAAGGGAGGCATCATGACACCTGAGCTACGTGGAATGTAGATATAGTTATGACGGCAGGTAGGATAGTGTGACATCCACTTCTCTCTTCTACCACCCCAAGCCATGCATTAAGTTAGTATTGTGGGTGATTATTGTGTATTGACACTAAGTACTTTACTGAGCATTTGGGTTTAGAGTTCAATAAGGGCATCGTGAGAATAGAGGATGTTAAATTAGTGATTTGTTTAAAAAAGTGTAATTATACAAAATACCCAGCAGGGGGAGACATATGACTAAGAAAGAAAACGTTAAAAAAAATGGGCTTGCCTTCATTTTCTGCAGTCCCTAGTTGAGTTTTGTCAGTGCCGTTGGGAATAGTCTTTCCACTGTGAGGAAAAAACAGAAATTTATGAGCTCTGCATCAGATATTTTAACAACAGTGGAATTTCATGCATTACTGGCAGCCGTAATCATTTTTGGATGCACACTGTGATAAAAATTAATGGTCTTACATTCGTGGCACTTGAAAAATGGCACTGTCCACTCCAGTGTCCGCCCCTTCTTCCCCATCCAGACCTCCATAGGCGTCTCCGACAAGACTCGGAGCAGACAGCACTACTGGCCCTGAGACGTCACCTAGCCGGTGTCCTGGTCCTGTGGGTGGCAAGACTGAGTATGATGCTGCAGAAACATCCATCTTAACTATCTACCTGTTTTTCTTTACCGAAAAATATCTGCATAATGCAAACACACAGCATCTTCACTGACACAGCTTTGACCACACATGCATGCATGTCCAAGAGATGTGCTGAACCACCTCCCAGCTATCACATACTGTCTGTCGCACATAGCAGTGACTGACCATCCCATAACAGCATATCTGCGTACACAACTGTGTGTCCTTGCATTGAGCCGTGCAGAGTGTAACCTCAGTTCAGACAAAGCAAATCCCTTTCACAAGAAATAAATGAAGGTCACCCAGTTTAATTCTTGAACGAAAATGAACTTGGGTAGGATAATGTGGATGCTCGTTCATGGACTTAATTAATTATTCTTAGCTTCGTCTGGTGGATGTTGAATTGAGCTCATACAGTATGAAAGAGTGAGAAGAGAAAAAGGAAGATTATGTCTGACGCACAATCTGTGCCATTTAAATGTTTGAAACACAATCTGTTACTCAGATGCGATAGCTGGGAATTCTGTTTCTAGCCATGAAAACATAATTATACCAATAACAAAAATAACATCAAAATAAATTATTAATTATTAACGCACACTCTCAAACATTCACAGACTTGCATACATTAAAAAAACATCAAATAAGAAATATCTTGATCAATTTTTAACTTCATTATTTACATATTTGGTTATTTGGTAAACTTAATTTTGTTTAATTTTTTGTTAGTTTGTAGTTTTATGGCTTATGATCTAAAAGTTAGGACTGATAATATTTAGTCGTATGTTTATAAGGTACATTTCTCCTATGTTGTCTCACCTTCCCTTGACACTTCTGCTCCTCTCATGGTTAGCTGACCGCTTTACTCTCATTGGCCGGTGAGTGCCGAGTGAGTCTCTTGGTGACTTTTGAAACCTCTTGGTGTTTCTGTGTTTCCTGGTTTGACTGGGTCAGTTCACATTTGTGTCCCCTTTTTTTAGACGGCAGGAATAGGAAAGGACCAGGAAGGGTGGGAGGAATGTGTGCAATATCTATGTGTGCCTTTTGTGCCTTTCGTTGGGGTTCATTCATATAACACACACATGCACATGTACAGCGATACTGCAGTACCACAAAGTACTCAATGGCAAGGAAACAGTAGCCGGGAAATCTGCAACTGCATGCTTAAATTGCTAACTTGTTTCAGAAAGGAACTACAGCATTATTCCTCATTTCAAGGATATCACACTCAGGATTACACATAAGCACTAATGGACATGGTTAAATCTTGTTAATGTCATAAGACATAAGACATATGAGGGATTGCCATCCCAACCTGGTTTCTATTCTGGGGATGGAGGTCTCCACACTAGGGTTCTGTAGAAACCATATGCTTGGGATTGGCTCATGCACACTCCATGTAGAAACAGAATGGTCTGGGTCTCCAGTTTTGGATCTGATGTCAAACATTTACTAATAAGTTTTGTAAAAGTTTTCTTCTGTGGAAAAGCTCACTGCAATATATCAACTTCCATTGCCAAAGGCAACAAATATCAAACTGATGGAAAATATCAAAAGCTCTATTTTAATATTTACTGCACAGAATGCGCCAGGTTTATAAATATTTGCAGAATTACTAAGATAAGAATATAGAAAGTTAAGTTCAGTGCAGCTCAATTATTTCTATTTTTTATATGCCTTGCATTTTGGTTCGTGATTATATTCGTAAGACTACTTGGAGGAATCTGGAATTAGTGTAAGATTATTGATCACTTTGTGCTCAGACAAAAGTAAGATGAGGCGAGCAGAAGGCGAAGGTAAAATGTTAAGGAGGTGAATGCACAGCAGTTCAGGTTCTCATCAAACAATGTCTACAAAACTTGCATGCAAAGGAAAAAAGAAGGAAGCATGTCACAGGAAGTGTATTATGGGTAGGGGAAGGATTTACTTGGTTGCAGGCGGGATTGTTGCACGGCAGCCTCGGCAGCAGCAATGGCTATCCCAGCATCCTCTAGGTGGGCCTGAGTGACGCTGCTCTTGCTTTGGCTTCGGGAGGGGCCATGGGAGCGCAGCTGCCCATCCGAGGAAGACTTGGAGCTGCCCGGGCTGCTGTGTGACTTTTCCAAAGGCATCATTTGCATGTCTGGAGGATGATGAAATGAAGGGTTATAACTGCTGAAGAGAGCTGCAGATGAAAAATAATCCACACTCTGTTAACGTGTGTTTAATATTCTCTGCTTCATAGCAGTCCTGATTGTGCCATGCAGCAGTTGATAAGCACATAGAATGTAATTACAGCTCACACTTACAGTCAAGATATGATTATAGAAACCTGCCGGGGATAATAATATCAGTGTCATGGTACAAATAGCTAGTCATATAGAATAAACTGTCATATTAGGGCTACGGAAATTAAAGATCTGCTATAAAGATGTATGTGAAGTGCTTATTGTACCTTTGGCTGGATCAGGGAAGATTCCATGGCTTCTGCTCTTGATTACAGAATTTTTAGGTGAATCATGACTTAAATCTCCTTGCCCTGGTGCTTGACCCTGTCCCATTCCATGCCCCTGTCCAGACCCTGGCATGTGGCCCTGCCCTGGACCATGTCCCAGACCTGATCCAGACCCCGGAGGGCCTTGAGCTGCGTGATGGGCTCTGCTGTGTTCAATGCTTTCACTCTGCTCCTTCAGAGGCAGCCAGCGAGGAGTGTTGTCAAGCTGGGCAGTGTTCGACAAGTCAATCAGCACCTGACAACACAATAAATATGCACACAAAGGGAGGCAATGAGAAAAAGAACAAAAATGCTACAAGACACTAAAACCAAATCTAACAGAAAAAAAACAACAAAACTCAACGTTAGAACGAAACAAGGAAAGAAGTTTATATGAAGGGAGATGAGAAGCTTCACATTTTGAAGTGTGCAGACAGTGTATTTAGAGAACAACTGTATGCATGGGTATTAAATGCATACTGCATTTAGTACAAGGCAAATAGGACTGCTGACTATACAGATTTGCAGGCATAAACCCAAGCTTGACTTCACTTTGTGAGAGGGTAAAGATAAGGGTAATATTAGGTTGCTTCAAGAAAAGTCGGTCCATCTGAAATGAAAATAAAAATAAAGCGGCAAAAACCTTTTGTGTGAGGTAAATGCGAAATGCATTTGACATTTTCAGATATGGGATTCAGATTCCAAAAGGCACTCACTTCTCCAAGAAAGTCGTTGGAGGAGGATCTGTCATAGTCCCACACTGTCACCTCCAGCGTCTTTTTCTTTAACTAAGTGGAAAGAGGGATGAAGAGGAGAGAGGGTCACAGATTATGGAGAGGCTTTCTGCATTCATATGAGTGCCTGTGTGTGAAGGAGGGAAATGTGTGCGTTTGTGTGTGTGTGTTTGCATGTGTGTGGGCAGAGGATGAGTGAAAGACACCAGCTCAGACACGCTAAATGTGTACTCAGTAGATTAATGCAAGCTAATTGGGAAGGTCATTTAATCAGCGAGGAAATGATGAGCTACATTTGATGGGTTCCAGGAAATGCATAAATATGTGCAACTGTATGTGTATAGAAACACGTAGTAACATGTGGGAGGACATGCAAAACATATATACATGACACTATTTTTAAGACTGTTATTTGTGCCTCTATCACAAGCAGCATATCCTTCCAGCAAACACAGATGCCCAAGAATAAACACATGCACCCATTTAGCCAGTAACACTTGCACAGTGACAGACGAGCACAGGATTACCTATTACTCTGTTTGTAAAAATAACACACAGTTAGGCTGTTTTTGCAGAGACTGTGCAAGAGCAAAAATGTTGGTTGTTAACTTGAGTCTTGGTAGAGCTGACAAGAGGTTGCACGGGAATACTGAAAACAAGCCTCAGGACAAGGCAGGAGGATAGAGTCCTAGTAGTGTCGTATAACAGTATAAGACATTCGCATCGCCCAAAGTGGCTCACAGCACATAAAGTAACTGTCCAAGTAAAGCTGTGTGGAGAGTTGTTTATGTGCGTATGTGTCTGAACAGTACCTGCTCTAAATGAATGTTCTTGTAGATGACAGTCTGGTTCCATTCTGGGTTCATGGTCTTCTGGGCATACTTGGTCCTTCTCTTGTTATCAGCGCTGACAATTCATGACATTCACAATAATAGGTTGTTAGTAATACATTTAAAAATCTCTTTACTGCTTGATCCCATGGCAAACATTCAGCAAACTGTGATATACTCAGGAAATGGACTGAATAGATGCTTGTAAAATGGTCAGTCTCTTGTTGCGGAAACACCAGAAACAAACCAAAATGTTTTTTTGTTTTTTTTGCTTTTACACAATTAAAAGTTACTTCAGAGATAGAAGCTGAGGAGAGCTACAAAAGTGAGAGCCATGGAGAGAAAATGCAATGACAGAAGTGTTCGTAAAGCACCGTGAAATAGAGCAGAACAACCAACGAACAACAAAGGCTACAAACGAAAGGATGGAGAACCACTCTGGAGACATCATTTTACAGAAGAAAAACGTAACACCAACTAAAAGCGAAGATCAGCACCACACTACCTTGCATTCTGGACAACCATGACTTGGCTGAGGGAGTCCAGAAGAGGAAGAGGAGGGCAGATATCACAAACAAGAAAAGCAAAAACACAAAAAACAGTCAGAGAAGCCCAGAGAGCTCAAAGAAAAGGCAATAAAGGATAGAGAGCTGAGGCAATCAAAATTCACTGCAGGGTGTATTACTGTTTTTGTGCCTAAACAATAGATGTGACGCAAGATCAAAAAAACACTCGATGATTACTGGCTCATAAGTGATTGAATAATACACTGTTTTGAACTGTTGTTGAGATAGCATGGCTGTGCACTCTCCTACTAATGTTGGACAAATGCATTTGGAAATGCTCTTCAAATGAAGCAGCCGAAGAGCCAAAGTGCTCACAAGGAGCTTTTATTTCTAACCTAAACAGCATGTAGGTAGAAAGGGTGTATAACCTTATAAACAGGCCTGATGGAGTCATTATCTAAGAACAGATATTGTTACAGAGCAGATAAAGGCTATATCGATCTTTCTCTTGCTATTCACAGGCTCTTGGGAAGAGAGTGGAACAGACAGAGATAAGAGGAGGATGTCTGAAGCATCGCAGACAATCCCAAAATACTCACTTCAGTCAAAAATGTAAGAAAGAGAGTTGGGTCTCATGTAAACGGTCTATAACCACATAATTTGGCACATTATAATGTAGCAGCTTGATAAAAGATCTCCTCTCGCAGCTTTGTGTAAAGTCTAAAAACACCCATTTTTTCATTCATCTGACTCAAATTGAATCAAATTACAGAATGTATGAAAATGACTGCCTCATATCATCATGTCCTGTGTTATTCTCTCGTACAGACTAAAGTAGTTAGTCAGTGCCGTACAACACAGTCAATACAAAGTCCGAAAAAATAGGGGGAGAGAAACAAGACAGACACAAAAGCAGAAAGACAGACATAGACCAGACATTAGGGAGCACTCGAACACATTCAGAGCTCACCCTCGCCCAGGTAAAAGGTAGACCTTGACAAAAGGGTCAGAGTAGCCGTCGTTGTCCCTCGGGGCCAGGTTTCTAGCCTGCAGGACATGGACGATCAGATTTCCTAGGTTTCTGTCATAGTTGATCTGGAGCTGTGGGCAGACAGTGCAGGGGAGGGTCTGTGAGAGAAACCAAACTACAGATCAGGGTTCTTTTTTTTTATTTACAGTATGTTTCTCTACCTGAATTTCTCCTGTGATGGGATGAGGCACTCTCATCATCTCTGCCTGCTGAAAAGGAGAAAAATAAAAGCACAGTGATTAGTCAAGCAACCACAGACAATGCTGACAAACCTGACCTGGCTCATGCACAAAAAAAGTTCACAACACTCTTCAGAAGTTTATAACACGCTTCAGCTTTAATGGGTTGCAGTATATATTGCCAGCATACGGATGAATGGGTTGTCCTTGCTGAGAAGATGCCAAGATTTCTCACCGGATCTATGAGCCGCAGGAGAGAGTTGATTATCTGAGTGGTGTAATTTACTTGAAAAGTCCTCCAGTGAAGTTCGAGAAGGTTAATCAGTTACTTGAGGTACTTAGGCATTAAAAAAAATAAATGTCTATTTCAGTTTAGGCAATTTCCGAAGTTCAAATGCAGTTTATTTACACTATTTCACATTTTCTGCCAGACATGCATATTTTTGGTTATAATGAAGCCCTTATGCATACTTTGCCCTTTTCATTCGCAAAGGATGGCCGTTTGCAGGTCATGAACTGCATCAGACAGCTTCCTTGTTCTGCTATAATTGGCAATTCATTCTCTCATGAACAGTCACACCATTTGATCTTCACATGCAACCCTTGCTTCTGTGGTATGATGTAACACTAATCAAATCACAGCAGCTAAGGTGCATGATGGATCACACAGGGCTCCTCAGCCTGCAGCATATAATGAATTCATAGCATTATTCATTAAGACTATACTTCCTGGGTTTACTTCAGAAATTGTTGCATTTGTTGAGTTTCTTTCAATAATATGATATTGTAAAGGGCTTGACCTTCCTATGTGAAGTGCCCTGAGGTGACATATGTTGTGAAGTCTTGCTATATATATGTAAAGCTCAGCTGAAATGAATTGAATTTCTGACATATGAACTAGATGTACTCTCTTTCTATTTCTTCTTACAGTCATATAGGCTCTTCTCTTTAGTTGTGAATGTTATGGAAATTCTGCGATGTTGAGAGAAGACTGAGGAGGCTGACACAGAGACACTCTGGAGACTCAGATGACTTCGGTTGAGAGTTAGGTTTGATGTCAGGAGAAGTGATACAACAAAGCCATACGTTCATATGAGCGCTGCCACCATCAATTCTGAGAGTTCTCTTCGACCTTGGGTATGTAGGGAGTTGGGAGGAAAGCCACAGTCAGATTACAGTCCATTGTAGAGACAACTTGTCTGCTCAAGAAGGTCAACTAGACAATATCTAATCATAACCAGGTCATGTCTTAGTACAGCATGTATCTTCACAGCATCTGCCTTTCTCAGGGCCATATCAAGTACAGAGAGAGCCTAAATACTTACAGCCCCAGTTTGAGATAAGCAGAATAGGAACAAGGGTCAGCCTATCGAATGATTTGGGGTGACTCATAGGGTCTACAAACAACAGCAACAAGGCAGTACCTCAATGAGGGGAAAGAGAGAAATTATTACTTGACAGTGAAGACTGTGTCTGACATGAGCCAGCAGAAAGCATGCTAGTAAGTCACACCTTGTGTCGCTGTTTCTTGTTTATGGCAGGGGATGCAGGCTGACCAGGGCTTGGCACCCCACTGGAAGCTGCTGATCCGGTGCCCGAGTGAAGGAGGGCAGAACGCTCCAAAGCAGAGAGGACGCCTAAACCTCCAGGTCCAACACCTGCCCCTACCAGACCAGGAGCCTGCTGCTGGGACACCTTCTGCAGTTCTGCAGCCAACTGCTTAGGATCCACCCCAGGAGAACGCTGCCCACCTACTGAGACAAATGTGTAGAGTAATGCACATTGGACTATGGGAAGTAGGTACACAGACACATGCATACATGCAGACATATCAACAAAACCTTGTACATACCAGCCTTAAGCTGGACATGGTGCTCCAGGGCTTGTGGGTGCTCAGGGTCAGACAGCATATTAAGGTCGCTGTTTGGATCCATATAGGAAATTCATAATGGAACAACAACCAGTGTATCTTAGCAGTAATTAGTCACAGAGTGATATTCGACAGATGAGGGGAATGTGGAATGAATAGAAGGGAAAGAAGGGAGGAGATAAGGTGTTCTTGGGTGCAGAGTTACCATATTGCGACTAAATATGTAGGAGTTTCAGTGGGATAGAGGGATAAATGATGACAGATGTTACTCACAGTCTCACACAGAGCTCCGCCTCTGCACATGGCTGGCCCATGATGCACTGCACTTCTTCGTAAGTCTTTCCCATTAGAGGGACCCCGTTCCACTCCAACACCTGCATTCCTGTGGTATGATAAAGGGAAGCTTACAGACTCAGAGACAGAGGGGTGTTATCACTAATATGTTTGATCCTGTCAGCAAATGCATTTTACCTCATCTCTAGAGCAGTTTTCATACTCACACAGCAAAAGTAATAAAGAAGTA
This sequence comes from Acanthochromis polyacanthus, assembly GCF_021347895.1. Taxonomy (NCBI): domain Eukaryota; kingdom Metazoa; phylum Chordata; class Actinopteri; family Pomacentridae; genus Acanthochromis; species Acanthochromis polyacanthus. Next base: position 8,818,799 of record NC_067120.1, read on the forward strand.
ATTTCAGTTGTATTACAGAACAGTCTAATAGTTTATTCTCAGTTTGGTTTGTATGTAGACTTTGACATTATGCTATTGTTGAATTACACAGCACAGCAGCATGAAACAAGAGTTTCGCAGATGGTCGCATTTGTTTTGGCTCACACAGATTAATTTCATTTGAAATGAAATGTTCGAGCTAAATGCACTGCAACCAAATAAGAAAAGTGAAATAAGATGTGTATATTAGTGCTGAAATATACAAAGATGAGTGTACAGCAAACTGAAACTTCCAATCCAAATCCAGAACTATATAAGGCCTCACTCACACAGCTGAAACCTGGCCTTCATATTAGACGTCTGCTTAAGAAGCAACTCCCCAGCTGCTGTAACAATAAAGGCGTGAATTAATCAGTTCATATCCTTCTGCATGAGCCAGTGCTTATTTAGATTATTCCATCTGCTGTCTATATACAATACATATCCTCCCCTACTTTATTTCACGCTGCATCTGAAGGCACGTTCCACTGCTGTTCTCTTCCACTGAGACGTAAACATCACATTTGCATATTTACAATTCAGTACGCACTAGAAGGTAAAGCAGTCAGCCTGACCACTGTTTCATTCCTTATTACCACAACAGTTATAATAAAAGAGAACACAGTTGAACATTTTCTGTCTTAGTTTTTCAACACAAAAGAACAAACTGCATCAGACATAAAACAAATGTATTATCCAGTCCCCATGGTGGAACTGCCACTAAAGAGAGAAACTAGAACCAATTTTGTCATTAAAATATACTAAGGGAATTCTACTCTGTCTAAACAATAAACATCTATCATTTGACAATTCTAGTAGCTTAAAGTACAAATTAAGAAGTGGTTTTTGAAGGATCATGAAGCTAATCATTGTGTGCAGCTGTCTATGCTTGCTTGTATGTATTTGTGTGTCTACAATGCTAAATATAGTCAAATGACTAACACAGCCCACTGTTGAGGAGGGTGAGTTTTCTGTCTTTATATGTGACGTGTCAGAGAATGAGACATGACAGATCAGCGCACAGAAGGCTTCAGCAGCCTCTCACATCTCCATCTGAAATTCAGTGGTTCACGCAGGAAGATTTACTGAAGGCACACGCTGCCCTTAAATTAACAGTTTAGTTTAAAGGTTTATGTTTACACCATTAATCTCTCAGAGCTTTTTTTCTTCTTCATTCTCCTCTTACCCTCCACAACTTTGCCTGTTTGCTCAGCCGCACCACCAGGGATAACCTTGGCAATGTAAGCTCCAATCTCTCCACGGCTCCCTGGAATCTCCTTTCCACCTACCACACGGATCCCAAGTCCATTCCCTGAGGTGAAAACAAACATGCAAATCCTAATTAGAAAAAGAAAGATGAAAAATCTTTAGTGCCTAATCCTCGTATTAGATGTCGGTGTGTTGTGTTCATACCTGACACACTGGTGTCCTTCAAGTCTCTCTTAAGCTTGATGCGAGTGTGAGGGAAGGCATAAGGGACCAGTTTCATCTGAGAGAAATTTAAGAGCTTAGCATGAAGAAAGTAGGTTTCATTGCAGTAAACATGGGGTGAAACTAAATGTTAGACGCTTGAGCCGTACCTGTCTCCTGTCTGACATGCTTCCACTTTGAGGATGGCCTTCTCTTGGCTTATCAAACCAATCTGTGTCCTCTCTCCTCAAGTGGTAGGCTAGACAAGGAGGTGTATTAAAAGGTCATCAGAAAGCCATGCACACACAAATACACACTTAACGACAGAATTCCTGATAGCTTGACAAATCTCTGCTTTAAATATGATCATGGACAGAGATCTATCTAGCAATCGAGTTTTAAAAATCATTTCTAGTGTGCATCACAAAGTTTGTGTCACACATCCACTCCCATTTGCTAAAATGCAGGAAGATCTCTGATCTGTCCGCACTGGATAGGGGAAAGCAAAGACATATTAACTCTGTTCCATCCTATCCTATCCAGAACGTCTGTGAGGTCAAATGATCGCTGCAAACAGTCAATGAAAGATGAGTAACTTTCAAGTTTGCAGCATTTAAAGCATTTAAAGTCCGGCATGCTTTTGATATCATGCAGTGCTCCCCATCTGAATACAAACGCTTTTTTCTTCTTCATATTTTCATAGCTCTAGAATATAAAACACTGTTGTCAAAAAAGTTTAAAGAAATTCTACATTATGTTGAATAATTGTGGGTTGGAGTTGTCCCATAACTCTATGTGTATAGGGAAAATCATTTCCACACAGTTGGTAGTTTAAGATCTTTAGATAAAAATTACTGAATTGGTGAAGAGGGATAGGTAATTATACATTGTCTAAGTCCTTACCTCCCACTCTAGCTTATGGTATAGGATGCAAGACCATACAAGTGTGAAGTGTGCTATAATAATGTCACCCTGAGGTCTTATGAGTGCAGTGTGCTGTAAATCCACCAAAGGTTCATCATATAGACATCTAATACCTTTTATGCATATGCAACATCTGAAAGATATTGGATGTCTTGTGCCACATTTTGTGACATAAGGCTCAAAAACCTTTTAATATTATAAGGAGATAAAAATCAAACAATTCAGCTAAGTGAGAAATGTGCTATATTAAAAATGGGATCACTTTGGTGGTCAAGCAATAAAGCAATAGATTGTCAACAAGACTAGAATCTGTACAAGTCTACCAAATTACTTTGTATGACCACTGATCTAATTCTATGTGGAATGTAAAACAGTAATGATGAATAAAATGGACATACATGTTCTTAGCTAGAATTAGTATCAGTATAAGAGTTTTACGGTGTTGAATCCGTAAACAGTGGCAACACGGATTTTCAGGGTTGAACAAGAATTGAATCAAATGTCTTCGTATTTGTGCAGTGAATAGCAATCTCAACATGTGTGTGTGGTAACACTTATGCACGATATACACATGATTCTTTAGTGCATGAACATGAATACTGGAAATGGGTCTGATATATGCTTACTGAAGCACAGTGCAAACATTTCTGAATGATGTATAACGGAAGTCACTATATGACACATAAAAAGGTATCTAGTGCCATTGAGATGGGGTTCATTCCAGAATGGAATTGACATGTCGACTACTAGAGAGCTGCTAAATGACATGTATTGTATACTGCTGAGATGTGGGTCATTCCAGAATGAGTCTGGTATGTTTACGAACTGAACCACAGAAGTGGACCATTCAGAACCATGATGTGCGGCATGGAGGCGTACAGTCTCTATGTAACTACATGGCAATTGGAATGCTGTCTCACCTTCTATATTCCAGTTTGGGCCTCCAGCTGGGGTACAAAGTTATATGTTTCTTTCAGAAATGCGTTCAACATATGTTCATGATTCTAACAAACTACAGGAACTGTGCTAAGACTAGATTTCTATTGTGAATATACTTCAGCACATGCACTGAAAGCAGTAGTCAATGTAAGATGCATGCTTGAAATTACTGCAAGTCTGACATTTAAAGCCTGACAGACATTTTACAAATTTAAGCAGAAGCATTATGAAAAACATCAAATGCATTCTAGGGGAAATAAGCCATATCAAGTACTGTAAGACTGAGCCACTGTACCATGAGAAGAATTAACTGTACAGGAAGTTTAACTAGTACTGTAAGATACTCTACCGTGTCTGATACTTTCATGAAAGATTCTGGCATCATCTCTGTTCAAAACCAGCATGGACTCACTTAGTGCTGTAATCAAGGCAAATGGACACTTTTACGTGGGGTCAGGACAAATATTACCTTCTCAACAAGAATTTTATTATACTGATCCTTCATAATCGGCCCAGAAGGAAAGCTGAAGTTGTTAAACATTTGTGCTAATCTTGCATTATGGTATTTGTCTGACAATCAGTGTAGATGACACTAAATTCTCTAAAACTTACTCCTAATCAGGCAAGTCTTTGCAACAGCCACTTTCCTTTAACAACCTATCTTTTGGAATGATACTTGTTTCTACTGAACACACAGCATACCTATGTGATTGAATATTACCAGATATAGTTTCCATATTGATAAAGAAACAGATTTGTCTCAGCTAATGCAACACTACTAATCCCACACTTATGGTGATGATAGTACATGTCAATATTTGCTGTCAATCACTAGGGGACAAGGACATCTCACAGAGCAATGAGACATCCACAACAACAACCAACAAGCAGAAGACATTCATTTTATTAGGATGGAAATGGAAAACATATGTTTTACATAACATGCAAGGAATGCAAAATTAGATACAAATAGAAAATTAAAAGTTATGGAAACAAAGACGTACAGTTAACACAACATAAATGAAACACAGTAATATGATACTAAATGTTATTTTTAAAAGTGCATTTAATTGCATGGTAGTTCTTTAGAGAAAATCTCTGCTTTACAGTATGGTCTGTTGATCTGTACAAACCAGCCTGGTAAATGGATTACTCTTACACTGTTGTGTCAATGGCTTGTCAGAAGTTAAAGAAAAGTAGCTACACTATTTGAAAACCTTGGTTGCACCTGCAGAACACCTATATAGGGTATATTAAAATGATTCAGCAGTATAACTTTAAACTTAATTCTGCTCTCCAAAACAGCTGAACATATTTTTTCCCAAGGTAATGACCTACTTCTCACAGTGATACCAGTGTGTGTGTGTGCATGTCTGTGTGTGTCTGTGGAGGGGGTGTCCCAACTTGTGATACCTTCATGTAAAGGTCCTTGTCCTGCAGCTAGGACACCATTGTCTGTAACAGTCTAAATGCCATAGACCATGCATGCAGTTTCTATATATGTATAAGTCATATATAGGTTTTCATGATGTATGTTTATGAGGTGCATAACAATAGGGACAATAGAGACGACAACTAATTATTACCCTGGTCTGTTTCAGCATACCACTATACAAATCATACTTTAGGACTTTAATAACACATTTCATAACACAAAACTTACTTTTATATTTCATTTTATATGATAGTGTTATCTCACTTTTGAAGATTTATGTTGGAATCTCAATAACTGAGTTTTATCTACCATGCATTCACTGAGTCTGCCCAATATTACTGTAAAATATATATTGCTCAGATTTTCAATAAATATTGGGCTCTTACAAAAAATAAGGCAATGCAATGTAGACAACATGCATAGGAAACCTGTTACCACACAGTTCAAGACTCAAAATGATCTTTAAACATGAAGAAGAAAAGTCATTAGAGAATAAAAAAGCATGCTTATGAAATCACAGAACAAACATGGAACTGATTTGTGACATACATAAACTCAGGCCAGGAGTATTATGTATCGGTGAGTAAAGTATTAAAAAGAAAGGAAAAATCATGCAAACATCTAATATGACATTTACCATGACAGAGAGAATATAGTAACAATCAACAATAATTATTGGGAGCACACTGATAATTGAGAAAGAACCAGTTAATGCACAAAGTCAGTAAGACCAATCAGCATTAGCATGCATGACAAGCAGGTCCACACAGTCGAATTGTTGCAGCAGTCTTAGGCTCCATTTACCTTCGCTGTCAGACATGGCGCCTTGCAAGTCATCCATGATGAATGCGATGTCTCGATCATAGCCACGTGTGCGAGATTCTTCCCTCATATGTTGCTGTACCTCTGGCAGGGAATGGCTAGACCCAAACTGGTCCCTGGAGTCAGCAGAAATGGGAGGGAGAGGACCAGCTGAAGCTCTAGCCATACCCATAGGCTGCCCCACTGGGCTCAGAGGGCTTTCCTCCTCAGAGTTCTGAGCCACAATGGGGATACGGCCGCGGCTTTGGCTGATAGGTAAACTGGTAGGCTTTGCTCTGGCTACTCCAGGGGCAAATGCTGCATCCAGGACCTCTCCCTCTGTCTTTAGTCTAAGTGAGGAACTGGATAGATCTCTCTTGATAGATAGATCCAAGCCATAAACAGAAGAAGGGCGAGATGAGGGGCGAGACGAGGGGCGGGAACGAGTGCCACTTGGGTAGGTGCCATCATCCTGGACAGTTGCTCTGATAGTGGATCCCAGTCCAAGGGACTGCCCAAGATTAAGAGAACCAGATAGGTTGGCCCCTAGAGAGGAGCCTAGATATTTTTGTTGCTCAGACAAGTTCTTTCTCAGCCCAAATGTAATCTCATCCTGAAGCAACCTAGCCCTAGCAGCCAGACTGGACACAGAGGAGGCACCAGATCCCATGTAGCTGCCAAATTCAGGTTCAAGGTCCCTGCTCTCCTGAATAGGGGAAAATTTGGTGATGGCTTTGGGGTCTATTAGAGCTTTCTTGTTCTTCATCTGTTTCTGGTAAAGCATAGCTGCTGGGAGTTGCTTTGCAGCCTGTTTTTCTAGAGTGAGCCTGCCAATGCTATATTTCTCTCCTTTAGGGAAGTGGCGAAAACTGCCATCACTGGGAAGGTACTGGGGCAGGCCCAGACCAGTTAGGTGTTCCAGTCCCTCAGTTCCTCGCCTGAACTCCTGCTTGATCTGCTGCTTTAGTAGCTTCAGCTCATAGGGTTCCTCCATTGTGTCATCTTCTCCTTTACCATATCCCTGAAGTCGGGATGAGCCTAGAAATTCTGCCACCTAAAAGAGAAAAACAAATTGCTGGGTATTTACTGAATTACACTCACAAATTAACAAATGTATTTCATGTGTGCCACATATACATCATGAATAAGTAATAAATGACATAAACAGACTGAAGCATTCTATATTTATCTGTAACTCTTTTTCAGTGAATAGAATCTGCATAAGAATGGTATTCTATCACTAAGCTAGTGATCTGTCTGTCTCCTCCAGATTTGTTTCTTCAATATGTGCTGTGTTGAAAGGATGAAACACATTAGAGGCAGATGGAATTTCATAAACACTGATATATGTTTTTTTTCTTGCCACCGTCACCTTCAGGCTTGTTCTGGGGATTCAGGCCTTGTGAGTTGTGTAGACCGTTTTGAGACAGTCTGAATAGTAATTGCCAGTATACTAATAAAATTTAATTTAATTTAATTTAATTGGAAAGCAAAATCTTACCTCTGCTGTGCGTCTGACTTCTGCTGCCCTGAGTAGTCTGTCTGCCTTGGACAACTCCTTATCAGGCAGGTTGAATCCAGAACCCAAGCCAGTGTTGCTCAGCCCTGTTGAAGTCTTGGTCAGCTCGCCTATGTCTTCTATCAGCACATAGTTCCTGGCATTATGGTGGTCAATATCAGCATAAAAAGAATCAGCAGAAATACTAGACATGGGACTAGAGGCCATGCTCCTCTCCTCTAGTCCTAGCCTCAAGTCCAAGTTGCCATACTTGCCCCCAAGGTGTGCCACCCCATACCCACTTTCTGTTGAGGTTGGCACAATGAGCAGAGGCTGGTTGCGTATCACCTCATAGTTGGTGGTGATTTTAGGCTCTAAATCTGACAGGGTTGTTTGTCGCTGCTTTCCCTGCTGCAAAAGCAAAGCATGTTGGTAGCTGCTAGGCTGACTCTGGGCATGGGAGAGGGATAGGGTTGGGTAAGGAGACACCTGTTGATGATAAAGGGATTGCTGCTGATACAGGTTCTGTTGGGTGTAGTGGCTGGTGGTTTGGGTCTGGGGAACATACTGAGCATAGTGAGAGTAGGGACTAGTTAATGTGTTGTACTGTGAATCAGCTTCTGTCTGTGGAGGGATGAATTGGTCAAATTCCGACTGGGGAGCCGTCCGTGGTCTCTCAAGGCCATCTCCCCTGGCTTCTCTGATGTTGCTAACCTCACTGTCTGACATGTAGTCTCTTTCCTCCGCCACCCCCTGGAGATAAGCTCTCTCTCTCTTTTCTCTCTCCTTCAGCAAGGCCTCCTTACGGCGGTTGATACCCATCTCCAGATACCTAGAGTAGTAGAAGAAATTCATTCTGTTTTACAATTTGAGCACTAACAGTTCTTCTAACATAATGTTCCGGTTTCTCACACATTTGTACCTGTTACAATGTGTGAGTGTGAAGAGGTCTCATTGAGTGTTGTCAAGGCAGCCTTTTAGCCCATAAGCTATTAAGGTGAGAAGGGAATCATGCAGAAAAATTAGGAATAATGATTGCATGAGATGGAAAATGCAAATGCACTGGTTTTAATCAAACTATTACAAATGAATTAGTTGCTATTATTTGTTAATGAAATAATGTCATGAACAAAAGGGTAAATCTGTATTCTAAAATGTGTTGCTATGAACTTTGTAGCATCTAACCGTAGCTTGGCGTCAATCTCCTTTTCCTCTTCATCTAGCTCAGCCTGTTTTTTGCGAAGTTTAGAAGATTCTCTCTCCACCAGGTCAAGCTCCTTGTCAATGTCTTGCAGAATCTTTGCCCGTGCCATTGTTGTACTGCGGGCAAGGCGGCGGCGAGCAGAGTTGGTGCTGTAGCCTGACCGTCCCGTCAAAGAGTCATCCTCAGGAGGGGGGTCTGGTAGCGTCCGCTTTACCTTCTTACCTGTACTGGAGGTAGACCCTCGACCCTAGAGCATAAAAATAAGTCATATGTCTATCAGTCACTGAATGATGATTAAAACTTCTGAATAAAATTGCATTATAATTTGCTCAGTGCTTCAATATGTTTGAATTCTAAGCATTTTTGTAATTCTGAAACAATTAGCACAATATCATTGTCAATGTTTACGAGAAAGCTTGCTTTTTTCAGTTTATATCTGCAGTGACTTACAGAATAGCTGTCTGCATAGTATCCACCCATCCTGTCGTCTGTGGAAGGACTAAGGGATTTTGGATCAGACAAAGACTTCTGACCAGCCTTCAATATCCGAGGGCCAGAGGAAAATCTGGTTGGGTCAGCAGTCAGCATTCTCTGCCCTCCAAGTGACTTTTCTGGAGACAGGGGGGAGACTTGGGAGTAGAAAACTTTAGACTTCGATGGGACGTCTGCTGTTAGGTGTGTGCTGTAGCCCAATTCAATGGGTGTGTGCCTTCTGTCTGAGTCTGTCTGACAGCTCAGACTACCACCTCTCTGAGAGTTCTCTGGAGCTGATATATGCTTAATGATCTCTACCTTTGTGTCCATCTGGACATTGGGTCGTTTGATAGTTCCAGAGTGGTCTGTTTGGACAGATATCTCTGCCACTGTCTGGATAGCAATACTAGAGACTTTGGAGCCATGTTTTCCATCACTGCTATGCTTTCGAGAGCGTCGTCGAGCTTTTGTGGGAGCATCCCATTCATCTTGGTCCTCATCATCAGTTTGAGCTGAGCTATCAATATTTCTCTTATTCTTCTTTCTCCTGCCCACATGCTGCTTCTCTGCTGAGTCTTCATCATCTGTCTGCACTCCACTATCAATTATTTTTTTCCCTATGTCTTGATCAGCTTGAAACTTGTTTACTAGATTAAGCTGGTTTTGATCTTCCTCTGTATGTGTCCCAACAGACGGAACTGTAGATTCATCTTTGACAGGCCAGTACTGGCCACTGTCACCTACTCCTGCATACTTAGCATCTAGTAGGTTGCCTGTGGTACCAGTGGTGCCATAATGCTCATCTAACTGCCGCTGCAGTTGCAGTTGGAGTTGTTGGATTTGCTGCAACTGCTCTTTCTGCTGAGCATAGGTCTCTTGCTGGGCCACCATGTGGGCATGATGCTCCTCTTCCTGTTGTAGGAGAAGCTGCTGTTTCAGAGCCTGAAGTTCCTCGAGCTCTCTTTGCACCATAAGCTGCTCTTGTTCTCGGTAACGCTGTATTTCCTGCCTTTCCCACTCCAGCTCCTCTGCAAGACATAGCTGTTTAAGCTTCTCTAGCTCTAGGAACTCCCTCTCCATCTGATACTGGGCCATTTTGGTGTTGTCCAAGCCAGGGAATATTGGAGAAGAAGCTAAGGCATCCAGAGAGGCAGCAATTGCTTCCAGGGTTGTGTCTGAGTACATGTCAGGATAGCCAGTTATAATGTCAGCCAAAGCAGTGGGTAGAAGCTCCTTAGGTAGGTCAGTGTCAAAAGGAATTATTTGTCCTGGATCTGTAGTAGGAATGAAGCCATATGGATGTGGCAGTGACTGGTTCTGGACTATTGATGTAGGTGTTAAGGTAGTGCTGAAGATAGAGCCTGGTTGAGTTGTAATTGCATATGTTGATGGAACTGGGGCAGCAACAGAGGAGTAAACTATTCCATCTGAGGTTCTTAGAACACTATTTACACCAAATCCAGCTGCAGGGACCTGGGAGAATGGAGCAGTAGTCATCGCAGGGTAGAGTCCAGCAGCTTTGCTAGTGTAGTCTAGTGCTTTACCTGCGATAAGTTAAAAGATTAAAATTTTACTTTATCAAATAGATTTTAATTTTATAAACACACAAACTGCACAGTATATGAATTGAAGATCATGCAATTTGGATTTAAAAGACTTCTGTTGCACATGCATATCTGCAGTCATTTTGGCTAGCAAGACGCAAAACCAAAATATTGCGGGAGCACACGTAGGCACACACATGCATCTGTATAAAGAAAAAAAGGGGGAAAAAAAACAAGTGGTATTAATACTTAAAGAAAACATGCACATTAAACAGCAAAGCAAATTAAACATTTACAAATGTAAGAATAAACATAAAGGAAAAGCAGCCACATATGTCTTCAGTTATTATTAACTTGTAGCAAAGTATGTCCAAGAGTTAGTAAATAAAATATAACATTTATTACATCTTTCCAATGCAAGCTCATAAATGCAGAGCATGGTTATCAATGAAAAATGAAAACACAGACAGGAATCCCCATACTCACCAGCAGAAATTTTAGCAGCAGTGAGGTCTATAGCGCCATCTGAAGATCCACTGAGGTAGTCATAGTCATTCTTGGGATCATAGGGGAACAGTCCGGCCTCTGTGAGGTTGGTCTCAGACATTGATGCTTTTATACCATTCATTCCTTTGATACCATACATTCCAGCATTCTCATACTGATAGTGGTCATCTCTATATCCAAAACGGTTGTCGGGCTGGGTTGTAACTGGAGGTTGAGTCCTGCAGCTTCCTGTAAATGGTAGCTTGTAAATGACATCACAGCACACACTCCTTCTACCAGCTGTAAGGTCCACTGGAGTCCCATCATCTTCTACAACAGTGGTTACAACTCCTGGACTTGTACCAGACAAAGCTACCATAGCTCTCACTGGTCTGTAGTTTGATAGATCCATCGCTCCTGTGGCCTCAAGAGAGAGGACAGGACCACCGTTGCTGATGACTGTGGGGGCTGTAGTCATTGGCTGTTTTCCTCCAGAAGAGACAAGAGCTTCCAAAGAAAGATTAATGGGTATGTCTTGAGCTGTAGATGCTACAGCACTAACCTTGGGCTGGGAGTTCACAGGTCTGTATACAATCTGTGCTAGTGGTTCGAATGGTTTGTATGTGGTGAGAGGTAGAGGCAATGACATAACAGGACCCTGCAAATCAAGTGGTTTCTCTGCTGGAGTGTTGTTGTATGATGCAATGGTAGCTGTGCATGTGACTATTGTGATGCTGTCAGTGACAACAGACAGTGTGGTGGCAGGGGTGATCTCTGCACTAAGATTTACTATCTCAGGCTGTACTGCTGTAATTTGACGTCCACTGGAATCACTTGAAAAAGACTGTCGACATGACTCAGGTGGAGTGAGGTCCATGCCTTGCTCAGTCATCTTTATGCCAGCCTTCATAGTGCGCAAGTCAATAACATCACCAGGATAGATTATTTTACCATTCTGTTTGGGCACAGGTTGGACTTTAGCAATGTCTGGCTGTATAGTGATTGCTACACTTGGTGGAGGAACCTGTGGGAGTCGTTCGTGAACAACAGAGACAGTGGTCCTCTGGACCTCAGTAGTGACTACCTGAGTGACAAGGCTTGGCAGGCTTTCAGGAGGCTGGCCTGAGGTGGAAATGGAAGAAGAATACATGTGACTCATACTGGAGACCACTTTTTCTGGTCCCCTAATCTCTTGGCTCTCAATAGATTCTTGCTGAATTTTAGTGATGGTGACCGGAGCCACAGATATACCCTGTGGAATGTCCTGCACAGTGGGCATTGAGGTTCTCCTGGTGTACGCCTCAGTTGTTATTATCTCCAGTGGGTGGTCATATTCTGATGAGTAAGTCAATACCTGCGGATGATATTCTGCTGAGGGAATTGACTCTCTCCTGTAGGGGTCCTGAGCAGGATACCCATCAATAGGAACAACTTTTTCGGCCGGTACGTTTGCTCCCTGTGCTAATGGTAATGATTGCTGCATGGTTATGGATTCTCTCCTGGTGGCAGCAAAAGCCTCAGTTGTAACGACTTGTTTGGGTATGTCATACTCTGCAGGGTAAGAAAATATCTCAGTTGTAGTGTATGGTGGCTGTACTATGGATGAAATCGATGTCCTCCTCCTATGAGTAGTTTCCTCAGCAGTAATAACTGGCATCCCAGTCACTGTCTGTGGTTGTATCGCTGATGTTGGTACTGAAGGTCTTCTTACATCCACATCCTTTGTTATAATCTCTGTGGGTGTCTCATGTCCAGACTGCAAAGCTATGACCTCCAGAGGAGGCACTGAATGTGGCATCACATAAGGATTAATTGCTTCATAAACCTGTGGAGTAAAACAAGGTACAGAAGGTATATCTGGGTGTGTTGCCATTTGTTGAACTTCCATAACTAGAGGTCCAGGTGTTACTTGAGCAGTTGGAGGAATTATTATCTTAGCATCTGTAGTTAGTGGCATTAACTCCGCAACTTGAGGAATTGGAGCAACATCAGCTGCTATCGGTAATGTATGAGGTAGTGGCGATACTGTTGCTACTTCTGGTATTCTAACAACAGTGTCAGTTGTAATAATCTCTGTGGGTAGTTCAAACGTTGAAGGGAGGGTCACTACTTCAGTTCCAAGAGCAGGTTGTTGTGTAGATAGCTGCTCTGTCACTATAGGTGGAACTTCATACAGCTGAATCATTTGTGGTACTGATGAGAGTTCAGAAATTGTTTCAGTTTTGTAAAAGCTAGGTAAAAATTCTTGCTCTTGAGAGTGTGTCACTGATTCATATATTGTTAGTGGCTGTTCAATAGCAATTTGCTGACTCACTTCTGGTACTAACTGTCTTTTCAGAACAGCCTCTGTGACAATGACATCAGTAGGTATATCCTGTTCATCCAGTAGCATTTCTATTTGTGTTGCATCTTCTGGATAAAGAACAGTTGATTGGACTGCAGCTGATCTATCTTGGTTGACCAGTGCATCTAAAAGTACTCCAGGCTGCACTGGTACAGCAACAACTTCAGTCAGAGGCTCTGGCTGCACAGGTGCAGTTATCTGGGGGAGCTGAGGAACCACTGCTTCGGGTAAACCCTCTGGTGGATGTGTTATGACTGCTGTGGATATGCTTTGATGTTGAGGAACAAATGGTGTAGACTGTTCTCTTGCCATGGCTTGGACTGCAACTGGCTGAATAAGAACCTTTGGCTCTGTGGGCGCTGTGATGTCCTCAGTCATTGTTTTAAGTGGTGGTAATGGCTGAGTCATTGATTGCTGTATTTGTGCATATGGTTTCTTAATTGGAGGAGGTACTGTCTGTGCCTGAATGGAGGTGTCCTGATCTGTTGACACTACAAAGGCAATATCGTCAGTGACAGAGACTGGTACTTGCACTACAGAGGGCACAGCTTCTCTCTTGGCTTGTACTTTAGCCACCACAACTTCAGATGTTGTCGTTTTCTCTGCTACCCCCACTGGAGTTACGGGCATTGGAGGTGGATGTCTTACAGTGGGGACAGAGGCTCTCCTAACTGCAGCCTGTGCTGAGAATGCCTCAGTGGGTGTTTTCTGCTCTGACGGCGTGGTCCGTACCCCAGACACTTTTGTAGATGGGATGGACCCTCGTCTTACAGGTGCCTGGACTGTTATGGCCTCTGTTGGTGAGCCAGGCTCGGATGGAAGAGTTATCACTACATAGGTCTGTAAACATTTGGCATGTCTCGGAGACAAAGGTGATTTAGGAGATGTTGTACCCAACTTTGACTCCACAGGACGTGTCAGGCTAAGTGACAGAGCACTAGGAGGTTCTTTCGTCCGGGGCAGTGTTGCTGCTTTGGGGGCCACAGGAGGAGGGGGTGGCTTGACACTCTCTCCTGGCTTGTGGCTAAAAACCAGTCCAGCTGGAATTGATATAGGTTTAGGTGGTATGGGTGGAGGAGGCTTTGTGGTTTGACTAGGGCCAGTTGTTGTAACAGAGACTGGTGCTACAGTTGATGTACCAATTGTCACTGCAGTGGCAGCTGATGGTTTTGGATAAGCTGTTGGTTTGGGTGATGGTGGAGTTGAATCTCCATTTACTTCCACTGTGTGTACAGCTTTTGTTCCGGCTACAGGTTTAGGTGGAAGCGGTGGAGCTGAAGCTACTTGCACTGCAGTCATCTTAGTCGATAGTGAAGATATATCTGTGCTGGGTATATCTGAAGCAGGGCGTGTGGCTTCTTGATTACTATGTGGAGAAGAAGCAGTAAAAGCTGTTGGTGCGGTGCCAGTTATGTCTTGTGTGTTTTGTCCAGGCAAACACATTCTGTCCACACTGGGCACTATGATTACTACATGCCCCTGTCTATTTGAGGTAACTACCTGAGGTACAGATACACTATTTGGTGGTACGATGTCCATTCTTGGCTGTATATCCACAACAACCGACTGCATTGGTTGGCTAGCCACTGTGGTTCTCATAGCTAATGTTGTCGGGGTGACTTGCTGAACATTCTTTGCAGAAGGCTGCTCTGTGTTACTGTCAGGTAGTGATACTGAAGTAGATCGAGGGGGAGGGGGAGGAGGGACCTTCTTTTTGACTATAGTAGTTGATGCTGGAGCTGGCGGTATTACCTGGGCAGTTTGAGCAGGAACTGGGACGACTACCGGACTCACTGATGGAAGAGCTGACTGCACAGGGACTGAGTGTACTACTTTGGCTTGGGCTTGAGCTGGGGTGGTCATGACTGCTGAAACTGGTACAGGAGTTTGTTCGGCAATTGAAGCTGTAGTTGAAACCAGGTCAAGCATCTGAACTATGACTGGCTCGGGGCAAGAGGCCAAAGTAACAGAAGTAGGAATAACATTAGTTGAAGTTAAAGCAGATGCCGAAACAGCTGGAGCTGTAACTTGAGCTATAGGTGGAGTTGAGACGACAAGTGCTGGACTTGGTGCTGCAACCTGCACAGCTGGAAACTTAATAGGAACTTGAGATGGAGATGAAACTAAGTCTGGCATTTGGACCACAACAGGTACAGCAGTAGACATCTCCACTAAGGCTGGGCTTGGGGCTTCAGCTGTAGAAATATTATCTTGAACTACCACAGTTGTTTGACCTTTAGATGGATGAGAAACTACATCTGGTATTGTAACTATAACTGTGGTTGAAGTGGAAGATGCTGCAGATGGTACTGCTGCAATTGTGGCAGGCAATGGGATCTCTGGAGGTGACTGGCCTTTAAATGAAGTTGGTGGTGTTGGTGTAGACAGTGGAGTTGAATCTGATGAAATAGGTGTTTGAGCCTGGAATGATGATGAAGACGTAGCATTAGAAGCCAAACTGGAATCTGGAGTGGCTGGCGAAGTTGGCGGTGACATTGGTGATACAGGGGAAGGTGTAGTAGTTAGTTCTGGGGCAGATATTGGAGTTGGAATTGGTTTGGGCTCTGGGATTTCACAGATCACACTGATAGGCTCCATCTCAGTAGATTCAGACAATGGTGGACTTATAGACAGATCATCTTTAGTGTCAGAGTCATCACTGGGGGTAATGTCAGAGGAAATACCAATGCCATACTCATCTGCAAGACTGTCATCCTCTTCCTCCCCAGATGAACACTGGGTAATCTTGAGGTCTGGTATGGGGAACAATGCCTTTCTAAGTGCAGGATCTAGGGGAACCATAGGCCTAACAAAACCTATAGATCCACTTGGAGTACTGGGATGAACAGTAACCTCCGGGCGCTTTGGGGGTTCAGAAGGACGTGGAGGTGCTGGCCGTTTCTTTTTCTTCATTGGCACTTCACTCAAAGTGTCAGTGTCTGCAGGAGGTATATCAGTTTGTCCAGTGAAATATGTCTCGTCTGTTGGTATGGTCACCACACAGGTCTCAGCAATTGACCCAGTGACTGAAGCTCCTGATGAGGAAGATTCCATGGCAGTCTGGGCCTGTTGAAATTCATGCTCTATCATCATCAGTTCTCTCTTTTTCTGCATCATCTCCTCATAAACCTCCTCTGGAGACCTGAGCTTTTTGAGAGATTCAGAGCCAGTATCTAATTTGGGTTCTTCCTCTTGGGATTCGCTCATCTTGATCTCAGGCTCCTCAACTAAGGATTCATAAAGATAATCCTCTATGGCCATTCCCCCATAAAGTGGCTCAATATCAGGAGGGCTTTCTCCTGGAATAGCTTTTGTCTTTTGAATTATTTCCTCATATGCTTCTTCAGCACTCTTCAATGACTTTGTCACAGTTTGTTTCTCTTCAAATGGATCAGGATTGTATGGTATGACTGTTGGTGAGGGTTTACGTCCCCTCTGCACAGCTCGCTTGACCTCTGGTTCTGATTCTATACTAGCAGAGTACTCAGAGCCAGATGTCCTGTGGCTTTCATCTATTACGGTAACCTGTCTCAGATCCTCTGTGGAGGAAGCATCTCCTGGTGGAGACAGTGGTTGACCATGGGCTCTCATCTGCTCTTCTTCAGAGGAGTCCTCAATGGTGGGGAGAGGTTGAGTTGGCTGCCTGTGTTTACCTTTGCGGTGGTGTTTGTCCCCACTGACTTTCTTGTGAATGGGGCTGCTATCACTGTCCTCCTCCAGAGACGAGGCTGATGTCGGTGAAGATCCTGGAGTAAAGCTAGATGCCTGAACACTAGATGAACCCTTTGACAGGGATTCTGTGATGCTCTCTACCTCTTCATCAGTGCTTTGTCTCTGTCGCATGGCTGGAGTAGCTTTCTTGAACGTAGTCCTGGGCATTGTTTCAGGAACATTTTCAGCAGTTTCAGTGTCAGCTTTTGGAAGAGATTTTTTCCTGGCTGGACTGTCTTCATTATCTGTGCTACCTTTTCTAGGCAGTGATTTGGCTGTCACTGAAGTATTGTCAAGCTCAACTTCCTTGACAGCCTGTATATTTGCTGAAATCTTTTCTTTCTCCTCCTCAGATACAGACATTTCTTCTTCATCACCCATACCCATTATCTGTTTGCGAATGAACTCTTCATCTTCAACAGAGGAGTCTGCGCTTTCAGTTTTGATGTCCTCACTGCTGGATGAAACAGGGCTCACCTTTAGCCTCCTCCTCTGGACTTTAGGGGATGGTGAGGGTGTGAGCTCACTTTCACTGCTATCATCCATCGCTTGGAAACTTAAGCGCCTTCTCTCAGCTTTAACCTCCTCCTTTACTGGAATGGATAAATCTGTATTTATGTCATTTTTGCTTGCATCACTAACTGCCTGCTCGTCACTCATTTTCTGTACTACAGGGAAAATCTGGGGTTGATCTTCTTCATGCTCCTCTTTGGATGCAGGCTTAATAGTTGTTACAGGGACAACTTTGTTTTCCAATTGAACTTGTCCAGTAGGTAGAGACACCTTTCTTTTTTCTCTAACTTTTCCTTGTTTTCATCTTGATCCTAAAAATGGAAGAAACAAAGAAATTATCAGTAAATATATTCCTTCAATTAAAGAACTAGACTTCTGGTCTAATGGAGTGGGAAGATGCATCCGTCAAAGAATGTATGGCCCACTGGAGTTAATCAGTGTAACTGAAATTTCAATGATTGAATGAGAGTGGGTGAGAGTCAATGAGCGTAGCTGCAAGATACATCTTCCCACATCACTTGCACTTAAAAATTCCCTTTCGGCAGTGAATGGTATTCAATGGTATTATGTTATATTGATCATTTGTCTTTACAAAAGTTGTTGCAATAAAGAAGATCCATTCTTACTTCTATCATTATGCTCTTCGTTAGTACTGGTTGTGACTCTGGAGCTGAGGTGATGTCAGTGATCCTTTCATCCAGCTTATCAGCAATTTCTTTGCTTTCAGCTTCTTTGACAGGTTGTACTTCTAATGTGAGCTGCTGTTCTTGCGTTGTTGGATGCACCTCAATTTGTTGCAAAGATTTTGCTGGCTTTGTTAGTTTGATATCATCATCAAGCTGTACCTCCTTAATACTCCTCTCTGAAACAGACACCTGAGCTTTTGTTTCAGTTTCCGAAACAACTACAGATGCAGCTTCTGCCTGAATAGTTTCTGTAGGTACAGCTGTAGCCGTGGTCATCGGAGTAGCAGAAGTCGTAAACACACTTGCTTCAACTTTGACTTCTGGAAGATCAGGTTTAGACTCTTGAGCTTTGGGAGGTTCTGCCACACCGATATCCATTTTCATTGTCTCTTTTTCGCTTTCCACGGTTACAGTCTTAGGAATATCTGTGTTTGGCACTTCAACCTTTGGTGTTGCCTCTGGTTGTTGTACAGGTGCCATGGGAGGCATATAGGGTTCTGCTGTTGATGCAACTAAAGGCTGCTTTTCTGCTATAACTGGTGAAATCTTTGCTATTTTGGGTGTCTTTGTCGTCTCAAGTTCAATTTGCACAGAAGCTGCTGTAGCCACAGCTTCCATCTTGACAGATGTAGGTTCTGCCTTTGCTTTTGTGGTTGGAACTGTTGGTACTGCCTCGATAGGGGTAGGTACAGGCTGTGGTTTTGTGGCTCCAGGTTTCTCCTCTGCCTTTGTGAGGGCAGTTTTGGGTTCTGCCTTTTTGGCTGCAGCTGTGGCCTGGGTCTCTGCCTTGGCAGGTACAGGTGAAGGTTGAGGCATTTTTCCTGAGTCTCCCAGCTGTCCTGACAAAGCCCTTTGGGTCTGACAGTTCAAACACAGCCATTCCTTCTGTAATCAAACAAACAAATACAGCATTATGAGAAACAGTTTGCAAAGATTAACAAAAACACTTTAGAGGCTCAATTAGTTATATTGGTTGTTGTTGTTTTGTTTTTGTTTGTTTGTTTTTTAATCAATGATGTATCACATACATATAATTAAAGGCACCAGTGTTGATTGAAGAAGTACGCTAAATCAGTATTTTTGGAGAATAAGTAAGGTTTATGGTGGGATACCTGGATTCAGCAAACTTCATTGAACCTAACTGATCCAGAAATTAATTTTTCCACAAAGCCAACAAATGTAACACAGCTAATTATGTCCCATTCTTCTGTAATTCATTTGTTCAGTAAGGTAACTGTAGCATTGCATTGTGTGGGAGAGAACACGGAATGCATGAATGCTTCAGCAGCTTTATTCATGCACACATCAGTGGCGTTCTTTATCAGCGCCTTGGCTATCAGCTAACTACTAACATACAGTCTTATTTATATGCATTACAAGGGCAGCTGTGGTTTTTGAAGACTGAT
This sequence comes from Acanthochromis polyacanthus, assembly GCF_021347895.1. NCBI lineage: Eukaryota > Metazoa > Chordata > Actinopteri > Pomacentridae > Acanthochromis > Acanthochromis polyacanthus. The sequence continues at coordinate 8,838,192 of NC_067120.1, forward strand.
GCTTTTCACTATCAGTAAATTGAGTGCAATGCTATTTGTTGATGTTATTTTCACCATAAAACCTCCTCACACAGTAGTTTTTTGGTACTGCTGACCTAACTATACTGTTTCTGTGTGTTTAGACAACGAGATTAGCTCTTCCTACAGATTTTTTGTTCCTATCTGAAATTCTTCCAAAATTAAAAAAACAACTAAGACTATGCAGGTGAACCCAACAGCACAATGTATTTGCCATGAACCGTAATATCTTTGATGTCAGCTCTCAGTGAATTTACACCTATTAAAACCTATTAAAAGAAAGCACATGTGCAAGTGTTGGTCAGTCAGTAATAGGGTAAATGCACCACAGAGCTTAATTCAGAGGCAGCAAACTTAATAAATTGTTATTAAATATTTTAATATTTTTTCCACTTTTTAACCACAGGAGTATTTTTTTGACATGATACAGTATGAAGTCAATGCTCAGCCATGCTAGACACAACTGACTACCCTAATCCCCTTTTTAAAAAGTAAATGATTATAATAGGTTTAATATATCTGTTGACATGACACTCAGTTCAGAAGAAGCCCTGGTATCCTATGCTTTGAAGCACTGTTGCATTAACTAAATGATTCTGAGGACAGCCTGTGTCAACTGTAGTTTTTGGTGTCCCCTAACTTCCTTTCAGTCCTCTAATGCAGATTTTACCTACAATGAATAATTCAGCTATTTCAAACTCACTATGACATGCTGATAATCAGCACGGTCATTCACAATGATTATGTTTCTCAGGTAATTTGTATGGTTCTGCTCTGAAATCAATCAGGGTGAATCATCTCAGTCTATTGAGAACTCAGTCAATATTTGGTGCACATTACTGTCTAAACTGTCGTGTCCTGATAGCCATGATGTGTGTATCTTTGTGTTGCTCTCTGTTTACTCAGGCTTGTGTTTTAAATATTCTTTAATCCATATACATTAAAACAATGTCCTTGGACTACTTTTAAAAAAATAAAAATAAAAAAATAAAATATTACTTAAAGAAGAAAAAAAGCACTAACTGCATAATGTCATATTTGCCAGTAAGGAAACGAGATGCTGCCATGTCTTGCGATGGATAACAGCAACAACAGTTGTCACATTTTCTACTAAAGACACCACTGATTTGTTACAGACCACAACCTCGAAGAAAACGACACAGTTTCTTATGCTGAGTAATACCACAGCAGTCAAAGTAATATAAATTCAATCTTTAGCGCACAGGATGTGCTGAACATCCGAACCTTTCACACATAAATATTTGTCATAAATACGGTTTTCAATACAGCATGTGGTCCCTATTATTAACATGCTCACTGCTATTACATTAGACCTGGCATCATTTCCAAAACCGGAATAAAAATTCTTACCTTGCAAAAGTGCTAATCACATTTTACGAGGAATGCTATTACTTTAAAATTTAATCCACTGAAGACATTTCTTATCACATCTAAGCTCCATTAATGGACAGTTAAGGAGAGAAGAGGAAGGCATAGGCTGTCAATAGATAAAGCAGTGTGTCTGTACGAGCAACCTAGCAGACCAAATCACAGCAATGCGCCTGCCTCTGCAGAACCAGGGAGAGCTGCTCTGATACAGGACAGAGGGGGAGATTAGAGCACACACATATCCTGTGAAACACAGGGAAGTGTTAATTGCTTTATCCATGAGATAATGTATCAGAATCAAGAAGACATATTTGGTTGCTCATAATTATGGAAACGCAATGGTCACATGTGAACTCCAATATTGAAACACTTCAGAAACAGGAGAAGTATCTGGGTGTGTGAATACACATATTTTGTCTTCTATATTACCATTTTTGCAGGACACAGAAACAAAAACGAATAACATGGTTCACAGAGTTTAGTTTTTGTAAGTGATGTAATCTGCCTTCTGTCGTAGCCAGGCTTAGGCCTGCTCTTACATTCCAGCTGTGCTGGACCTTTTATCTTTTTTCTCATAAACAATCGGATAATATCACACTGCTAAGACTAGTTCACATCATACTCCTAAATAGAAAGAGACAGCAAAAGGCAACATTTAAAAAACGTCTGGTCAAAACAGAAAAAAAAAATCATCTTGAATTTAAAATTCAATATTTCATCCTGAAAGTAACTATTGCTTCAAATTCCCAACAGCCTAATTTCTTCACAGAGATTTAACATTTGGTAGTAAAAGAATGATAGCATAAATTTACTGCAAATAGAGCAGGACTGAAAGTATAGCTGCGCATATTCTACACAGAAATACTGGGCAGCAGTAACACTGCAAGGAAAGCATGATTAGCTGCACTGCTGTAAAGAAAATGATTTCAATGACTGAGAAATATTAATGGCAAATACAATTACAAGTAATGAGACAATATATACAGTCTATGATGAATAAAGCATAACTAAATTGAAAACATTGCCTGACTTAGGGGGAAACTGATATTGATGCTGAGATGCTTTTGTTCAGTCAGTTGTGGTTTAGGCAGGAGTCTGATAATCCTATTTGTTCGCAACAGCAGCAAACAATCCCTCATCAGCACAGTGCATGATGCTGATAATTTTGTAAACCAGGAAATGATTTAAACCTCAATTTCATGTGAGCTGATGCAAGATCAGCCTCAGTAACGGTTACCTCTGAAGTTATACAAACACTAACTTATACGGATACACATTAAACATTCCTTCTTACTGAGGGTAATGAAAACATTTTTATCTCCAGTATTTCTCTATAAACATTTGTCAACAATACAACTGCTACACGTCATATTATTTCTGCTTCCCCATCTTCTTCTCTGGCACACAGGCAGGATGTAATCACAGCTAACAAGGAACATGCTCCTGTTGCCTACGAATGTTAATCAGCGAAATCATGTAACCACTAAGGCCATTCAGATGATAAATTAGCAATCACAAACTCCGGCTTTCCCTGCTTGTCTGATAGTCTTTTAGACCCAGCACATTGGTCTTATCGGAGGCAGCTCATACACACTGATGCTATCTTTATAGGTATGAAAATGAATTAAATTATACTTGTATAGGATTTCCATTTTCAAGGACAGGATATTTAAAAGTCTATTTGCTCTTTGTATATTAATATTTTGAGGTATCACACCTATAATCCGAGACAGTAGACAAAAACACAAAATGACAGTTAACTAATTCAATTTTGAGTGTGCAGTGTGATTTAAAATCAGATCCATTTCACAACTCCTTCAGAGACTGATATGTAAATAAATAAAGCTATAGTAGCTAGATATGTACACATTTAGCTAGTGCTGGGCAATGATTAATTTTTTTTACTGTAATTAATTGCATTGCTATACATACAATTAAATAATGAATTTAAAAGTAGTGTATTCCACACTTTTATTTTCGAAAGGACTGCAAATTGAACAAAAATGCAGTAACATCTGGTTTACAAACACTTTAAACAAAGTGCTTTTTAACAGCTGTCTTCCTTTTACACAGTAGCAGTTAAAATATTTCTGGTTCAACTCAACCTAAACATTTATGTAAATCAAAGCTATTTGCCACTGCAAGGGCATTAACATTGTATCTGGTTTGTTATAGAAACACAAGTTACCCTCAGAGTCCACAGCAACGCTCATAACATTAAAACAGGAACCTTCCCAGGGACAGCAAGTTAACATTTATACATCTGCATTCTTATTTTTTGTGAACAGGTACCAGTAGAAGCATTTTCTTTCATCAAGGAGCAGCATAAACAGTCTATGTGTCAGGGACTATAGCCCCGGTGGATGGGTCGCCCGCTAGTGATGCAGGTTGAGGCTCATATGTGCCGCCATTCATTGCAATCCTAAGAACGTTTCTCAGACCCACATCTTCCACAATACAGTCTATAGCTAACTACTTGGCTGCAGCATTTCTTAGCTTATCTTGCTTTAGTTTATCTAACCACACCCGGCATCCAACAAGTCTGCCAAAACCTCCCTCCACTGTTAGTTTGGGTGAGACATGATGAAGCCCATCCCAAGTACTGATCAACATCCAGCCCTCCTGTGACCCATAGATTTCCGTATGTGTATTTAGAGCCAGTAAGCAACAGCCTTTCACAATAATAAATTTTTTCTTTTAAAAACTGTGTTAACGCGCAATAAAATAATTGTCAGCCTCTGTTTAGTAAGTTGCACTGTATGCTTAAACTACATTTATTTTCATGCTCTGACGGTAATTGCACACTTGAATTAATACATATTAACATTACACAAGCTGCTAAGAAGCTGTATGATGGTCAACTGTAATTTTCAATCTAAATATGGCACTGAAACTCTCCAGGTGATCGTGCTGCACAGGTCCAAGTCTTAGCATGATCACTGACCTTTGTCAACTAAAGTGAAGAACAGATGGACAGAAAAACTGTGAGTTGCACGTTTGCATCTGTTATTACAAGCCAAAACAAATCAGCAGAACTAAACATGTATACACCATCACTGCGTCAACTTTGCATCTGACAACTCGCTTAACATGCTAATTCTAAATCAGACAGCCATTAAAAACAAAGTGAAAAACACACCAAATAAAGAAAAAAAAACTCTCAGTCAACAAAAAAAGACCTAATCCCATCACCTCCCCCTCTAGTGCCAGTCACTGCCTCACAGCCATGCAGTCTCAGAGCCATGTATCAGAGCCACGGGGTTTGGAAAGTCGCCATCATCCTTTTGTCTAATTAAATCTGTTTTATGAGTAAAGAGCAGGAGCTCCTAGCAGAGAGCTGTGGGAGAGGCTGCTCCACACGATTACCCTGCTGTGAGCTGGATTACCAGACCTTCACAATGACAGCGTCAGAAAAGTTTGACACTCAGGTGTGCTGCTTTAAGCTCGATTCTCAGCTTTATAAAGAACTGCCAAGTTCACATTTACAAAGCGAAGAAATACTCTGCCTTTATGCAACTCCTTGAGAAGAGAACCCACATCAGCCAGAGTTTACCTTCAAACTTTACGTTTTTACCTACTATTTTTTTATTACTGAAATGTGCTTACTGGTATTCAAATCCTAAATATACATTTGGCACATTTCTTGCTTTATCACTGACAAGGGGAATAAATATTGATACTACAAGGACACTCAGAGAGCTCTACTGAAGCCAACAGTCCACTCTTCTTTGATATGCATTTCCACAAGCCAAACCAGATCCGCACTCAAATTAAATGCCTTCTTGCTTTGCTCACGCTCCAACTCTCCACCAAGTTTCATGAAAGTTGGCTCTGTAATTTTTGTGTAATCCTGCTAAAAGACAAACATTTGGGAAAACATAACCTCCCTGGCTCGGATAACTATCAGTGCTGGATATGACGAGTGTGGATCATCAAAGACATTGCAAATCCAACATAAACACCTTCATGTCCAAACTCCTATCAAACTGCGCCAAACAGAAAAGAGCTGCCACTCTTACATTTCCACACAAATGAATCATTCCCGTAATGCAAATACAATCCCATATCTTCTTATGAGACAGCTGTCACCAGGTAGCCAAGTAGTGCTGAAATTTACATTTTAAGATTGCTGGATCGCCCTTGGACTGTGGACTACATTACTTTTTCTCAGCCTCTCTTCAGTGCTCTCCTGCTGTTGCTACTGAGCTGGTAAGGTTCATATCGATTTTCTGGCAGATGCCTTTGGCACAAGCAGTTGCCTGCTAATATACTTGGCTTTCAGCATCCCCCACAGAGCAGGACTCCTCATGAATCAAGCCCTCTGATAATAGAAAATGTTGACCTACTAATCTGTAATAAGCCGAGTGCTTCATTCTAAAGACAAGGAAATACACCCCATGCTTTTTCCAGTCTAACAAGTGGTGCATCAGCAAACTTCTCCTTGACTGCAGGATGCAGTAGGTTGAAGACTGGCATAGAGCAGCTAGGGTGAGGGCGTGGCAATAAATAGAAGGCAAATACACTTAAATACACTTTCTCACAAATACACTTATTTGTGAGAAAGAAAGCGAGAGACTAGGCGGTTCAATAACAGAATCAAACCTCTTGAGGGAGGTCCTCTCCCTTTTTATCTGACAGAAAATCACAACGTGTTTTAAAATAGCAACTCCTTTCCAGAGAAATCATTTCAGTTTGAAGTTGACACCCATAGAAACGTGATGTGAAACATCAAACACACTCCATTCGGTCAAAAGGAAATAAAGGAATACAATATTCTGCATTAAAATATGCAAGAGCACTGGCAAAGAACAAATATGAAGACAGATTTTAATGTTGACCCTGATGTAGCACTGATTTAAGAATGTCTCAAAGCAGCATCAAGGAGAAGTCTACTCAGTTCCAGCATGGTTAGCCTCAATGTGCTCTCACAGAAACTGGCATAAAAGAGCAGAGATGCAGCAGGTAGGCTGTGCTCAGTCTCTCCTCAGTGTGACTATTTTTAACACTATCACTAGGTGCACCAGGGGGTGTCTCCTTCTTATTATGGGACCAAAGGTTGTCTGGTCTACAGCTGAAAAAATCTTGTACATAGATTTTTTTATTCCACGTTTCTTGAATTTACAAGAGAAGCATCATGTCTGAACTGAAAAATGTCTTAGACATGTTGGCACCTAGAAGTAACTGACGTCAGATTAGCGGTGTTTTTTATTAGTAAACACAATTACACTGATACGGACATACAAATGAAATGAACAACTGATTTGTAAAACTGATCTGCCAATTTCTTTTATCTTTTCCCTCATATACAAAACAAATGTTCCCATCCACAATACAATTTGCTTATCAGTCAACTTAGTTTATTAGTGTGCCTCATTTCTGTTGCATAAAGTTAAGTAGAGCTGCAGCTAAGAATTTGTAAAGCAAGTTCAGCCTCTTTGATGTTTTGATTATGTTTGTCAGGTGACAAAGTGGCCATTGAGGCCGAGGTTGTTCACTTTGCAGCTCCAGAAATGTCACTCATAGAATCTGGAGTTCTTAAAGCCACACAGCAACAGCTAAATATGTGTCATTTGTTTGAAATATATCCATTGTTTTCCATAGAAAACACTCAAAACTTCCCATCCTGAGTCATGAAAGGCTTGAGTCTTTGTTGAGTCTTGAGTTACGACAGTTTAGGGTTATAATAAATACCTAGAACGTCCCATCAGTCAGTTACAACAAAGGAGGCATCTTCTTTACGAATTAAAATGAAGTCCAGTTGCCCTCTACTGCAACACATACAATGATAGAGAATCTATACAGACTCTCTGTTGGGCCTGTATATCAGAGGTAATGCATCCCCTATTTTATTTCTCAGAATCTTATTATTTGTAATTTTACCAGGGGATATTCATGTCTTTTTGTTTTTTAAAATTAAATCTTTTTAATATATAACATTGCAAACAACACAGGTCCAAAAGGCCAGACGTGCTATAGACACTGCAGTTCCAGGAGATTCTTCATGTAAAGATTTGCAATAATTCTGTGCTCAGTTTCTATAACATGAATATATGTAAGACATGAGAAGACATTTAACTCAATTTGGGGTCATATTGTACTGAAACTGCAGACATCTGATCTAGTCGTTTAAATGTCGCCAAAGAAAGTTTCTGATTTATATACAATTATTTTTCAGACCTTTAAAAATAAAGGTTTTTTTGGGGAGGGGGGGGTTAAAGTAACTGGACTGACATTCATCAAATTAAAAAAAAGAAAGACAAATGTCATATTTACTTTCACATAAAACATCCTTTGCACTCAACGATTGCCTGAAGACTTTGACTCATAGACGTCATGCTTACTTTGTTTCATGCCTAGTGCTGCTTTCCTAGGCCGTCAGTGCAGCCACATTAAACTCATGCTTGTTGTGCAGTTTCTATGTCTTTTATTTGGTGCTCAGCAAGTAGACTGTCTACTCAGTAAGACTGAGATCAGGTGACTGAGACCGGTGAAAGATATTCCACGTCTGCACCCTGAAAAGCTCTTTGAGAGCTTCATCCTACTGAATGATTGGATGTTGCCCATTGGGTTATAATGTGTTTGGCTGAATCTGAATGCTCATGTGAACCACCACATTAATCATGTTGCTTCCATTAGCAGTGAGATCATCAGTTTAAATGGTAGCCATACATGCCCAAGCCATAACAGAAACACCACAATGTTTGACGGATGAGGCAGTGTGCATTTGGTCTGTACTTTCTCTCTCAACATTGTTTCAGTAAGTTTTTTCTGTTTCATCAGTTTATAAAATCTGTTCCACAACTCAAAGTTTTAGTGGAGACTACCCTGTGGTTCTTCTCCTGAAGTCTCTTGATTGTTAGCAAAAACACCATTTTTGCCCCAATCCAGGAGCGCACTCTTGACCTGCTGTGCAATCATGATTTTTTATTTTTTTTTTTTTACCACACAAATAATTTCTGGTTTTCCAGGTCAGTTACCATTTTGTAGTTCTCCTATGAGCACCTGTGCTTTTAGACTTTGGTCAGTGGCTGATTTTGTAGAATTAACTTCATTTGATGCTTCTCTTTTTCACTCTCATTATTTTCTCCTTTACTTCTACTGTCACACCTTTACACCAAATATTGACAGACAACTCTACCTCAACCTAAATAGCACCTTTCACTGTGTATGCACAGTTGCCTGAGAAATATCCTGAAATGTTAAGTAGCCACCTTAAACCTTTAGAATTTGGGAACTATGCACTGAAGGGCTGCATCTCCCATACAGCTCATACTATATTGATGTAAATCTACTCAAATTAAAGCTTAGACTTGCCATTTTTATGTTGTGATCTGAAATAGTACAGACAAGATAAATAATAATAATGATAATGTGAGGGCTTTGTACCAGAAAAGCAAACAAAAAGATATTTTTATCCCAGGATATAGCCACCTGCTAACATAAAAATTGCTGAGGAATTATCATTCATACTGTCTTGTCTGTCACACACAAAGCTTTAGCTGGCAAAGCATGACACACGTGTGCCCTACTTATCAGACAACAGTCACTCCCAGGCTTTTGATGGCATCAGCTGAAGCAGAACAGGCAAAGGGAAAAATGGATATACTTGCAGCTAGCACTCACTTTGCCCAAAGCCACTTCCTTTTCTTATAAACCTTACAAGTCCTTTTCATATTTTAAAAGGAGGCATTTCTGTCATCCTCCTGAAAAAGCCTCAGCCTCCTTGGATAAAGCAGGTCATAGGACATCAGTGAGTATGACGGCACATCCAATCCAGCTGAGCTGAGGCCAGGCTATTCCTGTTTTCCTCACCAATTAAGAGCAATGAATCTATGTTGTACCCACAGTGGTAACCATTTATGCTTATCCCTTCCCCCATCCGACCTCTTCTACCCTTAAGCTCTTTCCCATCTCTGGTGTCAACAAAAATGCAAGAAGTGTCAATTACATAAGTGGCACATCTCTGTCAGTGTCATTTTTTTCCTTATTAATGTGCCATGTGCACTGAGCGTTTGGTAATCTATTTCTGGGACATTAAACTAAAGGCAGAAATAAAGAAAGGAGAAAAATAATGCTCACAGTCTCTGCAGAGATTAGTTTGTTGCTTACTGGCAGTCTACAAGAGCATTGTTCCAATACAAACAACTGTTAGCTAAAAATACAGCCAGAAACTAAATCACATTATTTCCTTCAAATGTATCTGTTACATATTTAGGTGTTGACAAGACTTTTTTTTTTTACTGTAAGGAATTACCTGTTGAGCAAAACCCACAGGAGATTGCAAAAAGACAACAAACAAACAAGCAAACAAAAAAAAAACACACAGAGTGATGTGGAGAAGGAAGCATTATTGCACCTAATATACTGTAGGCTATTCAACCATAGCCTGCATGTGTGTGTAGATTACAGTGCAGGTACACATATGTGTTATTGCCACCCCCATAAAATGAAGGGGAAATTGTTGAATTGCATTCAGCCGCTGATCTGAGACGGCAGATGGCCGGAAAGGAAATGTCTGTTGTTCTAATGTTCTGCACCGTGTTGTGTTGGACTTAATCCGTTTCACCTCTACTTATTGGCATATCATAGGGCTTTGCCATCTCAAATCTCTCACGGGGATGGAGATTCCCCAGTCCCTGGTCTCCCATGGCAGCAGATCCCATCTCACTAATGCTGTTGCACAACCCTCAATCACTTTAATACGTTTCCACTGCTGCTGGTCTGCTGATGCACTGTTCTCATGGGCGTTATGTCATAACTCTGCCCTCGCCAGTGGAGAGATAGCCACAACAGTCAGTCGCCACACAGCCTGTGTTTTGATATGGTTTTACATTTGAGATCTCTCAAAGCATGTCATTAATTCGAAGATTAACATAGATTAAATGAAATGCATGCAGACAACTGTTCAAAGTCTGAAAACCAACTTAATGAGGCTGTCCTTGTATTTTATCTGGTGTGGCACCTTCATCTAGTATTCCACCGCACTTGTAATTCACATTCCTTTTCAAGAAAATCAAACAACTGAGCAGAATTCAGCCTCCTGTGTGTTCTATTTTCAGTAGGAATAAAGGGCTTTGTGACAGTCAGCCTGCTAGTTTTTCTCCCTTTACACAGCATAAAAATATTCCACAGAGTAAAAAGACAAAAAAGCATAAAAAATTGATTGTGCAGTTTCCACACTCAAACCCAAAACACGGTGCGCTCGACTGCACAAAAAATACCAACAAACAACAAGTGTAAAAACAAGTGTAGTAACTTACTAAAAAATGAAATTATATTTAGCTATTTATTTAACTTTTATTTAACCATGTAAGTTAGTGCTTTTGAGTGCATAAGAACTAACATAAAAATTCCCGATCTTGAATACTACTGTCATTCAGAGGCCCACATGGCAAGGGCAAACAGAGAGAGCTCTTATATTACAGAACATACAATATTACTTTTGACAGATGCCAGCAGTACTGTCACTGAACATGTTCACATTTCTCAAAATGAAGATGACATTAGTGCTAAACAAAAACAGTGAGAAGCATCTGAGAAGACCCAAAGTCCTTAAAAAGGAGGGTTTTTTTTCTAGGCGCATTACCAGGTCACTGTACTTAATTCCATAATATTTATATCTTCAGTCCATTATATCTCTATTTGTATTATTGAGATGATTTGTTTAATATGCTATCTGTGTTGTGTATCTGATGACAGTGTCTGTTTTATGTGTTTTGCTACTTTTGCTTTAGATGTAATACAATGTCAATCTCCCAAAACTTAATTCTGGATGATGCTGAAACACGTGCATAACAATGAAGTGTCCCGCTACCCTGTCGTTGTGAAGAGCCTCTACTCATGTTTGGCTGCCTGAACTGAATACTGATAACTGGTGGACAAATAACAGCAGTCATAATAATTGCTCTTGTCAGTTGAACACAAGCCAGCTTAATTTACAAAATGGCAGACTTTCAGCAGAAAATCACAACAGAGAAATTTCAGGACTAAACTTTCAGAAAAATGTCATTTATTGCACTTACCGCTCCTGTATGAGGCATGGGGTTAAATCCACAAAGATTGCAGACGGTGTTCTTGCATTCAGTACAGGTGTTGTAATTGGGAGGATCCTTGGAGCCCACATTAAGTTCGACCTTACACAGTGGACAGGTGGACAGACTTGCTTTAGGGGCAACCTTGGTGACCTCCGTGGGTTTTGGAGGCTCAGGTGGAGCTTTCTCTGCTTTGACCTGCGCTGCTGGAATAGGCTTGGCCGGCTGAGGTGGCTCTGATTTCTGTGTGGCAGGTGGTTTGGTATCCTTTGCAGGGGCCATCTTGGGAGAAACTGGAGGCGTAGTTTTAGGTGTGGTTGTCGTGGACATCTTACGGGGAGTTGGGGGAGTAGTTTTAGATTCATCCTGGACAGCGGAGGTTATCAAAGTGGATGCAGAGCTTAAGAAAGATGATCCAAAGCCAAACATCTTTCCTGTCACTGACTCTGCAGACTTTACAGCAGTAGGTGGTGTTTTAGGAGCACCAAAGCCAAAGAAGCCTCCTGACTCCTGTTTGGTAGGCTGAGCTGGTGGTGGTGCAGATTTTGCAGGAGGGGTCGCAGATTTAGGGGGCTGTTGTGCAATCTTGCCAGCTTCTGGTTTTACTTCTGGTTTTGTAGTTTGTGGAGGTTTTCCTACCGGTATCTGCTGGCCAGCCTTGTCCTGGGCTTGTCTTTGTTGAGTCCCTAAAATCTCTTGTGTCTTTTGCACAATGCCTTGCTGTGGTTTGTCTGTCTTTTGGACCACAGTTGGCACTGGAGCCTCAGCTTTGGGGGCTTCTTTCTTGGGTAGTGTTGTTTGAGTGGCCTCTTTTTGCACTTCTGTATGTTCTGTAGGCTTTTCCTTCTGGACTAATACCGGCGTCTCCTTCTGAGGCGCAGAAACCTTGCTTGGCGAGGGCTGTGGTTTCACTACAGCAGGCCCAGTGGGTTCAGATGCTCCTAGGGCTCTCTGCATTTGGCAGTTCAGACAAAGCCATTCCTTTACCTGAAACAAGAGCAATGGAATGCATAAATCATTCCTGAATAAAACATTGCAGTGTTTTAACAAACAAATGAAGAAGAAATTACTTTGCAGGACAATTTCAGAATGATTTCAACAATAATATTGCAGAATTCAGAGGTTATGCAGCCACTTCAAGCATCTTAGTATCACATGCTATATTCACAGATTATGATTTTGTATCTATAATAATCCAGGCTATCGTAAAAAAAAAAAAAAAAAAAAAGACAGAAAATTTTATAATTGATGAGAAAGACTTATCATTGTGTAAAGAGACAAAAGTTTGCTTTAGAAGCAGGTTAAATGCATTTGATAATTATAATAACACATTTTTTTTCAAAATGATCAACAATATTCAATCTGTAAAATGCTCATTTAAACTTATAACTAAATAAATGCAGAAATTCAATTAAAAGCAGTCAACTTAAAGCAAAAGTAACATCTGTGGGCCCAATAATTTACCTCTGACACATTTGGCATTGGATTAAAGCCACACTGGTTGCAGACAGTAGTTTTGCATTCCGTGCAGGTGTTATAGTTGGGTAGATCCTTGGAACCCAGGTTGAGTTCGACTTTACACAGCGGACAGGTGGACTGATCTGCCTTTGAAGCACCTTGGGTGTCGGCTGGTGCCTTGGGCAGCTCTGATGGAGCTTTGTCCACTTTGGCTTGTACTGTCGAAGGAGTCTTAGCCTGCTGTGGTTTCTCTGGTTTCTTCTCTTCAGTTTTCTGGACGGCAGGCGACTTGGTGTCCTTTGGAGGTACTGTTTTAGGAGAGGCTGGAGGTGTAGTTTTAGGAGAGACGCTGGCTGTGGACATCTTACGAGGAGTTGGTGGTGTTTTCGATTCATCCTGGACAGCTGAAGTTATTAATGTGGATGCAGAGCTTAAGAACGATGACCCAAAGCCAAACACCTTTCCTGTCACTGACTCTGCAGACTTTGCTGCAGTAGGTGGTGTTTTAGGAGCACCGAAACCAAAGAAGCCTCCTGACTCCTGTTTTGCAGGCTGAGCTGGTGGTGGTGCAGTTTTAGCAGGAGATGTCCCAGCTTTTGGAGGCTGCTGTGTGGGTGGTTTTCCAGTGTCTGGTTGTGGTGGAGCGGCAGGCTTGGAAGTAGTCTGAACTTTTGGAGTCTGTTGCTGGGGTGCTCCAGGCTGTTTGGGCTTCTCTGCAGAAGGTTTCTGTGGAGCCGGAGAAACATCAGTCTTTGTGATAGTGGATGGAACTGTTTTATCAGGCAATGGAGCAGCTGCTGGAGTAACTTTATTTGTTGGTGCAGTAACTTTCGTGGCGTCAGTTTCTTTGGCTGTGGCAATTTCAGCAAGCGCAGTTTTGGGTGCACTTGGTTTAGGAATGTCTTCCTGAGTAGCAGACACTGGGGTTTCTTTCTTCTCTGTGGTGACAGGAACCTCTTTGCTTGGCGAAGGCTGTGGTTTTATCATGGGGAGGCCTGGAGGTTCAGAAGCTCCAAGTGCTCTCTGCATCTGGCAGTTGAGACACAGCCATTCCTTTGCCTGAAAATCAGAAACAAGAACAAGTGAGTGGGTCAAGAGTCATTAATTATAACCTCTCATAACCGTATTTCAATCAGCTGATCTAATTAAGTACTTTGAATAACTGGAGGAAATTACCAGTCTTCCAATTAATTAAAAGGCTACAAGAAGAAAAAATACAAATAAACTAATTTTCTATCATTACAAATAAAATGCTTACAAAATAAACCTGTTAGTAAAAATCTAATTAATTTACAACATTGTATTTTGGCCTAAAAACTAAACACGGAACATTTATGTATTTATTTGTCATTTAATTACCTCTGTTACATTTGGCATGGGACTAAATCCACACTTGCTGCAGACAGTGGTTTTGCACTCAGTGCAAGTGTTGTAGTTTGGAGGATTTTTGAAGTCCATGTTAAGTTCCACCTTACAGAGTGGACAAGTAGATTGACCCACTTTTGGAGCAGCTTGGGAACCTTCTGTTTCTGCAGGCTCTACTGGAGCTTTGTCCACTTTAGTCAGTCCTGATGGAGCAGCCTTAGCCTCCTGAGTTTGGTCCGGGATTTTTTCCACTTCTGGTTTCTGAGCAGTTTGTGGCTTGACCTCCTTTGCTGTAGTTACCTTTGGAGAAGCAGGGGGGCTGGGCTTTGGAGAAATCTGCAGTTCTGACTTTCTGTCAGAGACTGGTGGGGCAGACATTTTGCGAGACCTTGGTGGTGTGCGAGACTCATCCTGAACTGCAGATGTTATCAAATTTGAGGCTGAGCTGAAGATTGATGAACCAAATCCCATCATCTTCCCAGTCACCGCTTCAGTTGTTATTGAAGCGGAACGCTGAGATTTAGGACTACCAAAGCTAAAGAAACTTCCTGATTCTTGTTTTTCTGGCTGTGTTGCTGGTGGACCAGTTTTGGCAAGTGATGTTTCAACTAGCTGTGGCTCTTTGGCTTGTTGGGGCTGTACTTCATCAGATGATTTAACAGCTGTTTTCTGAACTGTTTCAGCTTTGTCCTCGGTCTTTTGTGGTACTGCTTTAGTTTGAGAAACATTTGGTTGAGTGAGATCCTTTTTCTTTTCAATTGAAGTTTCAATATCAGTGATGACAGGAAGAGCTTGAGCAGGCAGTGGTGCACTTGGATCTGAAACTTTAGTCCCAGTCTCTTTGCTTGGAGGTGCAGTGCTGGTTGGAACCTCCTTGGCAGGAGGCTCACTGGGTTTCTCCTCTTTTGTTGTGGCTGAAGCAGGAGCTGGAGGGCCTTTTGCCGGTGGTGTGGTGGTGGTTAATGGTTGTGTTGTGTCTGTTTTCTTTTGTGGTGCGCCTGGTGCTGGACTGTCCTTCTGAGTTTTGTCTTTAACTTCGGCTTTTTGTGCAGTGGCATCTTTTTGGGCAGGTGCAGGCACTTTGTTGGGTGATGCTTGAGGTTTCATCAGTGGAGGCTGTACTGATTCTGCTGCTTTGAGGGCCCTTTGCATCTGACAAGTCAGACACAACCACTCCTTCGTCTGAAAGGAAAACGATATTGCATTGAGTTAGTGTGCTTATAAAACATTGAAAACTAAATAACATGAAGGCATACCACAGCACAACAAACACCAGTATGTGTGTGTTTCCATTCAAAGTACACTACACTATCCACTTTTAAACTGACACAATACACTTTGTATGTTTTAAGTTAAACAGCAGAGAAGTGCAAATATTAAAAACAGTGAAATACATTTCATTAATGTTTACATCTTGAGTAATTCTTATTTACCTCTGACTCATTTGGCATCGTATTAAATCCACACTGGTTACAGACGGTGTTCTTGCATTCAGTGCACATATTGTAGTTAGGCGGATCCTTGGACCCCATGTTGAGCTCAGCCTTACAGAGCGTACAGCTGGACTGGCCTGGTTTCAGAGTGACTCCTGCAGCCTTTGGAGGCTCTGATGGAGCTTTTTCTACCTTGGCCTGCACCTGTGGAGATGCCTTGGTCTGCTGGGGTTGTTCTGGCTTCTTCTTCTCCTGAGCAGCAGGGGATTTAATCTCTTTTGCAGGGGACAACTTAGGAGAAACTGGTGGAGTGGTTTTAGGCTGGTCCTGAACAGTGGAGGTAATCAAAGTTGATGCAGAACTGAAAATGGAAGAACCAAAGCCAAACATTTTTCCAGTCACGGACTCTGCCGGCTTTTCAGCTTCGGGCTGAGCTTTACCACCGCCAAAACCAAAGAAGCCTCCTGACTCTTTCTGTGTCGTTGCTGTGGCACTGCTATGCTTACGTTCAGCTTGTCTTGGCTGCTCTGGTGATTTGCTAGGACCTGTTGTTTTCTGGGGCTCTTGTGGTATTTTCTGAGAAGGAACTGGGCTGGCCTTTTTCTGAACCTCCGGCTTGTCAGTAGCATCAGATTTAGCAGGCTGCGCTGTTACAGAGAGTTTCCTCTGAGGTGACTGCGGTGTTGATGATTGTTTCTTTTCAGGTTCAGCTGGGCTGCTAATGTCTTTCTTTTGGGGTTTTGCAGGTGTCTGAGCATTGACAGAAGTGACTTCTGGTGGCTGTGCTGCTCCAAGAGCCCGCTGCATCTGGCAAGTGAGACACAACCACTCCTTCGCCTAAAAGAGAAAGAGAAATTATAAACTGTTAGATGATCTGTGAATAATGTCATTTTTAATTTATTCAACTAATTACTACGCTCTTTTTCATTTTTATTCCCAAAGCTTTTATACATATAAACATATAGTGTATATAGTGTTTCATTATTTAATATTCCTAGAAAACAACAAAGACACATATTTTGAATTCAATAAAAAGCCAACAAGAGACATTTTCAAAAAAGCAAGTGTGATGTAAATCTATACAATCTATCAATAGTACATTGAGAATGCAGTAATTTATTTATTTATTTATTTATATTTCCTCTGAACTTACCCCCGTTTCATTTGGCATCGGGTTAAATCCACACTGGTTGCAGACAGTGTTCTTGCATTCAGTGCATGTGTTGTAGTTTGGTAGATCCTTGGAACCTATGTTGAGCTTGACCTTGCAGAGTGGACAGGTAGACTGGTCTGGTTTGACAGCTTCTTGCGAAACTGCTGAAGGCTTTGGAGGTTCTGATGGGGCTTTGTCCACTTTGGCTTGTACCGGTGGAGGTGTCTTGGTTGGCTGGGTTGGCTCTGCTTTCTTCTGCTGCTCCGACTTCTGGAGAGCAGGAGACTTGATCTCACCTGCTTTTGGCTGTACTGATGTTGGACCCTTTGCTTGCTGAGGTTGCTCTGGTTTCTTGTCTTCTTCTGGTTTCTTGACAGCAGGAGATTTGGGGTCCTTTGCAGGAGACATCTTGGGAGAAACTGGCGGCGTGGTCTTCGGCTGGTCCTGAACAGCTGAGGTTATCAAAGTGGATGCAGAGCTGAAAATGGAAGAGCCAAAGCCAAACATTTTTCCAGTCACCGAGTCTGCCGGCTTTGCAGCGTCAGGTTGAGGTTTAGGACCACCAAAGCCAAAGAACCCTCCTGTCTCTTGTTGTGATCCTGTACTGGCATTACTCTGCTTACGCCCAGCTTGGCTTGCTTGATCTGGCAGTTTCTCTGGAGCTGTTATCTGTTTTTCTTGTGACATTTTACGATCAGACGCTGGGCTGGCCTGCTTCAGTGGTGCAGGAGCAGGTTCAGATTTGCCTGACCCCGCTGAAGCTGTTGATTGTTTTCTCTGTGGAGAAACTGGTTCTGAAGTCTCTTTCTTTTGTACTGCAAGGTCTGGACTGGGTTTCTTTTGAGGAGAAGTTGGTTTGGGAGAATCCTGTAACTGGACTCCAGCAGGTGAAGGAACTTTATTGGGTGAGGTTTGGGGCTTCAGTGTGGGAGGTCCAAGGGACTCAGCAGCTCCAACTGCTCTTTTCATCTGACAGTCAAGACATAGCCATTCTTTCACCTGAAACCACAGTAGACACGTGGTTATGGGTTGCATTAAAATGTGAAATTGCACTAATTCAGAAGAGCTTATGAAAGGATCCTCAAAACTCCACTACAAGGCAATTGGGTTATAGAAAAAAAGATCACAGATTACTGCTCAATAAAGAGTCATAACTTTTTCAGTATGTGGAACTAAATGGAGCGCAGAAGAAAAGCAATTTATTCTATCATACATTTGTCGAATTTTTGTACTTACCTCTCCTATGGGCATGGGGTTAAATCCGCACTGGTTACAGACAACAGCCTTACACTCAGTGCAGGTGTTGTAGTTGGGAGGTTGCTTGGAGCCGATGTTAAGCTCAACTTTACACAGCGGACAGGTAGTCTGACCTGCAGCAGGAGCCGTTTGTGAGACTGTTGCTGCTTTTGGTGACGGTGCTGGAGCTTTGTCCTCTTTGACCTGTTTTGACTCATCTAGTTTCTTCTCCTGCTCTGGCTTCTGAGCAAGTCTTTTGGGCGACATTTTTGGAGAAACCGTTGGTGTGCTTTTTGGAGAAATCTTGGGCACAGCAGACATTTTGGGAGAGACCTGCGCTGGTGCAGACATCTTACGGGAGCCCGGAGGTGTCATCCGTGATTCATCCTGGACAGCAGATGATATCAGGTTGGATGCTGAGCTGAAAATGGAGGACCCAAAGCCAAACACCTTTCCACTGACTGATTCTGTTGTTTTTGAAGCATCAGGGCCTGCTTTAGGACCTGTCAATACAGATTTCATTCCTGACTCTGGCTGTTTGTCTGTGTCAGCCTTCGTCGGTTTCAGTGCATTTTCACTTGTCTGGTCAGAAAGTTTCTGAGAACCTGGTGCCCCCAGGATATCCACAGGAGTTTTCCTACCAGGAGCTGGACTAGTTTTTGTTTCAGTGTCTGGACCTTTAGCAGCAGGTGCAACCTTAGTTGCAGGTGTTGCTGCTGCTGCTGCTGCTGCAGGCGGTGTCTTCTGAGGAGAACCTGGTGTGGAACTCCCCTTCTTTTCCACTTGGTTTGGAGCTGTGATTTTCTGCTGTACAGCAGAAGGAGCGATTTTGTTAGCTCCAGTGTTCGGTTTCATAGGAGGTCCCGTGAGTTCAGATGCACTAAGCGCTCTCTGCATTTGACAGTTCAGGCATAACCATTCTTTAACCTGAAAAAAGACAATATGATAAATTAAAATAAGAACATTTTCAATACCTGGATGAAATAATTGCAGTAGCATGCAGGATAAAAATATGCAGTTCACAGTGTATTCCTGTCCAAATATGGAGTTTCAAATGTTACTTTTACCCTTTATAAATTACTATTTTACTGTATTTTCAAAGTAAACTGGAAAATTATGTCATTTTTGCTATTATTACCTCTGACACATTTGGCATTGGATTGAATCCACATTGGTTGCAGACAGTGTTCTGGCATTCAGTACATTTATTGTAGTTTGGAGGTTCCTTGGAGCCAAAGTTGAGCTGGACCTTACAGAGCGGACAGGTAGATTGCCCTGCCTTAGGAACAACTGGTGAAGCTGCTGCATCCTTTTTGGGCTCTGATGGGCCTTTTTCTACTTTGGCTTGTGGCAATGGAGAGGTCTTGGGCTGTTGAACTTGTTCTGGTTTCTTTTCCTGCTCAGGTTTCTGAACAGGAGGTGATTTGCTTGCCTTTGCAGCAGGCATCTTGGGAGAAACTGGTGGTGTCGTTTTGGATTCATCTTGGACAGCTGAGTTTATTAAAGTGGATGCAGAACTGAAGATTGAGGAACCAAAGCCAAACATTTTTCCACCTATAGATTCAGCAGGTTTGGCAGCATCAGGTTGAGGTTTGGGACCACCAAATCCAAAGAACCCCCCAGATTCCTCTTGTGTAGTCGATGTAATGCTACTCTTTTTAACTCCAGTTTGATTTGGTTTGGCCTGGTCTGGTGGTTTCTGAGGACCCATCTTCTGGCCTTGCTGTGGAGTTTTCTGACCAGGTGTTGGGCTGACCTGTTTCTGACTTTCAGGTCCCTTCACAGCTTCAGTCTTTGCTGACTGTTCTGCTTGTTTTTGTGGTTTCCTGACAGGAGAGCCTGATGGAGAGCCCTCCTTTACTTTAGACTCAGCAGGCGCTGGAATGTCTTTCTTTGGAGGGGTGTCCAATGGGGGAGTGTCCTTCTTTGGTGCACTGGTAGGTGCACTGACTTTATTTGGTGAAGCCTGTAGTTTCATCATGGGAGTTCCTGGAGGTTCAGATGCTCCTAGTGCTCTCTGCATCTGACAGTTGAGACATAGCCACTCCTTCACCTATAAGAGAGCAAAAGGAAAACAAGTAAAATTTAGTAAAAAAAATGAATAAGACTTAATGTCACAATCACTGTTCAGATCATTTATTCTGTGATCTATAATTCTCTGTTGTCTTACCTCCTTAACATTTGGCATGGGGTTAAATCCACATTGGTTACAGACAGTGTTTTTGCACTCAGTACAGGTGTTGTAGTTGGGAGGATCTTTAGAGCCCACGTTGAGTTCCAGTTTACAGAGAGGACAGGTAGACTGGCCTGCCTTGGAAACAACTGGCGAAGCTGATGCTTTCTTTAGAGGTTCTGATTGAGGTTTGTCTGCTTTTGGTTGTACTGATGGTGAACCCTTTGCTTGCTGCGGTTGCTCCGGTTTCTTCTCCTGTTCTTGTTTCTTGAGAGTTTGAGATTTGGGGTCTTTTGCTGGAGACATCTTGGGAGAAACAGGTGGTGTAATTTTTGACTCATCTTGAACAGCTGAAGTCATCAAAGTGGATGCAGAGCTGAAGATGGAGGATCCAAATCCAAACATTTTCCCAGTCACTGACTCTGCAGGCTTTGCAGCTTCGGGCTGAGTTTTACCTCCACCAAAACCAAAGAAGCCTCCCGACTCCCGCTGTGGTGGTGCAGTGGCATTTCCCTGCTTCTGTGCAGTTTGACTTTTATGGACTGGCTGTTGAGGACCTGTCTTCTGGCTCTCCTGAGGTTTTGTCTGACCTGGAGCTGGGCTGCCCTGTTTATGACTGTCCGGTGCTTCAGCCTTGGCTGGTTGTGCTGCTGGTGTTGATCCCTTTTTCTGAGGAGACCCTGGTGAAGAAGTCTTTTGGGGTGCAGGCTGTGCTGGAGGCGTCTTCTTAAATGAATTAACTGAAGATGGGTCTCTCTGAGGTTCAATTCCTGCAGCAGCTCGTTTCACCTGGCAGTTTAAGCAAAGCCACTCATTTCCCTGTAAAAAAAAACAAAACACAAAAATAAATTAAACAAGTACTACTTTGAATTTTAGAAAATGACAACAAAAAGAAAAAAAAGAAAATGCAAATTAGAGAAGCTAGGAAATTAGGTGTCACATTCTGAACATAAAAACACCCACGCACACATTATGAATGATGGGATGCTGTGGGCAAACTCTGTAGGGGGCTGCAACGTTTTAGATAAAGACGGGACTAGGTTGCTTCAACAATTGCAACTGATAATGCACATGTAATTTTCGTCAGCTGCATGATGTGAGAAACACATCAACCAGCAAAACTATTGTTGATAGCTTGTATTTACCACATCTATTTAGAAAAAAATACCGAAGATTTTGGTATTTAACTAAACACATTCAAGTTTTTTTTTAACCAACTAATATTTTCCTAACAGTGCAAAAGTATGCTTATGAAAAAGCAAACACTCTCTACTTGTTTAAGTCAAAAATGGAAAGCCGAGTGACAATAATGACAGTATTTCAGCTGTTTAGACTATATATGTTAAAACACTCCCATTTCCATGTGCTTCCAAAATTCACATAAAGTTCTTTTCATTCAGTTTTTTTGTCCACTGTTTTAAGCATTAGTTTAAGTAGTATCACGTGACTAAGTAGCCTTGAACTCTTCTTGGCAAAGTAGATACTAACTGTGTATTGAATTACAGAGTCACGTGTCAAGTCTTTTGTGCATCAGGTAGCCAGGTTCATTTGCCATGTATTTGGTATTCCCTACAAGACAATACCCACAAGGTGTGTATGTCTGTGATGCTGCATCGAGCTTTTAAAGCTTGTGAGTCTTTGACTAATGTCCAGCAACAGTGTCTAATACAATGTCAACATATGAGTTAATCAACAGTTTTTAAAGCATCATGGAGCAATTCTCTACAAATTCTGTATGTGGGATGGCAGTAGAGGCGATGTTATTGCAAAAAAGTAATAGTGTTTTTTTTTTGTTTTTTTTACTCTGAAGAGCTGTATGAATAAAGGGAAAAGGAGAGACACCACAGGTGTTTCAAACTGCTTTGTATGAGTGTAAGCCCAAGCCTGTGGGGTCTGACACATTTACTTTTTGTTGTGACTTGCTGTCAGAGGTTTGGACATTATGACAGAACTTCACAGAAATACAAAGACAACTTAGATCTGGATTCACTTTCTATATGTCTGTCCTAATTTACTTTCTATCGTATTTAATACAGTTTGATGGCAACGATAATAATTAAACATGCCTCTTATAAATTGGACTTCAACTCTATAATCTGAAAATGATTGCTGCCATGTCATCCATTCATTCATGTATACAAATTCTACCATTTGAGGACAGCTTTCCAAATAAAGAGATTACTTAAGCAACCTCTGAACATCAAAAAGGAATTGAACAGCTTTCACAGGAGTTTTCCTAGCAGGGGCTGGTTCTTTAAGAACGTCATTTAAAAGTACCAAGAGCATGCTACAGTTCTGTCTTTAAGTATTAAACACTTTTGAGACACGAGGCAGTAATGTAACAACTCAGAACAGTTTCTACAAAAGTCATCCAAAAAAGAAAAGCAATTTAAGCCCAAGACTATTAAATTATATAGTGATGCGTTTAACTTTTAGAGAATTAAATTCCCCAAATGTTTCTACTCCCTTTTCTTTAAATCCTCATTCATTCATTCTTGAGTTCATTCAATAAATTCCACGTCTTACCTCTTTAACGTTTGGCATGGGGTTAAATCCACATTGATTACAGACAGTGCTTTTGCAGTCAGTGCAGCTGTTGTAGT
This sequence comes from Acanthochromis polyacanthus, assembly GCF_021347895.1. NCBI lineage: Eukaryota > Metazoa > Chordata > Actinopteri > Pomacentridae > Acanthochromis > Acanthochromis polyacanthus. The sequence continues at coordinate 8,861,051 of NC_067120.1, forward strand.
TGGGAGGATCCTTTGAGCCCACGTTGAGCACCATCTTGCAGATTGGACAAGTGGACTTGTCTGCTTTAGGAATGCCCTGGGGGGCTGCTGCTGCCTTTGGAGTCTCTGATTTTTCCACTTTCCCCTGCCCTGCTGGTTGAGCCTTTGCCTGCTGAGGTTGCTGCTGTTTCTTATCTTGCTCTGACTTTGGAGCAGAAGTTGGTTTGGTGTCTTTTGCAGGCTGCATTTTAGGAGAAACCGGAGGTGTGGTTTTAGGCTCATCCTGAACAGCTGAAGCTATCAAAGTCGATGCAGAGCTGAAAATAGAGGAACCAAAACCAAACATCTTCCCAGTCACTGACTCTTCGGGCTTTGCAGCTTCAGTTTTAGCACCACCGAAGCCAAATAAACCTCCCGACTCCTGCTGGGGAGCTGGGGTGGCACTGCTTTGCTTGCGTCCAGGTTGACCAGAAGGTTTTGGAGACCCTAATGCTTTCTGGGTCTCAGGTGTCATTTTCTGAACAGTTGCTGGGCTGGCTTGTTTTTGACTTTCAGGTCCTTTAGCAGCTTCACCCTTGGCTGGCACTTTTGTTGATGTAGATTGCAATCTCTGAGGTGAACCTGGCGCTGACGTTTCTTTTTTGACAGGTGCAGCGGGAGACGGTGTCTGATTTGATGTGGGCTTTTTCATGGGAGGTCCCGGTGGTTCCGAAGTTCCTTGAGCTCTCTTTATTTGGCAGGTAAGACAAAGCCACTCCCGTCCCTATGTAGAAAATACAGACACATGCACTGTGACAAAGATAGATGCACATAGGCAAAGTGTGCACATAATGCACAAATATGCAAGAAAATGATCTATATGTAGTTTCTAAAATTAGATAAGGTGCACCACGAATCATTTTTAGAACTTGTAAAATTTAATAATTGTTAATGGCAACCACACTATTTTAGCCATACTGATGTCATTTAAATCATTGCTAATATGATATTAACGACAACCTGAGAAAGTTTTCAAACATTTATGCAACGATTGCACTGTGTGGTGCAGTCAATTTGAATCCGAAATGCAAGAATGCCTCATGTTGAAGTAATTCTCACAAGGTAAGACTGAAATAATCTGTCTGCACTGAGCAGGAATTCAAATAACTAACAGTATATTCTTTACTATACATGTTGCAAACATGAATTAAATACACACTTGGTTGATCATAGGAAAATCATGTGGAAATGCGAAAGAAACTATGCAAAAGCAAAAACTGAGGCTACTTACATCAGAGTCTGGCGGGCTGAATCCACACAAGCTGCAGACTTCAGTTTTACACTGTGTACAGTTTTTATAGTTTGGTGGATCCTTGGTATGCACATTAAGTTCTGTTGTGTTGCACACTGGACAGAGAGACTTAGCTCCTGCTTTAGGCTGAGATCTGTTTGTTGCCGGTGATGAAGACCCAGGGGTGCCAGGGCCCTTCGTGCCTTGCTGCTGGGGTGTAGTCCTGCCGCCTTTCTGCTGTCCAGGTTTTGGTGACCCCTGCTGTTGCTGCCCCATTTCAGTCCCAACCTTTGTAGACCTTTGCACCTCAGTTTTTGCCGGTTGCTGCTGCTGTGCACCAGTCTTAGCAGGGCCTTGTTGTTGCATCTTTGTCTTAGGTGGAACCTGTTGCTGTGATGATGCCTTCGGAGATTCTGGTTGTGCTCCACTCTTAGATGGAACCTGTTGTTTTGCTTCCGGCTTAGGTGAACCTTGCTGCTGTGGGCCCTTAGGTTGGTTTTTTGGGGGCTCTCCTTTAAGCTGGGCTGCAGGCTGTGTCCCCGGATTCGAAGCAGCTTGTTGCCCAGCGGGTTTGTTTGAAGGTCCAGTCTGTCCATTCCCCTGCAGCTGCGGTGATCCTTGCTTAGGAACAGTCTGGCTCTTTTGCATAGGGGTGCCCTGGCCTGGTTTTGGGGGGCCCTGATTTTGCTGAGGGTCTTTGCCAGGGCTTACTCCTGGCTGCTGTTCTCTAGCTGGTTTCACCCCCTGCTGGGGTGGTGGCTTTTTATTCCCCTCGCCCTCATCTCCAAATAAACCAAACTTATTCACAGCAGAGGACACAGCATTGAGGGGGTTGGCCCCACTGAGGAATTTTGAGGAGAACATTGCTGGGTCTTCTTCCTCTTCCTCCTCCTCCTCCTCCTCCTCCTCTTCCTCCTCGCCCTCCTCCTCGCAGGAGCTGGAATCTACAGGACTGTCGGAGTCAGAGCAGGAGCTGTCTCCTCTTTGTCCTGGCTCCCCTGCAGAGGCCTGAGAGGGGGCTGGGGCCGGGCCTGTGGAGAGGGCATCTACAGCCCCACTGCTGCTGCTGCTGCTGCTGCTCCCTGGGCTCTCCTCTGGCTCAGCATCTACATCAGACTTCCTAAATACATGACAAACAGAGAGAGAGAGAGTGAGAAAGAGAAAGTGTGAGACACGAGGGAGGGATAATGAAAGCGAGCGTGAGAATTTCTGAACCACATACACATACAATACTGTCTAAGCCTGCTTGATAAACAAAATAAATATAGCACACTTAAGCGTGATGGATATAGGAAAAAGGGATGCGGGGGAAATATATCACCCATCCATTATTCACTCTCCAGGGTGTGTTTTTTGATCCCCGCTATGCATATTGTAATCAAGTTATCTCCTTTAACTCAACTTAGGAGTCCATCAGTGCGGTCTCATGTAGAGCCGTGCATCTGAATCTGTAAATAACACCTCTTTTCAGCAGAGGAATTTACATTTGAATACACTGTACATGTGAAGAAATTGCCGGTGTGACACACTAGTGCTTGATAAATAAAATTCACTTTAATCCAGGATGAAACCATCATCATTTGCTTCGCAGTCGTCGCCTCTACACAGAGATCCATTAAGGATTCAGCCTCACTTTGATTTACTCCGCAGCCACTGTTGCTTTCAGGACCACGGACAGGGTCAGAGCCGCTCTGCTGATCACAGCCCACAAATCTCAGAGATCCCTTTCATCGAGAAACAGCCTGAGAATCACACCAATGTGCAACACAGGAGGCGGACAGCTGCTAGAAAAGCCATTCAACCGATCACTCAAAGGTGGACTCACACCTTCCGATGGTCGTTTTTCCACAACAGTGAGAGAATTCTCCCGTCTTGAGCCAAATGGCACCGATTGTGGCGCGGTGACAAATCTCATGCAGGACGTGTTTTTACAGCAGCAAGGCGAGTAAACAGAGGAAAATCTAGCGCTCTCTCTGGAGAAACTGCAGGCACATCCGGGTAGGGGCCCGTCAAATAATGCATGGGAAGTGAATACTTTCTTCTTTTCTTTGTACTAAAGCACCGTCAAGGGCAGTACAGGTCTGTGATGAGCAAGTGTGTCTGTTAATAGGCGTTTACAAGCCGGATTTAACGTTTACTATGCTCTGCCCACGAGCAGCGATGCTTCACCCATAAGGCGGTGGAGCCACACAGCGTTTTTATCGTAGCCAAATGGAAAAAGCATGCAGAACGCACGACCAATCGAAACCGAACAACACGCTGCTCTGCGTAAAGGTGATCACAGCTCTAAGGGTGAGTGTAGGAAAAGAGAAACATTCCAAAAAGCACATTATCACCTATTTCTGTGCCCTTGACCAGGCGCCTGTGCAGATTTTTTGGAATAAACTTGTATAATATTCGAGATTAAAAAATATTCTAAGCCAGCCCAAAATGGTGAAGCAACCCAGCAAAAGCCCTGTCATCGTTGTAATTTCCCGAAATACCATCTGTTATCCGCTCCGTGTCCCCCAGCTCATCTCCTCCCATCCCGCAGCCGAGCATCCTTCACCCTCCACGGTCACAATGTCAAACACCGAGGCGCCTTATTCCGGTGACAGTGAGAGAGACTGTACCTTCGTCAGCAGCCGGGTTGTGTCCCCATCCTCCCCCAAAAACCTGCGCGGATTTCCCCCCTCCCCTAAGTCCGTGTCTGTCTGTCTGATCGCCGAGGGATGGAGGGCACAGGGCAGCAGATAGAGAGCGATCAGCATCCACTCCGCCTCCCGCTCCAGTGCGCAGGCGCAGCCTCTGACAGGTGATCACAATATATATCACGCACGGAAATTGAAATTAAAGGGGACAGGCGATTTATTTCCCCCGGAGTCACGTGTGATCGGCGCCGAGGACCTGAAGATTTACCCTCACGCGTGATGCCGCCGCACATCTTCTCGGTGGCCGCTGACATATTTAAATGTCACCGTGGTGATCATGAGGAGCGGAGAGGGGATAATATGATCATAGCTCTGAGTGGCCTCAGACGCTTCCAAGCCACTCTGAATCTCATTTCACACTATTTTACTGACAAATATATTGTACACGTGCTTCTCCTGATTTATAATATAAAAATGGATGTACATTAATGCATGTGTAGATTGGTGTTAGACTTTTGAATCTCGTCTTTTCATGTAGTTTACTCCCCCAATTGAGGCCAGATGCATGTATCCACGTGTGTGCTCAGTGGCATGCCAGGACATCACTGAGGAAGTGAGCTGGCCACGTGTCTCCATTCTCTTTACCAGACATTTGTCCATCTGATTCAATGAAAAATACAATTCTTGTTTTTTGTCTAACATGATCCAGCCCTGTCTGAGTCCCAGCGCACAGAATGACACAACTATATAAGAGTGGGACTTTTTGTGACATAGTTGACAGGTATCATAGTTGACATTTTTGTTGTTTTCAGGCCTAAAATCAACATGACCGCCTAAAACCAAACACCACATGGTATTTTTAAGGAAGGATTCTTCTAAATATTATATATGCAATTGAGTGAAATTGAAATTGAAATTTATTTATAAAGAAACTGTAGTAGCCCTGTTGACATGCCATAAATCCACACTAGACTCCCACACTACTTTATATTAAATAACTCAGAAAGCCTTGGAGTCTTTCCAGTCTTTTCTTCAGGAGGAAATGACATCATGTGGAGCAGGTCATGTGATCTGGAATTAACACACTTCCTTGAGGGGTGGTTTTGTAATGTCAAGAACCCACTCAGTTTCCTAAAGACGGGTGGGATGTGGTCATGGCAAATTGCAGAAATCTGTTTCTGTTCATTTTACAAGTGGGTAACTTAGTTGAAAGTTACTTCTCGGACGCAGATACAATTTGTTATTTTCCATATAAAATTTAACATATTGCCAAAAAGGAAATATCTGTCATGGTTATCTCAACTTAATAAAAAGAACATGCTTTTTTATTTTGGTTCAGCTAATTAGAAGGTAGTTGTTACTGAATTCACATGGTTATTTAGTTGACATTTTAGTGATATCTGGTCATTTTTTATTAATAAGTGATTCTTTCCATAATAAATAATTATGGAATTTGTGAAGACCTGATCATAATGAACATAAAAAAACATTATTTTTTTTACTTTTAACAAAAATGTATGCAAGATATATTCTATGGACTTCAAAAGTTACTCAATTATATATTGACCTAATTTCTAATCCCAAAATGACCAAAGATGACTTTTCGTATTCCTCATTTTCTCTGAATTTAGCACCATCCATATAAACTTGCTTCCAGACATGCTTCACAATATATAACCCCCACACAGCTTCTAGTTTGGAACTTCAATCGGTGTATTTGAAAAGCAAACATCTAAGCTATACACTTTCCACAGATAATACGTTTTATTTAGCTTAAAAAAATGTTTTGATCTGTAGAAGCATTGCATTTAGCTTAACAAAAATGCATTTTGCACCACATGCCTTTCCTTAAAACACATCTCAGTATTTTTCTCTGGACCTGAATTAAAGGTTGCCAGTTCCGTTTCAGTTTTGTGAGCACCCACAGGCACAAAGCAGGTCTCCAATCTCTGTAACCTCTTTCTTCTTCTTGCACAGACCTTATTTTGGCATTTCTCCCACAAGAGTTTATTTTACAGAGCAGATGTGATGTGAAAAGACACTGTGGGTAATCTTATCCTGTGCTGCTGTCACAGTGATAAAACGTGCTGTTTTTTTTTTCCTTTTTTCTTCCACTTCAAGCCAGATGTATACCATGATCCTTGAAAGGCATCTTGAGAGAATTTAAGATTGCATTCAAAATATCTCACCCTATAAATGCAGAAAATTACACCTTTGAGGTATTAAAATATTGTTTTTTTCTTCCTGGTGAACTGCTCTACAGAATACAGTCGAGGAGAATGCACCACAAAATGAATAGTCCATTCTCCCATTAAAAAGAAAATTCAGGGAAGGATTTTGTCTATCCTTTTTCATCAGTCACGTCCTCACGCTCACATGCAATTTTACACACAGCATACAGTAGATCAGTTCCTATTCAGTATGTGGTGAGCGTGAGTGAGATGTGTGGGTTGGACAGAGAGCAAGTGTTGTGTGGGCGTGTGGAAGAGTTACGTCATGCGTGATGTGTGAGCAGCAGACTCGCTATCTCTCTTCAGAAAGTGCCAGATTTGGCTTCGAAGCAGACACACACACACACACACACACATGCACACACACATACACATACACACACAGCAAATCTTCCTCAGCACAATCTCCATCTGCGCGTATAGGCTGTAACTTCGCTGTGGACTCTCACATGGGCCGGAAATCCATTAAGTAATCTCAGACTGCTTATATCTACTTCGTCCTCACAATCTGCTACTTAGAAATCTTTTCGGTTTGCATAATAAGTGATTATCCTCTTCCTGTTTTTGTGTAGCATGAGAACAGAACCTGCGACAATATAGACTAATGCCCTCACGTGTCACGACTTCACTAAGTTGTCGTGGGTGATCGCGAAGAGGACTGTCCATCCTGAGAAGAACGTGTGACTGTGATTGTTTGGCTTGCTATTTACCATCAATGTTTTTCTGTTTACATCCTGAACCACATGGGAGTTGTGTTTGTCAGTCAATACTATTATGTAAGATTTTAAGACAGCCGGCAATCACCAGATGTGGTACCATCATGTTTTTTTCTTTTTTTCTTTTGATCTGTCCCTGCTTGTCAGTTTATATAGAAAAACCACAACCTCCTCTGTCACCATCCTTTTTTTTCTTCCTCTCCCACGTATTCCCTGCTACAGGCATACCAGCCTTAAATTCTACGCTCACACAGTTGAAGCATCACATACTTTAACTCATTTGTATACAAGCGAACCTCAAAATGAGTTTTGTGCTCTCGTGCGTATTGAGGAGTGAAAAGATTTCAAGCTGCTCGTGGGGAGCAGTTTGAAAAGTGTGCATATTAAAACATGTTTTGCCTGCGGGTTCCTTTGTCTGGCTTCACCACATGTGTGAAGAGTAAATTCGCATAAGGGACTGAGAACTCCTTTCAAAGCCCTTTTTAAAAATATACATAAAATTTCATTCCATTCAAGCACAAACCTGAAGAAGTGACAGAGATTTCACACACCTCTGTCCTAATAGAGGCAAAAAAGCCTAAATGAATTTATATTTTTTTCACACTTCTCCCTTCAAGTCACATGATTTTTCCAAGAAACATATATAGTCCTGCACCAAGTCTCAATATCCAGAAAAAAAATAGGGCTAGCATTTCATGAATATTAATGTTGAATAACAAAGAATGCTACCTGCTGAACTGTGGGTCTTAATTCTTGTCTATAAAGACTTATGTGCGTCTGGCTTACATTTAAATGAAACGCAAATTAAAGTTCACACTGTGCAGCTTAAACTGTAAGCTGATCTCTACTGGGAGAAACGTATCCTGATTGAAGCCCATAGGGAGAGTTGCAAGGTACACAGGTCAGCAGTCTATCACAGGGCACATAAATACATTCACACCTACATGCTTGAGTCATAGTCGAGTCTACAGTGCAGTCAATCTTAAAAGTCTCTTGGCAGTTGGAGGAAACTCGCACTGGTTTGAACCCACAATCTGTTTGCTAACTGGCAGCAGCACAAACCATCAACCGCCTTACTGTCCTAGGATAAACCCAACTCAACACGATCAACTATTCCTATATAATAATACACTATATGTGTTTTATCCCTGATTTTTTTTTAGCTCTAGCATAGACATAAGGGTGTTTCCTGTTAGACAGTCAACCACACATCTCTGCAGTTCTCATTCCTGTAATACTGCTTTTCTGCTCACTCAGGCATACAACATTAGAAAGACATCACATTTGTGCAGCATTTGTATTCTTCTCCCCACAGTTGATTCCGATCCCGACAGTCACACCTCCATCTGACTCCCTCTTGCTCTCCCTGTTTCTCTATGCAGCTCGGTCATACACAAACAAACTCAAACAAACTGAGCCGAGAAGCAATACTTATCTCACTCTCATTTTAATTAAGCTGGCACACTGGAGCACAGTGCTGCCGAGCAATTTCTAACCCCCTCAGCTGTAATTCTCATGCATGAGACTGCAACTTCCACAGAAACAAAAAAAAGCCAATCCCTGACTTACAATTGTCATTTTCCAACTATTTTTTTGTGAAAGTTTGCCAAAAGCACACACCTCCGACGTTGACCCTTGAGGAAGGCGAAGCAGTTTTTCCCCGGCATGGTTTCTTCTGGAGCAGAGCCGGATTGGTGCGAAGCAGTAACCTGCATGGAGGTGTGTTGCTGTCCTCTCTAGGTCTCTAGGTCTGTGTGCCTGAGGATTCTGCAGGGTCACCATGTAATCTATACAGTAACCTGAGCACACACACTTTGCCAGCGTCATTAAATTTACATATCTGCCCCGAGGAGGGGAAAATATGGACTCGCAATGCTACTCTCTGGATGGAGCCAAAACACCGGTGGAATGCACAAATATGACTCACAGAAAAATTAACAGCTGATAAATTGGCTTTCAGGTGTGGCGTCCAAGATGAGGTGTAATTTGTGTAATGTGATCAACCGTGACTCATTAGAGTTTGTACCACCTTAATTACCAGAATGTATTACCTTACTGTATATTGTCTGAGTGATTTGCTCCAAGAGTGGACAAGAAAAATGATGTTGCAGATCATTTATCATGTTCTTTCTTCCCCTCCTGCACACCTGGCTTTTCATTGGCTCGACGTGTCACACATTATAAACAACAATCTGACAACTAACTCGACTGCGTTAATGCACATGATAAGCAGGTAGAGCTACCACAGAATGGTTCGTGCTTCCCCCCTCCTCACCCAGCGTCATGGCAGAACACTGCACAAGCCTCTGAAGCCACCCAGTCCTTTTTTTCCCCCGATGAGTGACCATTGCTATCTCCCATACTAAAAATACTCTTAAAGAAACAGCGTCGACAAGACATCAGCACTGCCTTATCGCAGCTCCTCCTATTCTTATCTCGCTTTTCCCCGCCAGCCCCTCCCTCCTCTGCCATGTCATGGGAGAATTCTGAGGAGAGCACAGTTCATGCCCTCAAATCGTACAAATCAGTGAGCAGGAAATCACTGCTGATCAGAGTCAGACTGGCAAAGGAGGAAAAGGACAGGGGAGAATGAAAATTAGGATATGCAGGATAAAAGAAATACAGCTATTCTGATTGGAAATAAGTGCAGTAAATTGATAAAGATCATGAAGGTGGGTGAAATTAGCAGGACGAAAGGCAAAAAGCAGGCTTAATTATACTTCCTCTGCTAAACTAATTAGACAGTGCTGCATCTGCTTTGACGCTAGTCTAAGCCTTTATTGGAACTAGCAAATTCCTTAAATAAAAAAATTGTTGCTGTGTTTCTTGTATCACACACATTTTGTTGTCATTAGCAATCTCTAATATTAGAAGGTGACGGAAAGGGTGTACATATGCGTTGTGTTCAGTGATGCTCCCTCATAACAGCAAAGTAGACAAACTTCTGTGATAACAAACCTGAATCATGCAAAATGTATTCTCCCTACCAATCAACAAACCAATACACAATGTTGTTGATACGCAGACATCAGAATGTTTGTAGCAGTTCCGTGATCGCGGTCCAGACAGCAGGCAGTATATAATTGAAGAGGTGTAAAAGAAGATGGGGTTTTAGACTACATGAAGACTCCGTCCTTGCCAGTGTACAGTGTCAGAGGGAGACACTGTTTACTTTGCAAGCAGGGAGCCTGAGCGCATATTTTTCTCTCAAAGAAACCCAAAATCCAAATCCAAAAGCATTTTTACGAAAGGTTTACAGGAGAGCGCATTGCACCTACAAACAATTACAAATCAGACGTACTTTTACATTTCCGCTCTACTCTGTGCTTATTCTGTGGTGACATTTAGAGTCTCAGCACAGTATAAAAACAAGGTGTTCCAAAACCAACATGCGGTCTGATTTTTGCTGCTCATTTTAAAGATGTGTTTGATGCTAAGCTATGAGTGCATCATAATTTGAAAACTCTGCACTGCAGTTCCACATCCAAAAATGAATCAAACAAACCCGTGAAAAGGGATAATGTGACAAAACATCAAAAAAATACTGTAATAGATCTCTAAGTGCGCAATGCCACAAATAGAGGGGGATGTTTAATGCGAATGAATGGAAAAGTGCGCCTGTAATTGCTCGATTTCTACAAGTCTTTTGTATTCGTCGCTTGCCACTTGAATGCTCCAAGAGAAAAAGAGAGAAGATGACCTTGCATGTGTGCATGAGTGTGCCTCCCAATGATTTATAAGATGGTGAGTATAAGGAATGAGAGGCATCACTTTCTGGTGTGGTTTTCATCAGGGAGTTATGCAGTGTGCTCTAATATCACCTTCACTGGCACCTGCTTGGTGTAAGACTGTTGAAGAGCAAAAAGAAACTGTACCACCTGGTGTGTTTGTGTATGTGTGTGCTTGTGTGTGTGTGTGTGTGTGTGTGTGTGTGTGTGTGTGTGTGTGTGTGTGTGTGTGTGTGTGTGTGTGTGTGTGCGTACATCTGCATGAGTGTGTCTGTATGTGCTCCTGTGTGCGATTGAGTATGCACACTGTGCTCAACCTGCCCAGGGAGAGGATCCATTCTCTCATCAAATATTCACCAGCAACCACAGGCTCCCAGCTGCCTGCTGCTATAATGCACACACATTGCTGCGTTATTGGTGCCTGATGTAGTCACCGAGAAACTGCCTCATAAAATGTTTGAACAGTCCATTTTGTGAATCATTTTTCAAGTTTACGCAGCTCCCATTCAAGTGTTAGTGTAAATTCTGAGTAACAAAGGTAATTCTCAGGCGTAGATCAACAACACGTGGCGCGCCCCTGCGTGTTTTTAGAGCATTATTCATGTATACTTTGAAACATTTCATGCATATTTAATGATAGCAGCTACAATAATTTATACCCGGCTCAGAAATGTGATTAGGTAACTTCAAGCTGGAAGTTCAACCAATCAGTCCATGAGGTAGTGTTGGTGTCCACTATTCTATATGAATCTAATAAAGCCAGGGTTGATGTAATGTACACATTTCCACTGCTTGTCTCTTCTTAACTGGCAGCACAACTATTCACTAGCTTGCTGTGTTGAATGCAGTGTCTACAGTTGGATGGGTGTTATGTAGAACCCATGCACACCTTTCTCAAAGTAATATCTGAAATTTCGAAGCTGTTAACGTAAAGTTGAGAGTTAATCAGCGATGTACTACATTTGAGACAAATCTAATTTATTCACTTAGAAAGCATTAGTGTACTACAAGTCGCTTTGAAGAATGCTTCTGAAAATGTCACAAAGGGTGAACAATCTGCTTAAGACTTTTAATTAGATCCCTCACATAAATCCTTATTTTTTCTGTGAATGTAATTCTGTCTGCAGTTGTAACATCGGTTGGTACCTTAATGCCTTAAGCGGTGTCTCTCTGTCAGTTTTCCGTCTGGAGCCCGTGGCTGATTCGGTGGGGTAAAACATGTTCCTCTGCTTTGTTTTCCTCGTCTCTTATCTCTTCTGTGCAGTTGGGGGAAGATTTGCTTTTATCTTCATCGAAATATCACAGTTGGTTACATTTGATTCCCTGTGACTGAGCTATTTGTCATTTGAAGAAAGGATTGCAGTTCAAAGCAGATGAATACGTTTATATGGAATTCTTACTGTATCTATTCTCAGTTCATGAGGAATTTCCTTGTTGGGGACAGACAGTAACAATACAGTGTGCATTGTTTCCACTTTGTTCAAATGGAAACATTAAGTGGAGTCCAGTTTATTCCTGCATAAAGATGGACAAAGAGAGAGCAATAAATTAGATGAACAGGGCAACTCAGTCAACACTGTTCCAGTGGAAAAGGCAAACATCCAGGTTGACTACAGTATATGGTCACTTTGCCAAATACACAACCTTGAATTAATGCACTTCTTTAACCACAAAACTCATGTGGGATTTCCATCAATCACTACAGAGGAATTCTTGCTCCCGCACTGCAGGTCTGAAAGTAGAGCTCGATGCATTCATCTTTTATATCCCCGTATTTATAGTCAAGCCTTTGTGGTCCGCGAGTGAAACGGCAGTATCGTATGTGCTTTCGTGTATATTTCTAGTCTTTCCGAGGCTCTGATTTCCCTCAGCGTGCACAACTGATATGGAAAGTGTTGCTTGACTGTGTGTGCTGTTTGTTGTTTAACAGCCTCGGCCAGCTGCTGGCGCTGACAAGAGTGCAAAGGTCAGAGTGATGTAATGAGAAAGATGCAGGGATAAAGAGATGGATTAGAGAAGAGAGAGCAACCCCCACAGGGACACAAATGTAGTGATTACACAGAGATTAATGACACGGCACTCACTGCGTCACAAGCATGTACACACACTCATGGCATGGGCGTCACATTGACTGAACATAATGTACTGAGCACTGAGCAAACTTGGAAATATGATAATGAATATTTGTGATCAACAGCTAACATGGATCTATGTTTTTCTCGGTGTTTCTCTTAGCAGTCTTACAATTGGGTTTGCCAGATCAGGCAGCAATACAAAGTTTGTTTGCCCCAGGAGAAACAAATTCTCCAAGCCCCACACACCTCCCTGGTTCTTCTGCTCTCTCTCTTTTTTCTTTTCACTGCTTCATTCGCTTCACACTTTCTCTCTCACACGCCTTTTCTGTCTTCTCTGCTTTCCCTCGGTTATAAGTAGCAGGAAAAACCCAAATGATCTACACCTCTACACCTCCCATCTTTCTCGCTCGTCTTGCTGTCCTCTAAAAGCCTCTTGTGCCTTGTGAGGTATGGGAGCTGTGGGAAACATCACCGGATGACAGGTGGTAGGCATCTTTTACGCACACAGCGTCCTCCGAGGAATCATAGAGAAGCACATTCACGTGCATCCCTGTGAATCATGCTGAATGAATGAATGGAATGAGTTTTTTTTTCATTATCTTGCTCCAGTGTTGCCACATGTAGGACAAAAACAAAGATCACAAACAACCGATGAATAAACAGACGTTTGCCTATAATTTCGTAGGGGTCAGTCCAACCTCTCCCAGCGCTGGTTATTTGATGTGCTGGCTGCGGAGGGAAAATACTGTACCTCTGTGACAGCTGTGCCAGTGAGATAACGCACGGTACATATTGACACACTGCTGTGTGTGTACAGTGTTTTGATGTCTTTATTATTTCAGATTCACGTTGTGTGTTTTGTTTACGTCTCTGTGTATATGATGTCCGTTTTTTTTTACTAATTGTCCCCTTTGTTCTCTGCAGATATGCAGCACAAGCTAGTATCTATGCCTCAACCGATAGTACTTCCCCTTTTCTTATCATTTCACTTATCAACGTGGAGAGCTTGTATTTGATGGTTAACCTTCTTGTCACAGCTTTATGTGTCGGGAACATTTAAGGATAAAAAATGAAGGCTTATCTGTCCAGACACATGGGCAAATACTAAAAAAAAAATGACGATAAAATGAGGAAATTCAACAAGGTGCATTTAATGTAAAATTTAAAAGCACACCTGCGTATTGTAAGGAGCAGCTACAGCAAATTAAACCTGAAGAGCGGGATGTAGAATATAAACTAGCTTGTTGTGGTCTCTGTTTCTTCTCATAGATATGGTTTATGAATTTATGATGCAGCGTATGGTATGAATACGTGAAATAATTTGCTCTGGGGGATGAATTTCAACTTTGCATATGAGTGAGAGTGAGAGCAAGATCTGTGCAGAAGTATTGGTTTTTCATTCTTATTTACACAGACAATGCCATTAAAGCAAATATAATCAGAAGTTGTAAAAACAGGTTTTTGTACATACATGTAGTATGCAGTATGCTGCACCCACTGACAAGATGTATATTGTGTTACTGGCTGTACTGGGCCATTTACGGTTTGTTCATTTTGCAGGCCTCATAACCTCGACTCCCCTCTATGACATTTTCACTTGTAATAAAGTGTTCTGGTGCACTGGCTCCTAATGGAAATAGCACTGTGTGGAGACAAAAAAGACTCCAGGGAAATGGGAGAGGCTTCAAATTGCTGAAAAAGAATGAGCACTGTAATCTTCACAAAGGCACAACAACAATCTGTTTACTGCTTTGGCCTTTGACCCTTTGATTCCCTCACAACTCTATGAGAAGATTTAGAACATTTCATTAAATTAAACTCTTGAACCTTGAAGTATAGGACTGAAAAAATATATATGTATATATGAGCAGTTTCAGATTCAAACTCTTCTTCTGCATCTGTTCCCAGAGTTGCTGAGATGATCTCAGAAAAGCTCAGTGCAGTGCAGAAGTGGCAAACAGCAGTTTCAGTCCCAGATAAAAAGGAGACACCTTTGAGCATAACTTAGAGAAGCCGCCTCATACATTAGGGAATGATGTATGAGTGACCACAGGGATGGCTGGCTAGAGGGGCCCTAGGACCAGAGTAAAGGTGTTCAAACTTGACAGAAAGAAAAGAGGGGAGCTTTGATGAGGAGGGGAGCTGAACAGGTTCACAGACTGTTGCTATGGTAGCCATGTGGAATAAATCAGCAGCATGAATTCTATTCTCAAATGCCTTCAGCACCCCTCTGACTCAGGTAGACCTAGACAGAATTTGAATGAGCATGGTGTCCCAGTGAGCAGGATACTGTGAGAAAAAAAAACATGTGTTACTGGTTGTTTTAGATGTTTGTTTTTTCCAGTAACACTTTCTCTCAATTTATTATTTAGGAGACTGTGATAATCTATACGCAGATTATGAACTACTAAAATGTTGAAGTGAAAGATTTAAATGTTTATTAGTGTGTTTGTCAGGCAGTAAAGCAGTGGAAGCAGGTGAATTTACAGATAATGTAAAGTAGAATATAGAAAACTGCTGTTGTAACAATCTCAAATATGTTTTAATGAGAAAACCTTTAAACATTGAGAAATATTGTATATTAATAAATAGCTAAATGGTGTATGTTACATTGCTACATGTTTATATATGCAAATGCCATATATGGGTAACTGAAAGTAAAGAGTAGAGTCATAGTTATGAAGCAGAAAATGTGTGTGTGAGTGTGTGTGTGTGTGTGTGTGTGTGTGTGTGTGTGTGTGTGTGTGTGTGTGTGTGTGTGTGTGTGTGTATTGTTGCACGTGTTCAGAGTATACTTTGTCATTATTGATGGCTAAACCACAGAAGTGACACTGAGGAAGGATGGTCCATCTTTTTTTAATGGCAAGTATTTATAAGGGGTATAGCAGACACAACATTTCCATTCTGAGTCTTAGATGAAGAACATTCAAGGAGAATGATGAGTGACAATAAAGGGCTATGACGAGGACCAAGTGGTTGTTGTTTTTTTCCCCACATTATGAATACCATACGTAGACAAAGGGCTGGAATCGATCAAGTGACATAATTCAAAAATAAATAACACGCAGCATGAAAAAAAGACACGATTCTCCAGAGTAATTAGCACAACCACTACAGTGCATCTCACTGTAAAAATCAGATTGTTTTCTGTCATCTCAGGATTAAATGAATATTCATAAGACTGACTCATCTGTTTCAGTAATGACATGCTTGGATGGTCCCCCTAACGTTTATTTATCGTTTTTCCTTCTAAGGGAAACGTGGTGCTCTACATTGCTGTTTGTGGTGGTAATTATGAATCCCATCTGCAACATCACTGCATACAAACAAAAAGGGGGCCGAAAGATGACGAAGGAATAGGGAGTGAAAGAGGGAAATGGGAGCCTCCAGCAGAGAAGGATCGCTTTTTTGAATACACAGTTATAGTTACCAGATGTGCACACAAAGACCACCTTGAATTTTAGATAAATACAATATACAATACACACAATACTGTTGGTACATTTGATCACAATTGTAGGTGTAAATGTAGACACTTACAGTAACAATAATATCCACCGATGGGATCACTTTCATCTACTGTAACAGGTTTAACAAATGCTTAAATAGTATTTATTTCCATTGAGGGCATAATTATAATTAGAACATGCCTCAAATATCCATACAGTGGTGTTGCAAAGTCTTGCACTGAGGTCACTGGAACCACACACCCCACAGCCACGTTCGCCATCCAATTGAATTAGCAGTATCATGGTGCTCCAAGCATTTTTTTACTGTACAGAACCAACAACAGCATATTTTCCAGTTTAGGACATCGAAACAACTAGACAACTCAAAGTAGAAACCAAGAAAATAAGTTACTGTAGTACCAATAAGAGATCAGAAGGCGACTAGCTTTAACATTGTCATTTTCTCTCATAAGAAGAGTTTGTCATATTTTGCCATTGAACAAGGGGTGAAGCAGAGATTTTAGCGAAGCAGTCTCGGTGTGCGTTTTGATTGACAGCTGGGTTGGGCTGGGTCAGTCCACAGGAGCTGATATACGTTATGGTCTGTCTCTTCAAAGCAGAGGCAACATCGGTTAATCTGTCCTCCATCTGCCCCCAGGGTCTCTGCTCTGTGTTGACACGGACATTTTTATTGTTTACCCAGTGTCTGCACCAAATAGTAAGTTTACACCACACCCAAAAAAAAAGGTAAAATGCGGGTTTAAAACAAGTGGAAATGGCACAGTTAAAGTACTGAGTGGTAAATGTTGCTACAATAGCGAGGCAGCCTGCTACTGTTGTTTTTTTTCTATTACTGCTCTTGTCGAAAGCAAAGTGAAAACCTTTTACATGGTGCAAACACTGAGTGAGTCTGACCTTTAGACTGTATGTGTGTGCGTGGAGTATGTACAGTCAGTCTCTGTTCCCCTCAGGTGTCCAAGGTGTGCCTCGGAGCTCTGTGGGAGTTCTCCTCTCCCCTCCCTTTTCCTCTCTTCTCACCACCCAAAGGAACATACTTCCTTTTGGTCTTTTTGCGTTTCTTATCAGAGCACCACACTCTCTCGCAGTACTCTTCCACCCTCTGAGCATCCCCGTAGCCAATCAGCTGGAGGAACTCCTTGTACCACAGCCTGGAATGGGGGCCAGAGACCAAGGATGGCAGCAGAGATCTGGGGCTGATGCTGGGGCCCGGCAGGGAGCCAATTGAGGAGTGGCACGGAGCTGTGGCTTTTTCTCCCTCCCCGTCATTAGCCGCATGCATCGCTGACTCCACCCTCTCCCCTTTGAGCACGTGCAGCCGGATTCGCAACAATGTGTGCACATATCCGTGTTCCACGGTTTGGCACACATACACACCAGCATCTGAGCTTCTCACACGTAGGAACAGCAGCCCGTGGGAGGTCATGATAACCCGCTCATCACCTCGAACCTACATAAAGGGAAAAAAAGGATTTTTTTTAAGCCAGTAGTGCAGTCATTATTTAAGTCTAGAAATTCAGGCATCTGTGGAACTGTAGCTGCATTTGTTTTTCTCCCACAACTACAAGGATAAATTAAGACAGAGCAGTACTTTATTTGGCTCACTCAATACAAAAACTTCTGTATTCAAGGTTCAGTGAGGTATATAACCATTCTGTGTTTTTGTTTACTGCAGCAAACACTGCATGATTGAATATACACATGCATAAGATATAAAACACTGAATTTGGTTCTGATACATTTGAATAGGTTATCCAGGTTTTTACATATATAGTGCTGAGGTTTCTTTTGCCACCCCAGAACAGTTTGGCAGAATGGAAATGTGTTTTCAGTGCTCAATGCGAAAAAAGACAATGCATTTAAATAACCAGCAATAACGTCTGTTCCCAGAAACAACTCCCCAGTCACTCAGTAGAAGCTGCAAACCTTGCAGTTTATGTAAATGTAAAAACTTGTTGCTTGAGATGAAATTACATAACTGCGCCTGAGGTGGCAGTAGAAATCTGAGCTTGAAGACAAATTAAAACTGTCTGTATGTCTAGACAGGAAAAATATGTTATTGGAAGAGGAGAACGCAGCAGGAGTAAGTATAGTAGTAAAAATAAGAAAACTGACCTTTACAGTTTCAACACTTCACACCACTCTGCTACAATTCACTGCCCGGGATGTATATTTTCACATCTGTGTTTGTTATATTTTATGACATGTACAGGCACATTAAACCCACCTCATGTTTCTCCCCTCCTTTCTGTATGAACCAGAGGACTTTGGCTTGAAGTGATCGAGGGACACATTCCAGTAAAGTGCTGTTGCTTTCCACACTGTACACCAGCCTCTCTTCAGCTCGCTGCCATTGTTCATCTGTACACACACACACACACACACACACACACACACACACACACACACGTCATAAAAAATAGCGAAGGAAGAAAGATGACAATGAACTGCAGTGATGCATCATGGTCTGTTTTTCTGCTACAGTACAGGAACACTAACCTCTAACTGCAATGTACACATGAAGAGTTCGTGTGTTTTTCATGATTCTTTGTATGCCTGACTGTCTACCAAAATGTTGAGATAGCAGTAAATATACACAAGGTTCCATTTACACACACACGCAAACACACACATCCCACAGTCATTTATACACTAACCATCAATTTGCAGCCCATTGCACAGCTGTACGGCGTTGCCATGGCGAACATCCTGCCGCCTGAATCGCCTGCTAAAAGGGGAGAGAGGGAGTCATTTTTATACATGGAATGAAAGTGCAGGAGAGGGTTGAAAGGAAGGAAGGAGGAAAAGAAAGTGAAAGTGGCAGAAAGTGGGAAGGAAAGGGGCGATCAGGTGCATACTGATAGGCATTACGTAACACCTGGCTGACATGACTCTCAGTGCATGTGATAATGGCTTGGTAAACCAGTCTCAGAGCATCATGACTTTCAAGGCAAGGAGATCTACCACTAAAGGTGTGAACAGCTGATATCACAAACAAACATCTACAGGAAACAAGAAGGATGGATCCTGTTTTGAAGTGTGTGTGTGGGCTGTTACCTCTTGGTGTAGACTCCAGCAGGGTAGTATCTAGAGCAGGTGAGACCATCCCAGGCACAGTAGGGGTCTCGAGCCAGACAACAATCTGCACATTCGGAACCATAGAGGTCACACTGATGCAGTTTGACTTGAGCCACGCCCACTTCTGACCCCACATAGAGCTGTTGCTGTTGAACCACCAGAAATGTAGAACGCTGGTATCAAGACGGTTTAATTGGAATCACATTTTACATCTCCATTCTGTCTTTTCCCCATCCAACTCAGTTGCCTAACCACAAGTAGGCTACAGTGCATCTGAGATATATGTCAGTGTAATGCAAAGTGTCGCAATGTTATCATCTTGTGGCTAAACAACAGAATTGCAGGGAAAAAATGTGTAATACAGTTTTTCTCTTACCCTTTTAGGGGATATTATGATCTCTCTTATTGGTGCTGGTAACTGCAAATAGGAAATACATTATTTTTCAGCAATAAAATAGAATCCGGCATCAGTCATATGCTGAAAGAAAAAAAGCTAACATTAAGTTCTTTGCCACTGCCATGCTTCTATCCAGCTCAAATCAGGTCTGAATTAAAGCGGCAGCTGCTACTGCTTGCAGGCTTTTGAAAGTCTAACTGATCCAAGTAGAACTGATATATTCAAATCAGTCTGAAGATCTCTCAGCAGACTGGCTGCACAATCACACTTGTGCCCCCTTGATGAAAATAAGGACGCAAATCAGCATGAAGTGTTTTTGAAATATTCCATCTTGTGGTGTGACTGCAGCAGTATTGCACGATGATATTTATGCAGTAAAATGCAGAAATCACTTCAATTCAAAGCCATCTTTGCATTCACATTCTGTAGCTAAAAATAGAGTACCTTGAATACTTGCAGCTCTTCCAGCAGCACCTCCTCCATAGTGTCTGTGTCTTTGTTGTAGATGGTGATAACTTTCAACACCACTGAGTCATCTAAGAGAAGAAGACAGTAATATTATATTGTTGCTCACAGAAAAGTTTTATTGGTGATGGCATGTAATTATTCTGCTTTCACGACCACAGTTTTAGGTCGATGGACAAAAGTTGTCTTAGTGTTTCACCAGTATGATACATGAATATAGTAACATGCATATTTTTGTAAAGAATGAAGCATTGCATTCTGGTTTAAGCACAAGTTGGTGTGCATACCAGTGCCGATGTAGAGAACATGGTAGTGTCCATCCTGGGCTTGGACTCTATCTACTGCAATCTGGGTCAGCTTTCTTCTGCCCGGCTCGGTCTGCAGCAGGACAGGCCTGTGATGCTGTGGAAGGACCGGGCGATACATCACAGGATGAGAACGAACAAACCGCAGAACCTCATCAGGGAACTCCTTTGAGCTGGAGAAGCCACCGCTGTTCACTTTACTGGCACACTGTAACAGAGATAGTATGATAATAATGAGGAGAGTAAAAGGAGGAGATAACACGGAGACAAAAGAAGACTATTAACTGCATCAGCACTGTGTGTGCAGGGTAGAAAAAACCTGACATCTATTAGTCAGCCTCAGACTGTCTCTGTACGACTTGCTAAGGTAGTTACAACAGTGATGACATTCACCATGGCTGCCCTATATTCTTTCAACATTGCTGCTTTCAAAGGACATCTGTCGTGGGAACAAGTTAGATGGAGTGGAGAGGGCTGTGAATATATAATGATGAGCAATCTGGTAATGAAATCTCATAAACATTATTTATGAAGAATTTCAGACTCACAGATCCAGGTCGAGGGTAGGGGACTCTGTCCTCGTGAGGCGTCCAGTGATGCTCAGGTCTCTCTCGGTAGGCAAACGGACCGTTAAAGGCTGCTCTGATGTCATCCATGTGATAGACACACACTGCATAGCCTTTAAACACCGCACTGCAAAACAAGACTCCATTAGGGATTTGAAAAGAAAACTCAGTAATGAAATGCTGATATCATCCACCGCTCACCTTGTTGTGCTAAAAAGGCCAAATATTTCTGGGTTTTTCTCATCCTTGCTGTTGAGCACAAACACATCCTCTGAAACACAAAATGCAGAATTTAGTCAGATTTTTTTTAAAGCATAGATGATTTTGACATTTTTGTTTCTGCTGAAAAGTCGTGACAACATCAGCATGTTTGCTTTGTCACTTTGAGGATGTTAGCACACTGACATTTAGCTCTAAGCTTCACTGTGCCTAAGTGCAGCTTAACAGATATGCTTTGGTTGAAAGTTTGTGATTAAGTGCAATCGCATTTGGTAAAGGGGGCTTTGTAGTTACAATGTTCAGATTATGCCTAACATTTCTGAAAACATAAATGTTTGTGCATGCAGAACACTTTTAGAGCCTTTGAGAATTCTTCAGAACAGTGATAAGTGGTAAAAAAAAACTTTCTGGATTTTGGAAAGATCACAGTTTCTTTCTTGCTTTATAAAGTGGATGCTCAAATTCAATTTAAATGTTTGTTAAATATTTGTTACCAATGCAGACTGTACACGCAGAGTAACAAACATCCAAATCCAAATATCAGTGTGACTTTTGAAAACCTAGTGACATAGATCAAGATGTGTGCATTACTAAAAATAGTTCATTATCATCATCGTTATGTAAGATGGCATTCAATAAATACTGTTGTAGCCCTACCAAGATCATCAAAGTGTGTATCAATGCCATTTGGTCCAGCCACTGAGCAGATGAGACGAGTTTTGAGGAAGGAGCTCCATCTATTCACCAGCATCCTCTGTCCTCCCTGGTCATTCTGACAGATGAAGGCAGATATATATTGTGACTGCATGGTCAGTACTTTCACTTTGGCCAGAAAAGTTACTGCGGTATTAGCATTCTCACCGCACAGACTCGGCCAACGCGGGCGTAGACAGCCTTGTTTATCCCCTCAGCATCCATCTCTCGCTCAGTGAAGAAGAAGTAAACTTTGTCATCATCTCTGTCGTCGTTGTCAGGAATAACTGCTGAGCCCACAAATTTAGGTTCTGTAGGAAGGATTTTGCATACAAAATGTGGAGGGTGTCACATGAAGTCAAAAAACAAGAAAACATTCTCATTTCATGTTTTTAATTGGAGGAATATCTTAAATACAGGTAATACTGATGTCCCACCAAAGGCCTAATTTATCTAAATCTTGACCAGTGCTACATCTTAACACCCACATCATTTACCTTCTTGATTAGCAGTCATGAACCAAGTTATGGCAAACCATGCAAACAAAGCATTTAGACAATACATCTTTACATTTCATTGAAGTAGCATTTCATTTCTGAACTGTCACATTATTTTGGCATATTTTTGGCGGCAATCTTAAATGTTTACATTTGTTATCAGGTGTACTATATCAGGTGTACTCTATCTGTAAACACAACCTTCTGTTTATAGTGAGATGTGATTGTTTTCCTGTAATGGACACCAACCATTGAGCTGCTGCCTGTCGTTTCTTTCAGTCCGTGTGTAGGTCTGGTTGTTAAGTCGGCACAAAGCACCATCATTCTCCCAGTAGTCGGTATACAGGCCGATGTAGAGCTCTCCTCCTAATGCACAAGTAAACACACAAACTGTGTAATAACGACACATAAATCATCCAAGCAACAATTCCTTTTACTGGGCAGACAGGGAAAAAGACCACAAGATGGCAGTATTGACTGGCATGTTTGAGGTCAACAGAATGACAAACCAAGAAATTTTACTGTACGGTATGTCATCCATGTGACATGAAAACATACTTAGAAGTCTCACAATTATGCTATAGCCCAAGCTGATGGTGAGGTGAGGAGTTTTAGAGTGACCAATGTCTTACTGGAGAGTGTAGATGTGCAGGGGCTGTTGGGGTCATACGGGCAGCGTCCCCTGCCGTTCATAACACTCTCTTCTTCAAGAGTAAACAGCCTGTCCTGAGGACAACACACATACAAGCACTGTTATTTGCATTCACATACACATGAACTTAAATGCCACAAAGACAATGAGCAGCTCTACCTGTTAACAACATCCAGACAAACCCCAGGAGGTGATGTGTGGAGAAAGTAATAGAAATAAATTAGAGAGAGAGGAAAGATCAGAAAGTGATGGATGAGAAGGAGAAGGAAGATAGATGAGACGAGGAGTGATGGATGACCAAATGAAGGACTGCTGTCTGGTGTATAACCAGCTTCGCTCTGCTCCTATATCACAGTGAGATCACCACTTCTACTGCGATGCAGACTTCTGATGTGGCAGCCCTCCACAGCAGGTGGTAGAAACACACATGCTCACAGAGACCCACAGACACTCACCTTCACAGGCTTGAACTCCCAGTAGAACTACAACTCATATGTTCTGCGCCACCACAGTGGTCTTGACAGTCACTGGCAGTTCAGGCAGCTCAGAGGGCATGTCATGTATTGTATTGATTTATGGGTAGCCAGAGAGCCCTGCTGTGCTGTGATTACCGGCCTATGTATGACTGTAACAGAAGTCGGTTTCTGGGTTAAACTCATTCATCACATAAAGCGATCTGTCAAAACTAAATGGAAAATAGTTAAAACAGACTGAATCAATCGTAGTTTATGAGCAGTTCTCTGAAATATGAAGTGTTTTTATTGAAACTTCTGGGCCACTTGTTCATTAATACTTGATTCATTAGTCATTGGCTCGTGATGAATAGCAATAATATATTTTATCACAGTTTATTGCAATGTAAATATTATTCAGCTCAGGCTTAATGGGGACTGTAGGCTAAATGTAATCTCATATACCTCATATGAGATTTGTGTGAGGCAATTTCGCGGAGAGGTTGTCTGTACTGACATAAATCAGCCATATCTGATCCAGTTTAGCTCAACTATGAGCATTCCAGTGGTGTGAGTGATGGCTGAGTGTGGTTCCTGTTTGAAAGCTGCGACTGGCCCAGCCGACCTGGTGGACCAGTGTTGGAATGCAGGATGGAAACCTTTCTCCCTTTCTCTGTCTAAATACATCTCAGACACGCATATACACACACACACCATCATTTCACTGTTAACTGTTTGACATCTGGGAGATATGTGTCATACTGTATCCAAACATGCTCACATTGACACATGCCGGCGCTCTATTATGCATTGCCAGGCTCTACTGTGTACCCAAATCCCACTCAAGGTCAGGCTGACATACAGACATTTGAATTGACCCCTTAATGAGACGGGATGTTTGTCTTCCCTGAACTCAAATCTCTTCCTTCAAGGAGAAAGTTGTACCTGGCCTGTTCTCCTGTTTACCTGGACAGTAGCGGTGCCAAATTTCTCTAATATATATTGTAACCTTGTGCCAAATCATTCTCTCTCCCTCAGAATAAAATAGAACTCTTGCTCTGTGTCTTTTCTATCTCAACCTCACATCAGTCCTTGTTGCTAGGTGGATAAATCTGCCGAGAGGAGCGTGTGCAAAGTTTAACAGCTCGGCAGTCCAAGCAGTACTAAGAGTTCTGGGAGCTCCTGGCTGAAATATTATCAAAACAGTGTGAAGAAGGTTCTATCTTTGTCCATCTTAAGAGAAGGGAGTGCAGAATACTTGAATAACTGTCTGTTTTACTGCCTCTTCACTGCAGTGAAAAACAAATTGTAATCTTCTTGTTCAAGCTCAAAAAATCAGCAGTGGCATCATTAGAAGTATCCAGAATAGATGAAAGGATCAAAAAGGTCACAGTGCTGCTTGACTTTGAAAGATCTCAAAATGAGCCTTTTGAAATGTTTGGTTCTTTTAATCAAACCCTATCATGGGACTCACCTGCCCCGTGTGTCCCACTCCGACCAGGGCACAGACCGGGTTAAAAGCTCCTGTTCCACAAACCAGCAAATGGGTCTGGTTGTGCTGCTGCAAGACCTTGATGTAGTTTGCACACTCCGGCTGTTGGAAGAGATATAGGGGGTTGAGGCAGGGTGCAGGTAAAGTAGGGTGGGTGAGTCGGGGGATGTGGGGGAGGATTACGGTCACACAGTGAAAAATGGTGTAATGGAAAAATGCCAGGGACTTAGTGCATCATCAATAACACCAATACTCCGGGTTAAACAAAGGTTAACACACCTGGTGAAGTATGTAAATCCATTCATACTGCTGACCGAATCTACCATTACTGCACTGTATATAATGTCAGATTAATACACAGCTATCAGCTGGGTAGTTGTGCTTACTCGTATGCAGCCATATTTTCAGCAATATCTCACCTTTTCCCTCCCTTTCATCATACACTCCTCTACTTGAGATTCTGTACTGGCCCACTGGATCTGAAAGAAAGCACAGTTGCCCAAATAAATAATTCGAAAAAATTGGTGAAATAAGCATTATCTCCATTGTCTTTTTCTGTTAAGTGTCTGATAGTACCAGTTATATCACAATCAGTCGTAGAAGCTTTTAAATTTCTCGTTAAATAATTCATGCAGCATAATTGTATCCTGAACACAGACCTACAAAAGCAGGCACACAGACATCCAGTTTGGTTAACCTTTAGCCCCGTGAGTCTACGAGTTCACATGTGTCACTTCATGACAGGCAGACGGAGGTGAAACCAGGCCTACCTCTCTGTGGTGTGTGTTAACCCGGTCCAGGCTGAGGGAGAAAAGAGTATTCTTGGCACCGACATAAAGCCTCTCGTGGCTCTCATCCAGCAGCATGGTCTGAGGTTGAAGAGACGCTCCATGTCCCTGGAACACCCAAGTCCTGTTGAGCTGCCAAAGTTCTGAATATACAAAAACACACAGATAGAATGAGACAAAAGGATTAGAGTTACAAGAGAAACCTGGAGATAGAGAGATATATTTTACATGTGGATTCCTATCTTGTTTGTATGCCTGTGCTGCAAAATCAAATTTGACCAAGCGCTCTCTCTCAAGAGGCTTCTGGTAACCCGTCCCAACTGCTGCAGTGGCCAAGGGCACAGCACATGTGTTTTTGATTCGTAATTGCCCCAAGAGAATGTCAGACAGCAACGTCAGGACTAGCTTTCCATCTCATCTCTCGCTTCCACGTGACACCTAAGCCTGCTATGCCATGATTCAAATGTGCTTTTCATCGCTAAAAGTCCACATTAAGTAAATGAGTGCACACTGAGCTCAAAGCAAACCTCACAGGCCTCAGTAAGCTTCTGTAAAGACGACTTCTAACCCTTAACACAACTCAGCCATGAAAATAATAACACTCAGGGAGAGTTGTGGGAAAGATGTTGTAATTAATGGGAGGGGCTTGGATTTTCACAGTCTCTCTCATATGGTCTCTTTTGCTGGGAGGAAGCACTTTTATCAGAAAGGAAACGGAACCAGTGTCTTTATCAGTTTAGAAGCCGCCACTCCCTGTCAGTCTTGCTTTAGGTGATTTGAAATCCCACTTTGTAAAGGAAGCAAGACACCCTGACAGACATGTCATTAAATATAAACACACGCTCATCAGAATAACCACAGATCAAGCAGGCGTAGATAGTTTGCATGCACATACCACCCATGCACATGCACACCCAGTTGTATCTACCTGATTGAACTTGACAAGCTGCTCCTCCATACCTGCTCTCTGTAAGCTCCTTCAGAGGTTGAAGGTGAAGGATTTTGAACTAAGTCCCAAACCTCCAGAGGTGTGCACTTCCTCAGGGTTGCACTGGCCTAAAAACCCTTTCATTAACACAAGATCAGGTTGAAAAGGGGGCCCTTGTAAAAGAAGAAAGGGGGGATCTGGTGTGTGTTAGCCGTGTTTCAGAGACCTCGGGTAGATTCAAACTGACAAGCCAGGGTCTGTGATAAAATCCATGGCACTAATGCGGCACCAGGTTCCATTTGTCATACTTTTATGAACATCTATGGACTTACTATTCCTCAAACTTCTTTTGAATGAAGACAAGAATCATCACATGACTATACAGCGAAACCAAACTTTCAGCTACCTTTCATAGTGCTGAGGTGCCTCAACATGCTGGGGTTGCAGGGGGTGATCGTATGATTTGTTATTCTAGCATCTGTACGAGCATCTGAATATTTTTACTGATACTTGATCTCCAAGATAGAGGGAGAAAGTATTTATCCTATTTTTGTAGATCACTCATAGCAACAGCAGTCCACTCCTCGTGGAACATTTTATTTGTTTAAAATGGGATTAGGTATCCACAGAGGAGTGGGTGACTGTGTATACTTTGTTGCTATTAAGATTTCCATGTTGGAGACAAGCGACTGTTTGTTTGAGTAGCATTAGATCTTGGGTGGTTAGGTGGCAGAGACAGAGGGGATGTGGCAGCGGTGTTCTGTCAGAGCCCAGACATGCTTCCTGTAATTATCTAATCCACACACACACACACACACACACACACACACACACACACACACACACACACACACACACACACACACACACACACACACACACACACACACACACACACACTCGGAGCTCTTTCGATTCCTCTGTTTCTCCCACACAGAGATGTCTCTATTTCCTAGTTCCCTCTGAGTTGAGCCGGACTTGGATCAAGGACAGTCCTCTAACATTAGCTTTCAAACAATCAGCCCCTTCTTCATGTGAAGTCAAATTTGCAACCACTTATTTAAATGACAGACTTAGATGGCTATTTAAAGTGATGGAGCAAATGGTGCATGAGTCAAACCCATTTTTCCATCAAGTTTTCACTTGTCTTCGCCAATAAAGATGAGTGGCAGGTGATTCCTTTAGACACATGCACATAAAAACGTAGACCTGCGGGAGATTTACTCTGTCACACACATACACATGCACAAATGCACATCATGTTTTGGGCAAATTTGTTTGCATATGTAGAATTTTGTGTCATTCAGCTAGGAAGTGGAATGTTTCCATGCAATGCTAGTTTGAGTAAAGTCAATTAGGGAAAGAAAGAAAGAAAGAAAGAAAGAAAGAAAGAAAGAAAGAAAGAAAGAAAGAAAGAAAGAAAGAAAGAAAGAAAGAAAGAAAGAAAGAAAGACACTCACAAATCCAGGTGACTACAAACTATACTCACTTATAAAAAACAAAATGGGTTGATTATAATTATTACAGGTAATTAAAGTTGCTAAAATACAATTGGTGAATCTCCTGATTACAATGACACACTGAGAGATTGAGCTTCATACCAGTGATTTAAAGGTTTCTTCTCTGTCATTATGCGCGCCAGTCACTGCTCAGGCTGGATAACGGAAAGAGGGGATTTCCACATTTCCCCTTACCCCTCTCTCTCACACACCATCTGCAGCCAGCGAGGGCTCCTTAGGCCAAAGCTAAGGAGGAGGAGGAGGAGGGTGTTTCTCTGTCACCAACTGAGCCAGGGAGACACATGGCCCCTACTGTGATCCCACTTCAAATGAAAAACACAGAGAAAAGGACTTCCTCAAGACAGACACTTTCATCGGCTTGCTGAGAAGCGCTGAGAGATGCCTGAGAAGATTTGGTGATGTGAAATCAAAATAAACTTTGTGATCTCGTCTTTATCCATGTATGGAAACACTGTTTTGCCGCACTGGGGAGCACAATATGCGTCTCTGTGTGTGCAGCAGCATACCTATTTTGGTTTTATAGGTCCTTTAGCGACATTTCAAGTTTAGTCAAATAAACCAAGGTAAATGCATTAAAGCATTCCACAAGACAGATGAAAACACAAATGAAATTTGCTGACATAATTTGATCTACTGCCAGCGCTAAGCACACGTTTTATGACAGAAATTAAACTTGTGGTAGGCAGTCCCATATTTCCAGTGAAACAAGCTTATACTTTCTGACTAATGGAGCTTGTCCAGGGACAGAAATGAGGAGAATTATCGGGGTGAGCTGGAGTTAAAGGGTACGAAAATGAGCGGGGATTCTGTTTTCTTCTGTGTGCCTTCGAGGCCTGAGCGAGACTGTGGGGGTAGGGACAGGAGCAGGAGAACTGGGGTGTTATGCCATTATCGGTATACATCCCCTTGTGTGAGGGGGGGTGATGTCACACTGCAAAATGAAAGCCACATGGAGTGTCCGAGGAGGATGAGATGAGAGAGGAAAGTGTGCTTCTGTGTTTTAATGACGGAGTGTAACGGTGCCCTGAACAATGTTTTTAATCCAGGGAATATCTGAAAACTGACCGTTCTTATTCAAACAATGCAGGTATTCACATACAGTACATATGTCATCTTCTAATATGCTTCCTGAATTATGAGTGTGTTGTATTTGAGTGACATTTAATTAAAGTATATCCCCATCTGTTCCAAACTATACTGCTTCAGAGCCAAAATGAATTACGTGACTCTCCTACCGTACTTCAACGTAAAGCTGCAGCCTCATAAATTAAAAGCAGATTTCCATCATGATCCATTTACATTAAATATCTCACGTATTTTTAGCAGCAGAACACATTAAATCAACTTCAAACAAGATCTTGCCTGAATAGATCTTCTCAGTGTTTCTTCTCTCTCCCCCACAAGTTAGCAAAGTCAAATAAAGGAAGACCCTCACCTCCATTTGCTCTCTTTTACACGCCAGCATACAAAAACAATGACCTCCTGGCAATTCTGTCTTGACACTCTTGTCATCCCTCATCCTCCCTTTCTTCCTCCCCTAATATCATTGCAGCTTAGTCTCTAAAGACTCAAACAATCTTCGTCCACTCTCCTTTCACATTACAAATTTAACTCATCGCCTCTCCCTGGTCGCTTCATCCGGGAAAAGGTCAGAAAGGATATTAGAGTTTCACCAGCTGCCTTCCCCTCTGGACATCTCATTAATGAACTGGAGAGCACACATACAACACAATGGGCGAGAAAATGACGTTGGGATGTACACAGGCCAAATGAGAATGCAAGAAAGGTGAGTGTTGAAGGGAGAGGAGGAGGTTGAAAAATGATGTCTTTTTCTTTTGCTGACCTGAAAGGTGTGATTTATGTAAACACCACTATACCCTCCACTTTCCACTGGTTTGATTTAACAGTACTACCACCCTATGGCCATGATCCAAAGTGGTAAATGTTAATTATAGGTCTCTTCACTTGTAGATGGAAGAAAGTTAATGGAAGTCCTCACTAACTGCTTTAGATTGAAGTAGGAAAAAAATTAAGGAATTAAAATTCCCCCGCTTCATTTCATTTTCAAGCAGACACAACTTTAAGTCAAACTGGTATTTCCCATCTTAACCTCAGAAGAAAGTCACCTCCAGCCTCATCATTTAAAGGTTGTAAAATACATAGAAAGAGCTTTTTCTTGTCTGGCGAGGAAGGTCTAAAATTACAGTTCAAAGGGGGGTTTCATACATCAGTAATTGCTACCTGAGTAATCCCTATGTTCACACATGCATGTCTCTCAGCTCCTACTGCTTAAATATCACTGTTATATCTAAGTGGTGAGGACAAGAAATGTCCAAAGAACTATTAGCATTTCTCAGCGAATGTTTTTACAAAACTAAACTCTCATTTAGAAGAGAATATGACTCACACACACATGTAGTATATTAGACAAAACTCAGCTCTCCAGTGCCTTAACTGTATTTTGTTTAAGTTTTCCATGAGGTGAATGTTGGGCTAAAATAGAGAATCTGCATGTGTTTATTTATATAAGCGAACATGTACAGTATGATGTGAAAGCTGCCAGAACAGCTTTACCTCACCGGATCACTTCGTTCACCTTCACAGACCTGGTGAAGAAAAATATTTATATTGCTTAATGATTACGACTTTTGATGAAAAATGTTCCTGGCAGATCTGCTGAGGGAATGTCCGGTCAACTTAAGAATATTTAAAAATGCCTATTTTTATTTATCCATAGCTGCTTTCACACTTTTACAGAACTCAGACATGTTTAATAATACAAAGATAATGTGATTACTAATGTGAATTTACAGTATTTTGTATCCTTCTTCTACTGCAAAAAGAAACAACAGTACCTCAATTCTTAGATCCAGACAGAGCTTCGTTTGTTTTTGTTTGTTGCTATTTTGTCCCTTTTTTTTCTTAGAACATGATGATTTCGGCATCATGTTCTAGAGTGTTGCTAGAGCTCTTCTGGCCAAGTATCCATTATGCCCATCATAAATTCCCCTTCACAACAAACTCGAAACTGCACACGACTAACTGAATTATCCAGCATGTTAAACTTGAGAAGGGAAGAGTTTTTGGAAGTGACTTTGGTCTAATTAGGTCATCACTGAAAACTGCTGTATCACACTCTCTGCAGCTTAAGCCAAGCATGATGACGGTACTGTAGAGCCAGCAAAATAAGTCTAAGCCTGGCCACCTACCTGCCGCCTGTCCACATTCTGACACAGACTTGCTGTGCAACAGCTTCATTAGCAACAAAATTAATGGTTGTCCGAAAGGAAGAGCTCATTTCACTCCACAGGCCTGGAGATCCAAAATAAGCTGCTGCCAAGAGTCTTGAATGGTGCAAATCCAAATCACATGGATCCATGTCCAGAGGTTAAAATGTTATAAAACAAAACTATGTTATTGTTTCCATTCTATAGTAAGTGTGTCTCCCTGCAGATAAACTTTTTATACATAATATCCCAGGATTTAGAGAGTTGAATTAACTAAAAGTCCAAGCATTTGAGAGGCATTAATGTCTTCAGCCTGTGTTTAAGGTCTTGTGCAGCAAAGATTAGGGTCAATTCTTTCTAAAGAGAGCACAGAGTCAGTGCGTGTAACTCAATACTCCATGTGATTTAGGCAACTGCTCAGGGTTAACCAGGAGTGTAAGCAAATGAAAGGATGACTGGGATGAAAGTGAATTCAATACATTTGGAAGAAATTTTCACTGTCGCAGAAGTCTAGACACGAACATGAGGAATAGATGAAAAGGAGTAGTTAAAAATACTTTCACAACATGTGCAAAGTGTGGCTAACATCAAAGCGCACAGACATCCATACAGTAGAACAGTAAGGTCATCCTTGAGACACATGATAATGTACCCAGAGGAATTTGCTCCCAGAAACCACAAGAAAGCTGATCTGATTGAGCTTTTTATTGATCCCACACTCTGTATCTGACCAGAAGTGGGTTAAAAATATTTCAGTAATGATATTGGCTACTTTTCCTTCACATTACCATTCTTTCATAATCTTTCATTTAAAGAGAATCTAGATTTTCCTTCCAGCTTTGATACCAGATGTCATAGTAATATTTTCATAGCCCTAATGGTGAACAGTAAAAACCACATCCTTCTCCATCTCACGGAACCTCTTCCAAATTACTGGCATGTGAAGAATTCACACTATTCCGCCTGTGCATGTGGCTCTGTGCGTATGTATATGCATGAGTTGGTGTGAACCGAAGGGTGTGTGCAAAAATCACTGGCAGAGCCCATGAGGCATATATTAGGACTTAGATGTTTTTCATTCCATAATGATAGGATTCAAATCCAGCCTTTTCATAGTGCTCTGAGCTAGCCAGAACATGTATCAGAGAAGAAAGAGAGATAGAGAGAGAGAGGTGGATGTCAATCAGTGGAGTTGCTCACCCCTCAGGCAGGTAATGAGTTGGAAAGTCACGATCAAAGCTGATTCTTTTATGTGTGCATTTATGACTAAGCATATCAGCCATGACCTGCTCACTTTTTTTGATATGTAAAATTTGTACAACTGTAGCTGAAAGTTCGAATCTTTTCTTCAAATCTTTTCCCTCCCAATTTATCTTTTATTTCTTTAGCCATTTTCAGTATTTGTCATTGAAGAACTATATTTTACTGCATTTATTTAGCTATTAGTGACAATATCCACAATGCAAAAAAGGAAGACATAAGGCATACAATATTATAGAACAGCAAACCCTCCCACTGATGAACTAGACTTGACAACATAACGCATAACAGACCCCGCACACATATTTATGAGTTATTGACCATCCAAATTCCACACCTATTTTCAACCATGACTAACAGGCTTATGTGGAATCATCACCTTCTGTTGCTATAGAGATCAAAGAAACTGTGGAGAAAAAAAAATCGATGTTTACTCAAGAGTTTTATCTGCAAAGATAAAACCCTCATTATTGTCCATGAGATACACAACAATCAGTCCACATACCAGCGCATGCACATCCATATCACACACATACTCCCACGCACACGTAAACAATCACACACATACAAACACTTTTTCTCTCTCTCTCAGAAATATTCCCATGCCACAGAAAGAGAGAGAAAAAAACTAGTCCATCGCTCCGCCACTATGGCATGAGAGAAAGCCACATTGTGAATTTTCAACCACCATGGCTGTGGCACCAAAACAAACTGCACGGAGGCTCCTTGAGCATCAACAGGGGGTGAAAAAAAGCAACAAAAAAAACGTGTACTTCACAAAGTCAGATCAGAAGTTATTCCCCTAGGCCCCGACACTGCATATCGACTTT
The DNA here is from genome assembly GCF_021347895.1 of Acanthochromis polyacanthus. NCBI lineage: Eukaryota > Metazoa > Chordata > Actinopteri > Pomacentridae > Acanthochromis > Acanthochromis polyacanthus. The sequence goes on from NC_067120.1 coordinate 8,894,516, forward strand.
TTCTCCCAGGCTAAAACATAAATCTTCAATGACCATCTCATCACATGATAATGATAGTTGCGGCTTCTTTTGCTCTGACTTCACTTTATCTTAGAGTACATTATCTGTGTTGGTGCATCTTTGGGCATGTATTGTGTACTTATCTATTGCAGAGATATATGTTGTAAACTACAAACGTTAAATGAATTAATCAAAATAACATCTTCTGACTGTTAAATTAGCTGATAGTGTTGGTACCAACAATAATCTAGCAGTGATTTCTGGCATTATTTGAGAAGAAAGGCCTGTTAAAGTGTGGAAAAAATATCTCCTGTTACACCTGTTTCATTCTAATTCTGCAATGAAGAGAAAGCTAGTTTCAGCTGGTACTGCACTGACTTATTCTGGTCAGTGTGCTTCCCTTTATATTCATGGAGCATAACAGAGCATTTGAATTTGTGCAGCGTAACTATCTGCTGCCAAAGTAAATCAGAAGACACACACGCTAGGTATTTCTTACCTTTGTGGGAGAGCCGTATCCGTGGGTAGATGCTGTGAGCAGCGTGAGGCATGCCCAGCAGAACAAGATACAGCAGCATCAGTGACAGATGCACAGTCCTTACGCGTTCAGCCACCATCATTGAGGCACACATTTTACATTCATCTAGTAAGAAACCATCTAAGTCCACTCAGCATGTGCAACAATTTCTGTGAAAAAAGCAAAAGAAAAGTCCACAGGCTCGATAATGTCTTGCAAACAGCGTTCAACAGGAGAGAGTCTTCGGTATAACAATCCAACAAGAGTCTCCTTGGAGGTGACAGTCCATTTTCTAATGATCACCACAATGTGGCTCAACTAAATGTATCCCTGCAGCCTCTATACAGTCTCTGCTTTCCCCTATAGCAGTCTGCTGAAAGCTGCATCCACCCACTACCTCAGTGGACAGGATAGGGCTTTGGCTATTATCCTTGTTTGGTCTTAGTTACCAGGGAGAAGAGAAGTCCAGTTGCTACATTCACGCCGCAGTGCTCACTGCTCTGTGTCCATATGTCAGTCCGTCTGTCTGTATGCACAGCTTAGATTTACTCTTTTTGATCTGATGAGCCAAAAAAAGTAAAAAAGTAAAAAAATAATAAATCTGATCTATGAATCCCACAAAGGTGTTGGAGGTGTTAATTTGTAAAACCTCAAAGCATGACTCTGTCCCAGCAGGCAGGAAGGCATTCAGGCAGGCAGGCAGGCAGAGCTGAAGCTGAAGCTGCTGTACTGTATCTTCAGTCTATGTTCCTCCTCTTGGGTCCACTGAAGCCAGTCATTCTCTGGACGAGAGCCCAGGCGAAGGCAGAGTGGAAGAGGGGAGGAGTGGTGAGCCTCGTGTCTGGCGTGCGCTCCCTCTGCACTGGGGAAGAAAGTGAAGCTCCCAACTCTGCTCACGCTCCAACAGTCAGGGAGGATCCAAACCTCAGCTCAAACCTCTGTCAGTCAGTCGGGATGGTTTTCTACCGCAGCTACTGATCTGGGCAGAGGCCACCTGCCAAGGTGTGGTGTGAGAGAGTAGAAGCCTGTGTATGTGTGTGTGTGTGTTTGGTAATGTAGGGAGTGTGTATAAGTTAAAAAGGCTGAAAATTGCCTGCTCCTTCTTCTAGACTGTCTTGAGATCTCTTTCTCCCTCCCAGGCAGCTGGATTAAGTGTGCTGTGTCTCCCAGGCAGGCTGTAAGACTTTCCCCTCCTCTAAAGAAATACTGCCTCTCATGTCACTCCACAGACCACCCCCAGCTTCTCCTCTCCCCTTGCTCTCCTCCTCTGCTACCTCCTTTTACTCCCGCTCCCGCTGCATTAATGTGGACCTCATCCAAGGTTAACTGGCACTTCTTTCATTTTCAATTATGTCCCTCTTTGTGCTTGTTTCCATGTGGATAGTCATTATCACTGTTACCATGGATTTCCATGCACAAGATTTCTTTCATTGAGGTTTTCTTCTCCCTGCTCTTCTAATCCCTCTCTCTGTTTATCCTCCTACCCATCTCTCACATTTGTCAGTTCTCTAAAACCTAGTTATTAGTTTGTCTGTGTGTCCTAAAAGCACACTTTGATTTATCAGACTGTGTCTCTTCTCTTTTCTGTTTTTCTTTCTGTTTGACTGCTACTGTATTCTTTCGAAATGAGTGAGTATCTGTTTCTGCTCCCTGCAGTGTTTGTGTTTGTGTTTCTAGCTACAGGTATTCAGGTATTGTCAGTGTTGTGTAAAATATTAATGTTGAACTCATTGGTATGCAGGTTCTTCTTTTGTCCATGTAGCCTTCTGTCTTGTCTCAAGGGCCACAGTTTTCTGATCCTGATTAGCAAACACACATTTAAACACACAAGAAAAAAGAATGTGCACAGCGTGACTCACAAGAAAGTCCCACCGACGTCCATTTACTGGAGCCGAGCGACTTCTGCCTCCCATAAAGCTCATACATCTGGTTTTCTCTATCTCTGTCTCTTTCTTATGGCCTGTGTTGACACCAACATTAAGTCATGCCGATCTGTGCTGAACGCAGAAACATTCCATCAGTCTGCAGAGTAAAAAAGAAAAAAAAAAGTTGTCTTTTATTGTCTTCACATCTGAGTCTGGTTCAAATTGTGGGATGCTGTATTAATTTGCAAAGCAAGGATTTAATGAGAACATTTCCCAGTGGCAATCTTCATTCATAATTGAAATCTCCGCATTGATTAACAGCAAAAACAAAACTGCACCAAACACAAAGCAAACAAATGTTGCTGAATGAATAGAATGAAAATTAAAAAAGGGGAGTTATGCAGAAGAATGATTCAGCAAGAGTGATGCATGGTATGAATGTGTTCCCATCAACAAATAGCAAGCCGATAATTTAGGACACATACAGTGGTATGGATTTGGAAGTGACTGCATTAGGCTGTAGCAGCTGCACCCCCCACCCCACCCCACCCCACCCTCTAGCCCCTGCACCACCCTGGGATCTGATGACTTCAACTCCCACGTTGCACCTGTTCCCTGCCAGAACAGAAGGATATTGTGTGTATGTGGAGGTCTCGTAACGTACACTATCTCTGTTATTCCATCGCCTGGTGCAATTATAGACTCTCATCTGTTGTTCAGAGTGAGACAACTGTTCAACGTCAACTCCCCAGGAGCTGACGCTATCAGACTGACTGTGACACACGGTTTCATCAGTCCAAACGCAGCCACTAATGTAAGAGCATATTTTAGCTGTAGCATCCTGATGAAAGCTCCTCCGGAAGATTTTCATTTCCGATGTTTTAAGCCGCTACCTCTAGATTAATAGCATTTAAAGACGCTAATGCACACAGACCAGTGGGCACCGCATTCCCTCGCCCACATTGGCCCCACAGTGACTAAATGGGTCTCTAATTCCTTCACCCCATCTAATAGCAGTAATCAGTCAGAAATATGCCTCAGACCAGAAACAATAACAGCTCTATTGCTCTCCTCCCCGCTCCTTTTTTAAACTCTCCTCCTTCGGTCTGTTTCCGCTTACTTCCCCTTTTCTTGATTTGTGTGTGTAATTTCAGCCCTTGATGTTTCCATTAGTATGATTCTGCTTGTACCAAGGGCCCTCCCATGCAGCACTCCTGCACATATTAACCACAGCAGCCATACAATCGCTTTCTTACCACCTCCATTGAAATTCTGTCCTCTTACTTGTGTCCCTGGGATTCCACCAATACCTGGAATTTTTATTCAGTAGTGTAATGCACTGCAGCGATACCGGCTCCGCAGTATCTGCACTCTGTAAATGCATCAAATTTCAATGATGCTGAAATTCACGGTCACAGAATTTTAACCCGTATCCTGACACATCACCAAATGTCTTCATACAATAGTTGCTGTTTTTTGAAGCCCGAGTGTGTGAACGTGCGTTTGACTGAGTGCTGATGTCGAACCTTTGTTTGAATAGGCCATGTCCAAATGTCTGGCGGCGTTGCTTTCATGCTCACTGACCACAGAAAATATTTTCATTCTTGGTAATGCTGTGTCAATATGCACCCTGTTCAACAGAAGCTTTTCTCACCTCCTGTTTGACCTGCAGAGACACACATACACACACCTCCTGCCCTCCCATGTAGCACACAGTAAACACACAAGCTCTGTTTTTGTCTCCATGCAGAGTTCTCTAGCTTTATGCATTAAACTGCAAGATGTAAGAGAGGAAAGGAATAAAGAGATTAAAAGCAAGATAAACTTAAATGAGTGAGCATGCATGCATGTATTTATGCATAAAACTGTGTGTATGTTAGTGTATGTCTACTGCTGACCGCCTGCAGAGCTGCCCTCTGCTACAGAGAGGTCATGTCTCTGGTCTCCCGCAGCAACAGACGGAGCACTCTGAGGATCCAGTGTTTCAGAGTCATGATATACTCCAGCCGTTTACACAGGTGGCTATCATATGGCCAGTAAGTGTACACACACACACTACAGAGACATCAGTCACAGTCTGAAGGCAGGTAGCAGCGCTTTTACAATTACACTGTGAGATATAACTTGAATTGGTGGCTAAGTTAAACACACAAATGCTTAACCTGTTTCTGCAGTTTGTATATTCCGTCAGGGAGCTCGAGTTTCAATATGTGTGATACCACGCAGAGAGAGGAAGTCGCTGTTAGCCACAGATGAACGAACTGGGAGAAAATCAAGCGGCTGCCTTTTCTGACTGCAAGCCAGGTGTGTTATGGTTGGCTTAGCTGTGTCTGCTGAGTGCGAGCATTACAGTATAAAACCCACGGTGCACACCTTCACGCATATGAACTCATACTCAGAACCACTTTTAACATATGTCTATAGATAAGTGGAAATAAGTCTGTGCACATTCTGTTACAGCCCATTATTTCCTCACATCTCTCCAACCGAGTGCTGCTAACCCTCAGGTGAGGCGCTAAGTAGGTGCACTTCTCGCTTGAGTGTCTGTGGCACCAAAGTGTGGTAAATAAATTCTCTTGCTGCCAAATATAATGCCAGGAGCCATGATGTGTCATCCCAGCTCAGCTACTATCAATGAAGCTATGTAGCCACTATTTTGGCTGTCCTTGCTTCCTATGAGTCGGCCCTCAGGACATATTTCTTAGTTATAGGCTAATGGGAAAGCCAGTGCTCTGCAGTCACAGATGGTGAAAAGAAGGAATGGCTTACGCCTCTGGAGTGATATGTGGAAGTGACCACCTGGCCTCATGTGTATTCTCATCCATCATCATGGTAACCGTCACATAATCCACCGGTGACTGGGTGAAGGTGTGCCTTTTGGGAATGCATGTGTATTGTGTGCTTGTGTTTATGTGCTTACAGGTGAATGTTGGCAAGATTAAAAAACAGGCACACATGTGGAAGTACCCATTTATCCCCCTGTGCATTGTCATCTTTCATGCTTTGCACAGTGACACAGCTGTATTTATGTGCAAAAGTTTTGGATCGAAAAAACAGGCCACTTTCTTTAATGTAGTCCTGTCTCTGCCTCAGCTCGAAAACACACTCAGCTGTGATTACTGTTGGCAGGCAAAATAGAGATTGATATAATAATAATGGTGAGAAGCATAGACTAAACATCTGCCCTCAGCATGTACTTATGGCTGTTTTTTTCTGCCTCAGTGGTTAGCGTTTTATGCTCACACTGAAATGTCAGACATTTCATTTATCACTAAAACTAAAACACAAGGGTGTATACATGGAAAAGCAGCAAAGGTTTAATCACTGAGGGGAAATGCAGTGTTGTACATTGGCTCAAAACAGACATTATTCCATGCTATGCTGAAAGAAAACCCTGCAGAACAGAACTGGCCTTACTGAAGATGTAAATGCATGTGTTGCTTGATGGTGTGTGTGAGTGCATGACGTATGCGTGTGCCGGACACTGTGCATATGTTTATGCATGCACCTCTGTGTTTATGAAATATGAATAGTAACATGTAAATTGAATCAGTGCTCACTTCCTGCTCCAGGGCAGGACGGCCATCCACCACTGCTACAAAGAAAACGTTGTGGCACTTTGAAATAGCTCAGAAGCTGTAAGAGTCACTTAAAATCCTACATGGACTGAATACCTGCGACCAATAAAGGGCCTCTCCCATGTTTTACCCCAACATTAATTGCTCAATCAATCTGACAAATAAAATCTACTGTGTTAAAAAAGAAACCTCTGTGTGATTGAGAGAGACCGAAACTGAAAACAAAATTAGCTTAATTGGGACCAAATGCTTTGAAAACTAGTACATCCATGAATTAAGAGTATGAGTCACGCTAGGGCTGTATATTCAAGCTGGTATGTCTCTCTTAGTAAATTACAGTCTAGTGTGTTTCCTGCATTTCACCAGATACTTATCAAATCAACATCCTTCTCTAAATTCGGGCCTTGCTTATCAGAAACGGAGGTGTGAGGCAACTCTTCTGTACTAACAAGTCTCACTGTGCTTCAGACACATCCATTGCACACACACGCACAATGACAAGCTGTGTGTGTTCGTCGTTGTCAAACATGATTAAGAACGTGAGTGGGTAGATGAGGATTTGGTGGAGGGTACTGAGCCAGTGCACCAGATGTGTTGTTCATTCTGGCAGAACTATCAGTTAACCCGTTAACCCACACTTTATCACCCTGACTGCTTTAAGTTACACTATCAGTGGCTTGTGTCAGAATCTCCTGTTCATCCATCTGCAGATGTCACTACGTTTACATTTCACCCTCACTCTGATGAATAACCTTTAGCAGTCATTTAGATCAAGGAGGAGACATATTCCAGAGATTTCTAAACAAACTGATATGCTTTATGTGTGGGCATTTTCATGGACATAAATACACACAGATATGAGAATATGTTAGGCAGTATCATAATGTTGGAGAAACAAATCGCCTTTATCTTAAAGCCATACTTTGACATTTGGGGATACCATTATCAGCATTTGTTTAGAGACTGAAAACAGTGGGAATAGTTACTCTGACTGGTTCTAAAGCTCAAAAATAGACCTTATATCTTGTTTAATTTACCTGTTTTACCTTTATTTGCAGGAATGTTGTTACATACAGATGTGAGAGTGGCATGAAGCACATTTTTTTAAATATCAGGCTATTTATTTGAAATCAACACGTGCCTTTCTCGAACTGAAACACCCTGTTTCAGTGGTCTAATAAAGTCCTACATCAATGAAGCCTTACAAATAAAAAAACAAAACAAAACGAACTACCGTATTTCAGACTGACGCCAGTGTGGCAGAAGTGCCAGTAAGGCTTACATCTGCATTTCTGCCTTTTTTCATGCCTCTTTAACCTCCATCAGCTTTGTTTGTCATTCCGCGTGTCTATAATTACTGGACTTACAATTCCACAAAAACCAACAAAGATCCGCTTTGGCATGTGAGGAGAAGACGAGGTAAACATTGGGGTTTTCAGAGTCAATAAAATCAACGCTTTTTGTCAACTGACAAACACTTTTCCTGGAACAAAACACACTTGTTTTGGGTCGCATATCATGAACCGCCAGTGAATACTCATCAGGGAAGTCTCACACAACCGGCATGAACTCTGAACAGTCAATTGTGCGGTGGCTGAGAGAATTTCTTTCCTCCACCACTAATTGGATAATATGACAACAGCACAAAACATATGAGCTATTTTCACATGATCACCACATGAAAAGCTTAGCTAATGGTTAAATTTAGCCACGAAAACACGTCAAAGCTTACACCTGTAAATAAAGCTCCAATTATAGCACTTTTGTGGGAAGTTTTCTCCTCACATTCTGACGGGGATCAATAAATCAAAATGATCAGGAAAACAGCCTCGTTTCAGAAGTGCCTAATGAGCCTTTTCAGCTGTTCGCACCACCTGCATTTTAACAACCAGCCACATCTGTGAGGGGTGCATGTCGACTTTTTACTGTACTTTGTGCCTGACATGACTTGGCTGCTCTAACAAGATAATTCCCCACTGGAATTTAATAAAATACATAACTCTATATACCTGTCAATAAGACACGCATGAGTCCTTCTGCTCCTGAAAATGCAAACTGCAGCAAGAAAACGATTTCGTCCAAGAACTCATAAATTTTAACATCCAATGATTTCTTTTTTAACTTTTCCTAATACGAAACGGTTCTTTGTCAACACATAAAGTTTTGTTTGCAAAATATGTTTTACAGATAGTCCATTTAATCACATATAAACTGAGAATATGACAAGTAGATGCATAAATGATTTTCTCTGTAATGTATGTGTGACATCGCTATCTGTGTTGATGAAGATGAATTTTGGGATTAAATGTTTATGTTTCCTTATTTCCAATTTATCATAAACAGTTTTTTTTTCACATGTGGGAAACTGTGCAACCCAGTGATGGGTGACTGGAGGGAGCAGCAGTGGAGAGGGGGATTTATTTGTATGTTCTTCCAACTGCAGATAACATTAGTCAAGGTTTTAAAATGACGTTACATTTGGAAAAATACTTTGCTCGTGATTTTATTAATATTTTTGAAAGGCTCTGTTGCTTTCAAATGAGGAGTTCTTGTAATATTAAATAGGATTTGGGAGCTGGTTTCCACCCAGAATGACACAAAGCTAAGCCCCCCTGCAGGGTGATGTGTTCCAGGAGTTCCAGTTAAACCCCTCTGAAGCAAACCTCAATCAGTTACAGATTAGAAGTGTGGAAGGGAGCAGCCAGACACATGGCAGGCTACCGAGACATATTTCTGTGGATGAATTGACCTCTGCTCTTTGTTGCGCCTCTGACCCATCTCGGGGTCAGTTAAGGTCAAGCCAGAGGCCTCATTCACCCATTGTCTGATCCGATCTCATCAGCTCCTTTCAGCAGCTTTCATGCTTTTGTTTTCATCACCTCTGTCATGCTTTCAGACTGATTTCTACTTTTGCCCAGCAGCATTTGCCTTGAAGACTTTGATCATCTTTTGTTCTTCTTATCAGATTCTGTTTTTTTTTTGTTTTTTCTTCTTCCCCACATTCCACTAACACAAAGTCTACCAACAAATTTCGCCAAAATCATGTGCAAATGAGAACTGGAAAGTAGATTTCCAGCTAACCCTCGTCCGCATCGCCGATCATCAATCTTACTATGCCTTAGTGGTTAAACACTCACGCTTGCTTTGTCATCTAGATTCACCCAAACTCGTGTTCTTGCCAGTAGTAATATTGGCCTGTCTAGACAATAACAGAACATGTGCATTGATTTACTGCCATGTATATCGTTGCCACTGGATAAACAGTTCAGGAAGCTTGCAAACACACTTAGCATGCTTTGCCATTCATGGTGACACATATTTCAGCGTAATTGTAGGTTGGAAAGTGAACTAGATGAGTCAAGTGTGAATGGCAAAGGAATAAATAGACTTGACTCGTCTTTTGTTTGCTCTGTATTCAGCTGGTGTCTGATTCAAATTGGAGTTTTGTGCTTCTGAGTTGTCACAGTTGTGGGGGCAGCACTTAAGATGCCCACAGTTTACAGTGTAATTAAGTTGTACTACGAGAACGCAATAAAACACTTCATATTTAGAGTTATATTGAGATTAGCTCCCGAAAAATGTTTTATAGTTCGACATGTCACAAAAGGTTAGCCATTGCAAATATATGTGGTGCAAGTGTGTGTGTGTATATATGGACCTGTTTGTCTCTTTCAACTATTGCACAGAAGAATTCCTATTTATTTCATCTGAATATTAACTATCTGAAACTATCTGGGGGGGAAAGTGCTTATATTTCACAATAAAAGTCATTCTAAACTTAATTTATGGCAAAACATATAGCATGAGAATCTGTGAAATCAACAGATGTTTGTTTCACAAGAGTCCCATAAGAGTGACTGCATTACTCTACGTGACACTCATAAAGACAACATTAGATCAAGTCTTTTCCATATCGGAAATGAGCTAACGGTCTTGTCATACCTCGAGTCTAATCCTCTCGTGCCGTTCTGTCACTCATAGCAAAAAGGCACTCAAAGTTTCTGCCAGCTTTATTGCACTCCACCAGCACTACTGCTGCCAAACTGTCACAGCTGCCACAGTTAAATACTGTGTCCTCTACTTTACCCGGGGCAAAGTATGTGCATCTATATGCTAACACACAGTTAGCACGCTAGCAAAGAGCAGCACACACAAACCCGATCATGTTTTAAAATTATCCATTAGTGACCTTGTAACCCCTCAACCTCAGCCATCATCTTCTAAATGAGGTTTTTCAAAAAATAAGTTTATAAAATAAGTTTATACCACCCTGACATGTGTGCTCCTCCCACTTGCATTGATTCTATGACGATGACAAGGACGCTGCAAGAAATCCACAACCCTTTGATGAAGTGACAGCAAGGGGGAAAAATGATTATTACCTCATTCAGAAAGCATGGTGATGTGCCATATTCTGCTATGAGGTTGGACAACTGAGGTTTGTCATATTGACAGGCTGGCTAATGGACTGGATGCCACCAGGGTCATGCTTTGGTTGAGTAGATGTCAAATGTGTTGTGGCTGAGTGGCTTGTATTTGGGTAACTCAGCCTTTCCCACAGTTCCCAGCTGTGTGGCATCACCTCCTTTAGGAAAACGGCTGAAACATTGGCGGTATTCCTTTGGATTGGCTTGCAATCCAAAAATAAGACAGTATGTATGTATATGTTATAGCTTGCCAAATCATCTACCTTCTGAAATTTCCATAAATCTTCTGGCGTGTTGTCTCTGAAGGTGACCCAGAACAGACCAGCTGGAACACACCTGTGATCAGTGCATGTGTGTACATGTTTCCAGTGGAGTCCTACTGGGTCTAGTGAAGCATCAGCCCAGGGTAGCATCACAAGTGTAAAATAAATGACTCTCTTTGTTCTATTTCATATTCCCAAGCCCCCAGATAGGAGAGACTACACCGATGTCTTTTTTTTCCCCACAGCTACAGTAAACGATGCATCAACCGTAAAAGATGATGACTGTCTGAGGAAAAGAGTCTCATGTTTGGTGTCTGCATTGCTAACATGTGCTCTTACTCAACTCAAAGCACCTTTTGTGGGAAAGATGAGTTTCGCATAATGATCCAGACAAGGTGATTAATCACACGCTCTCTCTCTCTCCAGTTATCCGATTTCTACAGTGCATGCTTGTCAGATTTATTTTTCTCCTCTTGAATTGAGTCAAATTGGATTTAATACTGACAAATGCTCTCCAAAAACACACTGAAAGTACTGGAGCATTTTCAGTACAAGAGCAGCAGCAAGATTATTAACTTGTCCCTATTTTCTGTATTCCTTCTCTCCTGTTCTGTCAGTCATATATCAGTTTTTCCACTGGGTGTAGTGGTCCTTTGTGTGAGTGTCAGGGCGGTCCTTCTCACTCATCCATGGCCTTTGGCTGGGAGTCAAAGGGAGTTTCTAATTTCCATCACGCTGAGGGGAATGTTGGAACTGAACAGAGGTCCCCTCAGCCACCGGAGGGCAGTCAAACACTGTGTTACTGGTATGGCTGCAATACCATGAGTAATCCTGTCACGTACTATTTGTGAAAAGCACTGCATACTCATCTTAATAAGACTTAATGGCAACATGTCCAAATTGTGCATTATATAGAGGAATTTCTTTCATAAGGATACAATAAAGGATGCACTTGGCTATTTGTGGTTTACAAGGCTGTCGCTGCCAAAATCTAATCTAATGTACCTCTAATCTAATAATCCAATGCTGTACTTCTTGTTTACAGTATGATACAGTATTGCTTTTTATGTATACACTTAAGTTCACCCTTCCATACCAAAGCAGGTTCACATTACCAGACCGTATTCCTGACCCACAGTTAACTTTGGTTTATTTATTTTTTACACAGCCACACAGGTAGACCCACGAATGCACTCAGATAACTTAAAGAAATGTGTTCTAATAACAGTAGTGGCACAGTGGCTGCTTTCAAATGTCCAAGGGCATCTATCACTTTTCACATGAAAGTGTGTGTTCTCCCCATTCAACACTAGAACCTCACCTTTGACGTGTGTATGAGACTATTTGGACTGAAGCACATGAGGCCCCATAGCAGCACTTGAAATGACTACAGAGGTCAAAGTCAAAGCCCAGGTGAGACATACACTGCCTGACCTTTGACCTTGGACTGAAAGTGTCAACAGAAACTCAGGTATCATAATAGTAAGAAGTATGCTGTGTTTTTCATTGTGAGCCTCAGGGCTGCCATATTTATGCTAAACACATATGCTGTAGAAACAGATGGAAAATGTGAAATCACTTTTTCCACCTATTAATAAATATGTGTTAGAACCACCAGAGGGCAGTAGTACAGCAAAGTTGATATTTTATTGCAGGACTTACTAAGACAGAGTTCTGTCAAACCCTTGAGAATGGATTTTTGGTATTTCTTTATACTGATTCTGTTTGAGTTGCTGACATAGGAAGCCAAGTTCAAATGTTATTTTAAACACCAGCTGCTGTCAGTATGCAAATAACAGCTTGGCGTCAGTAAGAGAATGTGGGGATCTCATGTATTATTCAAACCACGTCGCCCATCAAGGTCTTAATATCAACTTACAGTAATTCCTCTACTGCCTGAGGCACACCGTAGTACATGGCTTCATTTCCAGCAGCCAGTAGAAGAGACACTTGGGCTGTCTCGTTAAATCACATTGATTTTTAATATATTTATCCGTCATGTTAATCGCTTCTGCTGGTTAAATCACTAATTAGCCAACTTTTGCTGTCAGTACACAGCTCTTGTCAAGGTGGAGAAAAGACAAGTAATAAATCCTAATATTAAGGATAAGTTGTACAAGTTATTAAAAGTTTTCCTCATTAATATGGAAATATAGACAGCGAGGTGATCAAAAATCTAATCTGATAATCTACGCTGCAGGAATTCGCTATATACCATGATAGCAGCAAGACATATTAAAAACAGATTTAATGAAGGCAGCACTTTATGAAGACACATTTATTAGATCAGTAGAATACATCACCACCATCATCATCATCATGCCAAAAAGCAGCAACAGCAGCACTTCATTTCCTCACTTCCAAGACAGGTCCCCTACATTTTATGATGATCTCATCATAATCCACAACTCTGGTGTTCAACTTGTTTCATTAGCCAAAAATCTCTTAAGGCCGGCTTCAACTGTTTCTCATCTTCCTTTGTAATGATTTCCACAAAGTAGATGAAGCTTGCAAACACTCATTACACAAGATTATCTGACATACGGTCGTGTTTCAAAGTGGTCTGTGGACGTTGCGATCCATCGAGAGATCCTGTTTAGTTCTTATTTATATCAAGTATACAGTTTAGAGTCCTAACAGAAATAGTATGTACATCTTTGAAATAGTAACTATTGTGTACTGCAGAAGCAAACAACATCTTAACGGTGACAACATCAGACTAGTATATTATCGCCATAGCAAAACAGGAACACTACAATAGTATTCACATGCACTAGTACGTAGTGTCATATTTGTCAAACATAGACCATACTATTTATATTTACATGATGTTCACAGCTACATTCCAGGTTTGTGTTTGTGTGTGCATTGTTTAATAAAATGATGTTGTACTCTGGAAAAACTATCCATTTATTATCTATACACCGCTTAACCCTCATTAGGGTTGCAGGAGGGCTGGAGCCTATCCCAGCTGACTCGGGCGAAGGCAGGGGACACCCTGGACAGGTCGCCAGTCTGTCACAAGGCTACATGTAGAGACAAACAATCACACTCGCATTCTATGATTAATTTCGAGTTACCAATTAACCTCAGCATGTTTTTGGACTGTGGGAGAAAACCGGAGTACCCAGAGAAAACACACATGCACAGGGAGAACATGCAAACTCCATGCAGAAAGATCCCCTGAAGGCCGGGATGCAAACTGGGGATCTTCTAGCTGCAAGGCAACAGTGCTAACCACCAAAAACCACTGTGCAGCCTGGGAAAAACTACAGTTTTTTTTGTTGTTTTTTTTAATGTTACATGCAGTGAAATGAAGCTGTCACAATGCACTGCCTGTGAAGAATATGGATATGAGGCATTAAATGTGGAAGAAAAATACAGTATGTATACTGGCTTATTGCTCAGTGTATTTGATATGTAATGCAGGTGATGTTGACCAAAACTGATAAATAACGTCCAGTCTTACTACAGTATTTGTGATAATACAGTTTTTTTTTCTTTTTTTTTTAACGAGATTGGTCCTGAAAATCAAATTAATAAAAACCAAATGATGCTTTGCAAAAAGAAAAAGTCTGCACATCAAAAAATATTTTCATAATGTACAGAGCTGTATATCAATAAATACACAAGTAGTGGAAACAAATCGCTTACAAAGTATAATTAAATAAACACGGAAGAACTCTGACATTTTGCGCACGGATATGATGCAGCTGGCAGACCTCCATATAAAGTGACACTATACTTATAAATGTTGAGACTAGAAAGATGATGATTAACAAAAAAATATATGACAACGTAAACAAAAAAATCTAGCCTCTCTTTGTTTGGGAAGCTTATCTAGGGTATAGACACATGGACTAGTACAAAATCTCCCTGTTTTTGACTTTTTCTTAAATACATTTGTGTTCTGGGTAAAACAACATGAAGCTACTAGAAGACTGCAAGCCATTCCCTTTAGTACGAGGAGACATTGTAGAATACAATATTTACACATCATAGTTACATAATTAGATTTGTTGATCAAATAATGAGTGTTCCTCCTAGTTTCTTGCAGTGCTCGGGCATTTATATTTCTCCTGTTGACTGAATTACCCAGTAATACTACCAAAAAATGATCATATTCCATAGTGTCCTTTTCATCAGCTTCGCTTATTTTGCTGTTGTGATTCCACTGCAGGTCAGTTTATTCTTCAGACTGTTTTAACAGAATCTCATCCACATTTCATAATTATGTCATAGAAAAGACATGTTCACGTCTTTTTAGGTACTCATCTGCACACTGACAAAGACAGCTAACTAACATGCCATGACAATGCCATTGCCACAGCCATCGCCACAAAGAGTCAGTCATGTCTGTAGTGTGGGTAAATGCATCCAGTTCTTGTGCTGGCTGACACTGTCCCTCTGTAGAGTTCAGGGCCACAGAGGCCAGCTGAGATAATATGCTTCAATGGACTGGGGTGATACAACATCCTGTTTCCTGCAGTCCTCCGCACTGGCGTTCTGTAAACATGGCTGCCCACGCACAGAACACACCAGCTGGCAGACCAGGGTCGCATTTTGCAGCTTTACTTTTCTATCCAGTCTTTGTGGAAGAAGTCTGTATCTCAGAACGAACGATGAAAAACATGATAAGTTAATCAGGTTTATAGAATGGGTGTGGTTTCAAGTCTCAGTGTTAAAAGTCAAGCTTTGTAGGTCAGACACTGCGGGGAGCCCTCTCCAGTTCATGGGTCCTGCGGTTGCGTCCCTTCTGCCTCTCCTGCAGGTGTTTCCACTTGGCCGCCAGCCCCTGAGCATGCATGTGGTTGTGAGGGTTCATCACAACCTTCTGCTGCTGCTGCTGCTGGTGTAGTTGTACTTGCTGCACCAGGTGAGCTTTCTGCTTCCTGTGCTTCCTCTCCCTTTTCCAAACCTGCTCGCAGAACTCGTCCACGCTATTCAAGGTCGGGTGATTGACCAAAGACAGGAAGTCTCTGTACCAAAGCTTTTGATTGGGGGTTTCTCTTGGTGAGGAAAAGTCCTGGGAGGGGATGCTGGCTGCTGCCTCTTCATCACGATGCAGAAGATCCTCCAGGCGGTCCGTGTCGATGACCTCCAAGTTAACCTTTAGAACCGTCTGCATGAAGCCGTGTTCCACCGCCTGGCACAGGTAAATGCCTGAATCCTTCTTGTTCAGAGTACGAATCAGGAGGCCCTGGTCCGTGCGGATGAAACGTTCGTCTGATTTGATCTGCAGAGTGAGAAAATTGGAGGCGATGGAGACAGAGTGAAGGACAAAGAGATAAAGACAGAAAAGAAATGAGATTCAGCACATCAAAATAAGCTATTATGATATCTTGTTGCTCAAAAATCTGATATGCTATGGTGCACTTTTCTGTTTTAATTACAATAAATTTATCTCACTTGAGACAACTATAGCACTGAATATAAATAAAATATGATACTCAACTGTCTAGTGCAATGTCTTCTTATTAAGAAGTACATTCACTGCAGACAGATCTGTATCTAAGTTTATTTCAACAAAACAGATTAGGTTTGTGCTGAGGTGGTGCCAACCTCTTGTTTGCGGTCATCGGCGGAGTGTTGATACTGCCAGTACGTCATGGCTCTCTGGGACTTGGGGCTACACTCAAGGAAGGTGCTGCTATTCTCCACCCCATACACCGTCTTATCCACGAGGGTCGTCTGTCCACTGAGTTCATCTAGAAAAATTAGTCAAATCCAAATTAGCTGCATGAAGTTGTTAAAGTAAATTTCTGGTATCTGACATTTCTGGTTGTGGCTGTGATGGAATGCTGAGTGCAGTCATTTATTTTACAGGGAAAGATTAGAAACAGCTCTATAAAGCCAGTCTTTGTGACTTTCAAAACCTTCTGTTTTTGTACTTTTCTCTGTGACAAAAAAAAAAAAACAGCAACAAAAAAAACATTCTCTGATTACTGCCTGTGTTCGGGGACTGCATTTCACATTATTTTGTCACAAAATGCT
Source organism: Acanthochromis polyacanthus (assembly GCF_021347895.1). NCBI lineage: Eukaryota > Metazoa > Chordata > Actinopteri > Pomacentridae > Acanthochromis > Acanthochromis polyacanthus. The sequence continues at coordinate 8,911,160 of NC_067120.1, forward strand.
GTCTCTTTTCTTATCACATTTAATCATGCACTGAACAGGCAGTTCCCACCACAGTGGCAGCCACCGGCAAGAGATGGCCTGTGAGTCGAGCTTTCGCAATGCTTTGTAGAGTTTTCGTGCGGTTTGATCTTATCTTATTGTGTATTTAGTAATTCAAACTCCAGTGAAGTCCAGTATATATTACAGAATTTTCTCAAAACACTTACATTTAGGCTTGTATATGAGATCTTTTTGCCAAAACGTGCAATTAAAAGTGGTGTCGCCTTTGCTATGTTGCCTTTGCTATAATAGTGGCAACAGGTAATATTTTTTGTTTCTCTGAACTCTCTCAAATTTCCAGCATTTTTCTTTTGTCTTTTTCAGTTAAATGACAAAAAAAAAAAAAAAAAAACGTAATTAAACACTCGAGTGAGTGTATTAGACCACAGTCGGAGTCCTGTTTTTGGACTAAAGCCACTGACGGGGGAGCAGACCGGAGGGCTTGGCGACAGAGAGGAGGCTTGGAGGAATCTTGACCATGTTAATTATAAGCTTCACATGGACCGACCCTAATCTTCACACCACCAGAAAACACATAAAACTCGCAAATACAACGCCACACACATTCAGCTGGCTTCTCTACTCTTTTGATCATGTCAGGAATGGCCAGCAGCTGCTTTGAGACCATTCAAAGCCACTGAAAACAGACATGCTGCGATTTGTTATTTGCTTCAGCGAACCATTTGGAGTTTCAATGTCTGAAACCCAATTAGCACACATATTTTGTTGCACATTGCCTGGATTGTATCACAGTTTGTGAAAAACATTTCTTTTTTTCCTGCAAATGTACCATGGTGTTGCAGATCTGAGCACTGTGTGAGTGGGTCTCCGTTCCTGATGTCTTGCCTCCTTGTTCTCCTGCAGAAACACAAATATAACACCTTCATGAGTCAGCAGAGACTTTGAACATGTGTGTGTGTGTGTCTGTGTGTGAGTGAGAGACAAAAATATAGATGTTCAGTGAGTTTCTGTGTGTGTAGGTGAGTATTTGAATGAGGTTTTGATATGCAGCAGTAGTGGAGGCCAACACAAACAGATAAACAGCAGGCAGCTCATAGCTCTGTAGAAAATCTTTAATTACAGGGTGTGTTTGACAGAGGAATCCAAAATTAAATCAATCACTCCAGCCTGTCATCTCTCTGGGTTACAGATACAGAAGAGATGGAGTTTCATGTTTAGTGTCAAACATTACCCCGAGGATATTTTCTATAAACAATAACTGAAGCAGCTATGGAGACACCAAAGCAAACTGGTAATTTCTCCCCCGTCTGCCTTCCATTGTTGTAACCCAGAGCCTGTGTGCCGATAATTGGAGGTAAGAGCTTTCTCGGTGCTGGTTTAGTTCTGAGTGTAGGGCTCTAGAGTCCAACTAACAGTGAGAACAGGATCCTGTGCAGCTAGCGTTTAAATCAATAAGCCCCATGAAGCCGTGAGTGGGAGGCTGCACACAAAGCACACACACACACACACACACACACACACCATCAGCCCCCTACTATAACCACACTACCACTGAACCTCTAACACCTCCCTCACCCCTGGTTCACCCAGGCAGCCTCCAGACATCGCTGACATTGGTTCTCATTTACAGTAAACACATGAGGCAGATTATATTTCTAGCTTTCTGGTAGAAACACGAACCTATACCTTTAGGGGGGGTTGGCAAATAAACAAAGCCTTCACTATAAGTGTGCCTCAGCTCCAGCGCAAAATTTCAGCCTGGCTGCATATGTCCTCAATCTGGGCGTGAAAACCCTTTTATACAGTATAATCAGGTTTGATCCCCTCAGATACAGCACAGGCAGTGTGTTAAACATACATAATTCTTAAATAAGCTTCGTCCTGACATGCAATCTACTCTTGGGGTGTTTAAATCTAAAGCATGTTGGTCAAATGAACATATATTGATTTTTGTGTTGAAAATATTTACATTAAGCTATATTTGAAGTCAAAGTGCTAATTGTGCATTTGTGTTGCGTTTCGCTTCAAGATTCGACCAGATGTGTTTAAATATCAGTTATTGGAGATATAATAGGCATTGTAAGCCAGCTTTAAAACTTGCTCAAACATTTAAAGCTGCTGTGAACAAGACGTTAAGCAGCTTCAAAAACTAAGTGACAGGATGGCAACACGACAAGTACGAACACGGAGTCTGCATTCACTACCTCTTAGCCATGGGAAAGTATCGAGAACATTCTGTGCCATCCCATGCGCAATAAGGGTCCCTTGCCAGGCAGCATTCAGCGCAGGCCTTCCCATAAACCTCACACCGGTGCAGAGGCATCTGAGACACACCGATGTTTGAGCCCAGGTACAGTTGTTGCTGAAAAGAGAAAGATTTTATTAATATAAAGATATTCAGATTTCTGATGTTATAGAAGTGACAGTTTAGATTTTAGTTTTGGCGGCATAACATGCTTTAAATAACAGCTATGTTTGTTTCAGATTACAAGTCAGATATGTGGACATTTTTACTACAGGTGCTCCACTCCCTCCTACCTGTCAATTAACGGACTCGTCTTTTCTCTCCCTGGCATTTAAAACTGTTGCTCAAAAGTCAACAATTGAGATCTTTGTGTGATAACACGTCGGTTCATCTCAAAGTGTTTAAATAGAGTAGACAAACGTGCCTTTGTTCCCTCTTTCTGCCCCTAAGCAAGGTGTGTCACCTATAAGAAAAAATTTTCTCAGGCACGTTTTCGAGAAACACATGGTGGAAACAGTTGTCATTTGTAAAAAATGTTTCTATTGTATATCATTTCTGCACATTTCTCTGCACTGAAATCCAGTAAACTTCTCTTTAGCCTTCACTGCACTTGTGCATAATTTTTTTGTGACTACACTGATTGCAGTGTTTTGCTCCATTACATGTCGCTATAGCTAATAGAAAGATAACCTGAATTAGGAAAGTCACGGATTACAGCAGCCAGCTCAACAATAACACAACAACAATAGATGATGGTACTTATGTTTAATCACATTTAGTGCTTCAGTGCATACCTGTTTTGTTGAAAGTGCCATGGCTGTAATGGCTGTTGGCTCCTGTAGCAAATAAAACAGAAAATCTCAATTATACCACACATTCTTATGGTTTCTACAGTCTCCTTAAGAAATGATATTAGGGATGCTAGAATAACTTACTCTGAAGACTGTCATTTCTTCTAATAGGACTTCCTCTAAGTCATGCCAGGAGCCTCTGGGGATGGACACCACTTTCAGAATTGTTCCCATATCTAGGACACAATTAAAGCACACATCTTGAGTTAATACTACTCTATGGTGTCTACTCACTCATTTTGTCTCTTAATTAGTCCACCAATCATTTATTCTGCGCTTCAGTTTAATACATGTGTATTATTTATCCAATTCCATTTGTTATTTGTGTATGTAATTGTATACCTGTGCCTATAAACATAACGTCATATTGGCCGTCTTCTGCTTCTACTTTATCCACCACTATCTGAGTGAACTGATAATCCACATCTGTTTTGACAATGATGGGTCGATTGTTAATAGGGTAGACAGGATTAAACATGGCTGGATGGCTCCTGGCAAAAGTTACGACTTCATCAGGGAGGTCCTTGGTTGTGTCAAATCCACCAAATGTCTTGCTTGGACACTGGAGAAAAAAGGTCATTTTAACTGTTACAGTAGGACATAAAAGAGCACCGAACTCAGTTTATAATGCACATGTTAAGCTCATACTCCTGTAAAGAGCATACTGTACTCACTGTTCCAGGCCGTGGATAGGGAACACGTCCTTGGAAGGGCACCCACTGATAGTTGGGTCCATCTCTGTGAGCATATGGACCCAGAAACACTCTCCTGATGTCTGTCATGCTGTACATACACACAGCTGAGCCTTTGAAGATGTTGCTAATGAAAGGAATGATAAAAACAGGGTTTATTCTTGATGAAAACGCAAAAGATGCAATCAAGGGATTTGGACAAAACTACTCCAATGTCATGACAGTACCTGGAAGTTGTAAATACGCCGTAGATGATCGGGCTCTTAGGATCCTTGGTGCTCATGAGGAAAACATCCTCTGAAAGTCAAAGAGAAGGCAGTATATATTAGACACAGTAGTTTCCACTGAAAAGGTAGCATTTCATCTTCGGGAAATGATGTGCGAAGCAGCACGTGCAGTCACTCACGTAGTTCATCAAAGTGTGTGTCTATCCCATTGCTGCCAGGCACCGAGCAAATAAGCCGAGCTTTCAGGAAGGTGGTCCACTTATTTACCAGACTCCTGTGACCTCCCAGGTCATTCTGTTGGACAGATCACATGTAGAAGCTCATTTGTTTGAAGATTGCAGAACTACTGAGACAATTATCACATATTTTTCCATTCCAGTTACATTCACCGGTTTTATATGCCAGTGCCATAGTATTTTAAAAACACATTCTTTTAGTTTGTGCATTTGAGTGAAGCCTTCGGTGAAAAAATGCATTCAGTGGATGCTGATGGAGGACTGAGAATATTACCCTGTAGCTGAATGATGTGAGCATGCGATCCATTTACCCTTACTGATACTGTCATTTTCACCTTACACCTCTTAAAGCATACTATAGACACAATGTTACATTCATAACACAAAGCAGACATGGAGAGAAGTGAGAAAGCCCTTCAGATTTTGCCCACTGTCACTGTGGTCATCCTGGAACTTGTAAAGTATGCAAAGATGTGCCTTATGAGGACAAGGAACTTTCAGAAACCTCCAGTTTAGAAGTTATGTAAACACACACGCTCCTCACAAAGCTACAGTAGATGTAGCCAATGCATCAGGAACTAATACTGTCATGACAACACACATACATGCCATAGTGAATGATGTGTATTTGTTGGATCTGGGACAGTGGATTTAATGAAGACACTGAACATTCTGAATCATCTTTCTTTACACTAGGCATATTTCAAACTTAGAAACATTGTTTTGATACACTGTCAGCTCCCCTTATATGATATACTACTCTCATATTGCCACACCTATCTCTGCAACACTGCCTCAGTGTTGGAGAACAGGCTGGCTGCACATCATTATCATTCAGCTTTAGGGGAAAAAATGCTCCATCTTGTGTGTATTTCTTTAAACTAATCACAATTGTCTTGGATGGTGCTGAGCCCAGGATGCAGTGATGTTGCCCCTGCAAAATAGTGCTACTTTGGTGGCAAAATAAAATTGCAAATTCACTGAGAGAACCATTTGGACATGCCTTATAAATCGATACAAATCCTCTGCAAAACCTTTTTCTGCCATTTTCAAGTTCCAGAGGATTTTAAAAGCGGTCAAATCCAGAAGGAAGCAGTGACAAATGCCAGATTTTGAGCTTAAGTCTGCATTCCATGAGTCAGAGTAATGATGTACTCCAGAAAGCTTATTCAAATCACAATAAGAAGATTTTATTGTTGAAGATATAGACAAAATTTGAAAATGCTTTCTCCTAATCCTTTAACAGAAGAATCACTTTTGCGTTGTTAAAATGCATTTTCTTTGTTAAAAACTGGATTTTTAGATGCTGTGCAGAACGAAGACTGTCGTATCATATTGTATGCGTTTCAGTACACATCCAAATAATGTGTGACTGTGTGCCTCTCAGAATATAGCACACAAACACAGATGCACAAAGTGCTGGCTCATAAAACTTAGTGGTGATTTACGACAGTAAATTAAAATGTGTCCAAGTATGCATAGGCCAAATTAATACCACATCATCCATAATGGATGGCTTGTCTTGTGTTGAGGACAGCAGATTCCTGACATTCTGGGTAATCAGGCTGTTAGGAAGGAGGCACGATATGCAGCTAAATGGAAGGCTGAGGCTGGACATCAGTCACTGATCTACAGTCAGCTTACTGAATGCCTGCCTAATGAATAAGAATAGGATTTGGAACATGAAATCTGACACAAAGCCAGTGGTTTAACATAAACATCCCCTGGAGCAGAAGGGTGTAGCAAACCCAATCAGTGCCAAAGCCTGGCATTAGGACGACAGTGCTGCCATTCATGGTGTCTTTCCCTCTCAGGTTCAAGCGACATTTAACATTTCTCTCAGGTTTCTGTCTTCGGGGGCGATCGTACCACACACAACAAAGCCCACTCTTCTCCAGGCTAAAAATAATCACAAATAACAGCTCGTGAAAGCTGCCATTATGAAAGCCACTCAGACGCCCGTCAAGTGTTTTTCCAGATACAGAAGCTATTTCACAAAATGTCGCTGTGAGGGTATGTGTATCTTTGTCTCTCACCTATTGTGTATGTCTGAATATTCCTGTGTGAGGGCCAGTCTGTGTGTCCATGCATATGTGCGTACCTTGCAGAGTTGCCCAATGCGAGCATGTGTGGCCTTTCCTGCATGTTCTCCATCCATAGCATTCTCTCTGAAGAACAGGTAGATTTTGTCATCTTCTGGGTTGTCACTCTCTGGGATCAGATGAACACCCAAAAATCTGGGATCTGCAAGACACACCCAGACATCAGTGAATCCAAGTTTATAACAAAGCAAAAATGTAACTATTGTTCCACTGTAAAAAATATATATAGCTAATAAAAGCATTTATAACTAAAAATCTAAGAAATAGGTAAAGAGAAGAACAGTAAAGACAGCAAAAGCTCTGTATCCTTTCATTTCTAAACAGGCTTTGGAAATATGCAATAAAAATACTTGTTAGCTTGAGAGCCTTAAAGTAACTATATAGTGATAACATTTCAGACTTTTACTCAGGGGCTTTACTGTATAGAGCTGTGTTAGGTAATAACAAATGTTTTTTATTGAATCCTAAATTCCATGGGAGAGAGGCCAACAAATGAATAATGCGTTTCTTGCACTTTGTTTGGACTACAATATTTTGAGGGATGTGCAGACAAGCTACAGCTCCTTGGCTGAAGCAGGAGAATAATGAACTTCAATAATATACAGCGGAAAGAACAAGAAAGCCCTTTGGAATGACCTGCATTCATGTATAAAGTTGCCTTGAAATATGGCCAGAGTTTCATTTAAGTTACAAGCTGTGTTGTAAATTATGGTAACAATATATTTGAAATAATAACACAGACATTATTATTGAATTATTATTGTTCTCTATCATATTGAGCCACCATCTATCACGGCCCAGATGAACGTTTAGAATTAATTTGCTGAGATCATTGTCTTTAACAGGCAAGTGCAGCTAAGTATCATCTGCAAAAAAGTGTATAATTACATTAAAACTATTAATCTTAAGACCTAACAGTACCAAACAATAGAAATAAGAAGAGACCTCTGTGGAACTGTATAGATCAGAATAGCAGCATTAGATATGATGTCACTGGTATCACAAGTTTTTCAGTTTAACGAGTAGTTTTCTTTAATAAACAGGATGTAAAACCACAAACGGCAGATCCAGTTTGATTAATTCACTGTCCTAACATGTCCCTGAGGAACCCAGTGAACATCTATCATCAAATGTGTTGAAAGCTGCGCTCAGATCCAACAAAAACAAAACTAAGATTTGAAAGTCAGCTTGCAAAGTTAAAGATGCTAGAAGTACTGCATAATGAAAACAATGAGTGGCATTGCTTGTCTCTCTCACCATTTAGCCACCGGGAGTCATGTTGCTCTGTCCTTATTGGGTGATGCTTGCCGAGAGTGCGAAAGATGGCAAAGTCCCGCCCCATGAAGTCCGCTGATGTCCCAGCATACAGCTCCCCATCTGAGAGAAGGGGGAAGAAAATGTGTTAGCATAGTAATGCCAGATGAGAAAACAGTCTTCAGTGATTTTTCCCCAGGTGATGAAGGTGTAAAAGTCAGAGGAATTGTTCAGGGGGCTTAGCAGTACAGGTAGACTTCGAGCTCTGAGAGAACACAGGCGGTGACAGACGTGATGAACATCAGGGGTGTGAAATCGACATTAACACAGTAGAGGGGGCTGAGAGGGGAAGCGAGGGGAGGATGAACGGATGGTGGGTCAGATGAGAAGGGACAGGACAGAGGTGTGAGACAGGGGGAGTACATAATAATGCTGGTGAGAAAACAGAGAGAAAAGAGAGAGGAGATGAGGGGTGATGGGCTGGAAAATGGCCATCTGCTAGGTTAAACGGTGTGATATAACACAATGTGACTGGCAATAATTGGGGGTAGAGAGAAAAGGCATGCTCGCACGGCCCTGCTTTATTTGCCAAAAAATTGAGATTTAGTGCAAAGAAAAGTCACTAAAGTGTCATCTACTACACACACCTACCACTTAAAGGGGGGTATAGTCAGATTGAAATAGAGTTTACAGTCTTGCCAATGAGGGCTTCCCAGTGTGTAAAAGCAGGTTCACTTGTAATGAATGACAGGAATGACCATGTACCGTTATTCACACTGACTTTACACCCTATATATCTGCTGCAATGAAAGAGCAAGGCGGAGGGTGTTTCTGGATTCACACGGATTTATATGACTTTACTCAAAGACACACAAGACCGGCAGAGTGTATCCGGTCTTAAACTCACCAATTAGCATGGATGCAGTGAGCAGCTTGGGATCATAGGGACTCTTCCCTCGACCGTTTTCTACGTGCGACTCCAGTCTGAACACACTGTCCTGTATATAAAGAAACACACAGATATAGGAGGTTATTTTCTGGAATAGAGACTTACACAGGGGGAAAATGCCTCAGTATGAGTGGAACTTTCACTGTAGAACCCATTTTGCTCACATTATTCAACATTGGCGAAAACATGTTTTGGAAATATATATAACAAACATAATAGCACAAACAGAAATGTGAGTGAATATGCAAGACAATTGTAGTTTGCAATGATGTAGAGGGAAAGAACTCAGAATGAAGACAATAAATCTCGTCGCTCTTTGTGACTCTGTGACCTTGACACTCATACGAAAGCCATCAGATGAATTGCAGCTGTGGGTTATGATCTATACACAGTAGATGGGTTTTCTCAGAGATATTTCCTTCCTCTAATTGTCTGTAAATAGTCTTCTAATGAATAGGAAACTCCCATTTATAGGTCTGACTCAGTGACATTTGGAGGAGACGAGAGTAATTTTCCTCTCTTACACTCAAACAGGCACACACACACACACACAGACAGAGGGAAAGCAGCTCCATATTAGACTGATGTATTGCAAATCCTGCAGACTATGACACTGTTTAATTTTCAACCTCATTTTGCTGACTGAAACCCTTTTTCACGTGCTTACCGAATCATTTATTAGGAAGACAATTCACTCCGATTCGTCTAAATGAGGCCAATCAGAACTTTAAACTCCTATACGTGACGTGATAAGAACCTCAGTTAAGCTTTTACTATCTATCTTACAGTAAATGGAGACAGTAGTGGAAGTGTCGCATATTCCTGTACCTCTGGTTTCTTGCCCACCTCCAGGTAGGAACACACAGGATGAAAGGCTCCTGTCCCACATACATAGAGATGGGTCTGGTTGAACGGCTGCAGCACCTTCACGAAGTTCGAGCACTCTCTCTGGTGTGGCAAAGACAGAGAACAGATTAGGCAGGATGAAAAGTAAAGAATAAAGCTTGTTGCAATGACACCCGGGGCAGCTTGAAAAAGTGGTGGCACTGCTGGACAAATATAAACAGGTCATCCCTAATCACTCCGAACACAGGTCACAGAGGAAAATCCGATGCTTAATTATAGGGACCTGTGATGCTAACAGAGCAAAGCTTAATGTAATCTGCTGTAATTCCCCAGAGAATGGCTCGTAAGCCTTGGCAGCCTGCTGAGTAATAATATCATGGCCAGACTAAGTGCTTGTCATCTATGACTCTGTATTTTTTTTCTACACGTGCACACTTCAGTCTTTCTCTCTAAACTTTGTGACATCTTTCACCAGGCATTTTTATGCGCGAGCTGTGCAAATTCCCTTCAGTTGTGAAATATGTACACTAGTGAATCTGACCACAGAACAAAAACAAGAAGCAGCCAGCAACAGTCAACCCTGTTTATCTAATAATATTGCATTTTACTGGTAGTGGAAAATACGAAAGTGATGTTTTTGACTTTACCTTTGGATAACCTCATGTCTTGGTTTTATGGTTCTTGCAAAGAAATTGGAATGTTTGATATTCATACTTGTTTTAATGTTTCTGGATCAGGTATATCTGTTATATGTGTGTGTATGTGTGTGTGTGCGACACAACAGGCAGCTGTATATGTGTCGTATGCATTGATCTGATGCCATATGGCACATTTCCTCGTGTTCTGGCAGCACGTGCCTGAGCAGGCCTGACCTCAAATAAAACTGAATGTGTCATCACATATTCACAACAGAGAAAAAAAAAAGAAGCAGAAAAAAAATGCAGAAAAAAGAAAAGTAGCACAAATTATGCATGACTAAGTTCATCTGGCTTTACTAGGTCATCAGCATACAGCAGGCCCTGTTTGTGTAAGCTTTTGTCGTCATTTAAGCAGATGTCGTTGTTTCCTTGGATTTAAATGTGGGTGAGTTTATGTGAGCGATGAACGTCATTGTTAGAAGTAACAACCCACCACATCAGATGCCTTTGAACTCTGCTACCTGCCGTAGATCTCAATAACGAGCAGATGAGAGGAGGTGTGTTCCCTTTACGTTTGTGGACTTTCAACAAAAAAGTAATTTCATCAGTAGTATGGAAACATCTTTAAAATAGCAATCATCCACATGGCTTGTTATTTTTGGTTTCTTTCAGATGAGAAGAGATCAGAGAAAGCATTAGACATATGGATCTAAATCTGGAGCAGGAGGCTCTAATTAAGAACGATAAAACCAAGCAATTATTTACTTTTTCACGTGTGCCTTAAAGCACTATGTAAGTCAGTCAGGCTAAGTGATAACTACAGCTTGTCCTTGTACTGTCACACCCACAAGGGAAAAAGGAAAGCTGTAATGATTGCATAGCCTTACAGCTTCACTTATTCTCCTCTGGGTGTACTGTCACACCTTTCACACCCATCTACCTCATTCTTCCCTCCCTGCTTCATCTGCAGAAGTGTTTGCTTTGAGCACATCAAGGGACATTAGTGGACTCGCTCTCTTTCCCTCCCCACCTCGCTTTAATTCTCACTCTCCTCCAACTATAACGGAAAGACCACCCCTCGGGGTACCTTATTCATCCATGGCACAATGTTTACAGAAAACACACAAAAGACTTCACAGCACTTCAAATCAGCCACAGAGAAGGGCTTGAAGGCCAGGAGAGCTTGCCCCGTTCTGACCGGTGAACTGAGCCACAAACAGCGTTGCCATGATTTTACATTCCAGCGTACTGCCTGAGGCCTGATTGAAGATAGAATTCGTAACACAGCTTTCAGGGAGCAGAGACAACCTCTCAGAGTGTTTACACAGAGTTTCACCACACCACACAAGCTGCTCTAAAACTGCACTTGGCCAGATACAAGGAGATGTGATGCTTGGCTTGTCATGCGAAAGGTTGAGTGAGGTGAGGAGTCTGAAAAAAACCCTGAATCTTAACATTACAAAACTCATTTTTTCACATGCAGCTTTGACTTGAGCTTGTTGAATTTAACAAAATATTCTTATCCTAGACAAGCAAATACAGTGCACTGGTTTAAAACTCCAGGGGTCAAGATATGAATAATGCTTTTCATTGTGTGGTTTTTAATGTGGTTTGACTAATAGTTATAGTGGCTGAGTCTAAGGAGAACAGTCGGAATAGGAATGCCAGCCACAGCAATGCACTCGGCTTACCGACACCAGTTTGTCTAATTTAAATGAGGTAAATTAGTCTTTCCACTTTAAATCTTCAAGTCTGTCTCAAAGGATCCCTTTCATCTTTCATAGGAGCCTATCTAATCTCCTAAATCCAATTTTGATTCGTTCCCAAAGGGAAGTCTGAAAATACCATAAAAACAAAGAATGTATGACCATAAACAATTTAGCAGAAAAATGAAACATTTACGGTTTAATGAGATGGGAACACTAATGTCTGTGATCCCCTGAATACACTGTGGTGGTTATTATTCATGCAGTACTGTTGTGCCAGTAAGTCTGGCAGAAAACACTGTGATTTTCCAGGATTTACTCTATTAAATAGAGTGCCCAGAGGCTTGATAAGTGATTAAGGTCAAATGATGGTCTCAATCATGGCTCTGAGATTATGATCAGACCTATGGCGAGCTACACCCTGTATTTTCCATATGACAGATTGTCAACATACTGGAGTAAACAAGCTGAAAAGGCTGAAAAAAAATCTAATTTTGCATATGATTAAACTGCATATATGTGGAGCGCACATAATCCTGATGCAACTACAAGAGAGGTCTGCTTTGAAAACCTGCAGAGATGCACATAGTATAAGAGAACAAAGACATTTTAAAACATCTGTGGGAGTAGAGGGGCAAAATGTTGACACCCACGTGAAAGATGGATGGTTTTAGCTCTTACCGAGAGATCTTTTCCTGCCCACTTGCATTCATCTCTTCTGGTGGGAGAAGCTGGCCAAGGGATCTGAAACACAAACAAAGTCCTGTGCATGTTAGAAAAGAATCACCCCCCACTTAGAATCAATTTTACAGAGTCAGTCGATAGAGCTGCAGCTTGTGTGCACGGATGTGTGTATATGAGAGTTGAAGGGGTCACAATGCGATTTGTTATCCACTTTGTTTCAGTTTACTCCATTATTCATCCAGGTGTGCAGAGAGCAGCTAACATGCCTGGCACAGCGTGTGATCGTGTGCGACAGGCCTGGTCTGAAATATTCATGAGGCACTTTTCTGTAGAAACAGAAAAGAGAATCCCGAGATACCTGAGCCTTTGCCTTTCACTTTGGGTGGAGATGCACAGACACAAGGTAAGATAATAAGTCGGTCAGAAATGCAAACACACTTGCAGTCATGAATCGATGAAGGTGTCAGATGCAAATAACGGGTTTTTACCTGCGCATAGTCTTTGCTGATATTGAGGAGGTTGAAGGAGAAGATGTGGTCCTTGGCTCCCACTACAAGTCTTCCTTTCTCTTCATCTAACAGGAAGGTGTGGTAAGCCGAACTGTTGGCCAGGCCTTCAAATGTCACAAGGTTGTTGGACTCCAACATTTCTGAGGGAAAAAATGGAAAGAAAGTGGTTATCATGATGAAAATTTTGGAACCTGTGGGTTGAATGAAAGTCAAATAAAATTCAATAGGTCAGTCATTTTTCAGTTATTCTATTAAATTTCCAGGAGCAGTTTGTGGTCGCAGGTTGGCCCCCTTCATTCCTTATAATCTGTCTTCTCAATTGTAATGTGATAAATATATACCTCTATGGCTCGAGGGTACACTGAATAGATGAGAAGGTTGTGTTATTGTGCCTATATCCCTCATAGACTGGAGGGCATCTTTTTTATTAAAGCCTCCCTCACAATTTTATATGTTTTTCTATTTACATAAATGTTGTCGATTCCCTTTCCATTACAAACCCTTCTCACGACTAGAAATCGTACAGCTTGGCCAAGCTGACAGATGACAGCGAACAGCCACTGCCAAGCCAAATTGGACTCGGCAGGTAAAGCCAGCACTGTGAGCCCATAATCAGACTGTCTGCATGGGGAAGTGACCTTCATCAGCGCAGCCAAGCAGAACGTAGTATACTCACAATGGAAACTGGGAGGAATATATGTCACATTACTCTGCTAATATTTCATAGCCTAAACTGCAGGATTACTCTAAACCACACTGGGCTGCAGCACACGTTTGCAACTTAATGCGGTGGTCTGCCAAGTCCGGTAAAGTAGTGACATTTGCTTTCCCAGCAGAAAGCCAGACTTGTCACAGACATTGAGGATCTAATTACCGTAACGACCTCTAAAGGTGGCATTATGACTATGGTATTATAACACCTTTGGTGGAACAAGTGTAGACACACACACACAAACACTTATACACATTAATTCTCTCCCCTTCTCACATTTTGTTCTCACCAACAAAGTCTAACCACACTATGACCCCCTTCCATTGACCACCCACACAAAAGAGTAGAGAGTTATGGAACAGAACAGCTCCTTTGGTGCTCCCTCTCTCTCTCTTTCTCAGGGAAGTAAAAACAAAAACTCTCATGAATGTTTTAGCAGGGAGAATGCCCCCTATCTGAAGTGTGTCAGAACCCAAGAGAGTGAGAAGACACAAGCTTGAGGAAAATTGTTTTAAGAGAAAAGAATACCAGAGAAGAGAGGGCGTTATACTGACTGATTTATTCATTCATAAACTCTCACTTTAATATGGATTTCCAAGTGAAAACATGGGTCATGAAGGTTGTACAATGAAAATCTGGTAGCCGAGAGTATGTAGAAGATTTCAGTAAGAGGGCGGATACAAAGTGAGTATTGCAATGAGAGTTATGGGTTGTAGCATTTAAGGAAAACAATCAGTAAGTATGTCATTAAAACATAATTGGTGTCTGTATTTCATATGTATTATGGAAACAGTTATTCCATATTTTGCCAACATGTAAATTAAAGCAATCATCTGAGCAACATGGGTCAGTTGTTTGAAATTATGGGGCTTTCGAGAGTGGAATTTATGGGTATGCACTTTATGAGGCCAGTGTGGTGGCAACAATAGTTTTTGTTTTTTTTTTAATAGCAACAGAAAAAATACAAAGTGTGGTGAGGTGAATGGAAAGCCTGTGTTGGATGTGAATGAACTTCATGCAATTTGGGAGTGGTATCCAGTCAAATACAGACATTTTCTCCCACTTCTGTCTACACACATGTGCATGCCTCTTTCACTACTGCACACACAAGATGGAAGTATACAATAGGCTGACACCAGCTGTTATTGTTATTGTCTTGGTGATTTAGTTGGCTTCAAGTGCTTCAGTGCTCATGGGGAAGGATTTAGACAGTCTCCTAAATATATACACAGATCGCAGACTGACCCAATCCTCCCCGATTCTCTGCTCCGAAGTTCTTCTGAGGGCTTAAAATCAAACCTCATGTAAAAAGCCTGCAGGGATTTGAAAAATGTTCTTTCCAGTTGTAAGAGAGATCTTGGTTGTAGCCACTCAGATACATAGTGGAGCTCTGGTTAAGACATACAGTAGGAAGACAAGCCAATGTGGGATTTGTCCATAAATACCTTGAACAATTTAATATTTATAGAATCTATTTCTCGAGATATACGGTTTCAACTTGGCTCAAGTGCGTTGAATTGGGACATGTTAGCACTATTTGCATTTTATTGAGTAAATTGAATTTTTGGTGCCATATGGAGTGTTATTTGGCTTTATACAATACACCCACCAGCCTTATGAATATAAAATAACTCTAAGTTTTAAACAGAGCAGCAGATGTTATAAATGATCTTGCTCTGTAGCCATGGTGATCAATCATTAGTGGACCAACTGTAAGACCTGCACCGACAGCACAACAACATGCGCCGCTACCTCTAACCCTTTTCACCTGCAACAAGGCTGTATTTTTGTGTGGAGACAATAAGGAGAACCTCCACCAGTAATATCTGTACTTTTGCTCCATAAACAACAAAATCCGCATAGTTCTGAAATATTGTGGTAACTCCAATAAGTTAAATAATACACACACACTGACGCACAGTGATGAGTCATTTGGAAAAGCTACAAGTAAAGATTCCTTTCATCTCAAACAATGCAATTAAACTGTGTAGTCTGTGTATAATGTTATGTAAAGGAAACTAATAACTGGCAATAGAATAATACTCTTGTTTATACGCAACAAGGGTAAGGTAGGCTGTAGGAAACTGCACAGACGGTTCATGGACCAAGGCACTTCATTTTCGTCCTCAAAACCACATCCCCGAGCACAGAAGGAGATCATCATCACCATACCCACCCACCGTACACATGCACACACGATCTCTGTATCTAGTGAAAATTGTGTAATCGGAGTGGTGCTCCATGCGCAACAGGCACCATTCAACAGAGACTACAGCATAAGTTATTTAAAAGCTAATCACCCAGAGACAGATTTCTCTATGGGTATTGTGTGTGGATCTGTATGTGTGTGTGTTTATGGGGCATGCTGTGCTGAGTGTTATTGGAAAGAAACAGGATGTTTTCAAGCCACACCAGAGGTAGTAGTGGCCTATACATGTCTGAACTGGTGTCACTCTAGTTAAACATAAACAGGTGGGAATGCATACGTGAAGATGCTCTTGTTTATTTTCTCCCGTTTAACCTGCAGCTTCAAAGTAGAAATCCCAAGTCTTGATTGACTCTGGCAAACCAAACTGTGAGCTCCATGGCAACATTTGACAGTAATAATAAAGTCTAATGTTGTGCCACATAAAACACATTTGGCTGAATTTAAAAGCAAAACACCGTTTCTTGCAGACAAACAGGTGGATGGGGAAATGTGTGGTCCTTAACAGGTGTCAGCTGCTGCCCTGCCATACTTCAGTAATGTTCAGTTTTAACCTTTAATTGCTGACACTAGCCGGTCAAAACCCCTGAAGATGTCTTGTTTCATGAGCAGTTTTTGCCCACTATGCATTTCACTCTCCCCTCCTTTTACCTTGAGTGAAAAAATTAATATACCAGCTATCCCCCTTTAAATCAGGGGTGAAGAGAACAGAAGCAAGAAAGAAGGAGAAAGTGAAAGAGACAAAGAGAGAGCGAGAGAGAGACAAGGGGGCAGATGGGATAGATGCGAAGAATCAACAGTCCCATGTGAGTCCGATAAAAATAAACTCTTTTACCCTACATTCTCTCCGTCTTTCTCTTTCTCAACTGGAGGGCACAGGGAGTGTTATCTAAGTGCTTCCTAAGAAAAAAGCAGATACACTTCTTAATAATAACCCACGCGTGTACGCAGTACTGTATATGGGAATGCTGCTTCTGTAGCTTCACTGACATTCACATGACTTCGTGTGCGATTGCACACTGACAAAACACAACATATCACTGCATCACTTAAAGTACAGTCATCGATTCACCCACGCCTGAGGGAATGCACCACAAAGCCTCATTGTCAAGCAGAAATGCAGGAAAACACCTCACTTCAAACGATTTTGAGCATATTGGAAAATTAGCTTGGATTTGATTGTTTGGTTTGCTTTAAAATAAAACGGCTTACACTCGAGATGTTGTTGCATTTTTTTCAAGGCCATTCAGTTAAGAGTCCAAAATGCCCATTTATTAAAAATGAAATCAATGATAATAGCAAGTTAAACTTTTGCCCAAGATAAGCATGACTTGTTTCATATATTAACACAGTTTTGCATGAATAATTTGTATTTATAAAATAAAAAGAGTTAGACTGTTTATTGGTTTGAAAAAATTTCAGGCAATTTGTCAATGTTGTTGATTTGTATACGCATTGGATATGCCTTTATCAGAATGTTGGATATTGAATATTCAACCATGTTTTCCAGATCTTTACAACACTATGCCCATTTGTTAGGCATTAGCCAGAGGCGCTGGAGGCTGTCAAAGCAGATGTACTTAAACTGAATTTCATTTCTCATGATGCAGCAAGTGCAGATGATGTATATAAAGATTTGTTTGAAACTCCAGAGGAAAACATGTCAAATAACTACTGAACATTGCCAAACAAATCCTCAACCTGTCTCCAGTTAGAGCGGACTATTTAGAACCCGATAAAACCTCCAAACATCCTGCTCTATGAGTGTGTAGGATATTCTCCCATGGCCATTCAGAGATTATACTGTACACACCCGGAGAAACCCAACTCCCACTCTGAAGATTCTTAACCGTGCTTATGGATTAAAGGTCTTTGAGAGAACTTCTCCATTCTCCGACTCTGATTAAAAGTCATTTCACACCACAGTGAAACAAGAATAACACCAAAACACAAACGCTGAATGAATGAAAGCTGAACAGAAATTTTTGTGGTCTGCAAAAATGGAAGTGGTTTTCCTGTGTAGTCTAATTTTTGAATTCTTTTTCATTCTTAGTATTCAAGGTATTACGGTGTTTGTGCTTTGTGTGCATTTGCTCTATGTGGTGTCTGTGGACATGCGCATGTGCTTTTGTACAAAATCCTTGGCTCTGCTGAGAAAAAGGGGCGGACAGGTCAGAAAGAAGGAGTACTTTTGGCAGTACACCCCAATCTTATAAAACCCAAGCACTTCTCTCGTCTTCCTCTGGACAGTAAACATTATGTGCTCCGCTTCATGTGACCCATAAACTTAAACCATATGGATTCCCTGTTGTCTCTATAGAGGATCCATTTAACCTAGATGGTGTGAATCGATCTCAACATCAGTTTAAAAGTCTCAGATACAGTATGCGAAACTTTAAGAATGCCTTTTGGTGCAGCTGCCACACTGAGTTAGTGGCCTCCTACTCCTGCTTCCTCATCATCACTGTATCACTAATTGTTGATACAGTTGGATCTTAGCTCATGTTTAGGTAGCCATGGGGTACCATTGTTTTCCTTCCCCTTTCTCTATTGCCCTCTGCCCTCAACCCTTACTTTCAAAGGTTCTGTTGGAATCTCCTAAAAGATTACCAGAGGAGTTGTGTGGAGGTTTAGGTGGTTGGTCAAGGAAGCTGGTATGTTTGCCTGAGAGACCCGAGCTGTGTTCACTGGGGGACTCCTACTGTTGGGGAGCAGGCTGCTGCACAGGTCCACGCTTTTGAAATAACACTTCCCTGCTGTGCTCATATGAGTGAAGTCTGTAGGAAGTCGAAAACATGTGGAAGTGTGCAGAGGGCCAGCACAGGCAGGGACATTAAATTAGACATAAACGGCTTTTCCCAGTATTCCCAGTGACCTGCAGGGGTCAGAGTTCCTTTCACCTCACTAAGCCATGTGTCACTGATCAGACGTCACTTCCTAAGGACTGCACAGTTTTCTCAGACTGTCTAGTCAGGCTCTTTTCTGTTATTCACCACACTGAATCATCTGCTTTCCTCCACGAGTAAATCTGCTTCACCTGTCACAGGGGTAATAAATAATTTATATGATGAAATAAATGATTCATAATGCAATAATCCCCTGTCATTCGTCTAATGGGACCTACAACGGATAATGTTTGAAATTCTACAGTATTATGTGAAGAATATTTCTAACCACATTGCAGGAATGAAAAATTATGCCTGCTCAGCATTCTCTGGATATAACTCCTCAGTCAGGGGTGCTGCCAAATATTGTCCACACCAGCCTAAATCAAAATGAAGACTAATGGAAATATTGACTGTGGAGATGGCATCCAAATAACCAGGCAGGCCAGACGCTACCTGAAGGCCCGGCTTCTAATAGAGATATCACTGTATGGGGCGTGTTTCACCAAACTGACAGCATGTGGTTTTAAATGACTGATACCCTCACAGGTATCATTTGCTATCTTACAGATGGCCATGCATTTATGTGTGTATCTGTGTGTGTGTGCATACTTGTGTGTATAATTATGGATCCCCCAGTGCTGAGCGAGAAACATTTCTCTTGGGAGAGCCATCTGCTGAAACAGACCCTGCACCATTCATCCTGAGTATAATTACCAGTGAGGAGAGAATCGGAGCGGAAAATGACATCCAGGATAAAAAGGAAAGCGAGAGGGATAAATGACGCTCAACTGCCAGGGAGTCCATATCTGGCATCACTTTTCATTGCGAAACTGACAACTGTAGTTGATCAAAACAGGGACGGAGAGACAGGAGGAGGGAATGCATCGGGGACAGATTCGTGTAATAAACAGTTTGGTTGTACCATAGCGATACAGTAGACTCAAGTGCTTTTTTTTTTTTTTAATGTGGCATGTGAAGTTATTCAACTTAAACTCCCTTCTTCTTGGGAAAGTAGTGTATATAATTAATTATTTACAATAATTCACGTTTATTAGTCCCTTACTGAGTCATTACAGAAATATTTTGCATCAAGCTTTCCATGACAACACCACAGTTTCTTCTATTTTCCAAGTAAATTGAACATAAATCCTCTAAATACCATAATTATTAGAGGTCAGTAAAAATGATGGCATATAAAACTATTTTCATGTTCAAAAATGAATCTGAGCCTGACTGCAACCATGTACAGATGCATTACTCTGTTGCACAAGCAGAGTATGAGGCCTGATAGTGCCAATAAGTTAACAACCTGTAAGGGAAAATTCATTGCTTGTTGAACTCCAGTACATATTAGTATTCACAAGCACAGCCAAAGCATGTTCATGCGCTCTTAGGCATGTAGGAGCTCACAGTTCCCACAACTTCTTAACATTGCTCTCTAGCAGTCACTGCATACTATATGTGGTTCAGGATTTAACCTGCATGAGCAAGGGAAAAGGCTTTAAGACAAGTCCACTGTAGAGACAATCATAAAAAGCTGATATCCACTGACAGTAATAGCTTTTGAAAGGAACAGAGTGCAAGCTCCCAAACTGCACCGCTTATAGGAGATTTAGCGGGGAACGTTTGTTCTTGGTCTGCTGGCTTCGCTACCCTCCGTCCTGAGCAGAGTCATCCCACAGAGCAGCATAAAGCTGCCCGCAGAGAAAGCCCCATGGTCCCAGGGGCAATAGAGGGCAGAGAGGTCCTTTAAATATATGACTCCAGTGTCTCAGATCTGGTTTTGCTGGAAAAAAATGCTTGTAGTAGAAATTGTTCCTGTTGTCCAATATTCATAAAAAGAAAAAAATGCTGGTGGGTCAGTCCAGGATGGTTCACAGCAGGTCTTGGTCTCCTGCCAGATCAAAAACGCTTTCCTGTCCCAGGGGTCAAAAGCCAAATTTAGAGTCCAGCTCAAAGGGAGACAGAACCTGCAAAGCAGAGTCGGGGGTTATGGGTCAATGTCACTGCAAGTGAGCCTCCCACACCAGTAAATCAGTGGTAAACTAAACCAACGCAAGCACAAAGAGCTTTCACCATACTAAATGATACGAAGAGTAAGTAAGTGTGAATAGGAATGCCATAGCTCTCTGTCCTGGTGTCTAACAAGCATGTAGCTCCATCTACACAGCCATCTACGTTATCACTGAGTCACTACCTTTTGCTAAAGAAAGGTAAACAGGTCCAGTTTGTTTCAGCTGGTCATCCCACCTGCTTGGTAAGGACAATCTTCACTGGCTCCTCTTTCACTCTGTTCTCTATCTGCCTCTCTGTCTCTACTTAACAACTCCTCCGAACTAGTTCAGCTCCACTCAGCGCAGCTCTGGCCCTGTCCCACAGCACAAGGCACACAGTGCAACTGAGAACAGCTGAGGCAGACAGCATAGTCAGAGTGAGAGAGAGAGGGACGGTGAGAGAGGCAGAGAGAGAGAGAGAGACAGAGTGAGACTGAGGAATAAGGGGAGTGCAGTGTAGGCGGGAGAAAGAGTGAAAGAGAGCATGAGAGAAAAGAAAACTGTGAGTTGTATGGTTGGAGAGAAGGTTAGGGCAAGGCAAGAAGGTTAGAAAGACTGTGAAAAACAGGGAAACAGCCAAATATAAAGTGGAAAATTTTGAGGAGTGAATGTTTTTTTTTTTTGTTTGGTTTTGCTTTTGTTGTCGTTTTTTATATGTGAATAACAGTTTTAGATGAAGCTAATTGTTTTATTAGATATTATTGGTGTTGTAATCATTCTCTCATAGGCTAAAATAATTCTGATTTTACAAAAACAGTTGTTTAAAAAAGGCCAAATTACTAACTTAAAACAGTCACTCCAGCACAAAATGGACTGATTTTGCAACCAACTATCCAAAAACATGACAAAAATAAATAAATACATTAAACTTGTGTAGCAAAATTACACACTTAAAAAACCTCTAGGTCCTTTCTTATGTCCAACCTCATCTTAAGAGAGTTTGTCTTTATTGCATTTTTATTTACCATGTATGCTTTTGTCTCTTCAAGATAAATGAACCTCCTTTGTCGTTTCCATCTTGCATTTTGCTTGCTTTTTTCCCCTACTGCATAATACTGAAAGGCATCCATTTCATAATTATCAAACTCCTCAGGCTCACAGTAAGTGCACCATAGATTAAGTCACATATATCACAGCTAAATATTACAAAACCACAACTTTCTGTTTGTCATTTCAGGAAAGACATATCACTGACCTCATCATAAAATAGATATAGCTTTCTTACGTAAACAACCAGACAGACTTTACCAAACTGTCCCACTTTGTAATGTAAAGCGTCAGCAGTTTAGCTTACCTGAGTCTGATGGATTAGTGAGGAGATGATTTGGTTTGTAGCTCGTGGTTTACACAGAACTATGTAGACAAACAGACAGATGTAACTTGTCAAGCCAATCTGTCTGCTGATGGCGCCACTTAAGTTTCAACAATCACATGGGTGAACACAGAAGTTCCGAGAACAAAGGTATTTTCAAGCTTAATTTAATTTCAAGCTAAACTGTCTGTTCTGGTTGAAGTGTGACCAATCTATTCTGTGAAGAAAATAAAAACAAGTTTTTGTGATAAGCAGTGTGACATCACTCCAAAGATGAGATACAGTAAGTGTATCAGGTGTGTAAGAAGTTTGAAAACACAGAGGGCACAAACAACTATAATAAATCTGTCTCCCATTATTAGATTAAAATGGTCTCGATGGGGAAAAAAAAAAAACTGACAAAACTCACATTTTTACCAAAAGATTGTGTTCAGAAAGGGCCAATTAATGACCTACAACAGTCACTCCAGCACAAAGATGGATTGATTGGGTGCTTATTGGGCTACTCTATCATAGTTTGGAGGGGAGTTCCCTGTCTTTTCTTCTAACCATCCCAAATGAGATGTCACTCTTGCTCTAACAGCAGACCTCAGTGAGCCGATTCCCTTCGTGGTGATATGAGTAATGACTTTAGTGGCAATGTGTGGTTAAGACCTCTAACAGGCTGTATCCATCTGGATAAAGAGCCATCAGACAGTGGGAGGAGAGCTGAACTAATCCTGTAGTGAAGGGACGGCCTCTCGTTATGCTAATGTAAGCTGGCGCTTGGAGGTTCCAGTGAGAACACTGGAGTCTATGGGGAAACAAGTGTCACGCTAAAGTCTGTGCTTCACAAACAGACTGGATAGGGGCTGGAACAGGCAGATCCTTTCTGCGCTAATGTGGGATTGCAGTGTTGACGTACTAGTTCATTATTCCAAGGATCATGTAACCCAATCTGCCATAACTAAGACCAGACAGAGTGATTGTTTGAGGTGAATGAGGAGTGAATGGTCCTCTTAAGAATGTTTGCTCCACACTTGTGTTGGCTGTACTTCTTGCATATTGATAACTGTATTGGATTTTCTAGTGCATAGCAGTACATAACTTTCTTTGTTACTTCCAGGAATGCCATTAAATCTGTCAGGTGAAGTACATAAATTAGAATTATCCTGTTCTTAGCAAAAAATGCAAAGCACACATGAAAATGACTCATAATTCCACCTCAACATTTTTCTTCTCTCAACTCATCCATTCCATGTACTCTAACAGTTTTTCATGGTCTTTTTTCATTTATTTATTTATTTTTTGCTTTTATTACCCCTCAAATTTTATTTATATTTCAACAGTCAGGAAGCAAGTATTCAGTGTGTGTTATCTTACAGCTTTACAGTCTTTTAAAATTGCTTTAATTGCATCCTCCTTTTCCTCTAACCTCTCCACCTAGCTATGGTTCAGAAATATTCTGAATGACAGTGGTCCAATAAAAAGGAAGGGCTTTAACAGGGCCCAGAGGACTTGTGAGATTCAAGGAGAATGCCCCTCTCTGAAGCACCAATTCAGCCCGCTCTAAACTCTTCTATTCACTGAGACAGAAGGCCCAGAGTGCTGTGGCCATCGCAGAGTTCATCAGCTCATATGTGTGAGAGCCGCCTGGGAGGGGGGACTTCGTTAACTTGTGGAGAGGCATGGTATGTTTAGAAGCAGGGCTGATGAGGGCTGTGAAGTGGGGACAGCAGTGGTGGAGATCTGTCAATACCCTTTGAAAGATGGAGCCCCCCCATCAGTGTTCACTTATCCCTCCTCAAATAATGCTCACTCCTCCTCACCACACCTCCTGTCTACAAACTACTCACCCTCCAACCCTCGCATTTCTCCGCATACAAGCTGCTTTCCTCCTCCTGAGCATGACCTCCCCCATTCACCACCAGTACATATATTAACCCCCATCTGTTTCCATGTCTCCCATCCCTCTGCACCTTCACACTCACCAAAAAAAAACTCTCTCCATCACTTTCTTCGTTCCTATATTCATTCCTTCGTTTCATCTTTTCTGACCTCCACCTACTTTCCGCAACCTGGGAATGCAGTCCCCAAAATGAGAGGATTTGGCTCAGCAAAACGGACCACAGGTCCAAGACAAGCAAATTAACCACATTTGCCACCCACCTACCCTTTACAATACCAGCCTGCATAGTTCACCCCTGGATCCACCCACCCAGCTGTAGTTAAGATTAGCTTCACAGCAGGCAGCAGTGAATGACTGGGACAGGCAGCATGCGGAAAAAAAGTGAGGGTAATTAAAGCTATCAAAAGCTATTTTATAAGTTTAAGTATGGTTTAAGCAAATGATCCATGAAGCTATTCAGAATCCAGCATACTTTCAGTACCTCTGAGCTGCAAGCTGCAGAAGTTTTTCAACCCATGTAAAATGTACAGTTTATGTGACAGATTTATTGATGCTGTAAAATAACCAATATAAGTTACTGAAATAATGTTTCCAGTACCTGCAGACTGTGTTTCATATTTGGTTATATCAGTCTCAAAAATACTGTATTACATATTGGCCATTTGCTGCCCTACCAAATCTATCTTGTACTAGTAAAATACTGGGGTTGCTTTACTGTGATATATTGAATTTGTGAATACTTTATGACAGAACCACAAAGCCATGCATGCATCTAAAATGTATCTGCATATGTTTTTCTCAGAAATGCAGTATGTGTGTCTGGCTCAGCACTAGTTTACAAACTAAGTTTAGTAACCCCTGGATCCACTATCAGCTGTAGTTAAGATTAGCTTCAAAGCTGTGACTGGGACATGCAGCAAACACAGATCTGCCACAACATTGTGACCACTGGCAGGTGAAGTGAATAACATCGATCATCTTGTTGCTATTCCCCAAAGGAAAGCAGTGGAGTTGTGTGACGATCTGCGTTCGTTTGTACTTCTGCTAATCTGTGAATCTGTCTGTCTGTCTGTGCACAGCATTACTCAAAAATGGAATAACTGATTTGGATGAAATTTTCAGGAAAGGTCAGAAATGACAGAAGGACCGCCTGATTAGATTTTGGCAGTGATGTGGCTTATAGTCTGGGTCCACAGATTTTTTTTTTAAGGATTTCCGTGTCATTGCAAGATCGATTGATTGATGCCAGTTTCCATCCTCAGCAGTACAATGCACCCCGACACGCTGCAAAAACTGCTCAGGAGTGTCCCAGGGAACATGACAGAGCTAAGGGGTTCACCCGGGTACCACATTCCCCAGATCCCAATCTTATTGAGCATCTTTGGGATGTGCCAGGAAAAGCCTGATCCTCACTGCCGACATCCCCCAGAGGTCCTGTGTCCATACCCCACTGGGTCATAAACCTTTTTGACCCAGTGGTAACCCACCAACACAAAATTAGACAGGTGCTCATAATGTTATGCCTGATCGATGTATGAAGCAATATTAGTTGTAATAAGTATGGTTTTTATCAAATTATTCATAAAGTCATTCATATTCTAACAAACTCATAATTCCTCTGATTGAAATAAATTTACAGAAAGCATTGTATGATATTTTATATATGTTGTCATGTCCTGGATGCAATGAGACGATGCAGTGACTCAGTTTGGATATTGGGTTGCTGCCTTTGACAGGCCTGATGTATTGACATTGTCGTTATTATGGGCATAAAACACACACACACAAACATGCAGTGATGGAAGCCAGCTGTGGGACCCGGCAGGTCTTGGTATTAAGGAAAAAGCTGATCCCAGAAGCTTCCAAGCTACTCTAGTCTTCACCAACTCACCCGAGAGGCATCTGGGAGACAATATACAAGAAAAACACATCCAATCTGGCCGCTGCTGAACACTTGTAGTACTATTTAAAACGCTAGTAGGGATTGAGCACAATTATACTGGCGCATATCTGTCACACACAGTGTAGAAAAACTATTTTCCGCCCTGACTCTTCCATGTAAGCAGACTCATGAGAGTATGGCACAAGTAGACAGACTATGCAATCCACTATTCATGACTGAATAAACCACATGCTGTTGGTGATTTACTCTTGCTTGATGAAAAATGGATGAAAAAACTGAGCAAAAAAACTCAAAGCTATGAATAAATTACTTGGAACAGTGTATCATCTTCTACACTCAAGCAGCCACACCCTTATTGTGGCAACTAGAGTCCACTCTGGCACAATTTGCCAATCTATACAATGTAGGAATTAAGCACACCAGAATGCGAAACATACATTTTCAAATTTCACACCATGGTAGAAGAATACCAACTAATTCATTCACAGCATCATTTTGTTAGAGGACAACACCAGATTTTGCCACATGGGTATCAGAGGGTACAGTGTCTGTTTTGGTGTGCTTCACTGGTTCACCAGCAACATAAATTTATCATCAGTCATCAATATTTCAGCCTTAAGGCTACCTGCATCTCACATCCACAGGGAAAAACAAAAACATACAGCCTTTTCTCACTCACATACTACATGTACCCACCCACCATTTACGCAAACAGGGACAAGGGACAGTTTCTGTGACAACACCATTGACCATAAACTGGTTGTTCTTGGGTCACAGACGCCTAAAAAATAACAGCACACATTAGGAAAAATAACCACTAGAAAAATTAACTCATTCTAGACACATTGGTATACAAAATCAAATTTCTTCAAATGATCTTTTCAGCATAATTTGTATTAGATAATGCACAGTAAAGAGAACAGAGCATTGTGATATTTGTGTGCAGACATATTTCATGGCTTCATGAAAAGCCTGAAAGCCACACAGTGTTGTAATGTGATACTTTTGGTTTACCCTCCTTCCAGGAGGTTAGAATGCAGGGTCAACTGCATAACATCATTTTCCTTAAAGTTTCAGTATTCTGAACTCATTGCAGGATATTTTTTACAAGTAATTTATACCACAAGTCTCACCTTTTCTTTGATATATTAATGATATCTGAAGATAGGCACAGATGCTCAA
Source organism: Acanthochromis polyacanthus (assembly GCF_021347895.1). Taxonomy (NCBI): domain Eukaryota; kingdom Metazoa; phylum Chordata; class Actinopteri; family Pomacentridae; genus Acanthochromis; species Acanthochromis polyacanthus. The sequence goes on from NC_067120.1 coordinate 8,938,244, forward strand.
CACCACAATATTTTCACTTGTGGTTCCCAGGTTTTGTGAAGCTGTGCAGCACCACTTGGCAGGCACATTTAATTTCCTTGACAGTCTTTGCCATGCTGGAACTTCCCTAAAAATCCGCTATCATGTTGAATCAGTTCCTGTTCTAAACTCTATTTGTCTCGAGCAAGCTTTTATGGCTGGGAGATACAAACCAGACATGCTGTGCAGCTTAAGTCATGCACCATTTCTGTCCAAACAATCTATTAATGCATTAACTGGAAAATAATATTAGTGTTATTGCTTCCTTAGAGGAAAAACATCATCTCACACTATGATCGAATGCTTTCCCAAATACCAAACTTAGGTTGAAAACTAAACAGTTTCTCTTACTGAGGAGTTCACTTGGGATTTTCACCAAAAATGCAACCTTTCTAGGAAAACGATGCACGTTTGACATATTCATGGCTTTGTGGTTCTGTCTTAAAATATTCACAGATTCATTGTAAGACATTTGAGCATGCCCGATATTCAACAAGAAACAGGGGTTTTGCAAGAGGACAATATGCAATGCAACAACTTTGAGACCCAAAATATGCACACAGTGTGCACTTTCTGGAAACAGTATTTCAGTAACTTATGTTGTTTAGGCTATTTTGCTCTATCGTTAAATCTGTCATGTAAACGAGGTTGGAAAAACTGCCGCAGCTTTGCAGATTTACTGTTCAAAAGTAATAAATCACTTGAGAATCTAAGACCTGTATTTGCAAAGCTGATGAGTCAAAGCAGTCCCTCTTTGTTTGTTTTTTTTCAGTGTACAGCGAAGAGGGGCCAGCAAGAAATATCAGGAGAATGAGTTACTATGTGTGTGCATCCCTGTGTGTGTATTTGTATGGTGGAGACAGACAAGCTGATACTCATCGCTGATGCTGTTTATTGACTCTGCTCAGCGTGACAGCAGTCTAGACATCTCACAGCTCACTTCCTTAACTCTATAACAAACTGAACCGATGTGAACATACTCCTCACTTTTTGTCTCTGTCACACTCCTGGCACTTAACACAGCAAACTCAATGTAGTTTGAGGTGTGAAAAGGGAAAAACTGAGTAAAAAAGTGAAGGAACCATAAGGCAGTAAGCCATAGCCCAGCATGTAATGGTATACCTTTTGGAAGTAGACATAACAATAACTTCTTCTAGGCAAACACGTGACCGACTCAAAGCCATTTTCCCCTTCATTGCGGGTAGTGTCAACGGCAGAGCGGTTAGCAAAACACAGGAGCTACTGTTTCTGCAGATTCAAGAAGTTCCAACTTGCCTATGCACTATTCTGAGGAAGAAGACATCTTTCCCCACTCACTCAACTCTGCCAGCTCATACAGAGTCTACAAATAATCAACATTTTACATTTTGCATTGGTTTTTCTCTACAAGGAAGAAAAAGGGGATTGTTAAAAGTCAGCTACTTCAAGAGTCAACATGGCAGCCAAACTCAGACGCCACTCAGTTACTATTGTCATAGTATGCTGAGGCTTACAAGGGGTTAAAGGTTAGACTTCATTAAAAACCAATACTGAACATGTGGGATTATACCCCTGCTGAGTCTTTGATCAGAAAAGAAAGGGGTCAACTCGGAGCCTGTGTCACTCTGGGTTAAGCTTAACCTCCAAGTCTGTTGCTCCAGTAGTCTGAAAACAATATCTCTCATCACTGAGGTAAGAATAAAAGCAACAGTTTTCTTTAAAGACAAAAACTCTGCACTGATGTTATTAGGCTAAATCTGTCAAATAGTTCTGACAGTTCTGCACAAACAGCAAGAAAAAAGCCATTTCTTTGATGGAGTTTAGACAACTACAAGCTGCTTTGGTACATTAACCTGAAAGCTTTGACTGTTGGAAAGATGGGTATTTAACCAAAGTCTCCCATGCCAAAGTTCTTTGAATTAATATTAAAAAAAAATCTGTGATGAAAAGAACATTGCCGCAAATATAATCAACATTTATGCTTCAGTCCTTCTAACCTTTCTTGGTCTACATCTAAGCACCTTTGCATATTTTAATCAAGTCCCTGTATTTGCCACAGGTGACCTCTGAGTGCGCCCGCCATCAGTGTCGGTTCAGCCCATAAACATTGTGTGTTCTGACATTTAGCGATGGATTAACTGACCTTGTCAATAGCAGGGGAGTGTGAGGGAGGGAGAGCTTTGGTAGATCTATCTGGGGCGTCTTTTGTAATAGGGCTTCTGGTGTTGAAGTTGAGGTCAAACAGAACAGATCTATGAGTCTCCAACCTTCCACCCAGATTTATACCTTCAATTGGAACCTTGACTCGGACATAAACCCAATGATCCTCGTTCAACCTTGAACCGTTCTGCCCTTATTGACTACAATCCACCTACGTTAAATCACTAAGGGTGACAAAAGATAAATGAAGGAGGAGTCAGAGAGAGAATAAAATAGACATAAACAAAACTGATGAGAAAGAATAAAGAAATAGGGGTATTAAAGGGTGAAAATTCACAAAAAAGTTTCAGTTGGGATCCACCGTTGCTCGTAACACTACCTCAATCAAGAAGCATCTGTCTTGGGTCATCATGAGTTCCTGCTTTGACAGAGATGAGACTAAAGAGTTTGTTTTTTTTTTCCTTCAGCCCACATCACCCCACATAAAACCAGAAGACATAACCTCTGACTGATGTCTTTTCTTGTTCACGCCTCTCTGCCTCCGTCTTGTCCACGTGTGCCTCTTCCGGACAACCTCCAGCATTTTGTAACTCCGGTCAGAAGCTCACTTCGTGCCTCAGGGAGGTTGATAAAACAGCACCAATTCCACAGTAATTAGTCAAGAGGAAATTACACCTCATTTTAGCTTATTGCTGGGTGACTTTCATCCTGCCCAGTCCATCCAGGTGTTTACTCTTAATTTGTCAAGGTACAATCCCCTCAAAAAAATTTTTATCCTTTACGAAAAAAAAAAAGAACTTACTTTCACAAGAGGAAATCTGTTTGCATTTCTTCCCTGCAAAACACACACCTCCACCCTTCATTCTCTGTCCTCCTCTGCTGGATTTCTGCAGTTTGCTGGAGGCAACTATATAATTTTAACTAGATTTTTGTATCCTGACCATAAATGATCTTTATGATGTGCCAAGTAGCATTTAGAAATATTGTTCCATTAGAACAATGATAAAATCAGAGGATTACAATTACACTGACATAAACACAACACAAACATGTTTTTAACAGATCAAATTTCAAGTCAAATGAAAAGCATTTATCAAAATGAATGCCCCACAGACAAAAACAAGTCATCATGAAAGGGTTGTGTATTTAGTTTCACCTCCAAGTAGAAAGCCTGCATTCCTGTAAGTTAATATAGGGCACTCAGTGACTACCAAGAGTTTCTGCTCCACAGTATGTATGGAGAACCCCTACTACATGCAGAAAGAGAAGGGGGGTATTATTGTATGACCTCCTTTGCTGAAGTATCAGTAACTGCTGAGCTTGTCACAGTCAAGCGAGAAGGGCTGTTACCTGCAGGGAACAGAGAAACAACACATATCCATCTCTCAATCTCTGATTACTGCACTGATAGCGAACACTCTCTCTACAGTGAAGCAAAGTCAATGCTGATGGAGTAAAAAAAGGCATTAGTCATTAGTAGTCATTAGAGAAGAGAAGAGGAGAGAAGCTTACAGCATCCTCTTTTGTGAAAATATGCAAGGAAAAGGGTCCAGCTGTCCAATTAAGCTTCAACCCAGAAACTCATGCCCAGGAAGGAACCCTTGGCCCTGCTTTCAGTACCCAGTGTATCACGCCACATTAGTCAGGCACCAGTGTGTGCCAAGGCATCAAACAACACAGCGACTACACTCCAAGTCCGAAATCTCATTTATCCACCCTTCCTTTGCCTAATCCCTTTATCTCATCCTCATCCAAGCCTCATGTTGTTCTGCTTGGTTGCCTCATCATGGCTCCCATAGATGTATAGACTTAAGTGACCCATGGGCCAACAAAGATGAAGGCAACCACTGTTACAGTGAGCGCACACATTCTGGTAATGCTGCGGATTGCATATAAACACAAACAAAGAACCTCAGCAAACCATTTTCAACATGCACAGTCCTAATTCTGCCTGTGCCCACTTGGCCTCTGTATCTAATGGCTCTGCCCCACTGCCAATGATCACACAGGGTTAGAGCTCCCAACCTGCCATCTTCAATTACACGGCAGTGTTTTGCTTCTTTTATGTGTCCGCCCAATTGGGAAACATTACATAAATGCATCATATTGTTTTCATCATTCTCGTAGATTGATTAAAAATGACCACTCTGAGTGTTGTAAACATGGGTTTAAATGATTGTTAATGATGGTTTAGTTTCTATTTGAGTTGGTACAGTATTCACTGCTTCATGTTTAAACTCCTGTATAAAATTAGTCAGTCTCTTCAGTATGCCATCTTCCTGGGATGTGTTAGAAACTATTGCCAAACCTCCTACCACTTCTAAATATTTTGCCTTGTTTGTTTAGAACTGTCAAATTGAGTGGGAAAGGGACACACCAAACCTTAACTTCACTCTGAATATACAACAAAGCATAATTGAGAACACAATGTTAAATGCAGTAATTAACCAAACACACAGCAGTGAATGATCATCCTCGACTCGCTCCATCACCGTTTTGTGGTTTGTCATGCTGCTGCATAATATATTGTGTTGGAGTTAGAAGTAAGAGAGAATCTCAAAAGACCATATTGCACAGCTGAAAAATAATAATGTTATGAACAAACACACAGGCTTATACACATCTCATGATTTACAGCTATGATTTATAATACTTCAAGCCCTTCACATGCGGCTTCTCTTCTTGCTTTTCGCTTGGCTGTATCTCATTCTTTAATTTAGCTGGAAACTGGGGTATTAATAGAATATTCTGAGACAAAAGTGACCTTTTGACTGTTGTCACTCACACTTGCACAGACAGGCTCACCACAACCTTCCCCCACCTCTTCACCCTGCACTCAGTGGGGAAGAAGGTGAACAATATAGGGGGGAGGAGTGAGAATTAATGGCACACTTAAGAAGTATTCTCAAAGCAAAGTGAAGCTCACCTCAGGACATTAGGGTCATTATAACACTCTGCTATACAAAGTCTGTCAATTTCTTTGCCTAAACAAGAATCCCCCGAGGCTCTGTTATCTACACCGTTTACTTAGGGCGTCCCTATCTGTCACGCAGCTATATAAATATTAGCATGTGATTGTATCATATTTACCAAGCAATTACATGCAACTGATTCTACTGCTGCTATTCAGCTGCTAAAATGAAATGCTACCAACTCAATGCATTGCCAAATAAAAGCTTACTGAGTTGGAAGTCAAATCAAGCCAACTTTTTTGCCAGACAGCTACAGTATATCCTGAATACTGGAACCGTGTTCACTGGATCCTAACATTGTGCCAGTAATGTAGAGTTAATACAAGGGCTATGTTTCTTCACACACTTCTGTTTGGTCTTAACAAAGGCCTTTCCTGTAATTGTTGCATCAGTGAGCAGTGATTTGAAGTTGTAAAAGTGTGACGTAAACAGCAGTGCTCGGCGTGCCAGGTGATTCAGATACAGCCAGGTGTTAAACTGAGCCAGGTGTTGTCTGAGGCCGACACATTCACTCTGCAATGTCAGAGGGCAATCCATCTTACATCCTTACAATGTTTATAGTGTTTATCATCTGTCTTAATAATCTAAACAATGACTAAAATATATTTTCATGTATACTATTTGATCTAATAACTCTAGACTAATTGAAGCTGTAGAGAAATGCAGAGTGGCAACTTGCAGACAGTGGATGTTTCACTGAGTTTCCCTGTATGTTCTTAACCGATTTCTGCAGAACTCCTCTTGCAGATTAACTCCACTCAGCAAGCTGCTGTAACCGACCCCATCATCACTTGTGCTTTTTAAGAAACACCCTTTCTTCACAGGAGTGAGTCTTAAGAGTCTTGGTTCATCGAGCTGTTCAAAGTGTCCACTTTATGGGTATTAATATATATATATATATATATATATAGTGTAGTAAGTTACAAGAAACAAGCAACACACTGCTATTTCTGATGGTCTGAAAGACAATGCTACACAAATGAATGGTGATTAGGATCTGCAAATGTGCTCAGCTCAACTCAGGAAAACTAACTTCCTTCTGACTGAATGTTAATGTCCGTCTCAAAGATGCACCAGCTGGATGACACTTTAATGTCTAATTTCCAGGCAGCATTCTGGAGTATAAGCAGATAAGTCAAAGACAGGAGATGTGTTAATGGGTGTAACCGACATGTCAATTCATCACATCTTAATTAAGCTTACCTTCATTAACTTTATCTTAATAACGTTCCACTAAAATTAATGACTTATTTAGCTAATTAGGATATCTGCGTGTGGCTGACACACACTGCATTTTATAATTCTCTTCCTTGGAGCAACTTGCTAAGCAATCACTTAAGTTAATTTAATAAGGCTTTGTCCTTCAATAATCATAGGCTGACTTTTTATTGAGGTTAGCGGTCTACACTAACAGAATCTGAATCACTTTATCGTCAATGTTTGTTTGGTCGAGTGCATGTGAGAGCAAGTGCAGGCAAGTAAATGCATGCACTTTAAGATGGGGGTGTGACAGGTAATATATATATATATATATATATATATATATATATATATATGAACATGCCTACATCCCATGTTCCTCCACGCTGCCTGCACCTACAGAAAAGGGTAAAGCTGATACTTTGTCACAGTTTGCAAACAGAAGCGTCCGGTGGGGCCGAGGAGTTCACCTAATGGGTCAGCAAGCATGAACTAGCGGATCACCCATCTGTGTCAGCAGCAGGAGGATACAGGATTCAGAGTTGAGATGAAAAAAATGTAAGAACTAGAAACAGGAGATGGCGAGAGGATGAGGGAATTTAAAAGCGTGCTTAGATCACAACATGGAGCAAATAAATGACTGGAGGAGACATGAAGTGGATGGATGGGGTACATGATGGAGAAACAACAGGGACTCTGAGCAAACCCATTTAGTAAATACACTAATACATGACCAAACTGCACAAGCATGTGTTTGCACTAAATCAGCCCCTTTGTTATTTTCAAGATGAAAGGCTGCTGTAAAAGAGAACTGCTATGTTGCCCACAATTTGAGGCAGATCCATTAGTTGGGGAGTGACTTGAAGGAAATCTGAGCCAGTGAGGAGGGGGAGCTTTTCCACGATAACCTTGAGGATATTTACCGACAGTGGGTCAGACACAGTTAAGATACATTGTCACAATAGTATTAGCTAAAAGGAGGTTCATGTTTCAAGAACAGCTAACACATCTGTCAAATGAGTTATTAAATTGTCAACAACAAAATCATTGTATGTATGTCTCTCATAGAATGACTCATAGAAGCATTTTCTGACTTGAGAGTTAGCAAATTTCATCACGAAGGTTATTAAAGTAAACAGCTGGTTGGGGTTACGGACAGTCAAATTCAAACATAAGACTGGCAATAAGATTGACATAGGAGACAAAAAACAGCTTACGATGCTAAATTGTGGTGTTTTGTTGACTCATTCATCGACCTCAGACTCCTCCTTATGCATATATTTGAAGTAACATCACCTTGCTTTCTTTGTTTTATAGCATGACTATTATGCGTAGTAGACAGCTTTGCCCTTTGTTTTTGCTATGTTGGGTTCCTCTCCCAAAAATTGCTTGTTAGGTCTTTTTCAAGTAGCATCATTATCCTGATCTGTCTCACATGTGTCCCACCTCGTGTATATGAGAGTTCAAATTAACATACACACTATCTTACACATCATTTCTAAATTTATACCACTTTTAATTGTGCATTGTCACACATTTTAAGGAGAATCCCAAAATGTTCTTTGGGAATACCCCCGTTTAGTTGTTCTCTAAACTAACCAGCAGAATATTCACAGAGGACACATTCTGTCAGCTCTTTAAAGAGCCCCTGCAGGCATGTTAACCGCTACATAAAAATACTCTGCTGTTGTTTCCATAACAAAGTTAATCACCTGAAATCTACATCTCCCTCAGTGAGCAGCTCAGAATATATAAATATGAACATTTTTTTTAATTTTAAAACTACTACACCTAGATCACTGAAAGACCATTCTCAATGTTCTGTATCTGCGATGCCACACATCTTGATTTCAAGTAAACATTTGGAATTAAAATTTTCATCAAGTGCAGCTTTTGAATTCCAGCACAAACATGCCCTCCAACTCTGATCATACATCATTCATTTTCTTTTAGTTTTTCTTTAGAGTGGAGGGTCACAAAATAGTCTACAGTGAGTAAAATGTTTAACTACAAAACACTCCAGAGGAATTGCTGTTTCATGATAAAACCAGTTCCCAAAGACTTGGCATTCCTGCCAGTGACAGGCTGTGGTGGGAGTAAACTAGTAGCACTATCTTGAGGCTCAATTAGCCCTCTGCTCGGTGACCCTAACACTGGGCGTGAGGAAGGTGAAATGAGAGGAAATAGCATAAGTGACTCCATGCTTTCTGCCACTCTGTGAGATGTCAAATGAAGTGCTGTTTGCAGCTGGACTTTGCACTGAGGTCATTCCCAAAGCACATTAAGGCTTTCTACTTTTGCTACCGTTTCGTTTATCGTCTCCGAACATCCTCTTTTCCGAGAAGCCAGTCAAATTTTATGTGATTTGGTTTTGCAGTAGCAGACTAGTTATACTAACCCCTCTTAACCTCCATGTGGTAATGGTCAGCTCCACCTATTGAGAGGGTTTCTGTTGCATTGTGCTTTTAGAAACAGAGACCATGTGCTGGGTTCTGACTTTTCAACAGCTGACCATGTGAGAGGAAAAATTTAGACCAAATGCCTGGAGACAATATGTTTTCAGTTCAGGCTGGCAAAGGTATAATAAGATCCAGCACAATGTGCAACTTTGCAGAAGCTGGGACACTGCTGATGACGTTTGCTTTGTAAAATGTATGCATATGACTTTTAATGTAACAGTGAGCAAAAAAATCTGTCTCTCTCAGAGTTCTGTTTTTCTTTGACTCTTAATTTCATATTGCATAATTGTGTGCACAGGAGTGATTTAGCTCAGGTGAATAATGTCTGCTTCTGTTCTCCTTCTCACTCTCTTGAGACAAGGCAGCTGTGCGTTATCCTTAGCTCTCCCTAAAAGTGTGTGCATCTGAGTGTGTGCGCGTGTGCGTGTGTGTGTGTGTGTGTGTGTGTGTGTGTGTGTGTGTGTGTGTGTTACAGTATTTGGACCAGCATTAGCCGCTGTCAGCACCTTTAACTAGTCCCCACAGTGCAACATGGCAGTAAATAAACTTTCATGCCTTTCAGCCACTCACTTAAAAGAACACATCCGCGAACATAGCTTTTAATTAGAGACTTAAAAGATTGATGTAAACACATGCAGACATGAGGAATTATAACACTTAGAGGACTACGGAATTTACGCAACTTATACAAAGATTTATTTGTAGCTTAGAATTCTTTTCTTTCTCATTTGGGTAGTGTGCTTGCAGGTCTACATATGGTGCTCATCAACCTGCTCAGCAGAAACTAAAATATGCAGTAATCAGATCATCAGTCATGACCTGCAAATGCTGCAATTAATCATGTATTAGTCCATGCATTATCTATGAAGTTCTAAAAAGATACTGTAAATTTGAAACAAAGTTCCGCCCAAAAAACAACAACAAAACAACCAACATGTTAAAAGAAAGATTTTCCTCATGGCTCACACCTAGAAGAAACGCAAGAGCTGCGAGTGTTTTCCTCTGCTGAAAATCCCCCTCTTTCTCCAGAAAAACATGCAAATTATCAGACTCTACTGACTCCATGAAAGCCTCGAATTTATTACTGAACACTTCATAAATCCATTAACTGTTCCCCCGTCATAAATCAGTCGAGCACACACAGTGTTGCTCTCCTGGTTACTATGCTGATGTGATGTACACACCAGGTTGTGTTATGAGATCAGGTGGCATCTCCTCCCTCCAGGGTGAATTTTCCAGCTCATTTTTCATCGTATCTGTTACTCATCCCAACAACACCAACAAACTGTAAATGAGAGTTATTTTATTGCCATGACAAAAGATGTGATCACTGAGCTCCTTACCCTGACGGCAGGATACCAGCAGTGACAAGATAATAGACCTTTCTGTGCATTACAAACAACAACTGCCCTGTCTCTTACCCAACACAAATCTATCAAATCCCCTCTAATAATACTAGAAAAATGCTGTTGCAATAAACAAAAGGGTGTACACTTACAATTGTTAGTCCAGATCGATGTTTTCATAGAGTCCCGAGTATCTGAAAGAGTATGAGTGAGAACAAGCGCCTTAGGGTGCGTGAATGAGCAAGCATGTGGATGAGTGTGCACAGAGTCCAGTCTTGTGTTGGGGGTTGGAGTAACAGCAGATGAGTTTAAGTGGGCAGCAATACCAGTCCTCGCTACATCACTCCATCTGCCAACTACTGATCATTAGCATTTTCCTTTTTCTGTCGCTCTCTCCCTCCCTAGTTGCTCCAAACATAAACACAGTTGTGTTTGTGTGTGTGCGTACACACACAGTTGCCTTCCTTAGTAACTGGTCTGATGTGAAACACCATATTGGTGTGTGAAAGTGTTGATGTGTCTCACGGAATCATCTGGGAGAAGAACGGTGACGTCAGCCGCTCTCAGAGGAGGACAGGGCTGGTTCTGGGCATGCCTGCCTGCTGCCCGTCTCTGTGGGGAACCTGGGAGGCTACAGTATTTGGCAAGAGCAAGGTAGCGAGGGACAGATATGCAGGGATGCAGAGTGAATGAATAGTATAGGTAGGGAATCATAGATGTGAGTGATTCCCGAAGGAGAAAAGATGTGCTGGGATACAAACACCACACCGCAGAGATGCAGCCTACAAAGAAAGAGTCTTCCGTGAATCATTCATGGAGTCTGTGTGACTGACTCTGCGTTCCAGATGCCACAGACACATAAAAGACAACAGTGCAGCACTACGGGTCCCAAATGACAAAGATTTACAACTTTCCAAAGTGTCGTACACAGCAGAGCAGCCTGCCTGGTAACCATTCAGAATATTCCAGCAGCGCAGCAAATATTTCCTTTTAAACAGTCCAACGTATGACTTCATATGACCCGTTTCCTGCAAGTCCTCATTCAGAAAACGCACAGACATATCAGGGAGTATTAATTTGGAAACGTGTCATCACTTCAAATTAACGCACTACAATGTCAGAGATCATTACAGGGATGTCCACTGAGCTACGACCACAATCCAGTTAGCCTCGTCTTCCACAAACACATACACAGACAGGCACATACACAAAAATGGAACCGCGCACACTCATGGCATTGCATGTGGTTTCCATCAACACACACTGTCATCACCATGCGGCAATGGAACAGCCACATATCCAGCACTTAGAGAGAAAGCACTTTTAAAATAATACACACATCCCAGCAAGGCCACCTCTACAGCAGCATTTTCTTCACTTCACTTATTTGAAGAGAATCAGAATCATAAAACTGAACACTTGGATTCAACCGTGGGTGGAGTTTGTCGACATATATTCATATGCATGTGTACATTTGTTTGCCTCTACATGCTCGCAAATGTTCACAGAACTGCAAAAAAAAAAAAAAAAATATATATATATATATGTATGATGCAGAATTTTACAACTCTGCCATGTCTCCTGTGATTGCACTCATGTGACAATGCACATCATATGTTGATATAAATAACAGGCTAATTTTTGTGCACTGCTAAAATAGTCAAAATTCTAATGTATGCATGGGTGTTGGGGATAGTTTTGGGTTGCAGAGGCTCAAGACAGCTGTTGGAGGCCATGTTGTTTAGCTGTCTCTACCAAGGTCATGCTGACTAAATGATACTTTCACAGTATGTCAATATCGTCAACTTATGACAGGTTTTAGTTGATCAATAGTAAAGAAGCCAAACAAGCTTCAACAAGAAAAAAAAGAAACACAAAGTGAGATCTGTTTTCAGCACTTAACAGCTGGTAATGGAACTAAGTAATCTGATACATGAGAGGATTTCACAACCTAAAGTATTCCACATAAACATCTCCTTTTCATGGCATTTGAAGAAAACAACAAACACCAATACAGATTTCCCATTTCAAACACTGTACAGTCAGCACTACTCATCTGGCAGTCATCTCAGTAGAGAAATCCAACAGATGCATACAGCCATGTACATACACAATGCACTCATGTGTGGCTTGCATTGATTATCCAGTAAAGCTGGTATTTGGATATAAAGGAGGCAATTACAAAGACCACAGAAGCCAATACAGACTTGGCATTTTGCATGTAAGTAACCGTTTAAATTTTTATTTTTGACAATGTTATTATTATCTTACCACAGAAATGTTTTCACTACATGATCAATAGCCCCATTATGCTCCCACAATAAGCGGTTGAAATGATTGATCAAATGTCTGCAGTAGTAACTCGGATCTTTCAGATTAAATTTTCAATGAAGTGTGTGTGTGTGTGTGTGTGTTCTTGTACTTGCTACATTGTGAGAACCATTTTCTGCATTTAACTATCAAAGTGAGGACATTTTTACAAAGTGAGGACATTTTGGCCGGTCCTCACTTTGAAACAGCCATGTTTGAGGGTGAAGACTTGTTTTTAGAGAACAGGTATGAATTGAGGTTTGGTTAAGGTTAGGGTAAGGATTAAGTTTAGGCAATCAGTTGTGATGGTTAAGGTTAGGGTAAGGCTCTAGGAAATGCATTACGCCTATGGATGTCCTCACTAAGATAGAAGTACAAATGTGTGTGTGTGTGTGTGTGTGTGTGTGTGTGTGTGTGTGTGTGTGTGTGTGTGTGTGTGTGTGTGTGTACAGAGAGGGTAGGAGCTGAAGTGGGTGTCTGTCCTGGTCCCTGTCCCAGGCTGTGCTCACCAGGGTCATAAAGTTATCCAGTGTCACCACAGGACTATTGGATGGCTGTCGGCACGCTAAATTAAAAACCACAAGCACGCAGCGTTTAATTTCAGTGTTTTTGCCCCTAACGGAGTAGGACTGCCTGCCGCCACAGTGCTGGGAAGCGTGTGTGTACGGACATGGATGCTCACATGGGTGTGTGTTCCTGATTACCTTTACAAAGCCCCTCTGTACTAAGTGTTCCACTGTCTCTCCTGCCTGTCCTCCTATGGGACCAGAGCCAGACAGACTGCTCCAATCTACTAGCATGACATAAAACAGCATGTATGAATAATTTGTCTGTTCTGAAAATGTTTTTTCCATCATAATAGAATAAATACATGATGAAGGGATGAACTGAGGCATGACCCCGTCCATCAGCAAAATCTCATTGAAATCAAATTAGTCCAAATGACGAGACAATTTGACCTGACCAAAAAATTGCAAGTCTAATGAAATTCAATAGAACGAAGAGCCAAGAGACAGTAAGAAATCCTTGGAGATAATTGTGTGTCTGTACAGATTAGCATACTGCTGGTGAACTCAGTAAACAACAGTTATCCAAGGCTCCAGCGTGATTAGTGGCTCAACAACAGAGGAGCAGTAGACCAAGTTGTGATGTTTATAAGCTTGAAATTAAACTTAATAGTATAAATTGGACACCATTTAACAGTTTTTTTCCCCCACTAAAAGTCCATGAAGCTTGACTGAAAGAACTAAAACTTTTTTGTGAACTCAGCAGTTTTGATTGAATGAATAGAGTCTTGTGTTTAATATAACAGGATGGTGTAAGGATGTAAATGTGAACTTTTATGTGCTCTGTGGTATCCACATTCATGGACCATAACAGACCTTTCACCAGCAATCAAGCATATTAGCGCTCAGCCATTTCAGATACGTGACATTTCTCTGACCTCCATTGTAAAGAGCACTGCACAATGGAGATGCTGCAGATGCCCTTTAACTACCATAGTAATGCAAAAGTGAAGAGAGAAATGAAGGAGACCAGATACTAAAAATGAGGGAATAAAATTGTGATGACAAAAGTTGTGGTCTTGTCAAGAAGTAGAAAGATGTGTCGAATCTGGGGTCGTCACTAGACTGTATGTTTGAGGTCATCATTACAAGGGGATCTGTGTAGTTTTCTAATGCTGAAGGCAATTTATTCCACTCAAATTTTGCACTACAGAGATTCATTATATCATATATTGCATGGTATTGATTCGAGCTTGGACCTACAAGAATTTGTGACCATCAGAAATCATTGCAATGAGTCCATAGTCAAATGTTTTCTCCTGGTGTTATCGCTGTCACTACTTTCCAGATAAGAAGTTTCCCCTTTAACATATAATTAATTCTGTCAAAGTGTATTTAGCAGTTTTGTTGCCTACACTGAACCAAAATGCAAGTAAAAACAAGATTATGCCACAAAATAAAATGAAGTAAAAAATAAATAAATAAATGTCCCGACACAGGATACAAACCCCTCAGCCTCCTGGGTAAAAGTCCTGTTTCATGCTGCCTCCACCTGTCCAACCTCCTTATTAAACTGGAAAACTTCCCATACAGGTCAGATGGTACCGAAGCCAAAGCACACCCTATGAGTATCTCTCAGGTGCCAGCGGCTTTGACCAAACAGCAGTATTTGACATCCTGAGAACGAGAACGGGTCAGTGGTTCCCAACATGTAAACTGTAGGCTTTCAATGGGACATAGGGTGATTTTGTGGATTCATGAGTTGATTAAAGTAGACAAATACATACTTCTTTTTCTATACTTTCCAGGGTCTTCCAATTTTCCCTGTACAGATGTGGTGGAGAACCCACAATATGCAACTTAAAAGCAGCATTTAATTTCATATCTTGATTGTAAGTGACATTACCTGCAAATTTTCAGTACAGTGAAGACCATTTATTTTGATATCCTCCCCCCCCCCCCCCCCCCCCCCCCCATTCTGTCTCATATGGAATATTGGTGCCTGGTAGCAGAAGCAGCAGCAGTAGAAGTCATAGATGCCTTGGCCATACTCTCTTAATGTTCAACAAAATACTAAAGCTCAGATATATTTCTAACCACCAAGAGCAATAAAAATGCTTCTTACGCCTGCAAAGCATCATAAGAATAGAGGGAAATTCTGCTAACCTCTCTTTAACACAGTGCAAAGATCGATACAGAACCTTCTACTGCTATTTGTCTTTACATGGTACATCATTTCGTCCCTTACATGGCTGACTGAGTGCACTTAGAAACAGTATATGCAGCTACATTCCAAAAAATCTTTGCTTGGGTTGGATTTTTCCTTTCGGATGACCTACAGTAGCAAGGTGGATTGCAATTAAATTAAAGTTGATAATGATTTCAGGGTCTTTTTTCCCAGCAATCTGAGCTAGTGAGATCTCTTGTGTGTGCACATTATAGACTATGACAGGCAAATTATTATCTTACACAGTTAATCCCTGACGAATTGCTGTATAAAATCTCCTTCCAAGAATGTCTACACAGACATTATCAGAAGTCTAGCCAGGCTTCAGTGTATCAGATAGCCAAGATGGAGCGAGTGGTGAATGGGGTTTAATCCCAGGTTATCCTGTTTAAATAAAAAACTATTCTGTCTTATGCATTTCTGAACTTTATCCCCTTCTACTGCATTTCACCTAATGGTTTTCAGCTTTTCAAAAAAATCTTCTTACAGCTGTTGCTTTTACAGAAGCAGAGCAGAAGTCATAACAATGGAAACAGAGGCTGTTTATTCAGAATGGATTTCTGTGTGTCTGACTGTTACCAGAAATGAGTCCGGCAAGAATTTTCTTGTGACATTCACTCATGCTAAAGATTGTGAGACTTTTGTTGCCTACAAAGCTATTTTTATGTCAACAGAATTTGCTTAACTTTTCCTCGACTGTTACTCAAGGTCAGCTCTGCTCTTTCTCAACAACCTGAATCTGTCCGAAATACTGACTGCGTGCTGTAGACTATGACAGGCAGATTATCATCTGACGAGGTAAATCCCTCACAAATTCTTGTATAGAATATGTCCTCCCACCATGTCTACACAGACAAATCAGAGGTCTGGTCAGGCTTCAGAATATCAAATAGCCAGGATGGAGAGAGGGTACGTCCTGTAGTTGACTAAAGTGAGTGGAACCATCTGTAGGGCATTAGTGCTGTAGTATGCAGTCCTTGTCTTCAGCTGTATGAAAATACACACCGGTCTCTCTAATCTGACCTGCCCAGCCTCACTATTTATTATTTCAACCTGAGACGGAAATGTTTGGTAACTGAAACTGCACTGGACGGGCCACTGCATGGACTGTAGGTGAGTGTAGAAGATGAGAAGCTTTAGATAGGTGGGGCCAGGAGCACCGCTAGCAATTATGAACCTCTTCCAAACAGGCCATGTTGGGCAGGCGTTTGGACCAAAACGTGCATTAAAAAATGCACAGCAGATGGAGTAGTTTAAAGACTTTTGGACGGCAGAGAATTTTAGAACACTCTGACACCAGGTGTTGCTGTAGCAGGACTGATTTTAATGGTTGTGATAGAAGCAGATGGGGTTTATGTAATCAAAGTCATCTAGTAATGTGTACTTGAACAGGTTTAATTACGTCAGTGCAGCTCAGCCCTCTGTTGAAGGCGCCATAAGTTTTCTCTCAACCTGCCACACCTTTATTGTGTCAGGAGTGATGGGGCAGCAGCTGTTTGTGACACCACAGACTTCTGTCTGCACGACTGCGTTTGTCAGCGCATCTCAGGGATATGGAAAGTGTGCGAGTGGAAAGTGTCTCCTCTGACTGTTATTGTTGTTCTGTCACATCAGTAATGAGTCACGTGATGATTAAATAGAGTAATTAAAAGGAAGAGCAGACGAAAAAAAAAACATTGTCCTCTCTGTGTGACTCTTGCTTTCTCTGGCTTTCTTTAGTTTTACTCCACCTGGTTCTTTTCTCAGGGTGTTTTGTCACAGGTGGCTATGGTGTGTGTCTGACAAGATGTTGATTTATGCACACAGCAGGAGCACCACCTGGCAACTAGGACCAACCAAGAAAGAGCAATAAAAACAGCAACTTGTGAGTTACCTCTGTAGAGAAAGCGCAAAGAAAAGAAAATGGGAGGGCATGAACTCAATAAAGATTGAAAGTTAAGTAGCATAAACATTTTCTCAGGTCTTGGTGCTGGAGGAGGTTTGCACTTAGTGGAAATGTGAGGACACACAAACTAACATATTAACACATATGCAGACATTATCCAACATTAAGACATGCCCAGCCTGCTGTAGTAAATGTGTTGCTTTATTGCAGTAAAATGCATTTATTACTGAAGTGCTCTTTTTATTAAATGAAAAGCATAGCTCATAAAATCAGAACATCCTGGTAGCACTTTTCACATCTTGAGTCTTTACAGCATATTCTTTTTCTGTATTAACACCTATTAACTGTTAAATGTTCAGAAAGCTGCATGTGTAAAAAGTACTCACTCACACACAAACATACAAACAGTCACAGGCTCACTACAGGTCATGCAGGACTCTTAGCAGGTCATCTGTCTTGCCTTAGAGCAAAAGAGTGGTCAGCCATTTCAGGACAATGGGCACAGTGTCCATTCTGCTCTGACCTCTCACATAGTCCCAGCCAGCATGGAGAAAACATTCACGGCACCATGGGAGGCCTCCAGCAATTGCACACGATATTGGCCTCTGTGACACTGTCCATGCATCCTGTTGCTGTCAGTGCTCTCTCGCTTTCATCTCTCACTCCCTCATTCTCGCTTTCTCTCACTCTCTCCTTGAACTTGTGTTCAGGCCATCATTAAAAACAAGTCGACACAGAGGAAAAGTCTTTTAAGAAAATCTTTGATCAGTGTTGTTGACTACTGCTTCATGGACACAGAGATGCATCTTGAAACCTCTTTATAAAGGAGTCGGGTAAACTACCCTGAGCCCTACATGTAGCATTTGTAAGACTGTTTACTAAAGTAACGTTTCACCATTTAGATTAAGGTTTCGAGAAATGGTCGAGACTGTTGGGCAGAATTATTACAGTATTCCCTGAAGTGTAGTAAACTCTGTTTTTTTAGTCATTTGTCAGCACCACACTGTGAGGACTTCCATTGGAATAGTTCATGTGTGTGAGGCTGCTTTTGGATTCACTCTAATTGGGCAATTGCAAGAAAGCAAATCAGAACAGTTAAGGAAACGGCATGGTTATTCATTTATAAATAAAGACTGAAGCAAAAATCACCTCAGGAAATGAACTGATATGTTATGCTAATAGCGATCCCACTAGAATGCTTTGTGCCGTTTTATTTTCTCTTAAACCACATACCGCAGCGCTCTGCCAAACCACAAACTGAAAACAATGGACATAAGAGATGTGAAAATGGGGAGAGGAAAGGAAAGTAGAACCGAGGAGGCGGGTGTGAAAGCAGGTCATGTAAGCCATAGAATGTGTTTGCATGGAGCCCATTCACCTCCAGAACAGGGTGGGGTGAACGAGCTCTATATATAACTGCAGTGAGGGTGCTTTGGTGTGGCTGCTCATCTCTCTGCCCTATAACTGACTCCAACTCTATAAACTACAAAGGTACTAAAGCACAACCACAGCTTCCTGTTAGCTTTCATTAAAATCTAAGCTAAATAGACATATAAAGCTGTACTTCCCTTCCAGACATTCACAAATCACTTTATCCCAAAATCCTTATGTTTCCTATAGGCAAGTTTAAAGTCATAAAATACATATTTTTTCAATTAGTTGAGCAATTTGACCCACATATTCTAAATTCCTTGTTCATTAAAAACCCCAAATGTGAAATATTCAATCCAATGCCTACACAATTGTCATTACATGAAAATGGCAAATTATAACTTCTTCATAATTTTAGAACTAAATCCTTTTAAGCTTTACATTTTTTTTTGTGTGTGTTCACAGACAGTTCATAGGTTTGAAAAGGTACAACAAATATAATATTTCTGACTACAGACTGAGCTTTCCTGGGTGGAACTTAGCGGCAGAGAAGCTGAGGCAGTACTTCAGTCTGGAGCCCCGTCTATGATTAATGGATGTGAATGTGACCCTGAACTTGATGGTTGACCTTTGTGCACTGGAGGCCACGTACAGAAACCAGTGAAACACACGCACACCACACACAAACGTGTGAAATAAATAGCTGGTGTGTGAGGGTGGTGAGTGTGTACAGCCCGAGTTGCGCTTCTATTCTTGCATTTGTGCTTGTGGTAGCACTTCAAAGGGAACTTCAGACCACGCTGGTCGAAAATTACTTACATTCAGTGTAGCTTTGGTATCCGTGACCACTGTCTATAGTATAATATGAAAGGATTTTCAAAATGCTCAATGTGTCTTTGCCATGTTGGATAAATGTCAAAGTCCAGGAGGAAAACATCTCCTGGTAAACGGTCCATCCATCAGCAGGGGTCAGACTGACTGCAGAGTTCTGGGTCACCTTACACCACACTCCCTGTCCTTTCCTGCCTTTTTATTCATGTCAAGTTCTGTATTCCCCATTTTATATAAAATCATCTTTCCTACCTGCTTTCATCCTGCTAAATTTCCCCCTGTCCTTATGTTTTTTTCCCTCTCTCTGGGCTTCTATACCTCTTTTTCTCCCCTCAGGCGCCATCACTTTTTCCCCCTCCTCCCTCCCACAGGCTGGGCAGTAAAACAGGAGCAGGCTCATGGGAGGCCATTAACCACCAGAAACGCTGCATTACAGTTCTGCTGCAGAGCGAATGACTGCAGACTTTTTTTACACAACCAACGAACAAGGTATGGTAGACCAGGAGTGTGTAGCAAATGTGACTTCTGGCCCTGAAGCTACACACAGTATACAGTGATAGCATACTGTAGGCACAGTCATTCAGTAATTATCCGTAATCTCTGGCTACCTTGTTCATCTGGCAGCTTCATCTTTTCCATATAAGCAATACAGATTGGTGTTTTGGTTTTCTACTCAAAATTACCATTGTTGCACCAATGCACACCGCTTACATGAAGTTGCGCATTGAGCCACTGTAGCTGAATATTGCTTCAAACAGTCTCTGGACACTTGCAGTTTGTGCCTTGGTTGATTCTCGTCACATCGTAAGAGTGGTTGTAGAACATTATTTGCAGCTGATAACCAGTTGTACAAATAGACCACCTTTTTAAAAAATGCATTGCAGTAACATTTACTCAGGTCACAAGTTCCTTTAATTTTTCTGTCTTCAGTAGGATTTTCTTTTATTAGGAGCTGTTGTACAATATTTGTGTTATGGTGTTCATGTGTGTAATGTCGCTTGGATGAGAGCAGAATCGCTCAGCCTTGACCCCAGTCAGGACAGCTGCAACGAGAACTAAACCAGACCTTTGTCCTTCTGTCCCTTCATCTGCCACACACAGAGAAACACTGACAGGATTTTCTACCCTCCGCGAGGGTTTAGCCGGGTGCCAATGCTGCGTGTGGTCTGTAAGGCAATTCCCTTGTTATGAAGTGCTACAAGCTCAAGACACTTACCTCAGGATTTACATGGAAGGGAAGTCCTATCAATATTCCTGATTCAGACATGTGCACATAAAATTAGGGCTGTCACCAGAACTCAGGTTGTACTGTGTCACTACTGCAATTTGTGATAGGAGTAATACACTTGATATAAAGTATTAAAAAGCCTTGTCTAAAAGGAAAGTAAAGTTATCAAGCTGTCAAGGATACACTTAAGTTACTAACGTAATGTTAATCGCATCACTTTTTGTGCTGGTGTGCACTGTCAATATCATCTTCAAAGAAATACATTTTCTTGCCAAATGGTAAAACTAATGTTGTGTGGAGCTCTTCCACTTGAAAAGAGTCACAAAGTCCTCATTAGAAGATGGAGGCAAAAGTCCAAAACAGGATTTTCACCCAGGAGTCTAGTCTTGGAAAATATCATAATTTGGGTTAAATTACACCCTCTGACAACAGATTTTCTGGGTTCCCAGAGTGACAAGTCTCACTGCATTTAAAAGGCGATAGGTTTGCTAAAGAGGAGCAACAGTAAAGCAAAAATAAAAATGGCAACGATATGTTAATTGAAAGCACATTTCTCATATGTCACAAACAAATAGTAAAAGGTAACTGACAATGCAGTTTAGTTGAATGGGAAAATATTTTTTAAGAAACAGAACTGCAGGGTCACCACTGTGGCCCTTTTAATAGCATCATTTGCAGGAAAAGCATAGCTGCACAAGCACATAAACATCACCAGTGTTTTTACTGTATGAAATAAACTACATGTCTTTTCTTCAGACTTCTCTGTACTTTATCTTCAGACCGACCACCTCTAACAATATACCAGCAAGTCACAATGGTTTTTAAAATGATAGAAATACAGAAACACACATGCACTTAATATTTTTAAAGTTCTTGAGCTGAAACAGCAGAGAAATTTGATCTTTCGATATCCCACCTTAAATGGGAAACACATGCTACTTTATAATGAATCGAAATGCCAGTCTGCTACTTTGCTACTTAATGTAAAGCATAGCTGCAACTGAGTTATGCAGACATTATTGATAATACCAATAAAATCTGCCCGCAGTTTAACGGTGGATCAGCTTTCTGTAAGACCTATGATACAATAAATAAATACTGCATTGCTTTAGGATTGTATGAAGGATAAACCACCCAGTAACATCAATTATACACAGCCTGCCGAAGCAACCCAATCAGCATACCACTCAATTTATTGAGTTTTCAATTGTGAAACATTATCTTGTACTTAGTGGGCTGTTTTTGAAATTGGTTTTGGAGTTACAGAGCTTAATAGATATGACATCGAAATGTCTCGAGACACCTGTGTGCATGTGTGTGTGTGTGTCTGCATGTCTATAATGTAACAGAGCCCCCTCGACTGCTCCCCAGAGACAGGCTTGACACCGCAGCTAAGAATAGCCATGGATGTATTACCACCAGCCGGGGGGGAGAAAGGGGGTTAGTGGGGAGGAGAGGTGAGAGGCAAGGGGGCAAGTGACACTATGCCTCATGGGAGATGACGAGTAGACACAGGAGCCCCCCGTCCTTCATTGGACATCTCTCTTACCTGGCATGGATATATACACATGACCCAACCGCTGACCCCTCCAACCTCTCAAAGGCAAGTATGTGCTCACACACTAATGCAAGCCACTCCGGTGCCTTACATGTCACATGCACATGTTTGGACACTAACCTCTTATTTTTAGATTGAGTCAACACTGATCTGTGCTTAAGATGTCCATCAACACCGGGCATGATTGCATGAATTGTAGGAGATGGGTGGAGAAGATGAAGAGGAGGAGGAGGAGAAGGGGGTAGAGCAGACAGCAGCAAGGAGGAGGAGATGGATAATCACCAGGAAGTAGGACTGCTTAGGCGCATTCTTGACTTTAGATTCATGAAGACCTAGGGCTATTATCACTGATTAAAGGACAGAGATGCAGTCTGTATTACTAGTTGCTGCCATTTCAACCACGTTTTTCATTTCCATGACTGCCCTGAAAGGACTCTATTTACTGTGATTTTTTTTGTGGGGGGGTGGTCTGGGTTCGAGGACAGATGGATGGACAGAGACACACAGAGGAGCTACAAAAACAACACATCAGTGGATGGCAAATGGTACGATCTGCGCTACTCGCATGTCACACAGACAGTCTTCTCACATGTCAGGTGAGAGGTTATGACCCTGCACCAACAGCTCTGTTTCCTTTGCCATCGAATACGAGAGCTTCATCCAGCATCCCCAAACGGTTTGAAAAAAGAAATACTGCACGGAATGACCTGTCAAAATAGGCACATGACAGCAGGCCAAGGACTAAATGAATGTGCGTACAGGCTTTGAATACGTGTCTGTGTTGACATTAAGAAAATGGAGACATGAATAGCTATATTCAGACCAGCAAAACTGCTATCCTAGAGGAGGTGCTACAGCAGTATTGGTGATGATGCCGGATAATCACCCATCATTTGAGATAATTGGGTAATTGGGGTAATGGGTTTCACCGTGGTCCTCTAAGCTCGTCATTACAAACAGGTATGGACTGCCATATTTATGCCATCTACACTGGCTGTCCAGTAGCATAAAAGGATGCGCCAGAGGTAATTAGCGTCTAGCTCCGTTTTCATTTTCAGCTTTGAATACAAGACAGAGAAAGAGCACACCGAGACACACAAAGAAAAAATGGAATTGAGAAAGAGAGCGAAGACAGAATGAGCTCAACACAATGAGCAGAATGGGAAATATAAAAAAAATATATAACAGCAACTGAGAAACGCTGCCATGTGGTTAATGGGGGCTCAGGGCTGTTTAGTGTACAACACAGGGAAAGGCAGAGCACATTAAAATAGCAGCCCAACATTAGGGTCCCACTGCCATTATAGATTTAATGGCATGCTGTGTGGTGTCCAACTACATTTAACCCACTCATCTGCATAATAGTGCTGCCCTGACAACACTCGCAGCCGAGTAATACCTCTCTGATCAATCTCCCTCTCTTTATCTCTCTCTTGCACTCATTCATATACACTCACGCAATTACATGCAAGAACAAATGACCATTAGCATACAATTTGCATAAACAAAGCCAGTTTAAAGGGTACTAAGGACATTTGTGCATGTAAAATATGATCGAGCCAAATAACTGCTGAAATTTATCCCTCTGGCAATAGATAGTTTGTCTTTTATATGAGGCATTAATATCATGGGCATTTATCCTGCAACAGTAATAGTGACAAATATTAATAACATTTGGATTTCACTGTCGGGAAAAATATATACTTTGAGGGACATTGGTATAGTTACAGGTCCAACAGTAGTAAATACTGTTCTATTAATGAGGCAAAAAATACAAGTGAATGAAGCTGAGGTCCAAAGTCTTTAAAAGCGTCGATCACTCCCTTGATAGACATCAGACGCACCTGACAGGAGAACCTTGAATCCAGTGAGCAACTGGAAGGACCAGAGACTCATGAATCTTATGAAATGACACTTTCCACTGAGAATGTTACACCATTCATCAAGTTGATCGTGACTTTTATTTCATCTTGCTTTCTCTCTCAGTAACACCCATACACAGCAGGCGCACACACATCCAGGGAGAGGGAATCTGAACCACCATAAAATTCAGAGCAGGTTGAATGTGACCTCCATTTCTTATGTGAAATCTATTCTCTGCTTATTCTTCCACATATTTCAACTTTAAGCATGGCTGAAGGAGCCATAAAATGGCAGTGAGAGCAGTCATCTGTCACTTGCAGAAGGCTACCGAACATCCTCTGCTCTGATGATAGCAGTGCCCTTCATGCCTGCCAAAACTGGTGCCTTGGTGCCTCTTACTATGCAGAGACTTCTATTGAAATCTTGCATTGTAGTTGTGAGGAGCGCAATGAGGTGCAGTGTGCACTTGCAGGTCGCAAGACGATCCATAATACAGACAAAAAGTAAAATTTACGACTGGAATAAACTTTAATGTAGTGGAATTTTGTAATTTTGCACATCCCATATCTCAAGCAGAAATATTGAGACACTAAGTGTGCATGTGTGTGTTTCTGTGTTGGGAGGCCCTCATGCTGGAAGACAGGAATGCGCCTGCCATGAAGCAACATGACAACCAACATGCACATGGATTTCAGAAAGACATCAAAGACCGAGCCATATGGGTAGGGTTACTGAAACCACAGGAAGGAAGAAGGCAGGAAGGAAGGAGAAAAGAAAGAACAAATAGAGAAAGTACATAAATATAAAAAAATACCTTCCATTTTACAGCCTAGCATAAATAATAATCATAATAGATGACCATGTGTCTACTGATGATTAAGGAAAGTAATTAGCTTGCAGTGAATGTAGAATGAGCTCATTAAGACAAATGCTAGGAGACAGGAGCTTATCGCAGTCAAAGAAGCAGCTTCTCCTTTATGAAAGCACTGAATCATCCATCATAGAAATCTGTTTTAAAAAAAAAACAAAAAAAACAGGAAGCTGTGTGGAAACCTGCTGTGATCACCAGGCCATGACATCAGTTTTATGAATGATGAAGTCATGTAGGATTTGAAGAGCCATGCAAGTCATTTTTCATTTACAGCTGTGCACAATCGGCCTTGAAAACTGGACCTTTTCTCCTGCGATTGTGACTTTTCTGGGCCATTTGAACGGCACCGAGTGTGAAAAGGAGTTTCACTCAATGAGCATGGCCCTCCACAACTCTTTATAACTCAAAGTGATTATTACTGAGCGTGCCAATACTCACAGCTTTTGCTCCACTGTGCTGTCGTGCCAGTACCAAATCTTGTTAGCAGTTGTAAAAAGAAATGTGATGCATCAATTGGATTTCTATATATATCCGAGTCTGGTGATGTTATTGTGCTCTGCATGCAGTGAGATCAGCCGCCCTTCAAGTTGTTTCATAGTCTGATTTCTGTTTTTATTCATCCTGCAGTTTCCCATTTTGTTGTTTCTTCTGAAAGTAAACTTTGCCCAGATTTTGTCTTATGTAATGTTGTTGTGAATTTGGCTTGGCACTTTCAGACCTAAATCAAATACCCTTTGGTCTTAATAAAACAGTTCTGTTTTGGAACTCATCCACTATAAAAGAGAAAGGAACATTGTGTGTGCTATTGCAAAATAACAACAGATTGTTTGCAAAGCAGCCAAAGTGAACCTTGTAAAAATGGAAGTGAAGGACCAAGGTAAACATGCAGAAGTTCTGTGAATGTTTTGAGTTAAAGGAAACAAAGTGCAATTGCTTATTCATTCAGCAGAAACATACAAATGGAGTTGCCTGCAGTCTTGACTGCAGTTAGCAGTATCAAGTGGAAAGCCACAGCGATGCAGCTGTTACAGTGACAAACATTTCATTTAAGCTTTTGATCTCCCGACGCTGGCAACTCATCACCATTCACACCTCTGATAAATACTTAGAACATACCGATCATGCACACACACGGTTACACACACATACCTTGTTTGTTAATGTGTTAAACATGGCTATGATACATTTCCTGGGTTCTGCTGCCAAAGTTCCACTGCAATCTTCTTTTAACCAGCCTCTAACATTTGAGCTCTGCCACACCTTTTGGCATGTTTTTGACAGGTGTGAAGATCTCTTTATCTCATTGCCACTTCTATTACTGCAGCTGAAAACTGTAGTAGATAGGCATTTATGCATTTTCCCTCTTAAATATTGACCATTAGATTTGGAACAAATGGATAAGAGTCAGAATAACAAATACATCCATAAGTAGCATAATTCATCACAAAAAATTAAAGCTAAATGTCTGTATAGCACTGCATTTTTAAAAAAATCTTTAACAGCATGTGAAATACTGTTTTGTCCACATCAATTCATTCTTCATGACATCGTGCGACGTCACACACAGTACTGTCATTACAGATTAAAGCAGGATTAGTTTTATAAACAGATATCAAAAGTGTAAATAGTGAGCAACTCAAAATCAGAGTCAATCAACCAAAGTTAAATAAGAACCTCGGAAAAAAGTTGCGCAGGCAGAGAAAAAGCCTTCATAATGTTTTGGACTACAAAACAAAGACTGTCTAGATTCTCACACTCCATCATAAAGCTCAGTGTCACTGAATGAGCAAGACACAAATCTGACCATGGCAATAACAATGCAACTTTTTAACCTGTTCTTGCCAAACAAATTCAACAAATCTCTCACCTTAGAGTGGAGCAGAGGCAGTAGAGTCAAAGACCAGCATTGCAGGGTGTTAAGTTTTATAGGTCAAATCCTCAGTGGTATGATATGATGCCATGTAGCTGATGAAGGAGGAGATGCCATCACATGCCACAAGGCTGTAGAGAGAGATACTAATTCCACTCAAGTATCCACTTTTCTTTCCTACCTCTCTCCTGCTCCACTGCCTCCTTTCCCTCTCCTCACCCTAACATACGATAGCTCTGACCACTTGCCAAGTATCCTACTCACTCTGTAAAATCAATATGTAGAAAGTCTCACTCTTTATCTCTGTCCCTGTATTTCACTGTTCCATTATGTGCCCCTGCCTTTGTCAGACAAGGACATAAAAATGACTTTATAATTGTAAATCGTAATACATTTTTGGAGGGGCGACTGAATAGTAGGGGAACAGATGGACACTGATGGTTTAATCTCTCTCCAGTAGCTGAACTTTAAGAGTGTCCAACCGTGAAATGCAGTAGTGATGAAATGATGACACAAATATCAAACATGAACACATTAACTGACTGAAATGGTATGAGAGTCAGCTGATATCTCTCTCATAAATCAGGGAAATATTTTCCAAATGATATTAGAGCAGCCCATGTGGTTGCAGAGCAAATCAAGGATAAAGTCAAGATATGTGACCAATTGGAAAACCAGATTATAAAGCTAAAGGTCAATGAGGTGTGGCATCAAACTGTACTGAAAGCCGTATCCATTTCATGGATATGCATACTGTGTTCGCTCCGGGGATCTGTGGATGCCAGCAGCAATATGAGACACACAGTCACACACACACACACTCGCAAACTTAAAGTCTCATACCCAAACATACAGAGTGAAGAATGTGTTCTGCACTTGTGCATATCCACACACACAGCTGCACTAAACACATTGTAATCTCTAGTGCAATAAGCAAACATTCAGCTTGATAGATTCAATCATTCAATGTGTGAAATTAACTGTATAATTTGCAAGTCTTGTCTGCAGATCTTATGGACCACACCGTCCCTCCACACATTTCCACATGTAGAAATTCAAATGTTTCAAATTCTGTGAAACAGTCAAATCTGTCATCAGCTCTTATGTTTCTCAAAAATCTCCTACTTGAGTGCTCAGTTATTTTTGGCATAATTTGTTGAAATTGCTCAGAATTATTACATTAAAATTGCACAGTTGTGAAGTAATGGCTTATACAAGCAGAGAAAGCAATGAGGTTAACCCTCATGTCATTTAGCCCATGAGGCGGTTATAACTGGTAATACTAAAAATATAAAAAAAACATTGTGTGAATTTTAAAAAAAAAGTTAAAATTAGAAAAACAAATAGAACTAGCAGGCACTGAAATCATTTTCAAATAACTCTATAACTGGTATTGCAGGATTTACACATTTAAAGGTTTGTCTGTCAAAATTTAACATGATTTTGGTCACAGAGTTGCACTAATACAACTATGATCAAGTAAAGAATTAAAAGTCTGGCAGAATGTTAAAAAAATTACAGTCCAAAACAAGAAGTTGAGGATTTGAAGGAAGAATTCCTCCACATCAGTCTTATTTCCTAAAAATTGCACTCCTATGCTTCAGTTTGTTTCTGATGATTCAATGTATCTTTGCTGCTTTACTGTTGCTCCTTTTCAGCCAACTCATCATACATTAAATGGAGTAGAACTGGTAACCTAAAAATGAGGGAGAAGCATCAGAAGTGTTGTGAAAGGGCTATATTTTTATCCAACCAAAGGTATTTTCTTAAACCTAACCAAGAAGTTTTAGTGTCTCAACCTAGCTTCACCAAAAGTCTAACATAATATTGTGAAAGGGTCAATCTTAACCCAAAATGTGAAGGCTAATTCATGGTGTGTGCACATTGCCTCTCATATCAAACACAGATGTTTCTAAAAAGCTGTGACTTTGCATTGTTTAAAGAATACAGCAGCTAGTTCACAGACTGGCCTGTAGCTCTATGTCCATGTGATTATTTCCAAGATTTGTGGCAACATTTGAAACTATCACGTTTTGGCTAAATCAAATGAAAAGCATGTACAAATCAAAGCATCTCTTGAGTCTGGCAAAAACAACTTCAAATACTTGTTGGGGGGTATTTAAACAAAACCAAGTAAACCACTCCAGGAAGGGGAAAATAAGGCAGGAGATAAACTAACCAAATCCAAGACTTCAACAAACTACAACCTAGACCTACTAAAACCCTCAGCTCCACTACAGAAACCAAACAGGAATAAACTAAACCAATCAGCAAAACAATGTACTTACAAAAACCAGGATGGGGGAAGCAGGAGAGTCCAGGGGGCTAAAGCAGACGAGGAGGTCGCAGGGCTCGGTGTGGAGAGCACAATCCAAAGGGGGAAAACAGTCTTTGACAACATGTGAGTCGATGAAACAGGTGAGTAGTGTTTAGCTGATGACTGCAGCTGACACTCATAGCAGTAATCAGCCGGTAGAGTGCAGGCAGGTGAAACAGGGAGAGCAGGAGGACAAAAAGGCAGGACAAAACCAAAACAGATCAGAAGGAAAGAACGACAGGGGCCAGAGCAAGATCCTAACAATACTACTCTTTCTTTTTAAAATTCCACTTGTACAGGTATGGATGACCAATAATCTGCTTCTACAGTCTCTTCTCCTGACAAGTATTTGTTTTCAGCAGCATTTGTTTTCCTGGGAAATGTGCAGTCAACACGGTTATGGATAGTGTGTGTGGTCACAAATTCTGGTCTGCACGTGGACTTTCTCAGAAGGGTGGGCCACAAAATTTATGTCACACACACACACTTCTCCTGGAAAGCATGATTTGGCCTTAACCAAGGGGTTTTTGTGCCTAAAACTAAGCAAACCCAGAGAGAAAAGTTTATGAACAAAACTCCCACATGAGACATGAACTGTGGTCTTCTTGGTGAACGTGCTGTTGCAGGCTTACCTTCACATGTTAACACAGACTTTGTGGCTCTTTCAAACTGGAAGTGTTTCCTACAACATCATAATCTTACCTTCCAGCGAGAAAATATGTTTCTTTCAAACCATAAACGAGAATTCCAGGAAGTGCTTCTCACATTCTCAGTTATCTGAAGTCCAACATCAATCAAACACAATCATTTAGAATACAAAAAGGCTGCTAAATAAAACAAGCACTCAAACATATTTAGTTATCTGTATTTTCTTACCTTAGCATCAAATTTGTGCGTCAAAGGCAGGTCAATACAGCATTCAAGAAAACTGCCACATGCACAAAAATGTGTCAATGTATACCCAGTGAAACTTACAAGAATCTGAAAGCATAAACACGTGCTGACTATATCCTGACCTGCCAGGAAGTCGAGCGTGGAAGCTGTTTGAAAGGGATATTTTAAGAAAACAAGGGAACCATTTGCACACTGATCTACAAAATCAAGCTTGAAATTTGAGTGCTTTCTTCACACCCAGTCATGGAAAATAGCTGAAAAATCCTCCCTGGATCACAAATGTTCTGGAAGATTTCCATGTTTACTGAGCTTGTTAACCTTCATGGCTAAAGGTACTCTCTTGTGGATTTGGGTTTCCACAATACAGGGTCTTCATGGGGCAGCCGCACGGACTGTTGCTAATCACGCACTTTGTCAACCCTCTCGCCAACCTCATTTACTATGACACTTTCTGGTTATTTGGCCTTGCCTCTTCCCCAGGAAAATCCAAGGCATTTCTTCTACACTTCATGCTTTTCAAATCAAACTACAAAGACCCATGGAAAACACCAAAGTTACTATGGAAACAAGAATCCAGGAGAGGAGAGAAGATGAGATGAACAAGGCCAAGAGAGGTTATTGAGCAAAGTTCAAAGTTCATCTGTGGAACGTTGGTAGCCAACAGAGGTTATATAAACCAGATTTCCTGGGAACACAAAGCAACAAAGTGTTGGAAGAAAAAATAAAGCTTGCTTCTCCTTGCAGGGAAGTAGTACTGCACCAGTCCTCTCTTCTAGAAAAAATAAATTGTATCCCTAGAATATTAAGATGACTGAATTATTTTCAGTGACATTTTTTTGCTCCATACCTGCATTGGCATATGAGGTGGTGGAGACACATGATTGGCTCACAAAGAACTCCATTCTTAGATAAAAGACTTGGTTTTTGTATCCAGAGTCATGTTTGTGATTAGATGTAGGCAGCAGATGCAACAACATTTCCTCATTTTCCTGATAGAAAACATAATCTGATCAAAATAATTATTTGTTGCTGCTGTTTAAATATGCAGTAAATGTATATGGAGACATTTCTGAAGGACAGGGTTGACAACAGAGCCATCAGTCAGGTCTCTGTCTGTTATTTTGCTATCAAATCTTGGTAGTGTATCATGGCACATAATCATCCCTCACTGATTGTCAGTGAGAGGCTGCCGCTCCTTTCAAAGCAAACTAGGTGCTGACAGATGATACTATTGTTGAGCATTTAGATTTCTAAAGGTACTATTTGACTCTGCTGCTTCTTCAGTGCAAAAACACTGACTAAAACTAAGCTGGGAAAGAGACAAACATGGGAACCATGCACCCATATTTTAAGATATCAGATTAGACTCTGCATAGAAATCTGTATTAAATTAACCCGTTTTCTAAAGTGGGTTAAAGAAATTGAATCTGTTTATTTAATCTCAAGACAGATACAGTAACACATACAATGAAATTTCATACAATGCTGTAATCAGAAAAATGTTATGATTAATTTGCCCAACTGGAAATCTGATCGCCGCATGAGGAGGTCTGCTCTTCTAAAAATGTTTTCCTCTGTCTGCAGAAGGAAATTATCTGTAGGTGATCATCTCTATGAATAAATGCGATGGGAAATTATACAGTAAAGATAAAAAAAAGAATGGTAAAACTTAATTAAAACATTGGGGGCTTTAATTCAAAATTAAAATTGCAAAATATATTAGATGAAACTACAATTCTGCAGTCTACATTTAAAACATTAGAAGCGCTACCAAGCGTGCACATGTTCTTAGCTGTGCCAGTACCAAATGACAGATTTTTGGTTTGCAAACAATTATTAGACTGATTCCATCTCAGTACAACAGTTTTGTGAGTTATGCTTGATTGTTAGAGTTAATTAGGAATGGTCGTTTACCTCATAGAGAAAGTCATCCCAGCTGTAATAAACACAATCACATCAGTAGCAACCATGTTTTCATCACAATGGAAGCAATTACTGAACACAGACAATAGATTCAGTGGTTATATAAGTTTTTCCATGCTTAAAAATGTCTCTCAAGTTTTGTATGACTGACATTTTTATGTCGCATGAAATGAAGAACATCTTCCGCGTCCCAGTGGGGAAACTGAAAGTATGACCACAGGCCAACCAAACTACATTAAACTGTCACAGAGACAAAGAGTAGCGATTTATAAGTTTATTTGCAGATCTTTTATGTGCTATTATACTCAAGACACTAGTGAGAAAATCTGCCCTTCTATTACATGCAATTCTGAACTTGGCAGTATTTCTGATAGAATCTAAAGGAGCATTCTCCAACCTCTGGGACCTTGATCGCAGAGACTTCTGAGCCCGTCAGCAGCTTTTGTGATCTTTGACCCCAAAACAGAGCAACATGGGCCTGATCAAAACCCCTGTGAAAGAGGATATGCAAAGTTGGACAGCATCAAGTGGCATACAATATTGAATGAGCAGCGATTTTTCTACAACTAGTGCAAGAAAACTTACATCCTGATTCAGTCCCATCTATAGAGCATTAGCCAGGTTATTGACCTGGCTAATGCGGTTATATTGTATAACTGCGGGACTTTTCGTAACATAACTGATAGGTATCATAGTTGACCTTTTTTTGATCAATATGGTCGCCTATAACCAAACACCACATGGCATTTTTAGAGGAAGATTCTTCTAAAATATATATACAATGAAGTAAAATTGAAAATGACAGTTATTTTTAAAGATATTGTAGTAAACCTGTTGACATGCGATAAATCCGCACTTGACTCACACAATATTTTATATTAAATAACTCAGAAAGCCTTGGAGTCTTGCCAGTCTTTTCTTCAGGAGGAAATGACATCATGTGGAGCAGGTCATGTGATCTGGAATTAACACATTTCCTTGAGAGGTGTTTTTGTAATGGGGAACTTAGTTGAAAGTGATTTCTCAGAAACAGATACAATTAGTTATTTTCCATATAAAATTTGATATAGTGGCAAAAAAAAAGTAATATCTGTCATGATTATCTCCGCTTTTTCAACAATTTTTGAAGAAGCTGATTTTATTATTGTTTAGCTAATTAGAAGATGGTTGTTATTAAATTCAGATGATTATTTAGTTGACCTTTTAGTGATATCCAGTCGTTTTTTTATCAATAAGTGATTGTTTCCATAATAAATACATAATCATGGAATTTTTAAAGACATGATCATAGTTAACATAAAAAACATTAGGTTTTTTTTTTAATTTAAATAAAATGTATGCAAGACATATCCCATGGGCATCAAAAGTCCCTAAATTATATACTGACCCAGACACAGCACGGAAGAATGACAGGAAAGGGGACACAGCTCATTTACAGAGGCTTCAAAAGCAAATGAAAACATCTATCATAGGGTGTGTTTAGAATATTCCCTGCATCCTGCTCGTCCTGCCGCAAATGCTGGAGTGAGGAGAGATCGCTTATGCCTGTAAATCAGGCTGAAGGAGCACAGGTAGTCATTACTCCCAGGGAGCAACTGTTTCTGGCTCATGCACACATACCTCTCGCCGTCCAATACCCCCAGGCAGCCCTCAATACCGCCCAGCCCGACAGGTCCCATACAACACTCGGCCGTCTCCGCCCAGGCCCAGAATTTCACTGTCAGCGCCTGACAAACACACATCTGCACAGCTGTAAATACCCTGTAATATAGAGGTAGAAACACCTCTGTGGTCTGACATCTCAATTCCGCTTTCTTCTCTTTTTTCTCTCCCTCTAGTCTTCTTGTCACGGTGTTTGATATCTTGATTCGGCGCTGTGCGGGTTTGCTGTGGGACAGTGTTTAGCAGAAAACACCTCTGCTTTGAATTCTTGCACCTGGACACATTTGCGTAAACTGACACAAATGTGAGCTCGCTTGCGTAAAGATAAGGGAAGCAGACAGAGTGACAGATTCAGGTCAGCAGATATTGCAGTCTGTACGGTCATTTGTATGGGCTAACTAGCACTGAGCAGTGACACTTGTGTTCTGGAGTGTGCTTTGAGTTTCCTATCTAACCTCTTTAAATCAAAAGCAACACTGGAGTCACATCTGAAGTGACCCAGACTATGCAAAAACACAAAAACTCCACTGATTCATGATAATGGTTAAAGGTGAAGCAGCTTTATGTATGTAGGCTAACAGTGAGGAAAGTAATTCATGGTGTTGCATAAGGAATGCAACTACAAAACAATCCACTTTAAACCACCTTTTAAATGAAGCCTAACAAGTACAATCTAATTAGAGAGGTTCTAATGCCACAGTTTTCCACACACATACCACCTACTAGGCCCACGCAAAGAACCTAATCTTGATGTTAGTTATCCATGTGGATCACTGCACACAGGGAAATCACTTTTTACATATAGACACAGTGGAAAAAGAAGTGTACAGTGTGTCAGTGCCTTTGTAAATGTGTGTGAATACTGTAAGGCTCCTCTACAGGGGTTCCTCCACAGTGTTGCTTGCTCATTACAGCAATCACGTCAAATGAGCCACTTCCTTCTAGAAAATCTGGTTTCTTTCCCTGAATTCTGTTTCCTTGTTCAACTCCTGCTGCTTCTTTCCGCCCGTCTATCACAGCAAGTCATCTTTACCCACTGGCTTTTCTCCAGTCACATGTGAAGGTCAAGTTAACTCCGAGCACAGTAGTATGTTGAGCAAATGTACTGACAAAGAATTGTATACAAAAGCTCTGTTAGGAAGCACAGCATCAGACATTCTATGTAGGAAAGCAGAGTCAATTCAAAGTCTGAATGTAATGAGATAGTTAAAAAATGACATGCAGGAAGAAAAATTTGCAATAAATAATGATAAGTTGACACAGTTTGAATTAGTATAATTAGAATATAACTAGAGAACATTGTTAAATAATGGTATTAGCAGGGTGTGGTGAATGGTACTGATTTCATTTGGGATTCCTCATTTTATTTCTCAATGTTTTCATAATCTCTTTGACATTTCATTTTGGAACATCAAAATATTTTGCTTCTCCTCCCCCCAGTTTTCTTCACTGTCCTTTGACCACAGTCAGCTAATTAGTTCATGACATTTTAGATTCACTAAAGTGAAGCGTGAAGTGAGAAATTATTAGGGGCACTAACAAAGAATATGTGGTATAAACAAAAGTTTGGGAATTAGCACTGATGTTTGCGCAAAAATGACTAAAATATTAATTGTTTTGTTTGGTAGCAGTGCTTCTCCAACAAATTGTGTGTGATTATAATTGACAAAAATACATTTTATATGTGCATATACTATATACGTATGTTATATTTAAGAGATTATGCTTTCCTAAAGCCTATTCCAGTCCTTCCCCGGTGTCCTTTTGCTGTTTTCTTTTTGGGGCGATGTAGTTTGCTCTTTGCAGCTGACTGATAAATAAACTATAGACGAGGAGGGAGTGCTTGAAATATTCATTGTCTTTGTTACAAGAAACATGTGAAATCACTGTGGAGAAACACAGAAGTGTTTTCATATATGCGTATGCATGTAGAGAGCAGGAAAACAGAAAAAAAGGAAATTTCTGAAAAAGATGAGAAAAATTAAATGCCCATTACAGGGGCAGTAACAGCTGTTCGTGGGAGACTGTCCTCCTTGAAAAAATGACCGCATAGGTCGTCTGTACACGCCCTTATTACAACCGAGTGCTACGTTTTGAAGTTAAGCGACCTCTAGCGGTTGAGTAAATATCGACACTCCGGTGTCTCAGCTGAAACGTCACCATGAACAAACTTTGACCTAACACTAACCCTAACCCTAACCATAACCATAACCCTAAACCCGTCTTGCGAAAGTGAGGGAAAAGCCGTTTCGCGAATTAAATCCCGTAATGCCTTTCTGTCTCCCGTAGGGGCGCTAACCTAAATACACTCTCATGAGTATTTCAGGGACACGTACATGCGACCTGTGTGGTCGTATGAGTTTGAGGGCTTGTTGGTTCGTGGTGGAGGCATATGAGACAAGTAAAATATGTACTGATAAATGTGGCAATATTCTACATCTTTCTACAAATATGTTTTTTTTCATATCTACATCATTTGCTCACCGAGAATTTTATTTCAGTGGGTGCAACTAAATCAGTTAAAACAGAGGAAATAAACAGAAGAGGCCTTTCACGGAAAGATCCTTGTCATATCATTATCAGCATTATATAGAAACTCTGTGTAGGATATTATGTACATTATTATGTCTAAATATACTTATCAGGTCAGGCACATTGGGTTGCATAACGCTTGGGTTTTTTTTTGTTTTTTTTTTACAATGATGCCTTCTCAGCTTTATTGTTTTGTTCTAGGAAACTTGTCACTTGCTTACGTTCAAGTACGATTGCAATCTTTCAGATTTTGCACGGTTTCTCCTGATGATGGCTACTTTCTCCTTTTCCCTTCTACACACACACACACACACACACACACACACACACACACACACACACACACACACACACACACACACACACACACACACACACACACACACACACACTTACCCTCAACAACAGACCAGCTGGTCCTGAATCATTCTGACATCTGCATACAGTGTACAGGGACTTGTGTTGCTATATCAGGAGAGGCTCAGCTGAAGTAACCCTCACCCATTCTGAAAACACCTTCTGTATGCTTGAGACTGTCTGTAACTGCAGCAATAGATTTTCCGCATAATGATTTTATCTTTGTAGGAATTTCAGTGAACAAGCAATTCAGGAAAGAGAAGCTCCAACACAAATTTATTTAAATAACTTTCAGACAACACTAATAATGAAAACACCTATTGCAACTACAGTATAATAGTAAAGGGAATGTACAAAAATATGTCATTTTGTCAAACATAATACATGGTTATAATTATAGAAAAACAGATTAGTAATAAGACTAAAATGAGCATGCTGTATCTTCTGTACATGTCATATAAATATTTACAGTCATTCAAAGTGAATGCAATGTCAATACCACAAGTAAACTCCTTTTTTAAAATACATTTTGTTTAGATGTTTTCCCAGTTTCATTACTTCAGTATCTTTGATTATGATGAAATAATCACCTCTGTCGACTGGAAGATTTATTTATACCATTAAGAAAAAAATGGCAGTCAGAGTTGTTGAAAACACCAGTTATGTTACAGTCCTTCACCTGCTCATTAATACTGCAGCTTGAGTATCTTTACCGTAGTAATTCAGTCATTTAGTCCTTCATCCAAAGCATTTGAAGTATTATCTTTTGGGAATCTTCTGTAAATCAGGATAAAAAATATAATCCCTGAACAATATGTTTTTTTTCCTC
Organism: Acanthochromis polyacanthus; assembly: GCF_021347895.1. Taxonomy (NCBI): domain Eukaryota; kingdom Metazoa; phylum Chordata; class Actinopteri; family Pomacentridae; genus Acanthochromis; species Acanthochromis polyacanthus. Next base: position 8,975,412 of record NC_067120.1, read on the forward strand.
TAAAACAACTGCAAGTACCTGGTTGGCAGGTTTTTTTTTTTTAAAAACAATCATATCTACAGTGCAAAGCTACTTCCAATTTCTTGCCATGCATTTTTAATTCTTGGACTTTATATTCATTGCTGGTCTTTCATGCTCAGACGTAAGCTTCGCATGCTCATCTGACACTGCAGTTTTACAGTTCTTTGTCACATCAGCTTCATCATTAAAACAGAGAATATACACAGCTAACCCTTAATGGTTTTCTTTCCGTCCCTTCCCTCACTGCTCTGCCGTCCTCACTGCTCTCCCTCGCACTTGTTTGTCTCTCTCCTCTCCCCTCTCTCTGTGGTGCCTCCTGTTCCTGCTCTTCTTCATTTCCTGGATGTGTTTCCATTTGCCAACTCCCCCTAAGCCTCGTCCTCGCGCCCTCGACGAGCGCTTGTCCAGCCACAGCGAGTCGCAGTACTCTTCCAGGGAGCTGAAGGGGGAGCTCATCACTCTCAGGTAGTCTTTATAACGCTGACGTGACTCAGCTCCGTGGTGCATCTCCGCTGCCGGATCTTCGCTTGGCTTGGGTTTTCTGTCGAGTTGTCCGTGTGTAACAAGTTGTAGCGTGAGACGGAGCAGGGTGTGGGTGAAGTGTGTGTGCTCTTGAGCCACACACACGTACACGCCAGCATCTGAGGCGTGGAGGGAGCGAATCAGGAGGCCTCGGTCGGTGTGAACAACACGATCATCCAGTCTGACCTGGGAGACGAAAAGAAAGACATTAAGCTACATCACAAAGCACAAGTTCAGGAGTTGACAGCCATGTTCTGTTAAATCAATTGCCCATGTGCAAGAAAATAATGTGGAAAAGGATCATTTAAAGGCCCTTTATGTGATTATGTGATCTTCTTCTGAGTCTCACCCCTCCCAAACAATCATTCAGGCTGATTGCTCATAACACCCTCTTGATACCTCCCACCCGGTTAACACACATACATTTCACGCAAGATTTGCATCCAAGGTGTGTTAAACAAGGTAATGACCCCTGAAACAGGAAACATATTGAATTGGGTGCGGTGAGCATCACCCACAGCGCTGGGGAGCCAGAGGTCATTATGTGGTGTGGAGAGATCTTCGTGTGCATAATGAGTGTAAGCAGTAAGTGCTGGTGAGAGAGTGTGTTCGCTTGTCGTTAAGGTGTAAGGCTAAGTAGCATGCTAATGTTTATGGTCCGCTTTTCATTTAGCGTCCACGGCGATTCATCAGCTGGTGCGGCTGCTGTCGGGGCCCTAAAACAACACAGCTGCATCGAGAGGACGGAGAAGGAGCATGAGAGCGAGCGTCCAGCGTGTGTGTGCCTGTGCATGTGTGGCTGCTTCAAAAGCATACCTCCCACAGCCCTGCCCTGACCCCCTCTAGGTGTAATTGATAAGAGAGCCAGAATATTACCATGAATTTGCACAAATGTTGTGCTACGGATATGCATGTGTGTGTGTGCAGCTCTGTGGTGGTTTCCAGGTCTGACACTGATGATGTGTCGTCCAGGCAGAGGCAGACCCACCAGCCTCAGAGCCTCTCTGGATGTTGACCTTTGCACACATTAGACTCGCCAGTCTGTCTCCCATCACGTTCTTGTTTCCTGGCACACCTGACTGACTTGACAAAACACATGGCTGGCATATTAAAAACGTAAAAATCTCACTTATGGATACCTCTGTCTGTTTGTAAATCATTCCATCGCTATTTATGTGCTTATTTGTGCGCCTTTTAAGACATCCTCTCTCTGTTATCCAAAATCAAGGCATCTGTGACTAAACAGCAATGCCAGACTTTTAAACTTACCCAGATGGTCCGTCTTTATTTGTGTGTTGGTGTGTGCATGTGTCTGTGTGTATTTTGGTGTGTGATTAAGCCAGCAAAACATAGCTTTTAAGACAATTGTACAGCATTCTGTGTCTGCAGACAAATTTGTGTATGTGAACAATTTTGCACGCACCTGGAGTAATCCAATGAAACACAACTTTTAATAGTAGAAAAAAGCTGTTTCCTCGGTTTACCTCTCACATAACCTGATGCCTCAATTATTAGATAAATACCTTCTCATGCTTCTAGGAAGTTGGTGCTTTGCTCGTAATGAACGCTGCGCATCACATTCAACATGATCCATGCCTTTCCTATTAGCAATTTTCTTATGGGCTAGCATTCCAGGCTCCAGGAGGTGAACGCACTCACAGGCCCAAACAGACAAACACGCACAAATACAAACACGCTGTGAGAAAGACAGCAACATTTGTTCCATCTCACATCTTTAATAGCTGACTTTTACAAGGGGATAAGAAGAGAGAAATTATTGGAGAGCGCTGTGAACAGCTGGCTGAGGATGGCTTTATCAAAACCAAAAAACACAGAAGGGAGAAAGTGGGGGGAAAAAACAGCTGCGGGAAGACGGCATGAAAGATGTGAGGAAACAAAGTGCGCAAAATGTGGTGCTTGAAGGCAGGAAGTGAGGAGAGATTAAGATGGGAGTGACGAGGAGGGTTGAGGAACGGGGACAAAGAGGGGATGACAGACAGAAGGAAATAGAGTGGGAAGGAAAGCACTGAGAGTGAGAGGTTGAAATGAGCCAGACACTGAAATGATCACCTGCTGCCCCAACTGTGAGGACAGGTCGATCATTGCACCAACAGAGAGACACACTACGACTACATAATCCAACCACGACATATTGGTTTGTTATAGATATAGTAGTCAAAAAGGGGTGAAAGAACGACTAAATGAAAGGTGGAAGAACAATATCTGGACCTATTACAAAAATCACAGTGACAGTGAAGCCATGAGATGAGACTATTGTTGGTCAAAGAAGCAAAGAAGTCCAATAACTGGGGGTATTTTAACCCGTTGCGCTTCAGTGTCCCGCCCGCGGTACACTTTGAGATCTGCATAAGCAATTTGCTAAATGTCTGAAACTGCAAACGCGATTATACAAACACTATACACCAATGGAAAGCTTAGATTCTCATGAATCCGCCGGTATAAACCACTTTCAGATGTGATTACCACAGCAGGTAATATAAACACATTTGTCCGACAAACAACGAATATCCATCCATCCGTTCTCTATACACGGCTTTAACGTACACAGCGCGACTCACATTTCCGGGTTCATTATTACACACGGATGGAAATATTCCACAAAAAACGGCCATAATCCAACCTTGGACATCCAGACAAAACAAGCCAGTAAATATTTTGTCCAAAACATGTCTTGAAGTCGGTATATAATCCACGAATAGGTCGTTTTCAAGGAAATGCACCTCGCGATGCGTGTCCAATATTCCCTGTACTTCTCGTCATATTTTTATTTACAAATAGAATATTAGCGATTTTTTGTACTGAAAATGGCTGGAATTGACTGCAGCTTAAAGGGCTACTGGCTGTTAAACTATAAAGATGTGTACCCCATAAGACATTGTCTGAATCTTAAATGAATAAATAAATTAAATTCTTTGGCAAAGAACGTGGTAAACATCTCAAACGTTTGTGGATGAAATACCCAGGACGAAGGGAGAGTAAAGCAAAAATGCTTGCACATTGTTAAATTATTATACTTGCCTAAACCGACTGACATCTAATAACATTCAAGGAAAATCCTACAATCATAGTTTTCTTGTTGAATTAGAGAAATGCTTAATAGTTTGACAGAACAATTGATTCAACTGATTAGGAGTCGATATAGTTTCTTTCTCCATTTTGATGTCACAGAATATGCAGCAATAAAATTTAAAAAAAAGGTGTGAGTTCTGTTTTTGTTGATTTCTTCTTTGGCATTTGGTGAATAAGCACATTTACAGTCAGTTTGAGACTGAGCAACAGCAACGCAGCTGACAGTGAACAAAAAGTGAGGGCGATCAAGTCAACAACACGGAGCTGGAGGTCAGAGAAACACGCCCTGAGTGAATTTTTTCAGGTGTTGGAAGATATAGTGTAGTTGTGTGGGCGTCTTTGTTTGAACTGTGCAGCACAGCATGTTTTTCAGTGTCTTTATCAGAACCTTACTCCCTAGAAGATGTGCAAAAAGTATTTTTATATCCAATGTTATGTGTAAGGGTGTGAGATGATATCTGTGATATCAGTGATATTGATCAATTTAAAAAAGAAATATCGTGTGATATTGACAAGCATTACATGCCTGTCAGGCGAAAGGTTTACAGTTTTGTTTGACAATGTTATACACAAAAAAGTTGTTTCTTTTTTCAAAAAGCATTGCATTATATGTCTGCACCTGCCTATGGCCCATTATAACAAAAATACATGTGATACCATGTTAACTCCACTAGAAACTAGAGAAACTTGAAGTTCTCTGCTATTAGTTAGGGAAAAAATGTGCATGTAGTGATATCAGCATTGGCAATCAGCCAGAATGATGTGGAAAATATGAGTGTACTGGATTTAAAAAATGAATGGACCATTTGGTTTGTTTTCTCATTTTTCAAACACCAAACCAGCAGTTTTAAGTTTTACATAATGATTACCATTTGTCAGGATGACAGGCTTTTATAAAAGTTTTTTTCTGCACCGCCCAGCCTGAGTCTGCACTAAAATTTAAATAATGGATCGCAAAGGTGGGAAAAAAATGCACTAAGTTGCCAGTAAGTCCAGATGGTGGTTCTTCCCACCTTTACTTTGGCAGAGAAGACCGTGAGATAAGATTTCAGTCACCTTGAACTGAATTTATTTGCATATTCCTCTTGGACACTTATCCACACCAACAAACTGTTGTTAATCCATCATATTTGTTTAGCTTCTGTGTCTCTCGCATGACAGTCCTGAGGGAGGAAGAACTCCTGCATTGGCTCCTTCATCACTTTGTCTAGAGTACAATAGGTCACATATCATTGCACGCCTAGACACACAAACACAGAAAACACCCCATTGTGTTCATTGCCCCAAAACACATGGCCGTCCCTAGGGAGTGCTCTGTTATGATTTCCGCTGTAGGGGTTCATAAAGAAACACACACACACACACACATGCACACATAGGCAAAGAAAAACAAAACACTGGGCTCACTGCTGTGAAAGCCTATAAAGGAACACATGGGTCTTTAGTGGCCTCTGCACCTGTCAGTATGCTTACATTCGCCCCTGAGAGCGAGGACAGGGGACAGCAGTGGGAGTAAATTAGTATAGTGGGAAGTGGGACGAGAGATGAGCAGTGAGTGGGTTGAGCAGTGAGAGGGCCACTCGCAGTGGGTGGAGGATGGTTTGTGTGTTTGGATAGGGGAGGGGAGGAGACTGAGGTGCTGAGTAAGCACGTCTCTGTTGTCTCATTCAGGAGACGAGTGTCATCATCAATGAGGTTCTTTCTACACTTCAAATACAAACACATTACCTCTCCGTCCCTGCGTGTCTTTGTTTGTCCAGCCTATTATCTCCAAGACTTTCAGCAAGACTGAAATTGTTTTAATTACTTTGCAGTAGCTGGAAAATGAGCTGCTAGTGTCATTTTACCTAATTCTATGTGTGAAGACAGTAATTTATACGGTTTCAATTTGTGTTCTGATCACACTATCCTCTAAAGCTGTGCTGCATTTTTCTACCCAGAGAATGTACAGTCTCCACTGGCCCATCCATAATTGGCCAAAAGCAAAAGTAGTTGTACAGCATGAACGTATATTTTACTCAATAAGGTTAAATGCAGGGTAAAATTTAACTCATGCTCTTTTTTCTCCGTCCTTCACGTAGGATAGATGATGTCCCATCCCCAACCCCAAGGGAGAGTCTGGTTTAAGTCTTTCCTCACCTTCCTCAAAGAGCTGAAAAATGTCTTTAGAAAGCTCTGGACACTCATAAACATTAGCATGTGCTGCAGCGATGTGATTTGTGGCACAAACAGTTGTTAAAGAGCTTAGGACTGGAACTTCAGAGTCAGTGAGGCTGAAGTGAAGCATGATGTTTTTGAATACTGGAAAGTAGTTATGTAAAACCCAATCATTGACTCTGTAACTCCTCTGATTTTTGACCTGGCATGAAAAAAAAACTTAACCCCTCAGGTGCAACAATGAAAACAATTTCCACCCTTGGATTTCAGCAAGGAAGAGCAAAAGAAAAGGAAAGAAGGGGAAGAAGGATCTGTGCTTTAGCATTTAGGTGGTGTGTGCGAACATGTGTGCAGATGAGTACACTCTCTGACCTCCTCCCTGCGATCGGATCCAGGTCTTTGTTTGTACCATCGGATCTGAGCCTGCTGGGATTTAGGGATGCACTCGAGGAAGGTGGAGTTGCTCTGAACCCCATAGAGAACTCTCTCCTCCACACGTCCTCCACCAAGACCTGGGGAAAACATGTCTGTCATTTCCCCAGAATCTTTCTCTTGTTCCAATAAACACTTGTCATGCAGGTTTCACACAGGAACGGGGTAATTGATGTCGATATGATACTGTGCAAAGGTTGTATGCACTCAGTTTTTCACGATGCTTGACAAGTAGGTTGTTAGTTGTAAAAATTTTTGGAAAGCTTGCCACAGCTCTTCCTAATATTCAGATCAGGTCAGGTGTGATTTGAATATCATTGCACTGATGGTGCCATACTATCTGTTGCTGTTATGTTTCTGAGGATGTAGACTGGTGACGAATGAGAGGGAAAATCTGATCCTTTGACCTCTACAGTGATGGAATCTGGTGACTCTATTATATTGTTGGGGGCATGCTTTGGGTCCACTTGTCCCTTTAGTGAGAAGGGTCATTGGAAATCAATAAGAAGTTGTTCTGAGTGATTATCTTTATCCTATGATGAAACATTGATTGGAGTGGCACTGTCATCCTAGAAGAATGACAGTTCACAGGGCAAGAGCAGTCACTGGCTGGATGAACTGGTGAGATGGAAATGGTGTTAATCGTATTCTATGGTCTTCACAACTGTCAGATCTTAACCAAACTGAACACTTGTGGGAGCTTTGAAACTGACATGACTGACAGCACTCTCAAACCAACATTAACAAAACACCAAATGAGGGAATATCTTTTGGAAGAATGATGCTCATCCCTCCAGCAGACTTAGAGACTTATGGACTTAACGGTGTGAAGCTTCTACAGCAGCACAAAATGACCCAAAACCTTATAAGGACCCTTTGTGTTGGTTCTTCCTTTCATTTGTCACTCGGCTGCAGTTCTTTATGACAGACTTCAAGCTGGGCTCATTGTCATGCTACTTTTCTTTTGTATAGTGCTGCATTGTTCATTAAATGTGCATTTGCAGCTTTCCATGCAAAAAGAAAGGCCTTCTTAGAAAGACAGACACAGGAAGAATCTCGTAAGATAACAAACTGTACATACTGTCTTCTGTGTCCCAGCACTGAATGGCAGGATCTCCATTCTTGATATCCTGTCTTCTGGCACGCCTGGAAAAAAAGCACACAATAATTACAGACTTTTTTTTTTAGGATTTTATTTAGGAATAAGAATTCTGACTTTAGTAATATCACTGTTAAGTGTTCAGATTCTCAAACACACAGAAACAATCAGAATTAGACAAAACATTTTTAAAGTAACCAGAGGAAGAGGCAGCCGTGATTTTTTTCAGTTTTGCATCAAGTCAAAATTTTAGGCAAGTGAGAAAATCTTACAAAAAATATGTTTAAAGTAATAAGAAATCAAGTATTAACATAAATTATTAACATTATTAACTCACACCTCATATTTACTGGAAAAATACACACAGGTCAACATTTTGTAATTAAAAAAATATCTTTAGAATCTGTTTTCTTATGTTTTTTCAGCATTCAATTTTTTAATTTAGCAAGTCAGTCAAGCAAAAAGCTATTAAAATCAACACCATTCATGTATGTCAAGTGTTCACTCAAATGTCAAATTTGCATATAGCGATAAAGCAGAACTGTTGTTGTAAATATGTCAGGAATGTGTCTAACTATTACTTCCAGGAACAATTTTTCACAATCACTTATATGAGACCTAAGGGGACGTACACATACGAGTGCAAATGCCTGAAAGCAGTGAGTCCCAGTTCGATTCCCAGCTAGTCAGACCTTTTACGGCATACCATTTCCCTGCTCCTCTTCCTCATATTCTCTGTCTTTCTCCACTACTATCCAATAAAGGTGAAAACACACAAAAATATGATTTAAGGCTATGTCTGACTACTGATAGTCACTGTATGCCTCTACATTGTGGGTATAAGTTCCGAAATGGACTAAACAACTTCCCAGGTCTTTATTTCCATTATTGAGTCCTATAATCCTGCAATAAATATCAATTTATTTCAGAATTTGTTCACCTTATAAACGTACAAAATGCATAAAACAGCTACATAAATGTTATATGTTTAAAAAAAGAGCAAGAGAGTAAAGTTTCTTTGGCCTCTGATTTGGTGTTGCTCACTTGGGCTCCTTCAGTTTGTATTGATTTCTTCCTCCTCTCCCTGTTAGTCCTGTGTGATGGGACATCTGTAGCTTACATTCACTGACACTATGAAGGTCTGCTTTCAAAGAGCCCTGCAGACTAAAAGCGAGGCCTCCACTATTGCACAAACCATAACAACATCCCCACCGGCCAATAATATGGCCGTATGACCCTTAGCTGTAGGGTATGGGTTCTGTAGAGCTGAGGTTTCGTGCAAGCAAGCACACAAACAAAAGCACAGAACAACAATGCACAGATGCATTTGCACCTCAAGGACTCCACTCCGGAGGTGTTGAATGACAGTTGCACTAATCAGCTGAAGAACAGCATCTCTTACCATTGCCTCAAAGGAAATAATACCCGTTGGCATTGAAAAATGCTGTACAGGTGAAGAAAACCAAAACAGACCATAGATTTAGCAGAAACTATGAACTCTTGACAGACGAGAAAAAAGAACTAGCCTTGGAAACACATTATGGAAAACTAGGGCACAACAAGGGCCTGTTTTAAGCAGTTTATGTCATTTTTTTTGTTGTTTTTTTTTTTTAAATGACATGCATTTTCCTGTTGATTGCCGTAAATCATGCTATGCCACATTGAAATATTTCAAAACTCCAAAACGAATACAAGTGTCATGTGGGTGACTGTGGCTCAGGCGGTGGAGAGGGTTGTCCACAAATTGCAGGGTTGAAATTTCAGTCCGCACCTCCTCCTTTTAAAGCGTCCTTGGGCAACACACTGAACCCCAAGTCGCTCTGATCCTCTTTCTATACCTTTTAGATGCAGGGACATATCGTGAGCACATGTGTCCATCCCAGGCGCAGTAGGGGTCTCGTGCCAGACAGCATTCTGAACAGGCCTGGCCATAGAGGTGACATCTGCTGAGAGAAACCTGGGCTAGACCCTGACTCGAACCCACGTAGAGCTGTTGCTGGTGAGTATAGAGATCAATTTAAAGTTAAAGTTTATCATTTATGGTTGAAACTAATTTGCTTACAAGTGCACAAAGATGGTAGAATATGTTTTAGACACAGTACAACAGAAAATTATACATACAGAGAGACATATCACCCTATTTTATGATTAATTACTTAGTTCTAATAACAGCTTAAACACTTCCAACACTTGGGGAAAAGAAAATTAGGGTTTTCGTGACTTTTTCCAGTCTTCATCCATCAAACTGTCCTTTTTAAAATCCCTACTGTGAAATTATGCTCAAGAACAACCAAAGGTCAAGGCAATAGCCATCCGAAAAACATTCGTTCAAATGTCAAAATGTCAAAATGGCACCTGAAACAAATCACAGACATTTAAGGATTTCTAAGAAGAGAGCATAAGACTTTCTCACAAATGTGACTCTACTGATCTGCTGTGACTCGCCTGAAAACACCAGCAAACAGGCACATAAGACACATACACAGGTCAAATACTGCTGTAGATTAATGGAAGCTGTGATTGGGGTTGAAGTGTCTACTGACACTGCTGACCCTTAGATAATGAGGCAGACGGGTGACAGAGCTGCAAGAAAATCGAGAAGGCTCAAGACAGAAAGAAAGATTGAATACATGAGCGAAAGATGGAAACAAACTATATGTCTTGTGCCTGATCAGGTGAAATGACTGAATGCATGTTGCATGTATGAAGGCAAACAACCAAGAAGATAAGCAGAACTAGTGGGTGACTGAAAGGGAGGAGAATGAGAACAAACCTGTTTAGAAGATAACTTCAGGCTGAGGATAGGAGTGGGAACCTGCAAAAAGTAAAACAAACCCAGTCAGCTCTACCACCTAAACAAACATAGATTGCGGGATCTCTGTTTGAAACAAAACAACAGCTGGGTTTGTTGATTAATAGCTCAGAAAATCTATCAGCGCTGCAGAGTTTGTACAACAAAGGCATGATGGATATTTCACCACTTGATGAGTCAGCTGTCCCACCAACAGCAGCAAAAGAGTTTGTATCTTTTCAGAGGCAAAACTTACCGCTACTTAAAAAATGTGTGTATTTGTGGTTGTGAACCAAACCTGGAACACTTGAAGCTCTTCAAGAACCACTTCCTCTGTTGACCAGTTCTCTTGAGTGATGCTCACTACCTTCAGAACTGAGCCGGCATCTATGAAGAGGGGGCAAAATCAAGTAAACCATGACATATATTTTATGTTCAGAAGTGAGTAATGTCCAAAGATGATGACTTCTCGTCCAAATAAACTTCTCTAAGACACCATCAAAAGACCATTCTCAGAGTATCTGAGAACTTCTGTCACAAAATACATGATAAAATGTACAAGTGAATCAGTGCTGAACATAATATGAAGTGCAACTTTACATTCCTTCAGTTTCCCATTAACAAAACTAAATTACTATGGGCACAATCTGTTCAAGGTTGAAGACTACTCAAAGTCATCTACTGCCCTCTGCTGGTCACATTTAGACCATGCAGAGACAACTGGGAGGAGATGATGTGCATGTCTCACCTGTTCCCAGAAACATGACCTCATACTGTCCATCATCTGCCAAAACTCTGTCCACCACAATGTGAGTCAGCGTGTAGTCCACCCGAACACGTGTGAACACCGGCCGGCCAGTCAGAGGGTAAACAGAGCGATACATCAGAGGGTGGAATCGGATGAAACTGACAACCTCATCTGGGAAGTCTTTGGTGGTCTTGATCCTTGGATCATATGTCTTGCTTGGACACTGAGGGAAAAGGAATAAATGTTGATCTTGTGCACAAGATAATTTTACTCCCTGACACTGATTGCCATATTATGTTTCTTTTCAGCTTTTAATTTACTGGTGTGTGTCTCCTTCTAGTGGCTACTCTGAGAACTGCAGGAAGAAAACCACATGTGGAACATCTGTGGCATTACTGCCCTCTCTTTCTGTATACATCATAGCTCACTCAGCTGGACACCTGAAGTTTACACAAAAATCCTCCATACCTCCAGCTCTCTGTGTTGATTACATTTTTAAACAAAGTGAAATGAGAATCTGATTAACATCTCATGTAACCTCACTGAAGTCAAGGTTGTGTCATACTTGATGAGGTTGCATGTGCAGGTGTGAGCATGCCCAACAGCATCTTAGACATTTCACCCTTAAATCCACGAAAACACACTTTTAAATGAGGTCATGTTTATCTTTGGTAATTATAAAGATGCAGGATTTTATGTAAAATTGTGAAAACAAAATCATCTGTAGTTGGGAGAGATAAAGTGTTTTAGATTTTTCTTTCTGTGCTCCTTCGTGTGGTGGACAACACACCGTTCCAGGACGGGGATACGGTATCCTTCCCTCGTATTCGACCCATCGGTGGTCCGGGCCTTCCTTGTGGGCGTAAGGACCGTTAAACACAGACCTTATTTCTGCCATGCTGTACACACACACTGCTGAGCCACGGAAAATGGAACTGAAAGAAAAGTGGAAACAAAAGACCAGGTTAAGTATACAAAATGAAAGGAGAGACTCCATGGGACTAATGATGGTTCGATGAAGAACTTACCTGGAGGTTGTAAAGACTGCATACACTATGGGGTTTTTGTCGTCTCTGGTGGGGAGCAAAAAGATGTCCTCTACAGGAAAGAGGGGGTGAAATGAAAATGTTGTTTTTTTTTATTATTATGTACACCTGCAAAAGCTGTACTTCCATCCATATATTTATACTTAGCAGAAAATGCATTCTAATATTGGCTACTATTACCACTACATTACTGTTGGTGCAATTCAGTGCTTCTAAATGAAGTGCTCCCTTAAGGTCATTTCTAGAAGATCAAATTCAGCCTACTGGCCTAGATTTTCACTTTTTCTACCCTCTCACAGTCACTTACGGAGCTCATCAAAGTGTGTGTCGACACCGTCTGGTCCAGGGATCGAGCACACAAGCCTGGCTTTGAGGAAGGTTGTCCATTTATTGGTCAGACTCCTCAGCCCACCAACGTCATTCTGAAACACAACCAAACACTCAGCAACAAAACCGCAGTCGGCAAAGTGCAGCTGTCTAACATGGCCAAAAGATGACCGCAATTTATAATATACACTTTGCACTTAACCACAGTCCAACTGTAATCTATCTAATGGACTCACACATAGAAGGACAACACACTGCATCACAGCCTGACTCAGATTTCCTTCGCTAATTAGGAAAATAAACAGGTGAAACACATGCCTCGAGTATATATCGGCTTGTTTAACTAGCACAGGGGAGTCCTTCCTGTTAATATAATTACAGTCGGGAGTAATTGAAAGGGGATAGGAAGAGAAAGGGAGAAAAATGCTGAGAGAAGAGGGGCCATCATGAAAGGAGAAAAGAAACAAGTGGAAGGGCAGCATGCTTGAAATGAGTGCTAAAATCAAGTGAGGCTGCTGATTAATAATGCAAGTTTTATCTTAGCATATGAATCGCTGTTCTAAATTGTGAACTTTGACTGAGCTAAGAGCGCTCAAGTGTACCTCTTTGTGGTGCATGGAAAACTTAAAAGAACCCCTCCTCCTTGTTAAGCCGGTGCACTAACTAAGTGGTAAAGAGAAGTCTGTTCTGGTTCAACACACACAAAAACACACTTAAGTTTAAGAGACCACAAAAAAATGTAAGCACTTAATGAGGATGTTTCACAATGGTGATAATCTTCAAAGAGGATTGATGTGAAGTGCCCTCATTCCTTTTACACGGAGAGAAAACACACTTAGATAATGAAAGTGAAGCAAAAACACAAAATAAAAGACAGACAGAGAGAGAGAGAAAAAAGAAAAAAGAGAGGGTTGTAATCCAGAGGAATCTCCTTCCAGTCTGCCTTACAGCTTACTCCTAAGTCATAAACACCCTGAAAGCTTTTCTCTAAGAATGTAGCAATAGATCTCTGAATGCTAATAGCGAACCGCTGTGTCGGCTGGTTCCGTTGGGAATGACTAATGGCGAACTGTGTGGTGCACAGAAGGTTCCTAATCACGAATCTGTCTGCAGTCAGCTGTGCGGTGCCCACATGAGCTTACAGCTGTTTTGACGTGCTGTCAAATAGAACTGAAAAATGACTTTTAGCTCTTGTCCACAAGAGGCTGAAAGTCTCAATGGACTAAAACATCTGTCATGTAATGTAATGGTGCCAAACATGTAACAATATCGTGCTAATTAAATCTCTTCAAAGCCAATACATCAAATAACTTCAGGAACAAAATTGAAGACAAATGATATGGCACACAGGTTTTTCAAATATGTTGCTGTCATTGACTATAAGCAGTAAAACTACAATTGGCCTCTCAGCAGAGCACAGAGAGGGTAAAAAAAAGATTTACTGCCCCTGACAGACTCAGATGACTACAAAACAATAATGAATCGGAAAAGATTCCTACTGGGGGGACATAAAAAAGTGTGTAGTGACAAACACAAAAATCCTTATCTCACCAGATCACTGCAGAAGTTATGACGCCCTCACACAGCGCAAGATCTCTGACTCTTAGGAATGCATTATAACTACTTTAATGCTGTCTTCCATGCATTAAATCTGCATTTCTCTAAACACTACCTGAGTCTTGACATACATGCAGAATACTGTCTCTTGCAACCCCCTTCCCTCTCTGCTACCTGTTCACCCATTTTTCATCCCCTCCTCCCGTGCCTCCCACTTTCCACACTTCCTTTTGTGCAATATCTCACCTTGCATACACGAGCCACTCGGGAGAGGATGCTCTTGTCGTTGCCCTCCCAGGACACCTCGCGGAAGAAGAAGTATATCTTATCATCATCTGGATTGTAGGTGTCGGCAATGGGGTGAGCAGATATAAACCTGGCCTCTGAAGACACAGGGAGGAAGAGAGAGAGGAGGAAGTGTGTTAAAAGAAGTCAGGTAATCGTTTTGCCATAAAGTGCAGTGTTCAGGTGGCATTAACACTGCACTTAGTATGTGTTTATAGACAGTCTTCCTCTGTTTCTGCAGAACGTCTGACTTATTACTGTTTCTGTTTACTGAGCCGAAATTTAGCCGGTCTGCACATTAACTTCTCCTACTGATTGCTATGTGGGTTTATGCAGTGACTGCCAGAGAATTTAAATTACTTTAAAAGCAGTTTTGTTTACTTATGCATGATTTTCAGCCTGTCTGACGCTAGTGTAAAAGTCTTGCAATCAAAATTTTACTCCTACCTGTATTAGCTGTTTCGTTTGGCCTTTTAGCGGCAGCTACAAACACAACATTGACATTTCACTTACTTCCATCTAAAAAAAAAAGGCACCAACATTATCAAAGATTTGGAGTCAGCCTTCAGACGCCACAGACTCCTGTGATCACCAAACAGTTTTTAACGGTGTTTATCTGCATGAGCATGTTGTATACAGAGTGTTTATCAGAGATTTTCTATGACAGTTAACTGTTGTGGTTGGAAACTCTGCTGGGGACAGTAAACCAAAATAGTAAAATTGCAAAACATAGAAAAACAGTAACTGAAGACATTTAAAACATTTCATACAGGTACATACATACATAAAAATTCTGAGTTTCTGTTTGTTTTTTTATGCCAGCTTTGAAAGTAATAAGTAAAAGTACTGAAGTCTTATAAATAACAATGCATCATATTTTATATGGTCTTTATGTGTGTTTAAAATTTTAATCTGAAAATTACTACTATCTATAGCTAGGTCAATATATTATTGAGGTACTTCTGAAATCAATGGGACATATCTTACATGCATTTTTATTAAAAGTTGAAAAAAAAGTCTTTAATGTTCGTTATGATCATATCTTTACAAATTCCATAATTATTCATTATGGAAACAATCTCTTATTAATAAAAATGACTGGATATCATTAAAATGTCAACTAAATAACCGCCCCAATTTAATAACAACCACCTGCTAATTAGCTAAACAATAATAAAATGAGCTTACTCAAAATTTGTTTTGATTGTGTTTTTTTTTTTATTTGAGATCATCGTGACAGATATTTCTTTTTTGGCAATATATCAAATTTTATATGGAAAATAACTAATTGTATCTGTGTCCAAGAAATCACTTTCAACTAAGTTATCCATTACAAAAACACCTCTTAAGGAAGTGTGTTAATTCCAGATCACATGACCTGCTCCACATGATGTCATTTCCTCCTGAAGAAAACACTGGTAAGACTCCAAGGCTTTCTTATTTATTTAATATAAAGTAGTGTGTGAGTCAAGGGTGGCTTTATCGCATGTCAACAAGTTTACTACAATATATTTACAAATAACTTTCAATTTCAATTGTACTCTATTGTATATATAATATTTTAGGAGAATCTTTCTCTAAAAGTGCCATATGGTTTTTGGTTATAGGCGGCCATGTTGATTTTAGGCCTGAAAACAGCAAAAATGTCAACTATGAATCCTGTCGAGTAGGTTACAAAAAGTCCCGCAATTACATATTGACCCAGCTATTAAATCAATAAGAAATACATGTAATACAACATAAAGTACAATAATTATTTCTGAAATGTAGTTAGATACAAATAATTTTTACCAAGAGCTCTACTATCTCAAGATTCCGAGACTTTTGTGAAGTGTTGACCCAGTTGACAAAAATGAAAAGTCAATATTTTACGGCAATGAACAGAGTGTTTGAAGAAGAGCAACAAGAACTCTACATGATGTAAGAAGAAAGCAGAAAGGAGAAGGAAACTAGCAACAGCACATCAGTGTCCTGATCCAGGGGGGAAATAGTCCAAAAGCTTAAAAGTTGCAGTGACATTACATCAACATTAGCTCAAGCCCTAGAAGTCGAGCCAACCACCAGAGGGTGATTCCCCAACTGGAACAGCTTAATGTACGGCTGCTAACACACACGACAGAAGGTCATTGTTAGTCATGCAGCACTAAAAAGATGTTCCACAGGCTCACAGGAATAGAAAGAAATAGGGTGCTCTTTCTCCCTGCGCCAAAACATGACTGGGAGAGAGAGCAAGAGAGAGACGATTACTCCAAACATCTCTGACCGTGTGGTTGTGAAATGTGGAGACCATGTGTAAGGATTTAAATCCTAGTGACAACTGTTGATACACGACAGCCCATCAGTGGCCGTAAAACACTCGAGACTGGAGATTCATGCGCTGCAGCCTCCCTCCTTACTGATGACTGTGCATGCTCACGTGTGTGTAAGTGCATGTATGTGTGTGGCTATGCGGCAGTGTGACTAAGATGGTGAACTTTGTGGCACACTGTAAATTCCCCTGTAGGTGTGGTCTCCGTTTGGTTATGGCATTCATATAAAAGTTCCAGCTAAATGAATAAGTGGGCTGTTTCCTTCCCTCTGGAATGCCAATAACCATCCTGAGGGCACAGAGAGGCTCTTTGTATCACTAGAGAGGCTGGAAGTTTTGTGAAAAAGCAATAACAACTTTTGAGTGCACTCAGCGTGTTAATGTGGATATGTGCGAGCATGTGTGTACCATTGATCCAGTAGTCTTCAGAGATGTCTGTGCGTATGTAGTGCTGGTCGGGTGGAGGGCCCAGCGAGCGTGTGAATGTTGTGTCTTTGCCCAGGAAGTCCGAGGATGTGCCTGCATACAGGTACTGATCTGTTCAGGAACAAGTTGATCAATAGTGATATTAATCAGAAATCAGCACATACTGCACACTGCATTATATTCTACATGAAAAGCTAAGCGAGACAGCTAAATTTCTTGATTTAAATTTTTACAGTCCACATTCAGTATCTACACATCAGAAGAAAAGTATCAGAAGCAACTCAGACAGTTATTTTTTTATTTGTTGGAACAGCTTCACAGACTGTTCTAACCTCAGTGTACCCGTAAACATAGACAGAGCAGGATTTCAATTAGCATAAGCAAAATATGAAAGAAAGGGTCAAAACACTCGTTGTTTACAATTATCTGCCAAGCAACTTCGCTTTGCCTGAGAAATGTCAGATCTTCTCTTTCCTTGACCAAAATAATTGAGGGAGAAAAGGGCTGGGAAAACAGATACATGAGTACAGTTTTGTATAAAGCGAGCAGGAGAAAAATGTTTATTTCTGGGGAAATGGCGCCGTGCAGCATAAAAATCCTGGCTCACAAGCGATAAGGCAGGTAGAGGACTGCTAAAGTATGCTGCAATTTTAACTACTCATCTTACCTGTAAGGACTGAGGTGAACGGCTGCAGGGGATCAAAAGGACATTTCAACCTGCCAGACTCCACCGTATTAGACAGCAGATGGAACACGCCATCCTGCGGGATAAGATGAGGACAACATTTTAATATTTCATAAAAATAAGCCAACTCTGGAACTCTTGTCAAGATTTTTCTTCCTGAGATTTACCCATATCTACTTTACCTCTCTGTGGCCAGCGATTTCAACGAAAGCGCAGGTGGGGTTGAAGGCTCCTGTGCCACAGGCGTAGACGTGTGTTCGGTTGTAATTGTGGATCACCCTGATAAAGTTAGCACATTCCAACTGGGACAAGCAGAGGCAGAAAAAACGCAAGGATGAACTGCAACGGACAGTCTTGGCTTCACGTTCATGATGTGCAGATAGACTACATCTCTTTAGAAACACTTACATTCGCCTTTTTGCCAGCCAGTTTGCACATTTCAACTCTGTCCCTCGGAGCAGGCCAGTGAATCTAGTAACAGATGAATAAATCAGTAACATTCTACATCTCATAATGCAGCTAAAATGTGAGTCTATAACTTCGGATAAAATTGATCCTCTTAAAGTTATTTCCCGTTTAAATGCTATAATTCAGGTTTTTAAGATAAGAGCTTTTTATGTATGAAGAACTTTCATTTCAGTTTAATTTGCCATGCATATCTGATTAAGCAAGAAAGTTATTATTTTACTCATTATAATGTGTTCGAGCTGCTGTCTCTACTGAAGGTTTAAGCCAGATCAAAAAAGATCTGACAGGAGTGTGTCTAATACTCCTGTTTTAGTTCAACCACACTATTATAGAGTAGAATTTTATAGATCTTGTTAAAAGGTACAGCTCTTGACCCCCGCTAACCTGATCTGAGCCTAAGTGCACTCTAAGATCCTTCTGAATCCTTTTTAGTGTCTTTTTATGGATAAAAACAAGAGTAGATCTCTAAACTCTGGAACAGACTGTCAGACAGCTTTAAGCCAGACATTTGTTTCTTTCTCTTTTTTGCTTTCTTAGCCAACAAACAGTCCGTTAGAGAAACAAGCATAGAGACCAAGGGGACATGATGTGAAACAGTGGTCCTCAGCTGGAATCAAACCAGAGTCACTGCACTTACACAGCATGAGTGTAAACATTTCTCTACCACTGGCTCCAAGCAAATCAATTCTTTATCGTTATAAACACACCAAATTTTGCCATTTTTTCTATTTTCTTTTACAATTCTTTGCTTTGTATTTAGTTTTCCATTTTGTATTTTACTCCCCTTTCAGCATCCATTTTTCCATCGTTACTTTTTATTGATAAGTGCTTCAAGTATAAATTTAGTTATTAATAGGAATAGGCAAATGTTGTGCTCTTCGCCTCTTTCCATATCAAAATAACCAATGTCAGTTATACAGTGATTACCACCTTCAGGTGCTGGTACGAAACATCAATTGAATTTTAACACCAAGTGTGCCTTTAAAGTACTGCACCATGTTCATACATGTGTTATAACAGGCTTATGTGCTTAGCGTGTTCCCTTCTTTAAACCCCACCAATGAGAGCTATCGCCAAACTTCATGGCCAAGGATTTCAAATAGAAAAACAGTGTTAGAACATGATGCGTTAACTAAGTACAGCGCGCCTGTGTTGGGGCTTAAGCTGGTTTCAAAGCACATAATTTGACATGATGAGTGACCTAGTTTACTGTGGCATATGGAGTTGTTTAAAGACTGCGGTAAAAAGTTTGCAACACAGCAACTATCTTCTGAAAATCAACGTAGAAACAAGTGGAACGTTTGTGAGCATTGTGTTGTAGGGGCTTCAACTCCTATTCCAGGTATGCGTCTTCATTAACTGATAAACACTAAGTTTGTATGCGTAGATCATATTAACTGTCAAGCCTGGCCCCAAAAGGCTCAGAGAATTATACATTTGCTGGATATCTCCCTGGCATCAGTATCGATGACCCGAGGGGCAACAGAAAGGCAACACTTTGAGAGCACGACTAAGAGTTAAAACAACCAGATAAGGATCAAATAAACACACTGTCTTCCACTTGCGGATCAACCTCAGCTGCATAAACACACACTCACGTCTACAAACTTTAACATATGGCACCCATCCAAATGCATTTGTGTGTTTGAGTAAATGTGTAACGGCGAGTGTGCATGCTCTGCAATTGTGTATCAGTGTGCCCTCCGACACATTGACCCTGACCTCACCAGACAGACAGCTCCAGACTGACTGAAAGGTAAGCGCTTCTCTATAACATGGCTGAGTGCGTTTCAGCAACAGAAAAAAATAGCTTACATCAACCCAGTTAAAGGCAAGAAGATATAAGTGTCATGAGCTGAAGCAAAATGACTATGTGTTCTATAATGGGTTGCCTCAAGCATGAATTTGCGAGTCTGGGGATTAGGTGACTTAATATGTAAGGATTACTCAAACTTGAATTTCTTCCAGCACCATCCTTCTGTCAAAGGGTGCAGGGACTCCTAAAACTGCTGTAAACACCTTGAAGTCTACCTAAACAACCTTTCAAGCGTGGCAAACAGCCTGAACAGATACAAACCCAAGAGCTGCCGTGTATTTATTGCACTCGGTTTATTCTTGGCTTCGTTTTCCGATCTTCAAATATAAGCTTGTATCAGTCTTTATCCTTCTATTTATAATTTACACATTCCTATCTTTAGCATACCTTCCTGGGTGCTTTGGCCAGATTGTCGGGGTCAAGCAGGTAGATGTGATCCCTGGCTCCCAACAGAAGACGACCTCTCTCTTCGTCCAACAGCAGTGAGTGGGAGTGAAGGCCATCGGACGTGCCCAGAAACAAAGATACACTGCCAGCCTGCAGCAGTTCTGGCACACAGCCAGAGAGAGACAGAAAAACAAAGAGATGAACAGTTCTCCCCATGAAAGCACAGCTTACATTTAAAAGTGCATCATCTAGTGTCAAATTACAGTTGGAAAGCATATTACAGTAGGATTACGCTGCCAGACTTAACTTACTCTCTGTAGTTTAAATCGAGTTTAATCCCAAAGACGAGCACTGGGTTGACTCTTCAAGAGAAATCTATGTCTTGGCTTGTCTTGAAATTGCCTAATCCCCTATGGTTCAACACCTTAGATACACATGCTGAGAGGGAAGAGATACAGTTGCAAAGAGTTGGGCAACACATTATCTCAGTAGGTGCACTATCAGATATCTTTATCGGGGTATTTTTTCTTTGTACTTTGTTATCCATAAAAAGATCTCTCTGTTCCAAAACAGCTGTTCAAATGAGGGATTTGTTTATTCTAAAACTGTCTTTCCCTCCACCCATACTTCCCTGACAGGACCTCATTTGAAGATGACTGAACATCTTCATAAACATGAGCTGTGGCTGTAATATAGATTAGCTCATGATGACAGCTGGTAGAATACCTGTTGCTCACCTATTATATGACAGTATACGTTGCTGTCGACTTGTATATATTGATAGTGGTAACAATTTACATGCACGGCATACAAAGAGATCGAATGCATAAAGGATTTTGTTTCGATTTGTTGGTCTTGGATAGCCAGAGTCAGCATCCCTGGTAAATAAAGTTGCTGGGAGCTGAATACTGGCTACATTCTCAGCCCAGTATTGTGTCTTTGATCTCCTTGATCTGAGGAAATCTCTTCTATCACCAGGTTCTTTTCAGTGCACCAGTATAGCAGCGTGCCTTGAATAAACACTGGCTCAGTGCAGGGGAGTCCTGTGGGAGTCACTCTGAAAGGATTGACATTGTGATTACCCTCTTGGTGTGAAGGATTAGAGAGGTTACCAACCTTCAATATTTGAACTTCTGGGACCCCTCCACACCACGCAATCCTGCATAATACCTCCTCCTATACACAAGCTCACACACATAGAGCCCCCACATGCTGATATCGCTCACTCCTACACACAAATCATGCCCCCAGCAGACTAAACCTCCCTGAGAGATTAGGCCTGCTAGCTGTTGGCTAGCAGTAATCTGTTCTGTAAACACACAGCACTATGAGCCCATTGAAACAGTCTTCTTGGCTGTTGCCACTTAGCATAATGCTCCACACCTTTCTCCAAAGTAGAGAGTCCTCAACATCCTGAAAACCTTGATTAGCTTGTGTGCTGGAGATTGGAGGTGCTCCCATATACACAATTATTTGAGTAAGACATCACCAAGGTGGTTTAGAGCCAGGGAATTTATGCTCTCCTGAAAAAAATAAGTTCTATGGTGTTTGTTATTGTAGTGCTGCAAACAATGTTTCATCAGCCATATGTGCTGGGCCAAGAGTCACATTTTAACATGAAGCAGAACAATATTCATTAGGAGCCACCTCCTGTATTCTGTATTCAGGCCAGCTGAAATGAGGCTGCTGCTTACAATCCCATTCTCACTCATTAATATGCACCATAGAATGTTCTGTCTGTAGTTTCAGAATACACAGAGTAGCATGGTAGTATCAGATGTTAGGTCAAACAGTGACGCTGATTATAAGTTTATCAAGATGAGCTCTAGAAAAGCCACATCTAATCCAGTGCCATGTGTTTTGATTTACTGTTACTGAGCAAACGTGTTCACTAAATGAAGGGAAGGAAAGTTGTCTTTTTCAATTCTTTCAGTCACAAATCAAAACCAAAGGCATAGCAACAATCTGACTGAGGCAGCGCTCAAAAGTAGTTATATCTCTGTATATTATGAACAGATGATTTAACTTTTCATTGGCAGATGGCCACATTGTCTAAGTTGTGGGTCTGGAAGAAGCTTACGCTACAAGATGTGATTTTCAGAGGAAAGTTCATGAGTTTGCAGTTGTTTTGGAGGTGTTCATTCAATCAGGGATGATTTCACTTTGATCACTTCACCCTTCACTCGCTGAAGCTGTGCTTTCACAGGAGGGGTGATGTGATGTGATGTTTGAAGAGTGATCACTGCTGGGTGGTGTTGCTTTTAAACAGTGTGCACTGATGAGATGATGACAAGATGTGTGCATGATGTGTGCACTGGGTTGAGGTTTGGCTTTTGATGGATTCTTCTTGGCTGCAGTCATTCTGAATAAGAGCCAAACATGGACATTACTCTACTGTTGGTACTCAGAGGTCCAAAGGAAACCACTTCATAGTCAGATGGCCATTCTCTTGAATGAACTGCAAAGTTTGTTCAGCTATGCTCACAGTCAAAGCCAAGGGACACACCCTGACAGAGTATCAAAAAAGTTGTCTCTGATATATGGCCCCATTAAAATGCCATAATAATGAACTGCTTTATTTTATCGACTGGTTGGTTTGGAACAAACATAAAATGGGACAAGATGTAGAGCTGAATACTTGCCTAACTGCTGAATAAACACTGTCCCTAGTAATCATTATTCTGCAGCTACTTGCATATATTTATGTTGGACACTTATGACATGCATGTGTATCTACTTCCAGCCACACTGGGTTTTGGAAGCCTTGACCAAAAGAGAGCTTTCGGAGGTTGAAGTCAGAGTGGGTTTACTTTTAGGTCACACTGGGGATTCAATTTTATGGAGCAAGACTGAAGTTCATTTGTGTGGTTTCTTATAGCTGATACACAGCGTGAGGGATGGAGACTTTGAAGTAAAGTTTGCACTGGAGTTTAGAATGGGTTTTAAGGGGTGCAATAATTTAGCTTCCCCCCGGTGGCACAAAGCAAACAGACTCAGCTAATGCAAATCTAAACACATGGACACCGTTCGTGTTGCTGGGACCGGATACTATACACACAGCAGATTGAAGGACAGTCTCTCGTGGACCAGGATCAACATTTAATGGAGGTCCTGACATATGTGACAGAAACACTACAATGGTGCATTTAATCGAAATCAAACATTCGCATCTTGTCATCACAATCAGAAATATTCCGAATACAAATGTGGCTTAAAGTTAATGTAATAAGGATTTATGTGACGAGTGGATTAAAGAACGCGTTCGTGCTTCACAAAAAGTGACCAGAAAGTAACAAAAGTGACACACAGAGAATTATGAAGTTGGCTAATGCATCAGTAAGGGAGCCTTAAATCTTTTATCCTGTTTCATGGTGACATTTCAAAGACAGTTTACTTTAACAGTGCAAATGAGTGCGCTAAACACTCTTCACTGTTTCTATTGCCTGTGTGCACAAAGTCACAAGAAAAATGAGACAAGTGGAAAAGAAATGTTACAATTAAAGATGAAGACTTTATATGCATGGCCTTAGAGGATCCACCATAAATGACTAAAACTCTAACAGGAAAAATGAATGACAAAGACATAAAATTCCAGGGAATCAGACATGTGAGTCAATAGTCATCTGACCACAAATGGACCAAGCTCTCTTTTGCTCAGACTGGCCTGGACACAAAATACCATGAAAGTATAACATTTATTCTTAAATAAATCCGTAATAAAAATAAATCAACAAATATTCAGTTCTTACCTCTGTGGCTGAGTTTGACTCTGGGGACACTCTGTTTGATGCATGATCCAAAAGGAAGGGTGGCCAACAAAATCAGTCCCACTAATGGGACCCCTGGATGGGATATTACCATAATCCTCTTCCCTCTGCCGCCATAATTACTGCCAGACAAGCAGAACAGAGCCCCAACTTTATTCAAACTCTGATTACTCGAGTCTTCTTTCTTCATGGTGTGTGGAGTCTCCTTGCTCTGTTTTCACTCCGTCCTGTTCTGCAGCCCTGGAGGGAGACCGGTGTATAGAGTCAAGCTAGGGAGGAGCAATCATAACTGTGTGTGAGGGTGTGTGCAGTCTCATCCAACTTGTACACACGTTTCTGTTGTGACTATTCAGCTGTTTCACCATGGAGCCCCGCAGGCATGTCCCCTTCCTTTGCCCATCCCACATCAGCTGTTGCCCATCACCGGCTTTCCTTTTGTGTCGCCTTTAAATCTGTTTGCCCAAAACAAAGGTCAGACTAACAAAACAGACGTGGTCCTCTATCTATCAGCCTCTTTCAGTTCCTCTCTCCCTCCTTAATCTCCTTTTCACATGGATAACTCATTTAATTCTGTGCCTAAAAGATACTTGCCAATAGTTTCGGCATTGGCTGATGACCCTGTCACTTCCTCTTTTATACTGTGTAAAAAATAGACCATGTCCTGTTTAGGACATCACAGTGAATTAATGAGGCCTGAACCACAGACATTAGTTCATACTTTGTAAAGTGAGCCGAGTCAACCATCATGGGAACTGTGGCTTTTCTGTTGCATATAAGCATGGTTAACTTGAGCACTGTGCCCTATAATTGAACATGGAACATGATTATAGTAGAATGACAAGTAGGATCCTTTAACATTCGAAAACTATTAAAATGTGACGTTTCGGTCCGAGTTATTTCAACTTGACAAAGACACAAGTGGGACTGAAAATTGGACTTGGGGTTTAGAAATGTGTACAGAATGTTATGAAGGGTGTGCAACTGACAATACAAACTTGCAAGCAGGATTTTCTTTTCTTTAATTGCACTTTAGGTTAAAACAAGGCAGACCACAATGAGGAACAAAGCATTTATTATTGGTTAGTTAAGAGGTTCCTAATTTCAGTGTGTAATAAAAGTTTTTCAGTTTTTCCAGTGGTACCTAAAAACCACAGGAAGGAACCAGCATCTGTTGATTTACAGGTGTCTGTGAACCTAGATCCTGATTATTTTCTTTAATCATTTCAAGCACAATTGCATGCATATTAGCATATTTTTGTCGAACCTCAAGAATATTGTTGTATAACGCCGAGTTCTTAGTTGAAATGCATCATAACTTCATGTTATCCTTAATTAGAATGTTTCTAACCTTTATAAGACCTATCACTGGTATTTTAGAATCTGCATCCCTGCAAATTCCACAGCTATTAAGCTACTAATTAACCAGACAATTGATGAAGGAATTAGCAAATGCAAGAATGCCTCCCCCTCAGACCTTATTACCACCCTCATTACTTTCCTTCCACCCCCATCTCAAATAACACGCTTCAGCCTGTCAAGGAACACAGAAACAATGTCAAGCTAAATTAATAGATAAGACATAGATATAACACACACACACACACACACACACGTCTGGTTCTTATATCCCCATGGGGACTTACCATTGACTCCCATTCATACCTAACCCCCAACCCTTACCCTAACCCTAACCTTAACCCAGACCAAAACAATGCCTAACCCTAAAGAAACGTTGTTGCACTTTTACTTTTTTTCAGTAACAACAACATGGCCAAGAAAACACTGTTTAAACTTGTGGGGACCGAAATGAGGTCCCCACAAGTGACATTGTTTTCGGTTTTCCTACAGTTGTGGGGACATTTGGTCCCCGCAAGTATAGCCAGCACCTGAACACACACACACACACACACACACACACACACACACACACACACACACACACACACACACACACACACACACACACACACACACACACACACACACACACATCTCAGATACTGAAACCAAGCATGCTGCTTGAAGATGGAGGGATCAAACATTCAGAAGAGAACACACAATTAATGTTTGGGACAATTGTATTGTCTATGAGGCACCTGAGAAATTATCTAAAGTGACATTGGGAGTGATTATACTCATTCACACCTCTGCACACAGATTTTCCATGCATGATGAAATGGAAGCTGGCATGTTGGCAGACAGGCATAAGCTGTAAAACTACAACTCATTTCGTTTCATTTATTTTCTCTGTCCAGTTTCGTAATCTAGTGTTTAAAAGCTCGACTTCATAGCGGAGAATCAGGGCAGAGTGGCACCCATCCAAGTGCCTCGTAGCTTTAAACTGAGGAGGATTAGACACTGATAAACAGACTGCTGTTTATTTTAGATGACAAATTGAGGCACCTTCGCAACCTTAGGGTTAGAAATACAGATATAGAGCTCCGTGAGATGGATGGGCAATCGGGCTGCAAGTGAGAAAGTGAGAAGGGTTTAAATCCATGCAGTCTTTGCACTTTCTGAGCGACAGCGATAGTGCTGATGGTGAGGCTTATCCTCTCTGCAGTGTGTTCAGGGGAGCAGTGACACGATTTCAACCGAGTGAGAAGCATTTGAGTAATGTATCTCTTTTCATGGCTTGAGTGCCCACATCTCTCAGCAGTACTGGCTTGTGCAGCACCCCTTTAGAAGAATGCTTCCCAAACAAAGGAGGGAGCCCAAGTGTTATAAGAGGAGTATTAAAAACTCTCCATCTGTTGAGAGAAGGATGACAATAGCACAGACACTGCAGCATTGGCAGTAAATCACACTGTACACCACCAGTCAGTCAATACTTCAGAGAGTGTGGACAATAGAGATAAGAAAAAAGATGGAGGAAAAAGAACAAATGAGAGGTGTGAATGAGGAGAAACAGACAGCTTGTGCCACGTGGGTTAAGCTAACACCCCTGTTTCCTGGTAGCTAAAGTCCCTGTTGTCTTTGGCAGCATGGCCGGCACATGGTGCAGGGTGTGATGGGAAACAATCCTGATGGAGATGGTGACAGATTTCATGCTAGCGGCCAAGTGCTTCTGGCTTCTGATCTCACACCAACATATCGCATCTTTAAAGTGTGACTGCCCCAGACATTGTGGCTTTTCCAGTTTGGGGTCAAATAATACGGTGTATACAAGCCATAAACCACCAACTGATTGACCTCTGTATAATAATACTGTTGCAGAATCCAGAAGCTGAGATGCTACGGTATATGAAAAAAAAAACATGAAAACAGCTGAACTTTAAGCTGAAGACACAATATCCCCAGTAGAAGTTGCCAGCAGTCATGAGAAAGGAGCAGATGGTGAAGAAGTGCTGCGGCCATGGGCATTCTTGCATAGAGACCACCCCTAATGAGGCATTTAGCGACACCCAGGTGCCCTGTAGAGTACACTATTATCAAGCCCCACCATCTCCACAGGACAGAGTGCATTAGTACAGCTATTTGTCTTTATTCCCTGACCACAGGCACTGACCTGGCAGAACAACATAGGTAATTGTTTCTAGCTCTCAAGACATTAGTTGTTTTTCTTGGCAAAAGTCAATCATCTTTTTTAGCCGTGCATTTAGGCAAGCATGTAACTCCCCTGTGGGTCTGTGTGAGTTCATTTCTCATAGGGAAAATACAGGACTGCCACACTGTTTGTATTTTCACTAAACACAAACTATAAAGCATATACAAAAAGCATTAAATTTTAAAGTTGGCCTCTAAGCCATAACACTAGATGGTAGTAAAGAAGGAAACACAACATTGTTCCAGTACAGTGAAGCAACACTGTTGCACTTACTCTTTATGTCCTGGCACTGAAATAATATCATATATCTTGGAGAAAGGCTTCTTTATTTCACTTTTAACAGCAAGTTAAAAGACTTTGGGAACATATTAAAAAAGCGCTGTCAGCTCTGTGTTCAAAGGTTGTTAATAAAACTGATCTGAAGGGTCCAACATCAATGCCTTCTCAGTCCCGTCTAAACCATTTTGTCTTAACAGTGTTAACACCAAACACGCTCAGTGCAGATCTCACTGTGTTTAACTGAATGCTGGGAATTAACTGTTGATGAAGAACATGGAAATATGAAACATGTGATCCTTGTGGTGAATAAGATTATTCTGGACCAAGTAAAAGCGAAAAACCTACTCCTAAGCTAAAGTTTGCTGGCAAATTTATTAGTACAAACTTCTTTTTTCCCCCACATTTTTCTAACTCAGGTCATAAAGTAAACATCAAGGCCCCAAGCTGTGATTCATTTTCGATTTTAACCACAAACATTAGCCCACCTTATCTGAGTGAAACACAGTATCTACCAGCACAGCATGTGTGTCTTTTGGGAAATTACAAATCACTCCCAAAATTGAATGCAAAATAAATTGCCAAAAATATCTCCTCGCACACAGAATTTAATCATCCAAACATGGTGATGGAGACAGAGATGGGCTTTGAAGTTGAGAACACTGTAGTAAATTAGCCCTAAATAATGAATGAATGCATAGTACAAAACATGTTAGGTAAGGATATTTAATACCTCTCCATGGACCAGCACAGAGATTATTTGATCCCTTGCCATCAGGAAAGCCTGCATTTCCTGCAGCCATTTACCTTGTATAAATCATTAAATGTTTGACTTTAGACTGCCTCCCTCAACACAACTACAACAGTAGACTGCAGACTGTTAACACCGCTACGTTTGTCAAATATTTGTACTTGGGATTTCTCAAAGCAAATCTTTCAGGTCATATTTTCCACCGCAAGAGCACATCAAAAGCGCCACATGGAAAAACAACAAACATCACATGACATTACACGTTGCCTGAAACCACGATTCATGAAATCTCTGAATAGTGAAGCCCAGACGAGAGGACATTCCAGTGGAAATCCTTCCGTTTTGGAAGTAAAGAGTTTGTCTGTGGGGAAAACTAAAGGAGATGGATAAAATTCCAGCCCCGGGGTCCTGTCTGTCCACATTATGTCCATCCCTAAGCTGTTATCTCAAAACACTTGTAAGAGAACACTGCGGGAAACTGCTGGTATGGTAACCAAATACGCCAAAGCTAGATAATAATGCGTGCACACCCTTTTATTAAAGACTCACTTTATGTTTAATGTTGCGGTTTAATCCTTCACTCTTCCTCAATGAAAGACCAAACACAACTGAGACAGAGCCAGCTGAGGTCTGCTGTCAAACAAAAGGGTTAATGGAAAGGGGGCGAGGAGTGATACTTGATCTGTGGTTTAACTCCTCAATAGAGAAGATGGAAAAACACAAAGCGGAACCAAAGTTGTGAGGTATTCAGAACAGCGGACAAAGCATGTAACTGAGACAGTGCCATATAGAGAACCATGCTGGTAGGTTTGTTGATAATTGACAACAAGACAAGTAACTCTACACATGCTGAACAAGGCATGACCTGGGCATGCAACTCTGAGTGTCTGCACGCATGTGTGGGTGTAAGCTAATACCATCCTGAGGCAGGCAGATGGGAGCAATAAGGCATGAAAACAGTGAGTGACAGATAGAAGTGCTCTCACTTGTCTCCGGATCGCCTCAGGATTCAGGGATACACCCCTGCATGCTATGCAACAACTCTTCTCAAGAGCATTACTGTCCCCCAAAAAGTTGGGAAGCAAATCCATTGTTCTTTGTAATGCTTTTGTTCAGGAGGTTATCTCCACTCCAGCCCCAGTTCATTTAGAGATTGAAACACAGAGAGGCCATAGAGCTCCGGGGCAGGCAAACCCAGTCGGTCTGTCTGTCTGCATGTCACTGGCACCTAGCCATTGTAGACTCTCCAAACATACTAACATCATCACTGCGCTAAAGGTGACCTAGTTGCTTTGTCTGTCTGAACTGACGGATTATGGAAACAAGACCATATTAGGTAAGGCCAGTACTGCTGCATGGCTGCGAGTATGTTTTAATAACACTTTCCACCCCAAATCTGCTGAGTTTTGAGAACCCGCTCTGTCAGTTTTTTTAGTTTTCATCACTTCTCAGGAAAGAGTCTCGGCGTGAAGTGCATGATGTTGTCACACAGCGCAGGAATGGTGCTGTAGGCCATTCAAAACATAGCTGAATATTGATGCTGTGATTTTTTACAGTAATGTTGAATCAGTCCAGACACGCCATACATAACAGGAGAGAATTATAGCACACAGGAGGCTCGGGGTTCGCACGGCAGGACTATGAATTGATTGATGTAGTGAACAATAGAGCAACCCAACTGGAAAAACCCTCAAGTCGTCTCACAGAATAGCCTGTTTTAAAGTAGAATTCTCACAGAAAAGGTCCCTATCAAAGCTAAGGCTTCAGCAGTAGTGTTCTGCATTCGCCATCCCCAGTGTATGCAGCAGTCTGTAATAAGTATGCCTGACACCATCCCAGTGACGCAATGTTTGGACAGCGTTTAAAGCAGAAAATCAGACAAGATTTTCTGAGTTGTCTTTCTGTGGCCTGAAGCAGAAATCTTTTATTTACCTCAGTCATGCTGATCGAAAGCCTTGAAACACTGCCAGAGAAATCAATATCCACACAACTGAACACTCTCCCTCTCGCTGCCTCCCTTCTTCTCTCGCAACAACACCCCCCCACCTTCAAGCCAAAGCTCCTTGTAGGGAGGTAGATAAAGCTTCAGGAGTGCAGTAAGTGGAGAGTGGGCCATTAACACTGTTTCATATACAAGCAGGGATGGCTACTATTTCTTCTGTTTCTTAGTGAACCGTTGAAGTATACATACATCAAGTGAGCTCCACAAGCAAAGCAAGTATGTTCACGGCAGCATCTATAATGTGCTGTACATCTACAACGTGGATCTTTATGATGGAGGGAAAAGTAAAGTGCACTTAGTCACATTCAGCACCCAAACTCACACTCCTCTTCTTCAAATACTGTCCAACATTCCTCAAGCACGTTTGGTACCCAAAAATTCTTACAGTGTGAAGCCTACAGTATTCTTACCTCAAAAGATCTCTCAGAGGTGAAAAATAAAATATTGATGCATTCATTTAAGACTGCAAAGTCATCAAATGACAGCTTTGAATAGATTTAAATACATAAAATTTACATTAATAGATTCACTGACTTTCTACCGTGACTGGTTAAACACATTACTGCTCTCTATTGAATAGCACATATGCACAATAATGATTTTTTTTTAACAATTCCTAAGAAGAAAGAGGGAAAAAAGCAGGGATTATGTTCTACCAAATGGGTTTTTCATATTCCCTTTCATCTTAGGCGCATAATCCCTTCAAAAAACTTCTAAAACTTGTAATGTTGTGTGGTTAGAATAATTTCTAAAAAGTTTTGCAGAAAAAGAATGGTTTTTTTTGCTGAGACATCTTTTAAAGTTGCAGAATTGTTGACTAAAATAGAAAACATATCACAGATATTTGAGACAAACAGTAAAACAGCTGAATAAATCTCGAAAGAAAGCAAACTTAGAAAGTATATGTGTTACAAGTAAATATATAGTTTAAACTTCGACCTGCTCTCTGTCCTTTCATAGGATGTCGAGCGACTTCCAGACATCTGGACTACTTGAATTAATTAAACTGAGTTAATTACAATGCATAAGAAGGATAATTAATCTAAACTCCACAGACACAGAGTTTCAAATAAACAGCAGATGCTTATAATCGTTTCTCAGGTTCGTCTCACCTGTTTGCGCACTCAGCTCATGCCAACAGCAGCGTCTCTGTCCTTCACTCAAAGTTTCTCGATGCGCTCAGAAAAAAAGCAGCCAAAAGTATGACACTTGCACAACCTCGCTCCGACCAAAAAGCACAGTGGTTGGATAAATTCTTCCCCCAGCTATTTCCACTCCCCTCAATGTTAGTTAAACGGAAACAAGCGCTCTTGAACTCTTGGCTCTCCAATGTGCGTGTGAGAGTGTGCGCGTTAGTGTTAGTGTGTGTGTCTCTGTGTGTTTTGGATGGCTGGTTACTCTGTGGCAGATCGCCCCGGGAAAGACAGACGGCAACCTCCCAGTTCTGCTGCTGCTGGAGGGGAGGGGCCCTCAGCATCTGTACCGCTGCCAGCAAGCACCGAGTTTCCAGCGGTCACTGCACATCTTCAGTTTTACACACCAGTAAACACAAAACAACTGTGTTGTGTTTTGAGATTTTGTGTACTTTAGGCTGAAGTAAAATCAAAGAGTGAAACTAGAATCAGTAGAATATTCTCTGCATTTACAGTGACATGAAAAACATTTTTAAAAAAGTATCTATTTGTAGCTGTTTTGTTCCTTATTTGTTTTGATTGATTGACTGTCTGTCTGTCTGTCTGTCTGTTTGTGTGGTAGGACGTCCCCTCCCATCTCCACTCGTGTGTATGTGTGTGCATTAGATCAGGTTCGCGCAGCTGGGAGCAATCACGGTGATGCACCTTGATTACTGGGCAGTGCTGCACCGAGTTATACCTGGGAGAGGGCTGCGTGTCTCACATGTATCTTACTCTTCCTGGAGTAGCGTGTTGTGTCGGCGGTGTGGTTTGGCGTGGCTATGCTGATGTTCAGACGTGGTCGCTGCATCCCTGGGCCATATTAGTGGTGTGTTTTGATGCGCTTCAAACCTGTATCCTGGCCGAAGGCTGGGAGCTGGGTCTGTGTGTGGCCTCGGAGCTGGGTGTAATCTACACGCTGTGTTGAACTCCTGAGGTAGGCTGGCTCGGTTTTGTCTGGCGTTCATATGTTTTTCTGCTGAGCTGCACATGAAGTGACGCTGGTCTCTGCTTGCTGTTGGCAGTGGCCATACTGCATATTGCTGTAGCTGTCTCCCCTGTTCCCTGAGGAGCTATGTCTTCACTGACGGCCTTTACTTCAGAGACACGCTACTGCTGTTCTGTCTGCGGGATAACCGGCAGGCTCTCGGCTCGTTTATGATTTTTTATTTTTTTTTTTATTATTATTATTTTATTTTTTTGGATTTATGGTTAGTGTTTCGTCTTTTAAACTTTGTCTTCCTTGGGTGGGCGAGTGCCTGAGTATAGGATCAGAAGCTGTACCAAGCAGACTGACCTCGATTAGCTAACACACTAATATTCAGTTAATTACTTCTGGGTTATTTTGATTGGGTTAGTATTATTGTTGGTTGTTGACTTTTGGAGCATTTGTTTTTCTTTTTTCTATTTATTGTTGGTGATTTAATTTTTTGTGATTTCTATAGGTTGTTTTTTTTTTTTGGTTTATGGGGTGGACTGAGTGTGTGCAGGTGGCAAATGAGAGCATGATCAACCTTGGTGATTAACAGTGTGCTTCTTCTTTTTGGACAGGAGCTGTTGGGCCTGGTGCAAGTGGCTGACTGATTCCTGGTGGTGGTGGTCCCGTCACTTCCTGTACAGCAGTCACTTGGTGTGTCAATGGTGTCTGGTTTTCTTCACATGTGGTGTGTAGCGCCAGGACCCTTTCCCCTCCCTTCAGTTAGTCACCTCAGCCTGGTAAGCCCTCAGCCCTGTGCCTGGGGTCTGTAGTTTAGAAGCACACTTAACTAAGCCTTGTAGGGGCCCTGGACGATAGTGCAACATTGTCACTTGCATATTACTCAATGGCATCCCCACCAGGAGATTTTAACTGAACTGTTGTGATTTTAATATTAATAAATTCTATTTTTGTATATTTTGGAATCGTGTCAGTCTCGGGTGTCGTCCTTACCTGCATGACCTTTGACTTAACGGTGGCCCCTCTAACAGATTTCCTGGGGGTGAAATTCCCCCAGGTGGTGTTGTCAGACACTTGTTCCATACAGAGATAAATTCAACCCTCGTAGCATTGCCACATTTGCTTGCTGGCTGGTTGGTTAGTTGCTTTTTGTTTGTCTGCTCATTTGCTTTTCTGTTTATTTGCTTGGTCAGTCTGTGGCCTGTTTGTCTGACTGCTTGCTTGTTTGTTGAAACTAAACCTTCACAACCAGGCAACCCAATTACAGTAATGTCTTGTAACTGGCATTAGTAAGTGATTAAATATTTACGAACTGATCAGTTGCACTTGTGCTTTACAAGTGATTCAGAAACGGGATGAAAGCTGTGACAGAATAATGAGCTCACGGCAATGACTTGAGTAACATTGACAGAAAGAATGAGAACATCAAACTATTGCAGGGTGGAGAGAAACAGTCTTGCATGTCTTGTTTTTTAGTAACTAGAAGTGATTCATATGGATTTGATTAAACAATACATGCCATGCCCTGGGGATAATCGTATTAAGTTTGTGACATGCAGACCTACATATCTAGTCAAAGCTTGTTCTGATATATGTTCCTGTGGGTTTCTCTGAAGCTCTGGTAAACACAGAGAACCAACGTTGGTTCAGGCAGCAGATCTCTTTAAAGGGTGGGATGCCTTATTGGCCACATGTCTTAGAGACATTTGTGCGATTCATGGAGGAGTTGATTTTTGAAATAAACATGGATTTCTTTGGCACTCTCCTGCATGTAAACACTGAGTCAGTCTGAATCCACACTTCTTTTAGCAGAAGCTGTGGAAGGGTCAGAGCCAAGTATGCACACAGGTCGCATTCATCCAAGATCAGAGCTGTGATGTTGGACCCAGAAAAGAGAGTTGTGCAGTGTGTCCCATTTGTAAAGTGAGATGGGATGTGCTGGTTATTGTACTTTGGTGGTTTTTAACATCTTTCTTTTCCAGATCTGGGTGTGTATCCAAGCCGATGTGAAAAGGTTATGGTTGGATTAGGTTATAGGTTAAGAGGTGAAACCAGTATCCTCCCTCCCTCCCTGTTGGGAGGTTTGGTGTCAGGGTGTGCACTTCCCCAGGATAGCTCACACAGACACCAGCGTAAAAGCAGTAGTGACGTGCAGTGTTGACATAAAAGACTGCACACTGTCCAATGTCAATTTCATCCCTGCCCATTCTCTTGAGGGTTATAAACACTCTGTATGGGTGTATGTGTCTGTTCTTCACCTTTCTCAAACACTTGACTGGTGTATTGCTCGGGACCTGAGGAAGTGCAGTGTTGAGTTTGGATGAGCATTCCACATGTTCGGCCAACAGCTGGTTTCTGTTACACCTTCAAACCAGTATCTTATCGAGCATTTGGCTGGCAATATCGAGAAAGGCATGAAGATTCTACATCAACCTACATCCCTCTCCTAGCACATTTGCAGTAGAACAATCAAATCATGAAGTCTTCTCACCTTCACTTGTAAAGATTAAACATTACTGAGAGTAGTTTCAGTCAAGGGAAGCAGCAGTTAAGCCAGTTACAGCAGCTCTTATAATTAACCAATTAATGAGCAAAGACATTGCCACAAACCTGCTCTTCCAAAGACTAAAATTCACATATAGACTCATAATGGGTAATTAAGCAGACTATCTCTTTTTTTTTTTTTTTTTTTCATAGCTCAAGTTTATTTGTTTTAGATTTCATGCCGCTAATGAATGAAGGAATCTGTGTGTGGTTGTCTGTTCACCTTTCTAGACAACGGTTTATTCAGTCTACTTCATACTTGGTGAGCATACATGCTATGAATGCAAGAAAGTGCAGTGTCAAATTCAAACTCATTTGAATGTGTGTGTATGGTTGTGTGTACTTGCAGTATTCATGTTGTGGGGACATAAATCTGTTGGTTTTAGAGAATGTATTTTATGCTTGTTTAAAATATTACAGAAAATGAACAAACTGGAAAATTAAATCAAACTTCCTCAATTTACAATTATTCAAAGGGGTTTTTGACATTTATGAAACAGTTAATGTGCATAATACAGGAAGTAAACCTTTTTTTAAATACCACACATTTAGCTCACAAGACTGTTAAGCTGTTTCTGCTTCTCATGCTGTCTTCGCCTCTGGGCAGTAACAAACATGTTCAGCACCAGCAGACATAAAGAATAATTATGAATTCCCGAATGAAAAACAGTTCTTAAAGACCTCCATCCATTTTTCGCTCATTGATTATCAAAGTTTTGTTTGTTTCTTCTTATTCTTCAAGGTCTTTTCAGCAAATGTCAAACTGCTTGTCTCCAGCTTCTTCTGCTCCACTTATTACAGTAATGCGTAATATAACCTTTGACGCCACCTTCTATCAGCATTACATAGCCTTGTTTATTCACTCCATAGCAGATAATGGAAACAATTCTCATTTTCTTTTCTTTTTTTTTGTGTGTTTTGAAATGTTTGCTTCAAATTCACTTCACCGTTACAGAAACATTGCTACGCTGCCATTGTGTGGAGTCCACATAATGTAAACCATTAAATATTAGGTAAAAGATTCAATTTCCAATTGAAGCAAAATCAAATTTGGATTAGAAATAAAATACAATAGAACAGTGGTTAGGGTGAAGTTCCAGAAGACAAATGTAACGTCCTCTAAAGTTATGGATACATGACTATATGTGTATGTCTGTGCTCCTGTGCTTGGGTAAAGGAGCATATGGTTTTAGTCTAATACATTATTATACACTTCACAAGTTCCAGACACCATCAAGCATTTAACAAAACACCCAGATGTTTTTATTATTTTTCTGGTCTTTTTATCCTGTGTTAACCAACAGTAGAAATATCACTCAAAATTAGGTAGAAGCATGAACAACAAAGGTACCCAGTTTGATTCAAAGTGGATGCTTCGCTGTTTGTGGCATCTTAACCTATTAGCAGCACAGGTTAGCCAAGAACAAATTCTAAAAAATTACAAGTCTCAACTCAAAGAGCGAATATGGCAGGGATGTCAGCAATAGCTACCATCAGCACATTGTCTACTTTTCACTGTAAATTAATCAGAGAACTGTTTTTGGAGGATAGTTTAAGCGGATTGTGGCGAAGTTCCCAGAACAGCTGCCAAGTTCTTTAAAAATCAGGAGCAAAGACCGACAACAGCCCAGCAAGTGGTTTCCTTGTCCAATTAGAAGCATGAGCAGCTCATTGATGCATGAGTGAGAGATGAAATTGTCGATCATAACTTTGTCAGCCTTCTTGAAATGACATTTCTTTGATCCAAACAAAGGTAGACTGAGCCATTTCTTATAGAGTGCAAAAGCCAAAAAGAAAAGTAAAAAAAAAATTAAGCTATGATAACAATTCTGATTATGTTTCATTTGAGATGTGTATTGACTTAAAAGTGGGCTTTTAATCTGAATTTTAGTCAATGGAATATGCGTAAATGTGTGTTTTGATGTCCATTGCATTTTGGCATAAAATACAGGAAAGACACACATATGGACATACCCTACTTCACAATGGTAGCTTGTTTTTTATATCTTCATCCCTTAAAATATGGAGTGTGAGCAAACTGAGAGGATTTGGCAATGCAAGACATGATAAAGCAGGCCAAAGAATAGCTCCCTAATCCACAGTCATTTCTACACTGTTGTCATCCGTTGATCCTTCTTAATGGAGGATCAACTCTTCACTTTGGATGAGGTGGGAAGCAGCAGAAATGTGAATTCAGCAGTTAGTGATTTTCAGACAAATGTCATTTTAGATCGTCATAATTGTTATCATGCAAAACTGTGAGAAGATCATAAACAACAGAGAAAGAAAAATATGTCATCTGAAGTCCAAGGAGGAGAGATTTTCCTATCAGGATGTAAAATATTTGCTCATTCAGAGGGATTAATTCTTCAAGATTGGAAACACTTTCACGTTCGAATGATGTTTGGGATATTTAAGTGGCCAGTATATCATTTTGTAGTGTTTGGTTCTTAGTCCTTGTCTCTTAACAGTTTTACCGCAGCACTTGGCAGTTGGTTTAACACTAAGGGTTAAGTTATAGTCTGCACTAGTCCGAAATGCTCCGTAAAATGAAGTGAGACTGCAGAAATTCTTGTAAACTTTGGCATTAATGTTCCATTAGGAAGTCCACAATCCTCAGTTGTTTAGAGAAGGAAACAGCTTTTCTTATATTCTGGTAGTATTCATCAGGGAGAGGGCCCTGAACACAACAATCTCACACACACAGTGTACGTTGGGGTGCAGAATGCAGTGCAATCTGTGAGTAATTTCTAACAGTAATCGTGAAGATCTCCAGTGAGAGGGCAACCATCCAGGCCTGGTCACCCAGGGAGCTCCTACTCTACTTAGGACACACACACGCTCACCATGCACTCGCACACATGCGGGCCTTTAGTGCAGCTTTAGTGCCAATAGACTTGAACTGATTAACTGATGTTGATTACATGAGCTGCCACCAGGCTTGCGGTGCTGTAAAGCAACTGGAGCAGAGCTAATTGTCCGTGATTGGTACTTATTGATGATTAGGGATTAGGATCATTAATTAGATCTCAACTGGTGATGGCAATAAACAATGTAGAGATTTGAGTAAAGATGTAGTAGATTATCCAAAAAAAGCATAAATTGATCAACAGAAATAAGAGTATATGGCTTTGGATGATATGGTTGATACTGTGAGGGATTTTTTAAATTGCTGATTTCTTATGACTGCCAATCTTAAATGGATTATGGGTTGTAATCATACATACATATCCGTGTTCTCTGCCTTGTTATCTAAAAATGACTTCAGTATATACACAGTCACACTCTTTAAGCTTCTGGTGACTCCTGCATAAGTTTACGCATTTAAACTGTATGACCAGCATTTTATCAGTTGCCAGTATACTGTCAGGTAAACATGTTGTTTACCGTGTGTAACTTATATATTCAGCAGCCTCTCTGCTGAGTGATGCTGATATGATAGGGATGCTCTGCTGAACCACTCCTGCTTCTGTGAAAATATAATGAATTCATTGTAAGAGTAAGATGAGTTCACCATAAGACAATACTACAAGTAATATTTTAAAGTGTGACAGTATTTACATCCTATGAACGTCCTATGCGTTTCAGTGGAACTTTTATTTTGTTTAGCCTCTGTGTGACAGTGTAAACAGATTTATGTCCTCACAACATGAGCAATGCAAGTGCTCACGCTCACAGTGACCCAAACGAAACATCACAAGACTACATTTTCCCAACTGACTGGGAGGCAAACAATCGCGGCTTCTAACATCACAGCCTAGTGTAAACAATAAATCCACAGCTCAATTAAATGCACTTTGCAAATGCATACACACAAACTACAAAACATTCATTGCGAAATGCGCCAAGCCTTACTGCCTTAGGTAAACATTAAACATGCAGGCCCATTAGACTGCAAAACTGCAGCAAAAACATATAATCAAAGAGTTAAGAGACTGAGCACACTGGGAAAATTAGTTTGTTTGCCTCCCTGTCTGCATTTTGTTTATTTATGTCCTGAATTTGTTAGTGATTGGCAAGTGTCTGAGCGTGGGATTATTTATTTATTTTCAACGGGAACACGCAGTTTCGTGGCTTTAGGTGCGACAGACTCCACAGTAGGAGTGAAAGTGACCTGAAAGAAGAAACAGGTGGGATGTATGGCAGCTGGGAGACAAGAGGGATGGAGATTCTGTGAGACGCCAAGGGGGATGTTATCTTATCAAAACCCAAAGTGTATATTTTGAAGAAAGATTTGTCATTAAATCAGAATAATCAAAACACAGGAGAATTCTTCATCGTTACTTCTAAAAGAACAAAATGTTAAAAATTAACAGCAAAACAAAACTTTTAAATACCAATAAATGCAACCATGATGCTAAATGAAAGCTATTTTATGGATGAAATTATTAGAAAAAGTAAACAGTGACGTAGAATATTTGAGTAATTCCTCTTGTTGTGTCTCTTCTTTCTTATTAATTTCAGTCTCAGATCTGCCAGCAGGTGAGCAGGGTACTCTACTGTAAACCAGAAGCAAATTGAAATATTTCTGTGCAGCTATCTGAAATGATTCTGTGCAGGAAATAACCAAAGGTAAGCCCCAAATGTCACACTCACCCTTCCCAATTATTTTCAAGAGCAGCCAGTATCGACAATACTTTCCCCTAATCTCTTCTGTGAAAGAGAAAGGTAGAAAGTACCGGTCATGAAGGCAGGAGAGGTTTTTCCAAGAAAATGAATGACTGTTATCTCACATGATATATAAACATTACTGTTTTTCAAGGGAAAATCATCAGCAGAACTGGGTGTAACAAAAATCAAACTGGCTTTGAGTGTGTAAGTCTGCTCATGGATTCCTAAAACGATAATGTTGCTGTTATTATCACTCCAACCTGTCGGAAAATCCCTTTTTCTTCAAGTCAAATCCAGACAAACTCTGTAAAAACGTTCATTTTTTTGGCCAGCCTTTAAGACTAAATAGCTGCTCTGACGTCTGTCTGAGATCTTAATAGGCCTTCACATTCCTCTCCAGTGATATAAACATCTGTGAACCTCATCTGATTAGCCAAACACACTTCTCTGGAGCAGAACAAGGCAGAAAGAGAGACTTAAAAGGATAGAGTGTAAATTAGATCTTAAGGGGAGGAGGCTGACATGCGGCCTCAGATGGTCTCTTGAGTCTTTGAACAAAACACATTTAACAACATTCTCCCCTGTGCAGTTTGTGAACACATTTATGTGTGTGTGTGTCTGCGCGATAAGGCACAGCTGGGTTTCGTGTCATTTTATCAGGGAGTCCTCTCCTCCCTCGATCAGCTGTTCGCACTCTGTAAAATAAATCCAGAATCTACAGTGATGCTACAAACAGAGGTTTTTTTGAGGTGCTGATCCTATTATCTTTCTAAGTTATTAACAAAAGTTACAGCCAATAGATTTCAAATTTGTCTTTCGGCCCTCCTGTGAGGAAGGAATTGACGAGAATAGCAAACAAGCATGAGTTCTGTTAGCATTAATCAGACAACAAATAACCAGCTATAAAGAGACAGCACAGAGCTGTCAGTCAATAAGTTTGATGCCTCGTGTAAATAGACTTGTTTGAGATGAGCCAGACGTGCAGAATCGATCACTGGCAATCATTGCACAAAGCATGCTGGTTTGATTTCTGTCTGACTTGATCCGGACTTGCTCTGATGTTCTGCTAGCTTTGGAAAAAAAAATTCTTACAATAATAAGACTGAGGTGAGTGCAGGTTTTATAGCCCAGTGCTGCAGTTGGGTGCAGGCGAATAGTTTCTTTTCCTGAAGAGAGTTTCTGAATGAAATGATGTAGAAGCATCCAAGTGGCAACCATTTAATTCTGTAAATGCTGGTAAAAGGTCCTTCTTTTCTTATCTTCCTTAGCATAAGATACACTAACCCCCATCCTTCGCCATCCCATAACTTATTAGAGCAGCAACATTCAAAGCACAATGAAGTCTACCAATCATGTTAAGTGTAATACAGAAATCTGCCTTTCATGGCAAAGGCAAACGTTTTCCAACAAACTTCAACTTAAATTTCATATGTAGGCCTAATAAGTTATGTCTGTCTTGCACGAGTTTAACCATTATTTTCATTGCATATTTCTAATGGGGATACATGTTGATAAATATGAGTGGACAAGAGGGTGAGCCTGAATAACCATTCTCAGTGTGGCAGCCGTTTCCTTGTACTTTCGTGACTGTTAGCATATGTTCTGCGTAGCCTTGTCACCAGGATGCATATGTTTGTGTAACCTATATTAAACAAGAAAATAATTGTAATAGTGTAGAAATAGTTTAATTGTCTCAACAGAATTCTTAGGCTGTCTTCTCCTAATACCTTAGAAATTCTCCTTCATGTCTTTCCTAGATGTCATGATGCTTTTTTTATCAAGTTTAAGAAAAAGGTTAGGGAAAAGGCATATGACAAACCCAGACCATTCTTGCCTCCAGGGTTTAGTCTGCAGACCGAATAAGTGTGCTGCTGATGGTGATGTTTATCAGTCAGACAGAGTTGACAACACATTACAGTTCAAAACCTGCATAAAGCGTAGCATAGTTTTAGTTGATTAACACCAGACTGGTTTAAATCTTGAGGAATGTATCTCCTCAGTATTTCAATTTTAGTGTTTCTAGTGTAGTTTGAGAAGCTGATTTATATACAAACTGATGTGATGGTGTTTCACATAAATATTCATGTAAAATGGAAGTTGAAGCATAAACAGAGATCACAAATCACCTTTATCACATTTTAATAGTCTGCTCTGTCATAATTAGAACAAGTGGAGGTTGCGTACAAACAGATATATCGGTCCGATGACATTTTATTGACTTGGAATCAGATCTAACAGGATTTTTCTGTGACGTTTTGCACTAAGTGAAGCCTGCTGGAAGCTGTCTGACCGCATCCCCCCTCCAGCTCCTCTGAAACGAGTCTATTTACAGGTCATGTAGCGGGTTTGACGTCTGTTGTCATCATAGAGGGTCAGATGTTGGCAGCAGCCACAGACAGACAGAGGAAGTGGAGACAGGAATCACGTGTACCCTACTTCCTTTTGGATAGTTTGACTGTTATGGACAGCAGAGTTTCTGTAGATCATTCGCTGTACAATTCCTTTTCTCCCTTCCCAACACATGTGATTCATATCTGGACTTTCAGTCAAAGACAGGGGTGGGTGTGGGGGTGGGTTAGGTAGATAGAGAAAGCCCAAGGGGAGAGAGAGGATGGAGGGGACTGCAGATACAGCGATGCTTGTGGCTCAGCTCGGCTGAATTCACTGAGTTCTCACAGCTTATCAAACATCGCTGTTCACTCAAAGAGGGGCTCGTCCCCTGAGGTGGTCCCACATTCATAAACATTGAGACTGCTCGCCTATAAAGATGTCGGTATTTGACATGCCAGAGTAAGCAGTTGGAGGCCTTATTCTAGCAAGTAACTGCTGCACACTTGTATATAATAATCTAAAAGAAAACAGGTAAACAGTAAAATCACTTTTCTTAGATAACCTCACCTAAAAGGTAGTGTTTTAAATAGTTTTTTGCAAAGAATGAGTGCAGTCACTCATTTTCTGGATATTTACCATATTGGCGTAGCTCTACATGTTTTTTAGTGTGCGTGGGTGGGTGGGATATGAGGTTGCAATGGGAGTATGCATTTCAGTGTGTCAGCTCTCTGCATTCCCTAAATGAGTCATTTTAAATCACTGTCGCATCCTGTGCTGGCTTCAGTTTGTAATTGCGGTCACTCAAGCGTGGAGAGCCAGAGAGAGGGGCAGACAAAAGAGGAAAAGGACAAAACAGAAAGGGCGATGGATTCAACGATAACCTCATGTCCCTAATTAAAGTACTGTAAACTTTCATGTTAGGAGACCATCAGCATGCCAATGACCTTTCTCTATCTTGTGAGGAATTTTTCGTTGCCGTCCGTCTAGTTGAATCCTATCGAACACATGCCAGAAACCACATTCCTCTGTTCCAGCCTGCACTTGAAGTCAGTAGAAACATGCCAACATACTGCAATCAAAGTTGGACTATATGATCAAATTACTGATGCAGCATCAACTCTACTGTTATTTCTAATCTTCTTTACCGCCCCAATGACTTCCCCATTCAGCCAATTATTATTAGTCTTGTATATTTGAACCTATTCATTATAACAATGGAATGCATTTACATGACTTTCATTAGGCCTCGGAGGAACACGTTGACGATAATGTGCATGCCGGTGGAGCGTGACTTCTGTATCCCAAAAGTCTACCTCAGGTGTGTTTTTAATCCACTGCTTGACTTTGGGGAACACTCAGTCAATGTCTGCTGCTGACTGGCCTGCTGGAAGCCATAAATCACTCCATTACAGTATTTCAAACAATTGAGAACAATTAAGAGCAGTTAAGCACCCAATTACCGACACATTCTGATTATTGTGGAGCCTTTGCATCATTAGAGAGACGTCCAATGCCAATATGGTCACAATCCGTGCCGAGGTGACTCAGTAACTTACTTACCTCCACTGTAAACCTTCGATTTAACTGACCAATTTAGAATAATTGGAAACAATTTGCAGCGGTTATGGTGTATCAATAAAAGTGAATTCACTTATACAGCAGTTCTGTGGGGGCCCAAGACATATAATGTGCTGGAAGAAAACCTCAATGTATTGCCAAAGTGGGAGGCATGAGTCATTACAAGTGTGTGTGCATCTGTAAGTATTTGTGTAAAGGACATTTGTAAGGCCCTCAGAGAGAGCCTTGTGTGGCACCTGACTGGCTGAACAGGCCTGACTGAGCCATAAAAACACCTTCACCTCCATTAGGCCATAATGAGTGCTGTGTCAGGCTAGTGGATACTGCAGTCTGGCAGCTACCACACAAGTCAAACCTTCACTACAGAGGAAATGAGGAGTGATTGGTACAATGACTCACTGTGAAGTGGAAGTGGCAATGGAACAAGCCAGAGATATATGCTAGGAGTGGTGGCAGGGTTTCCATCCACCGTGGCGCTTATTAACCTGCAGGGTGTTGGTGCTGAAACAGGAAGCAACTTGTAGCCGTTTTCTGTGTGTGCGTGTGACTGCATTTGGGACAGATAAAAGTCACAACACAGTGTTTTAAATATGGAATTTCACTCTCCGGTACCAGTCACCCCATTGCTCCATGTTAGCACACCTCCCTGTTCGACACTGTCACAGGCTGGTAACACCTAATTGTGTCATGCAACAATAATCTCTAACGGTCCATTGCATGAATACAG
The DNA here is from genome assembly GCF_021347895.1 of Acanthochromis polyacanthus. Lineage (NCBI taxonomy): Eukaryota > Metazoa > Chordata > Actinopteri > Pomacentridae > Acanthochromis > Acanthochromis polyacanthus. Next base: position 9,019,820 of record NC_067120.1, read on the forward strand.
ATGGAGTGCTGTGTGGAAAAAAATGAGAAAATAGGTGGTGTGAATAAACTTGAACAGCTAAATGTCCACGACTGCCATTCTTGAACATGTGGCACCAAAGTGAATTTTACTCACTTTTGCTTTTGTATTTATGTCCTAAAATCTTACAAGTTGCATCTTTTGTAATCATGTTGTTGTCTTGATGATGCATTCTTTTGTTTCTGCTCTGACTGAACACTTCTTGTGCATTTTGTATCTCTTTGGCAGTCTGTGACATGACACTGCCTGACTTTGAAGCCAATAACAAGAGAAACAGGCAGTAAATAGAGAGGAGAGAAACAGGAGGAGGGTGGAAAAAGGGTAAAGTGGTGATAAAGTTTGGAAAATGAAACCCTTTATCTGCTTTTCATCTGCAGTAACGGTCATTAGGTGAGTTTGAGCTAGCTTGCCGTAAATTTTTCACCTTTCGAATCACAGGGTCACTTCTTAGAATCAGTGAGAAGACCGTTATAAATCTGAAGGGGTTTTATATTTTTACACATGTGGTAGCTCATTAGATTGGAGCAAAGCCACTGAAACCAATACCATATGGTTGTTAAAGGAAAAAACTCAATTAGCAAGCTAACAGGGTCACATGAGGGCACCGGGTTTCAAGAGTGACATGTACAGACAAAAGGCTAAGCATGGTGGTGGACCAAAGCATAATGAGACATAGCTTGTATGTGTGTACTATAGCTTAACTTCTCATAAAGACCGGAAATTGTCATTGTATAATACAATGAAATTCAAACACTTGTAAGATTGATGGGTATATATGCACACACATAAACATCAATAAATACTTCACCAGTGTTTATGGCTAAATAAGCAAATTAGGTATTGTTTCCTTATATATACACTAATTTACATAAACATACAACAAATACAGTAAATAAAAATACATACCTACATCTGTATTTTGGATGTTCTCCTTGGGTTAACTTGGAAAAAAGACGTTACAGAAGCAAAGTATCTTAAAATATGTATTTTGCCAGTGGTACCTTGCTCTGAACCCTTGCGAAAAACTGGTGGCTTCGCTCCAGACCCCCTCCACCCCAACTTTTGCCCCCCTCAACCCTGAAGCCAGACCACCTGGGAAACTGTCTCTTGTCTCTGCTCTAACCTCTACTGGTTGGAAGACCCTACCATGAATCATGACCTCACCCCGGCGAGTTAATCACATCACAAAAAGCAATGATCCTTGCAGGAAGCAGGACTTAAAAACCAGGAAGTTCAGACATGGGGAAAAGCCTGAGGCTGGTAATCAATCATGAGGTGTCTGGCGAGAGGTCACCTGCATGTATGTGTGTGAGTACTACAAGCACCCATTGTTTTCAGGATATTCTAATATGCATCATGGTCTTTTTTTTATTATTATGGTTTTAAAATTGCAGCTACAGACTAAATTATCTTGTCCAAACTTTGTAAAGTAGCCATGGCAGTTGGATGAGACATTTATGTTGCTACAGTAACCAGTGGTTACCACTCTGATAGGGGACTTCATTATGACTGGCATGCTGCGAAGAGAAAAATACTTCTATTAGTGACTCTTCATGCTGAGATTATTATTGGAACATGACCTTCACTGCTGTAGTTTGTGAATATAGTATGACCTCATGTTTCCAAGGTTACAACATGGCATCATCCAATTAGTGGCAATGTTGTGACTGACTGCTAAAGACTCTAACAGAGCCGATATTATCCCATCTTCAAAACCTTCTCTTCCTTTGACAGACGAACAAGGATTTTGGGGGAAGAAAAAAAGTTTCATATTTCCTCTGTCTGCTCTCTGTCTAATTTTACTGTGCTTTAGGTTCACGTGGTGATTCTTGCATTTTTGTTTTTAACATGGATTCTACGATGTGGTCACTTGATTCATGTCAGACTGAGACCAAAATCTTTACAAAGATGCAAAAATAGTGTCTTCTAATGCTGCGTCTTTTGAAATCCTTACTTACCGTTACACAATTCATTCTGATGAGCGACAGTATTCATGTTTATAATTCACAGGAAAACTAGAGCAGGCTTCTTCAATCCCACAGTTCCTTGGGGCAGAAGAGAAGAACACAAGCTGTCAGCAAAGAGGAAAACAACACATCCTACGGGCCTGTGGCAAGTGTCATTAGTTAGAATTGAAATAGATTTATTTCCTCTGCTGACGGTTTGCAAGATCAGATTTAGCTTAAACAGCAGTAATACATCACATTAATATGGAATGTATTTCAGTTGATTAGCTTCCTGCCTTCATGTGCATGCACACACACCACACAGATGAATGCTTTCATACATACACGTTACAAATGCAGGGAAAGATGCTTGATTTTCTCCGGGAACAGCTCTGGGAGTTATTATAGCGTTCATGTGAAGTCATACTGGGCTTGATGCACCACACCTGGTCCACTGACACATTGGCTGAATGAAAGAAGAGAGCCGGTCTGTAAATTTTGTGCATTCTTCCGCTGTTTCTCACTTTTTATCTCAAGTAGCCTCCGTCTGACTTTCTTTCCCTCGCTTTAAGGAGCCTTTGTCAGGCCTTTCTACTGGATATAGCTGGTGGCTGTGGTTAATGCACCGTATCATTGCATGTGACACACCTTCCTTTCATCATGCCTCCTTCCCATGTACATTATGCGCCTATGGAGCAGATTGTTTTCATAACGTCTCCATTACCGTCAGCTCTTGTACAGGTCTGATGAAGCATGCTGTCAGTGTAACTGTCCAAAATAAGCCAAAGGTATAAAATGTGAGACACTGATCCTTTTCGTCTTCTGATTGGTGAAAGCCATACAAGTCTTCTCTTCAAAACCTTTTTAACCATAGCGTATCTTCAAATAGTCATAAAACACAGCAAGTTTCTGTTACAGTGCAAATATGTCATGTAGATACCGGTCAGATGTTTGGACACAGTTTGTTTTACTGTTAATGTATTGTAGAAAAGTCCTGAAGATATCAAAATGATGGAGTAGAATTTGAATAATAGAATAAAAGACAAATATATGCTTTAAATTTGAAATTCAAAGTACTTTTTGCTTTGATAACAGCTCGTCTCCTGGAACTTTTCCAACAGTCTTAAAGGAACTGCTGATCAGTTGATGCCTTCTTTTGCTTCATTCTGTGGTCTAACTCACCCTAATGATGCACATTTGGGTTTAGGTCAAGTCATTGTAGAGGCCAGGTCATCCGATGCGGCACTCATCACTCTTATAAAGCCTGGAGGTGTGTTTTGAGTCATTGTCCTGCTGAAAAGCAAATGATAAACCCATTAAGCACAAACCAGATCAGATGGCATCTCATTGCAAAATGAACCGTTCAAGGTGATGACCTCTTGAAGCTGGTTAAGACATTACTGATAGTATATCAAGGTACCATCACGACAGACAGTGGCCATTTTGAGGAATCCAGAATATGGAACATGTGTTTTTTAACTTTGTTCTGCAATGTAGAAAATAGGACAAGAAGCAGATGTGTCCAAATTTTTGATATTATTTGTACTGTGTGACTGTATATTAAACTTCCAGCAGTAGTCTGTTCATTTGAAAAATACATTTATTGTTTTGTACCAATTAATGACACATAATGTCAGACTGAGGGAGTTCTGCAGGAACAGGCAGATATTTTGTACCTTTGGAAATAGCTAAGACAGCTGTTTTCACACTGTTTCTAATTTTTATTGCAGGCTAAGCTGTCCAGCTGATAAAAATGTGCTCATTAGATACATATTAATATTAGCATTGCGGCTGGCAGAGTGTTATTCATTTTTATGCTCGAAACAAAAGAAACTGAGCAAGATATTCAAACTGTAAATGTCATTTTTGTGGCAATATAATTTTCTATGTATTTCCAACCAGTCTGTAATGACATTTTTGGGATCACTAGTGAGGGAGCCACAATACTACACTATGTCTACATACACTAGGCAGTATAATGTAGCATGTACAATAAGACAGCAAACTGAAAGAAGAGGAATTAAGCCTTTATATATTTAGGATGTGAAATCAGCAGCAGCTCCATACAGGTTGATAAGTCTGATTGTACACTTGCAGCTGCAGCACATACTTTTTCACTTTGTATTGCTGAAGTTTAAAAAAAAAAACAGCTGTTTGTTGTTTGTTTTTTTTCCCCTGGCTACAGTAAAATTACTAATCCATATGGCTATCCATATGGTCAGTGTTCAGTATTTTACATCTGTTTTAAGTTCTCAAAACTGAACAATGAAAGTAAAATATTGGCTGTTGTAGCATAATTACTAACACCATCTCCCTATTAAAACTTGAGTGCTTTTGGCCATTAGCCAATGTTAGATATTGTGTGATATTAACAAAAAAGTCATTCCTGCTGATTACTGCTTTTCAGGGGTCATTGGCATGTCCACACCCCACAGTTAGACATGCGAAAGATTCAAAATCTCTATTGTGTCTTTGGGCTGTTGACAAAATGTCTATGCTGCACCCCTAGTAACCTTAACCGCAGCGATTTTCTAGACTCAGTCAATGAATGTCAATGTTATGAACCTATTTTCATGGACTCGATCTACTCTTTAGGGCGGTGAATTTTATTGTTACCTTTCAAAGGAAATCTGTCTGTTGACTGCCTTTCCCAAAGTGGTGGCAAGGTCCCTCTGGGCATGGGGAGTGACTAAGAGGAATGAAAGGACAGATGGAGCCAGAAAGAGCTCAGACCTTTGATGTGCGGTTAGTGATAGAGCTTCAGGTTGATGTGTTTGATGTCTGTGAGTTTGGCTGAGTCTGGCAGGTCAAACAGTCAAACTCAGAGCAAGCACCTGGAACACTGTAAATAGATATTTTATCAAAGGACCCTGCCAATACATGTACATATAGAGTGTAGTTTGCATTTTATACATAATAAAGTCATACTCAACTTTTGTAGAATGCTTTATAAAGGCACTTTAATAACCCCTTTCATTCAGAGTTGAAAGGAAATCCATGGACACCCAACTCTTTACAAACACAACAGTTAAAGAAAATAGAAGCTGCAGCTCTTGTGTCAACCATCGCTTCCTTTGTTTTCTCCTCGATGAAAATCTAGATAACTTCTTTATTTGCAGCAGAATTATCTAACAGTGCTGACTTTTTAGCAGTTTCAGACATATTTGTTGTTTTTGTTAACCTAAGTAAGTTTATCCATTATGCTTGATTACATAGGACTCAAAAATATGCACAAACTCAGCTGAAGTCATGCTGCTTTGTTGCGTTTATGTCCAGATGTTTGCATCCGGTTTTCTCTTTTTGATGCAGAAACCTATTGAAGCTGTTCTTTTTTTAAAGCAGATGCTAAGTATACACGCTGAAGATAAAAAACTACTAGCCATGAAAGTGTCCTAGCAAAGTTTCTCTAACAGTAAAACAGTGGGAGAGACACACACACATACCTATGCACACGCAGAGACATGGAGATTCAAAGACTCCCCTGATGATGCCCCAATTAAACCCGACCACATGGAAGCCATTGAGTGTGAAATTGAAAACAGGGACAGGGACACCATTATAATGTCAGTGCTCTAACTTCATAATAGCGGTTCAGCATAAGCTCAGATAGGCCTCATGCAGGCAGCCGGTCCCAAGTCAGGATCTCTTGACACTTGTGAAGAGATAATTTAGTGTTTTGTCTGGCCAGGTGCTGTTGCTAATAAATGCAATGTGAAGAAATCCTCATCATAAACTGCAAAATACAGTGTATATGTGGGTGTTGCCGTATGAACAATGTAGCTGCTGCAAATCTCATATTAAGCAATACAATAAGTGATACTTGAACGAAGAGGCAATTGAGCTTAAAATCCTCCAAACAGAGCAGCTTAAGTTCAAGTGGTTGATATAAATATGCAAAAACAGCTGTTGCTGAGCCAGAGAGACAGTCTGGAATGAAAGGGGGGGCTGGAATTAATTAGACAAATAATCAAAGTCAGGGAGAAGAGTGACGAAATTTTTCAAATGAGCTGTTTGGCAAAAGCCAGAGCAGGAGTGCAGGCATGGGCACTGAGGGCAGAGGGAAGTAAAAATAAACAGCGCAAAGGAGTGTCTTATGGATTTCAATATACCCCGAGGATGGTGACAGATCTCATAATGTTTCAGAGGTTCAGCACCCTGTGGACAACAAACACAAAAAAATACGTATTTTTCCCAGTTTAATAGAAGCTACACCCAAGTCTACAAGCTTATCGCCTGCGATCACAATAGTACTTTCCAAATATCTATTTACAAAAGTCTTTTTCAGCAAAACTGCTCCCACTCATCCCCTATATTTTCTTTTGTTCTGTTCTAATGTTAATATAAGGCACTTGGCTCTGGAAATGTTATTTCTCTCTGTAGCCTCAAGGCTCCTAAAACAGAGCAGTGACAAATTTCCATCCTCTTTTCTTTCCCATCTTCCCCGAGCCCAAGTTGCAAAGGCAAATCAGACGGATGGCTTCAGTTCATGGGGTCGGACCATCTCCGTGGCTTTGGTCTTCAAAGAATCCCCAGGAGAACCACAATTTTGTGCCTCTGTTAACCCTCCTTCCCCTCGTTTGTCATGGATTCACTCCGTTGACAGCAAACCCGCTGCACTGCTCACACTGTCAGCCGTGTGATCCTCTGCCCAGAAGGTTCACATCTCGACACCTCGGATCCACTATTTCCCAGATACTACCCTATTGTCTCACCCAAGTTCACACTGTCATCACGACAACGCTTAGGTGCCAAAACAGTTATGTCTCCTGTAAACTACCTTTTAGGATTAAACCGAAACGATGGACTGCGAGAGTCAGTCTTGTCTGCTGGGATTCATAAGACCTCTGAGGCCAAGGCATTGATATACAGATCTGTCATCTCTCTCTGTCTTGTTCTATTCCATCTGTCTGTCTGTTCCCTGCAGGGGTTGTGACGTGCCTCCTAATGTGTATTTAACATCTCGTCTGCTCTGTCACCAAGTAGTTAGGATGATGTCTGCCCTGCCGTTCTGCAGGATGCGCTGTTTTGATTTGATGACAGAGGAACCACTGCTGTAAGCTCTGCTGGGGCCTGCAGGCTCTGTGTCTGTCTGCCTTTTTATCCCTACATCCATCCTGTTCCTCCATTCTACCACCCCACCTCTCCTGGGGTTTATCTCTCCTCGTCCCCCCCTTTGTCACAGCTTGTCCTGTCATTACTCACACTGGCTATCCGATGACACGAGAGCACAGAAGACAGAAAAATGTATCTGTGCATGCGTGTGTGTGTGTGTGTCTGCGAGTGTACGCTTAGCATCTTATTACAACGTAATCAGCGGTGTAGCAGCCAACAGCAGGGAGCAAATCACATTAAGATAATTGGGAAACACTTCATGTTGGACAGCTGGGGCTGTGCTGGATTGATTAAATAAATTTGATGTCACACAGAAAATACTGCCTTCCTAGACCTAGAGACGTGTGTGTGTGTGTGTGTGTGTGTGTGTGTGTGTGTGTGTGTGTGTGTGTGTGTGTGTGTGTGTGTGTGTGTGTGTGTGTGTGTGTGTGTGTGTGTGTGTGTGTGTGTGTGTGTGTGTGTGTGTGTGTGTGTGTGTGTTGGTGTGTGCATGCATACATGCAGTGATAAAAGACACCAGAAAGAAAGATTTAGAAAAACACGACATAACAATTTATTGGCTTGTGATTGAAAAAGAGAAGACTGAAGCTGAAACGCTGCGCATCAGAAAAAAAGTCCTGCACTTCTTTTAGGAAACCAATGACCAAACTGAGAAATAAGCAGTGCTTTGGTTTGTCATGAGCACATTTTGCCACAAAGCACAGAAGTCATAATTCTCCTGAGTTACCACTAGATGTCACAATTCTCTCTGTGTTAAATTCCACTTTGACTGCTCTTGCTGACATGTTTGGTTCATCAAGATAACAACTGTCAAACTCTCTGCACAGCATTACACAGCTGTCTCTATCACAGTCCCATAAATATGTAGGTTAACTTGTGTCAAGATGATAAACTGACCGTATAATCACAGAGTAACCGGTGATTTTCACGTTTTCCAACACACCTCATGAAGGCAAATGTAAATTCTTGTGGGGATAAAAGTGTTGAATGTATTCTGCCTGTATAGTTAGAATTTCTTCTAAGGTCACCTCCATTCTACTGCTGTGAGGACATAGTGGCTTAAGAGTATGCAAATGAGCAGCAAGTAATCAAAGTTCAAACTGAATTGTTTAAGAGTTCATTGAACTGGAATAAAAAGATGTGGAGGAAATTACTTCAGTTTGTCATCGCTGTGGCAAATTAGGCAAGGACTGAATAAATGGATTACAAGAAATGTGTGCATGTGGTGGGTGTGTGTTGGTGGAAGACTAAGTGTATGTGCATGTTTTGCATGAACATGTGTGTGTGTGTGTGTGTGAATGTGTGTGTGCATTTTAATTTATTCGTACACACAAATATATGTTTTTGTGTCTGCATGGTGATGACATTCCAAGATACACAACATTGCTTCCATCTTTTTAATGGTGTACGTTCTACTCCTCCCTGTGTTGTCATGGTGATGTGTCCCTTCCCAACCTTTTTTTAGATAGGTATGCAGGGTTTGTTCCTCCTTTGCAATCTGACACACATACAGCAGAACTACCATGAAGGTATACCATATTACAGGCTCAAACAGCATGCAGTGGTGTGGATCGAAATTCCAAACTTATCCTCACTTCATAAGGACAAGCTAAACTTACACCCAGGCTTACAAAAGATGCTAAACCCAAACAAACCTTGAAGGGATTAGAATTTTTAAAAACCATTTCCCTTTGAGTTATTTTGAGAAATTTAGACAAACTCTCACTCAAATATCTTTTAATTTGAACTGTTCGTTTTTTGTTTTTTTTTAGTCCACCTTGTTCCACGCCCCCAAGGTGCAACTTAACATGGAGGAACTCTTATGCCAGGCATTTCTAATCGATTAGGAGGAGAAAGGAGGACTTGGCTGCTGCCAAGACTTTATACACTCAACTGATCTTATTTAGATTTAGTCAAGGAGAAGAGAAGGCAGAAAGGAGAGGTGTGGATAGACAGGCTTGACTGTCTTATCTGCAGCCTGTGGTCACATCCGCTTTTCACACCTTCTGTTCTGTCTGCTGCTCACATAGACATGTAAACACACACACACACACCCTGGTGCACGAGAACACACACAAACTCACTTGAGGACATGTTGGGGAATAGAAACGTCGCTGGATGATTAATTATCACATGTATTGCAAATGATTTTGCCCAGTTAATACATTTACCGGAGCACTGGGCTGTCCAAAGTCCTCCATAGAGCCATGAGTGTGACACTTATTTGTTCATTACTGGTGCAGACAAAAGATGGATTATTAGACCAGTGTTAGTATGTGCAAAATTTAACACACCTGTAGCAACTCTATTATCTCCATCTGTAGCCTGTTTACTATTTCCAATTTTCCGTTGTTTCCTGCAGCTGAACAAAGCCTTTGTTCCACACAAACGGGCGCAGCCACATTCAGCAAAACCCCTTAACACATTATTATCAAGGCAGACAAAACAAACCATTTTCCTGTATGAGTGGTTTCCTATTACATTTCAACAGGAAGCAAATTAGGGTGAGGAGACTGTTGTTGATGAGAAGTGTGTGTCTGGATGCCAGGTGCGGTGGAGAGCTCGTTTTGCATATCAGAGAAGTGTGATTATGAGTAGAGCCATGCATACTCTGCATTAGTGGACATAATGACCGAATGAGGGGTGACTAAATGAGAGGTTACCATACACACACACATGCTAACACAGGTACTCATGCAGGTAGATACTGGAATACACACACATACAAGCGGCACCAAACTCAAAAACACTGAGTTATCTACTGTACGAGCTGAGTGCAGGGTCATCCGTAATGGAGCAGACTATGGGAGCGAAAGCGACAGCGATGGAGCCACATCTCCATAAAACCTGTTCTCTCCTTGCTGCCTCCATACATATTCAGACGGGCCGACTGAAGCCGTGCCACGTCGTTAGCAAATGAAAAGTAGTTTAGCATGAGAATGAGCCCAGGGGTCACAGGAAGAGAGATGCACAGAGACAGAACAAATTCCACTCGGCCTGTAATTGGCACAAGAGGAAAAAGGAGGCAAGGGACGATGAGGCAAAAAAGGGAACATTAATTTAATTTATTTCATAACCATTACATTTACAGTGCTGAACGGAACTGGATCCATTTTTTGTAAGGAACATCTGTTTGCATAATAGAGTTATTGTTATTAGACTGAGCCATCTGATATTGAAATCACAGTGGCATTGGTGGCAGGGTTTCATATTCATGGAGGGTGACACATTTGCATCAGCATGGGTTACGAGCTCGGATTTGACACAATGCCAACGGTTACACCTTTCTGACAAAAAAAAATTTTGCTTTGTTTTGTGAGAACTGCAAACTAGTTGTGCTTAGAAAACTTTAGAGAAAAATGTTGTGACATCAGTAACTCTGAAAGCAGCTGGCATGCTGTTGTTGACAATGATTCATTAAGGCTGCTTTGACATCAGTCCTCCACATCCATCCCACTGTGCAGTGCATCCACAACATCTCCTTCTCATTACTATAAGCCTGTTGTTTACTGTGACCTGTTTCCTGCAAAATAACTTTTGGTGTCTCGTTTTAAGGCTCATAGACTCTATGAATCAGTCCAACTGAAAGACAAAATGACTCTTTATGGGAATTTACACCCTTTAGATAACGATGTCCAATCAGAGCACAGATGTTTCAGTTTGCTTCATCCCTGCTGCAGGCCCTGAAAGGTGAAGTAGATGGATGATAGTGCTGACTTTTCTCGGTTTATGAACCATAATTATATTTGAAGATTCTTTGGAAAATAATCCTTTACATTTAATACATTGTGTATGCATGCATTATGCTAGTATTCTAGAAATAAATTGTCAAAAAATATGATGTATAAGTGCAGGCATTCCGCATACAACAGTCTTCTAGAAAGAAGAACTTGTCCAGTTTTATTGTGTTTTCTCTAGCAGTGTAATTTAGCATAAAACTGCTCAGGTATGTTTGTTTTCTATTTAAGGCACATTTTACGTTGATGTTTCCTCGAAAAATTGATTTACAACTACAAGCTGCTGAATTACTCGTGAACATCCTTAAAATCTCATTGACACTATTTGAACCAGTGGTGTAAAAGCAGGTTTCACCCACACTATATGCCTATAAACATGAGCCATAGCAATTTTTTCTGCTTGCACTCTAACTTCCAGCATTTTACACGCAGAACTAGAGTGATTGCATGTTGGATTCAGAGCACTACCTACGTGTTTCTGCTGCTTACTGCCACTGCTTATTCTGTAAAAAATGTTTGTAAATTTTACGGTGGAAAACTGTGAAACCATGACGGTAAAAATCTGCAAGATCTAAAACACTTTGATCCCGTTTATATAGCCCTGAATCATTGTAAATAAGTTAATCAGGAGAAAATTGTATTTTTCTACATTTTTCCTCTTTAAAAAAGTAAGTTTCCTGACTCTTCCACAGTTATTTAATGGAGAAAAAAATGCAATAGTATATATATAACATCAACACTGTAATTTTTGCATTTATTTCTCGACAAGAAAAATTTTTTCATAGTTAAATGTATGTATTGTTGTGCTGATAGTGGAAACATGCTGTATATTTATAATATGGTGATTTTTGCATTCATTTCTTGCAAAAAAAATTCAATTTATGCCTGTCAAATTGATGTACTTTTGTGTTAATAACAGACATATGGTTTAATATTTATGATAGCTACAACTGGAATTTTTGCTAAAGACACAAATATTAAAGGCTAAATATAATCGGTCACACAAATTTCATTTTATATGGTATTTTCACGTAAATCTTCAAGGAAAACTAAAATTTCTTTAAAGGTTAAAACTTTTTTACAGTAAAATATGGATTGAATACTTTTTTATCAACAGTTAAATCAATAGTATCAATACATTTCTTTACTGTAAATAAAGAAAATGTTTTACCGTAATTTTACGGTAGCGTCCTGGCAACCACAGCTGCCAGAGTTTTACCGTTTAAAATTACCCTTTTTTTGTTACAGTGTAACCAAACAGATTTTTTTTTTTAAAAAAAGTTCTGTATTTCCAGGTAACAGTATGGGGGATAAAACTCCTTTTGGCCATATGAGAGAGGTAGGTAGGTGACAAACAATCTCTGTGGCAGTTCAGCCTGGAGGACTTGTTGGGCAGAACAGAACCAATACCGATCAGTAATCAAGATCAACACCAGTCTGAACCAATTTATACACCCTTGGAGAACCTGCAATGCTTCACTGCTCACCCCACCTCTTTTTCTCCTTTTTTTTTGCTTTCTTTGTCTTTCTCTGTCCTTCTCTCTCTCTTCCTCTCTCTCTCTTTCTCTCTCTCACTCTTTTTATATGTAATCTCTTTGGCCCAAGTTTTCCATGGACCAGAAAGTCATTAAGTGAGAGGCGACAGCGCAGTGATGGTTCAGCCTGAGAGAACACAGTCTCCCCGAGCAGGCCTGACCATGGCTGCACACGGATTAGCTTATTACAGGTCGTACACTTTTTCTCTCTCAAAAGCAGAAAAAGAATCCAAAGGGCAGCCAGGTGATGTTCTCAATGGGACCTTTTTATTTACAAATCAGTTTGATTCTTTTCTTGTCTTTTTTCTTCTCTATGTTTCTTGTACTTCTTCTCTGAGAGGCAGACTAAATTAATTCTATTACACAGAAGTTAAGAGTCCAAATGTGCCACTCTATGTCTCCTTCTGTTACAAATTATGTATCAGCGAATGCATTCTCACAATTCAAGATACAAAGCAGGGGATGGAAATACAATAGCATGTCTTCAACCTCCCTCATACCTTCCATTGTCAAGTCTTATAGAATACACATAAAAGCACTTTTGCATACTAAAGGTTAAACAGCCATTACAGCTGACAACTGAAATTTAATGCAATGTGTGTGTCCCTGTCTCTGTGTGTATACCTCATTAAGCCCATAGCAGAATATAGTAGCCTGGCCAATTACAATGAATTCTCTCTCTCCTTCCAACCCCCCTCTCACTCTCTCTTTCTCTCTCTGTCTCTCTCTCTGCCTCTATCCTTCCCCAACCTCTCCAAACAAACACATCCATTTGCATATTGCTTAATGGATTGCAAATCATCAGACCCCCCAAAATGAGCTTAATTGAGGTAATGCATCATATTGCCAGCTGATTTAAGAAGGATAATCATTTCTAATGTCATTTTCAAACATTTTGCCCTTGTTACCCATTTGTTTACACTGAGCAAAGGGTCTTTGAGAGAGAACGGAGTGCCCAGACCTCACAGTAATGGCCAATTGGAAGATTCATAATACGAAATTATTCAATTAAAAGAAAGACATTCTACTAAAAATGGATCACAGACTAAAAAGTGCACTGAGTTGCCTGTAGACCTGAACAGTGGCACTGACAATATAGAGTTTGTATACATCTTTTTTGAGCGTGCAATTCTGTTTCCACTGTCAAAGTGATATGTGACAGCATCATGTAGTGTGGCACCAGCAGCCCTCTGAGTCTTCAATACAGGTTACGGCATGTATAGCTGTAAACTAGTTGGCAAAAACAAGCGCCGTTAATCTGCCCAAGAGGGGAGTGTTGACACTGGGAGACAGAGCAACTGGGAGAAGCACCGTGTCACGCTACAACCTCTGATGTTTGTGTCTATGTGTGATGGGGGTGTGTTATGAGATGGCCAATGGAGACCCGGAGAGAGCAGGTTCCCATGACCCATACAGTCCAATAGGAGGTCTCTTCAGCTTGTAAAGACACCACTTTGCCAGTGAGAGTACACACACATATTCGCGCACACACACAGACACACATGCAAACCACAAACGATGTGACCACACACAGACCAACTTCAGTCAATCAGGTCTGATCCCAGACTAATTTGGCCAGCACTGTCCTCTCTGTCTTTCATCCCTTTTCATGCAGCTCCTGAAGATTTCATCTGTCCCTGAGAGAATTCCCAGGCCTACTCATCCGCACAGCTAAAACGCAATCGCACACGCACACTCACAGAAAAAATATACACAGGCATTTATCAAGCGTCTAAAAACACAAAGCAGAACTCGAATGCAAACAAGTGTCCCATATAATCATCCACCAAATCTTCAACACCCAATGTAATAAAGTTCAAAGAAACTTTTAAAGATACGTTACATGTCTGGACAGCAGAATCTTTGACAGAGAAGCTCTGTCTAGTCTGAAATCTTCTGAGGTTATCATCTGAAATGATGTGAATATTTATGAGCCGAGAGGAATGAGACACAGTCATATCTAAAATATGAATTTCCTAATCAGAGCTAATAAATATTTGACTTGTGAAGTCTATCGTGCAGATTAATAGATATTCAGGGCTAAATTCTTAATGTGAAGCAGGCCATACAGTATGGTTCCCCATTAGCACCCAAGTCATCTTTGTCACTCAGTGATGACGATACCACACCAGACCATTTCAGACTTTTCCCATTTCTGTCAAAAAATAAAAAACTGGACAGCTTTATATGTCTCATTAAAATTCACCGAGTTAATGACTAATCAGTGACATGCACAATCACGATATTTAGCATTTTACAAGTTATTTATCTGAATTCTACCACCAGCCTGGGATGCATTCAATGATGTTTTCTAATCCTTTGACCCCAGCGCCCATCCTTTTTCCTGTTTGTGTTTCTTTTTTTTCTAACTGATGAACGATGTGACAGCGCCTTACCTCAATCTGGCCATCGGTCACCTTGTTACCCTACCATGGTCAGAATTTTAACAGCCCCCTTAACGTCATTCAGGAGATAACAAAAACATCAGATAACTGAGATTTTATCCTCCCCTATCTTTATAAAACTGTGAGTTCTTAAAGCTGCTTTAATCAATATCTTTAATTTAACAATGAACCAAATGACTATGTGTAATTTGAACAATGTTTCTCAGAGTTCTGTTTTATTTTATCTTTATAAAATAAAACTGCAAAATTAAGAACCTAATATAACTGGGCAGTTAGTATTACTAAAGAAGAGCTGCTTTTTTAAAGCATTATGAAGTGGACAACCTATCTTGTTGCCCAGAAGAGATGCTGTTCAAGGATGTCATATTAAAAACATCATATTTTAAACCTTTGCTTAAGAGGAATTATTAAAATTCCAGGCAATGGATAGAATATTTACTCATTATCTGGGATTTACAATGGCAAGCAAATATCAAGATTTATTATATTCCTAAGAAAGGCAAATGCAGGGGACATAGCCTACCATTTAGACAATTGATAACATTTGTCTTTGTTTATTGGGTTTTGGGAGAAGTGTGTAGTAGAAAATTCAAGAGCAGGAAATGAACATCCAAAACAGTGACCTGCACAAAGAAAAAAGATGCAACCAACCACATCAAAATTTTGAAAAGTCCAACAAGTGGGTGGTTTATTTATGGACATTTATAGTGCAGGATTGTCTTTGTGGGATTGTAATATACAGAAAATGACTGTGACAGTGATCAAGAGAGTGATAAATTCATGAAGGTTTCTTGAATTTTCTCATTTGTTCGCTCGCTCATTCAAATATTATATGTTCAAGTGTGTTCTCTCTCTGAACAAAATTACTTTAGCACCTTTATGATGAGGAGAGAGCAGTCAGTAACAGGAGAGGAGAGACTAGGAAAATGTAGTCAGGAGACTGAAGGAAGGAAAAGAAAGGTACTCAATCTCTTTGGGTCTAACAATAGAAACCCAGAGTCGGAGCCAGAGTGAAGTCGATTTGAATTCCCTCACAGACTGCATATAAACAGGACCGCATGTTGAGAGTGATAAACCAGTGGATTTATTCATCCACCTCATCCCCACCACTGCAGCTGCCCACATGTTAGCATCCACCCAACTGAAGGAAACAAAAAAAAACAGACGAGTGACTGATAAAGTAACTCTATTACTTTTATAAAAATGGGCTTTATTAACGGTGTGTGTGTGAGAGAGAGAACGAGCAACAACAATCACAGCACAAACTTGCACACTAAAAATAGCGTGAACCTTTATACATGATAGTCACAACAGGGGGCCACACCTCACGGCAGTCGTGTAAAAAGCAATAATGTGTGTAAATCTGGATATTGCAGGTCACACAACAACAGTGGAACAGAATCAGACCAGTAGGGCTTGAAATGAGATGATGAGTGATGTTCATTAATGATTAATATAGTTATACTAAAAATATCATTAAGTACACACAATGCAGTTGTTGTTCTTTTATTGCATGGTGTACATCCTACCTGATGTTTTGCCATTTTTGCCTCAAACACACTCACTTTTGTGTGTTTTGAGGGATAAATCAGATAATTTGTGTTTGAACATTTAAATGATTGCATTGTTGAATTCAAACGATACTAAAATTTCCATTTCCACAGCTATTTCAAAGATGTATTGTAGCCCCCAAGTAAATTTTTTCCCATGTGAATGACTCCTTTTTTGAAGTTCAAATAGGCTTACAGACCCATATTACAGTGAGAAGAATATGTGATAAAATTGGATAAAGAAAGTGCTTGTGCAACAACTTGAGCTCTGACACAGTAGAATGAAGTCAGCCCTCAATCATGGATCAAGGTTATGCTGAAAGAGCCTCACTGTGCATAAAAGTCCATGCTGCTGTGGAGAAAGTAAATCAGTTGAATATGAGAGTAACTCCCTCTCACCTGAACCTTTTTTTTTGTCAGCTCAAACTATAGGAAGTGCAAAGCTCATGATGCATCAAATACTGTTCACTTTTGGCATTCATCTAGAGCTGGAAACAGGGTTGTGTAACTCTCATATATACATGGTAACCTTGCTTAATGCAGCCTGCATTCATGCGCACTCAAAAATACTGATGAGAAAAGTCAGCCTCTGTGAAAGAAAGATTATATACTGTTGCTATCATTCAGACGCCACACTGTAACTATGCATAATGTTTCAGTCTGGCATACTGACAGTGGTGTTTATCTGAAACTGTAGAGGTAAAGGACTCGAAAAGTTGCTACCTTGACACAGCTTGAGTGTTCAGCAGAAGTTCAGGCAGTGACATCAGGAAAGTTAAACTCTTCAGTTAAATTCTTGCTAAATTCAAAGTGTGAGACACTGTAGGAGGGTTACTTAAGTTCAGCTCTGTCTCTCAGCTTTCTCTCTGCTTCTCTCCCTCTCTCTCTCTGTTTCATCTGGCAACAAAGCCATCCAGCAGTATGCAACACTTGGCTTGGTGCTTCTGCACTTCAAACACGCATCACCTATTCCCTGAACATGTGCACAGGCACAAACGCACAAATGCAAAGACACATACAGGTGTGCAAGACACACGCACAAGCCCCCAGAAATGCACTGACTCCTGTCTAAAAAATACACCTGTTTGGAAGTGTGTCTGCTACAGAGACAGGAAACACATTGGTTATCTAATCCATACTCAAACTGTGTGGGTGGTAGGGCTTTAAGAAAAGTGTTGTCATGTGTTTGACAGAATGAAATGGAGAGCGATGGTCAAATGGTCAGTTCACGGTCCCCTGGAAATATTTTTTACAGCAGATCTTAAGCTACAAAACACACTAGAAACTTACTGCACAGATAGAAGATATGCACAAGTGGATGTATAGACACGCGCACAGATAGACATTTCACTAAGGCTCTGACATTCCTGCAGTGTATTTGCAGAGAGGAGGGGGGTGAGAGCTCTATAGTATGGACAGCAAAAAGAAATGATTTTGTGAAAAGACAAAATCAAGGCCAAACACTGGCTTTGATTTACCATGTTACCCTCAGAATAAAAAAGCTCAGAGATGTGTGCAGGACACTTGTAATGTTTGGTTTAATAAGCTTTTCTGTTTGCTAAAAGAACCACAGCATGAAAGATGTTCTCTTTCAAGAGGAAGAATAGAAATATTTGCTGGAATCACTGAGTAAAATTCATATGAATGTTTAATGGAATTTTACAGTAATTTGCATGTTCAGTAATGCATCATTTGTCATTTCTTTGTCATTTGTGGGACAAAACCTTTTATTGGGTTTAACTGTGATGCAGGATGATGTAACATCTATCTTCCTCTCTCTTTATATTCTTTATATATGTATAGATATG
Source organism: Acanthochromis polyacanthus (assembly GCF_021347895.1). Taxonomy (NCBI): domain Eukaryota; kingdom Metazoa; phylum Chordata; class Actinopteri; family Pomacentridae; genus Acanthochromis; species Acanthochromis polyacanthus. The sequence goes on from NC_067120.1 coordinate 9,037,931, forward strand.
GATTTCATGCTTCTACTTGAATAAATCTGAAAAAAACAAAGTGATGCAGCAAAGGAAGGTAGATGTGCATGTATGGGTATGTAATGAGCTGATGACATATGATAAATATGACTCATGATTATATTTTGTGAGAATTTATGAAGTCAAAGTCGGGGCTCTGCAGCTGAGAGTGTAAACTATTCCTGTTGCTTTACTTAGCACAACTGAGCAATGCTGGGGTTAGGGCTTTTATCTTCTTCTGGAATGTAAGGTAGACACACATGTGGGCGTATATGCACACTCACACGCACGCATGCACACACATACAGATCCCTCAAGCACAGCAAGCAGCAAGACATGCTATCTAGATTCCACTTTCTGAAGATCAAACTCCTCACGTCTCAAAGACGAGACAGTTCTGCTACCCTGCCCTGTACTCAGCGAGGAGGAGGAAGAAGGTGGGAGTGAAGAATGAGAGCTGGGGCAGAGGCGGGAAGAGGTGAAGGAGAGACGGGGAGGAGAGGGAGGGAAGGAAAAGGTGATGCTTTTCTGCAAGCATATAAAATATATCCATTCAAGGCCGACAAGATTCAAGTCACCTGAAAAATTCAGCTCCAAACTGTTCAAACTGTCAAGGCTGTGCATATAGCAAATATGTATGTGTGTGTGTGTGTAGGTGTGTGTGTGTGGTGTGTGTATTTACTGTATAATGAATACATAATAATACCTGGAGGACTGGAGAAAACAAGGTAAGACATTTTATGTATTGATACTCTGATAGTTTAGGATTTATCAGTTGTTTACACCTTCAAGCTGCATCTTTGCCTCTGCACTTATAAACATTGATGCGCTGTGTAGCACATCCATCCTGCACTGCTGGTTTCCCCACAAATTATAAAGAAACACATGCACACATACACACACACACAGATGAGTGGCCTACGGCACATTGAGAAATTCTCTAATAGCATAATGGTGAACATTCTCCTGAGGGATTTGCTAATGTTACAAAAACAGATAAGGAATAACAGCCTCGTGGGAGCTATTGATTAGAAATAGAAATATTTGAATACGGGTCACAAACACGCATTATCCTCTTTCACATACATTGTATAAACAAAAATAAGCAGCTGCAGCCAAGTAAATAAAAGTGGCTAAGCTGAGGCTCAAAGCATGCTCACAATTTCAATGCTAACACACTGATGTTCAGTAGGAAGCATATTTATCATATTTACCATTGTAGTTTAGCATGCATGCTAAGATTTGGTAATTAGCAGGAAACAGATACACCAGAGGCTCAGGATGAATTGGTCTTGCTTGGATTTGGACATAAACTAACTGTTAGACAAATTTAAAAGTTTGCCTTCAGGCCCGCGGTGGCTCAGTTGGTAAAGAAAATTGTGAACTAATTACAAGACTGAACCTAAAGTTGCTCATTATGGCAGGCAGAGTACTTTGCATGGCAACTCTGTTGCAATTTGTGTGTATGAAAGAGTGAACTGGAAACATCATAAGGCACTTTGAATACCAGTAAGTTGGAAATCAGTAAGTGTAAACCACTTACCATTGGCCCTGATGCCTCTAAATGGAGATGAGAGATTACCAAAGTTATTGCAAGTCATCTTGTGTGCAACATGAATCTCTGGGGCAGCATTTCCTGCACCTGACAGCTATCAACATATCTCATTTCAATCCACAAATGTCTACCTCATTGTGGTGAGTATATTCATTTGAATACATTATCTGAAGACCCTTTGCACTTATATCAAACTCGCTGCAAACTAATCTCTAGTTGCTGAAATATTTCAGATAAACCAAAGACTCAGACTGAAGGATTCACCAAAGTCGTCATGCTGTTAGTGTGGCTAAACAGCTACACAGTTGACAGACAGTAGGAGAGAAAAAACTGACATAAATCAACAAACATGCAGATTAAAGAAAATAAAATCACAGATTCTCAAGGAGAATGGATCTTTACACATTTGTTTCATCTTTGCCCAGCTAAGCAGCATCCTTGTGCTTGCTTTTTTCACCATAAGAAGATTAGCAGTAAGAGGTGACGCAACAGCCTCAGATTACAGTGCGTATAGTTGTTGTATTCATCACAGCCATAGCAGCCTTATTAGACTGGCAGACATCCCTCGAACATTTTACAATAGCGCTCTATTCACAGCTCATCTCTTGCCCTTTAAATATAGACATGCTAAATCCACAAATGGGAAAGCCCTCTCTTTTTTGTGTGTGCTCCTAACAAACATAAGAAGATGAGCTTCTTTAGATGCGAGCAATGACAGTCATCAGACTGACCTGTAGAGGACAAGATGTCTGTTGTGCTCTGTTATCAAGCTTTTTCTATGCCACCGCTGCTCCTTCGACTGCCTGTCATCTACTTCATGCTCTCCAGCGTTTGTGGTACATTCTTGTCTGACATCATCCATACTTTATGGTACACCATTTGGATTCATACCCTGTTCCACTTGTTTATGTAAATGCTGATATGAGTATCTGTCACTCCACTCAATATCGTTATGATTAATGTATGCTGTCCCACATATTCAGCTAACAGATCTCTTAGTCTTGGTGGCAGATGCTGCCAGCAGTTTGATAAAAATGCAAAAACAAGCATGATTTTTTTGTTTTAGAGTTTAGCCGCATACATGAGGATTTGAAGTGCTTTTTTCATGGAAGTCCCAGAGAGAGATTTAGTATTCAGATGAGTCATGAGATGATTACTGCTGCATTCACGCACACATACACAGCTTACATACTAAAAAGGATGTTCCACTTAAACATGCATCGATCTCAATCTGCGATAGATTGTGCTGTTTTAAAATGCACTCTAATTAATGAGTTGAAAATGACACAAATTTGTGCTTCAAATGAGAGACACAGATCTTTGAAAAGGACATGTGAAGACGTAGAAACACACACATATGCAAGATCATATACTTTGCTGCAGAATGGCACTTATTTAGACTGTTTAGATTTAATCCATGTTGCCCTGTAAGTAGATGTTCTGAGAGAGAACTTACAGTGAAAAGAACAAGGTGTCTTACATGCACAGACACACACTTAGATGCAAGTACTCTATTTAGATGTATGTATATATGTAGAAAATTGTTAATGATGGCTATGATAGAATGGTGTAAGAGCATATGCATATGGTTGCACAGCTGCAGACTGGTAAGAGTCACCCATATAGAACGCTGCACCAACAATGTGCAGGCAGCTGTCAAAACTGCAATGAAAAATGCTGGCATGATCTAAGAAGTTGTGCTTTCTTTTATATCATGTGAACATCCAGGTGCATTTACCTGGAGAAGAGACGGCAGCAGTGTGCAATACTAGGTGAAGGCTGAGCCAGCAGAAGCATTCTGATGCCCTGAGAATTGTTCTTTTGGGAAACCTTGGTTCCTCACATTCATCTGGATGATGCTGTGTAACCACCAACAATGTCTAAATTGTTGCAAATCAAATACATCTCGTCATGTGAACAGTATTCCCTGATGGCAGCAGCTTCTTTCAGCAGGGTAATGTTTACTGCCACACTGCAGAAATTGTACAGGGATGGTTTGAGGAGCATGACAAAGGGTTCAAGGTGTTGACTTGGCCTCTAAATCCCCCAGATCTCAATCCGTCTGAGCATCTGACGGATGTGGAGGAAAAACGAGTGTGATCCACAGAGTCTGAAACTTCAAGGATTTAAAGGATCTGCTGCTAACGCCTTGCTGCCTGATACTGCAGGATGTTTTCAGAGGTCTTGTGGAGTCTATGCCTCGATGGGTCAGAGCTGTCTAGGCAGCGTGAGGATGACCTGCGCGATATTAGGCAGATGGTTTTAATGTTGTGCTTCATCTATATATATGCCTAGAGCATGCAATTACCTGTGTCCTGTGTGTATGTGAGTGACTGGTGGCGGTGTCATCATGATGGTTAGAGGATATTAGCCCCAGCAGGAGCGGCTGACATCTCAGTGCTGCCATAGGGCTGTCTACCAGTGCAGAAAATAAAGGCTGGGAAACTCATTAAGACTCATTTACAATGTGTTGCCACTGAGTGCTCCAATTTAGACATGAAGCTGGCTTCAGATCTGCTCCTACAGACTGCATGCTAGCATGCAAAACAGATTCATGCCCCAGCTCAGCTTTAACCACAAATCATGCTCTTTCTACTTTAACTGCAGAAGTTAGAGGAAGACAGATAGAAAGAAGAAGAAGGTAGAAGAAATCTCCTTTCAAAATAATTTTAACTACGTAAAACGACATGAGGCTTGTTATTTTGATTTGTCCTGAGGAATTGGTATTCATTTTAATTACAGATAGCAGAACTTTACAGATAATAGAATTTAAAAAAATATTTATGATTTTCCTAAAAATGTGTAGTATGTATGCAAAAGTAACCTTCCATTTATGACCTACTAGAAGAGTGGTGGTATATTTATCTGCAGACACCCTGTCTTCTGCTCGTACTTTTTAGTTTTCATTTTATTTTTCTGTGTTTCAGGGCTTCAACCTTTGGGCAGTTAGTGTGCAGCCCTCAGTGTGCAGCCAAAGTAGGATTTTATTAAAGGTGACAAACAAGATCGTAAGCAGCTCTGAAAATGGCGGACACGGAGCAGAAAAAGCACAAATAGTGCCAGATGCAACACCAAGTTAACAAATCTGATTCCAAAATGAGAGCAAATGTGGGTTGGATTTCATCCACCAAAGATGAAGAGTGATGCAGTGTTGTATTGTAGCTTAGCGATCTGCTTTTCCATTACAGTTAATGCAACATTTCATAGACAAGCAGTTTAAGTACCCATTAAGCTACTATTAACCAATACAAATAATGTTTAGTTTTAAAAAAGTAACCCTTGATGTCTGTAGTGCTGAATTTAGACTTTGAATCACTTTCTGTCCAACATACAAGTCATGTCAGTTACCAAACAAGAACCCAATGTAGTAAATTGATTACTGGAGACTGGGTGCTTGGGGTAGTTTTGTAAACTTGTACATTTATGTTTGTAACTCTAAATTCACGGCTGCAAGCTTACACGTCGATACTCACAGACTGAACTCTTGGATGCCTGCCTGCACATTTGTGCATTCAGTTACAGGCCTGCAAGCCTGTAAGTTATTCACTGTAATGAGCTGGTGTTCAGGTAGTCAGGTGCTGCTCTTGAGTAGCTGCCTTATGTGATGCTGCAGGTGATGATCTGGGTTGAGTATATTCTGGCAACTGTGGTCAGGGACAGGAGTCATGCACTTATTTGAGCCAGGGAAGAGTGGCTAAGTTTGAAGGTTATGTTTACAAACCGTAACTTATAATCCCTGCATAATATACCTTTAGTATATAGATGCACATGATAATATTAAGCAATATGGGAATATCAGAATTTGGAAACCTGGAGGAAAAGAGTATTTTAAAAGAATGACTGACATCACAAGTGCTTTGCTGATTGACATTTTCTGTATTTGTCCTTTCTCAGAGGGAAATTTCTCTCTCCTAATTTGGCTGCGCTGCATTTCTGCAAAGATTTTGTGGGCTGTGTTAGTCTCAGGAAGCCCTTGAACGTCAACCTTCCAATAATGATTCACTTCTTCCTGCAGCCAGAAACATAACAGATTTTGGCACACAGATACATAAAAACTGAGAGAATGTCTGTTATTTCACGACAAATTAGAGTGTTTTTTTTTCCATATGAATATTAAAATTGACTCTTAGAAGTAAATAACAGTCATTGCTTTGGTCAGCAGTCCAGTCTTAACCCTACAATCAACATTTAGGCCTAATATCAATGCCTGGCAGCTAATAACTCTTGCTAGCACCCATTCATATTGGCTCACCTGGTGCACCACAGTAACTGGCTTATTTAACCCGATAAGTGATGAGGCCACCTTCAGGCTGCGATTTGAAATTGTACCCCCAAGGCTTTATGCCGCAGTCCACACATATCCTTCACCCCACATGCACACACACACCGGAGATGAAAAAAAAATCTCAGTCATGAGCCAAGCGTGTGTACCCAAGAGCACACATAGACTTTCATGAACAAATACAGTCTGAGCTATATGTAGTTTGTCATCTGTGAGATTGTGCGAGCAGGAAATGATTTATTACCCGTGTTGGTCCACCACTTGTGGAGGCAATCTGCATGTTTGTTTGTGTGCATACAGGATGTGAATGCCTGCATGTGCGTGTTTATATGTGTGTCACTTGAAAGATTTGGTTTGTATTTGTATTTACATGTTTTTCGTTCGACAGCGGTTGCGCGAATGTTTTCATGCTTGTTTGGGTGTAACATTGTGTATGTGCCTGTAATTGTGGCTTACGAATGGGCCCGTCTTTTGGGATACCTTTGGATTGGCACACAGATATTAGATAAAGCTACTCTTGACTAGATTTTGAGGACATCAGAGTAGCTTATAAGAGCTTAAATAGCATGGTACCATACTACATTTAAAATTTGCAACCAAGAAGAACATTCAGTGATGCATTTCTTATGTAGCACCCAACATTTAGATAGGTAGCAACAATTCATATGGTGGCTTTCAAGGTTTTGAGGCGCACAAACCACCAAAGGTTTTTGTAGAACAAGGGTACAGTGATTACATTCTGTCTGAAAACAGCTTGGGATGTGTTGTAGAGACACAATGATTCCCAGAAAGACTCCATGAACCTGCTGTAAAAGCGAAGTTTAAAAAAAGAGGTCCAGTTGGATCCTACCCAATGGTGAAGCTCCTCTCCTCTCACAGACAGAGAGACACTAGGGGCAAAAAAAAACACTGCTTTGGCCTGTGAGGTAACATCAGTCCACACACACAATCTGTCCTTTGAGGCATTCAGAAAGAGAGAGTGGAGAGCAGCACCTCTTGGAATAAACATTTATTGCATTCTGGGGGCCCCTCTGAGGATGTGTCAAGAGAAGAGCTCACTTTTCACCACCACAGACTCTAGGTTCGCTACACCAATGCTGCCTCTTCGCAGTGCCTTTGAATAGAGCAGCACACGTAATTGGACACACATAATTACACATACACACACAGGCACATATGGTCTCATATGGTCTCTAGTCTGGTAATGTTTTTGCTGATTAGAAAGGGGGAGGTGAAATTAAAGGAGGATGAGGAGAATCAAAAAGAGGTGGACTGAGAGACGAAGGCAAGTCCAGAGAGAAAAATAAACTATTAGAGCACTTAAGTTTGTTTTTGTTTTAGGTGTTTTTTTTCACTGCTTGAAATGGTACCAAGGGAAAGTTTCATTCCAGAGCACTTGTCTTCCTCTTTTCTGTTTAGTCCAACTTGCTATTTTAATATGTGAAGAAACCGAGTGTGTGTACGTGTGTTTGTATGTGTATCTGAAAGAGGTGTGCACATATGCTTTGTGGGCATGCTTCGGAGGCTCTAAATGGAATTCTTGTGTATGTGTGTGTATTTTGTGTGATTTTAGTGTGGATTGGAGTATTATCCATAACACTGCAGGGCAATTTGAGTCCCTGAAGGGCACTCTGTGTTGTGAAAGAGCAGAAAAGCTCTGCCTTTGCCAAGCTCTCACCTGGACAGCTCTTCAAAGCCCTCCTCTCAGAGCAGCCATCCTGGAGCGACTGGCATGGGCAGAAATAGCAGCATAATGGCCGCGGATATGTAGCCAACTCCAACCAAGGAATCCACTTAAAAAGTAGGGGGTGGTATTCTAATGGCAGAGCTAAAAATTCATCCTATGCCACTATCTGCTCAGGGGCGAAGATCGTCTGAATCAACAGCATGTTGCCAGACATTTGTAATCATTTCATTATAGCTATTTACAGCTCGTTTAAAGCTTTCTGACCGTCAGTGTAAATTGCTGTATTGTTGAATGGCAACGCAGAAAAGACAGACGAGCGTATGGAGAGGAAAAATAAGGGCAGGAACGTGCAGAGGAAGTCTACTTCAGTCGAGAGGTTTGTAATTAGCAACCGTGATAATTAACCAAATGGGAGATTAATGGACAGGGCTGAAATTATTTCTGTGCTATTTAAAGCATACATGCACAAGCAGATAACAAAATCTCACGTTAGATACTGATAAGGAGATAAGCTATAAATACATATGAATGTACGTGCAGCATCTCTGAGTAAAGCAAAGCATCAAATGAGATGAGACAAGAGGAAATTTCAATAGCTGCCCTGGTTTGGATGACTCTTGATATCCAGGGATGGATCACCTCATTACAGAAACATCTTTTTTTTTTCTTCTTCTTCTATTTTTTTCATGAAATCTTAAAATTAAATATTAAAACATGTAATAATGAACTGGTCTGCCAGCCTAACTGCCGTCAGAAGACAAGACAGATAAGACACACTTGCAAGTGCAGGGATACAAACAGACATGCACGCACAAATCTTGCACACAAATACTCACACCATTAGTTGATTTAAAGGGGTGAACCTGCCCCCTATTCATCATCGAACACCTCTGTGACTGGCCCCTGCCAAGTCCTGGTGACTTTCATCAGCAGTGACAGTGAACATATCTCACTCTATTCTCGTTCTGATGAGCTGAGCTCCCTCAGCCTGACTCTAGTAAGGAGACATCCAGCTCTTATTTTTTTTATGCTGGATCACTGTCAGCCTAATTTTCCCTCTGTGGTTGTCAGCAGAAGTCGTGTGCGTGCGTATGTACAGTACTTGTATGATGTTGTGTGCCCATGTATCAGCTGTTTACGGAGTCACACTGAAAGAAATAGGGTTGGGGTCAGGCAAAAAGTGTTTTGAATAAGGTTTGGGTGAAGCTCCAGGAAATGTATGTAATGTGACGTCCTCTGAGGTGATAATATCATAGCTGTGTGTGTGTGCCATTTTGTCCAAATTACTTTTTCGACTAGTTGCTAGAAAATCATCACAGACTGTGTAGGAAGACACTCTTAGGTTTTGAAGCTCAGTGTGATGACTCTGACCGTCACTGTCTTGGTCGTGCCAAACTCTGCCTAACTCCCAACTGATGCAAAAATGTGCAAAAAGGTGGAGCTGGTTGCAAAACCCATTATGCATAATTTAAGCTTCAGTATAATGTAAACAGGTGAATTATGTCACAATTTTCATAGAATTAAGCTAAACAATAAACATGTTTATATCTGTTGTAGAATTGGACATTTTAACATGGTGATCTACATGTATTGACTCATGTTTGGAGACCGCCTCTAGTGGCTGTTTGAGGAACTGCAGTTTTTGCCACTTTCACATTGATTTAATTTTTCAGCTGAGTAGATATACTGTAGGTACATATACCAGTCATCTCTGTTTCTCACACTGTGTCTTAAATCATGATCAGTACATTTAAAATGTTAAATCAGCCTTGTCACTTTTGAACATTTAGTCAGTTAAACAACACTTAACCTTAATTACACCCTGTCTAACCACCTTTAATACGCATTCCACCATTAAGGATGCTTCAGAGCTTTTATTCAGTTAGAACAATCAACAGCGTAATCTAACTGGAATCAGTAAATGTTCTTACCAAACTGGTTCTTAAACAACATCGGTACTTGTCCTGAAGCATATAGCAATCACATAAGGGACAAATATTTAATATATATTGTGTCCTACCAATATGTCTATTTTTCAAAAAAAAAAGTGCTATAATTTTAGGTACATTCATGAGAGTAGTGACTTATCCAGATTTCTAACTTTTAGTTACATCCTTCAGTCTTTTTATCTTTTTATTTTACTCACAAATGTTGTCTGTAGCACCACACAAGGCCTAACAGTGGATCAGGAAATGGACCCATTATGCAGACAACATCTGTAACAGCATGTTGATGAGAATTTAAAATATACAAATACATAGTATACATATTTGATTAGATGAGTCAACAAAACTTTAGACTTTGAAATGTAAAGGAGAGTATTTGCCTCCTGTTTTCTTCCCACAACCTTAGTCATTCCCTAATTTAAGCCAAAACCTCTCTGATCTTCACTCTAAGTTACTTTAAACCATCCCTGAACAAGTCATTTTGTGCCTAAACCCACCTAAGCCTTAACCATAGAAGTGTCACATCAGAAAATGTACTTATTTTGCACTTTTTAACAGCTTTGCAAAGCACTGACAATGGTATTGTTCTAACAACAGAGACGCCATCAAAAAATGCTGATTATAATTCTAGAAGACAATTAGAGACAACATCATTTGCTTTTTAATTTGAAGGTCTTGTCCCGGCTTGTGCGTTCAGCCTCCACTATCATTTTATGGAGGGATGCAACCTTGCAATTTTAAATGTAATATATCCACAGTTTCTCCCAAAGATATACACACACAGAAATGCTGCAGACTGCAATATTCAGGCCTCAATAATCTCAAAAACACTGCATGAGCACCTGTTGGGACTGACAAACTGCAGAGTGTTTGTTCTAAGAAATTAGAGTTCAGCATCAAACAACAGAAAAAGCAACACTGGCTGTGAAAGTAAGATTGATAGCAATCTTTAGGAGCACAACTGTGGCAACATTGCTCTTTGATATCTAGTTCAAAATGAGAGTACAAGTCGATATTTCGGCTTTAAAATTTGTATGTACTATGTGTGCGCACAGATATAATATTTTTGTACTTGAGTAAACTGGAGAGTGAGTGAGTGAGTGAGTGAGTGAGTGAGTGAGTGAGTGAGTGAGTGAGTGAGTGAGTGAGTGAGTGAGTGAGTGAGCATATCTGCATTCAGGTGTCGGGGCCCATGCTTTGCGTTTCATTGATTCGGCCGCTCCTTCGTCTCATCCATGCACCCTTATTGTCAGAATGCTGCTGCAGATCGCCTCATATCATTAATCAATTATTCACCAGTAGCCTGTTAATGTTTAATGAGTGAGGCTGCTGCGGTCAATTACTAATGAATTGTGGTCGTGGTGAGAAAGCTCAGAGGAGAGGCCAAATCAGATACTATACACAGTCTGTTTGTGTACGTACGTGTGCGTGCATGTGCGTACATGTAAACCGTGTATATCCACAAATACACCTGGAGTGTGTCTGCATTAGCATGTGTTCAATGTAATTTGATTAGGAAGAAATTCTAAAAATAATTTTGTTTTCATTCATTTTTTTCCTTGGTTAAGTCTTTTCATACAGATTTTCTTTCATTTTTGCTTTGTAATATTTAATAGTTTTTCAAAGACCTTCCTTCTTCATACCTATGATGAGGAACACAAACTAATTTTTGATTTTGTAAAGTCAAAAAAGAGATGTAAGACTGACTTTTTGCCAATTTGTCAATATTTTCCAACCAGTTTTGTTCAATTGCCAATATTGACAATTATTATTGCAATTTAAAAAAATTTAAAAAAATAATTTCAATAAATGGGCTCTCCGGTAGTGGAATTTACATGTAACATAGAAACACCAATTAGCTATTGTGATGTGCAGCTTTTAGATATGACCAAAAAATACAACGCTTTTCAGTGTATTTTAGTTTACTTATTAAACATATATTTATTTTAACAGTTTCAACATTGTCAGTTTTGACTTGACCGGCTTTATCTGCCTATCAGTGTTCATTATGGGCCAATGCCAATATTTTATTTAACTCTTTATCTGGCAATATGATGATGATAATGCCAATATGATGTACAATGGATTTAAAGAAAATGAAGGTAACAATGTAACTTCTGAATGTGCGCACTACAGGATCTTTTTAGTGCAAAAAAGATTTTTTTTTGCTTTTTTTTGCTGTTGTGTGTGTTTATTTTATTGTTATAAATGTAATTTGACCAGGTTTTTTGGTGGTGAAAGTTTTTTTTTTTTTTTTGCAAGAAATAGACTAAATTAATAAGCCATAAAACAGAAAGAGGACAAAAGAAAATACAAACAGCGAAAATGCGTTACAAAAACATTTTTTCATCCTATGAGCACAATTTGCCCATTTATTTTCATAGCAGCAAATTAAGTTTTTTGTATAGAGCAACCTGGACAGTGTGCGTGTGCGTGTGCGTGTGCGTGTGCGTGTGCGTGTGCGTGTTCGTGTGCGTGACTGGTGAGCAGATGAACAAGAGACAGGTCAGTGCTTGTCCTGTGAAGTGTTTGTGGCCTGCAGTCTGTTGGCCATGCCTCTGTAACCAGGATAATTAGAGACCAACCCCCCGTTAGGAGCCATAAACAGCCAAGAAACAACAATAACCTCATGATACACAGACAGAAAAACACACGTTATTACCTTGTCATCTAGAACATATTTAGGGCAAATTTGATATGCGTCATACTTAATTTCCAAATATAAACGTTGTCTTTAAATGCCAGCTGGCAGACTTTTGTGGAGCTTCAAATCATGATGATGTGCACTCTGTTTTTTAGTGACTATACTGATAAGCTGAACCGGGCTATTGGACAGAAGAGACTGAGGTCAAGTAAGTATACACCTATCAGCCACAACATTAAAACCACTAATAATTAAGGTGATTTGCATTAGTTGACTTGTTGTAATGCAATGAGAAACCTTGGGTACTTACTTGGGATGTTATTTTGACTTGACCCACCCTTGAGAGCAGCGGTCTGTCCAGGTAGTACAGTGTATCACGCCACACCATAAAATTCCCGTATACAACTCAAGGAAAACAACACAGAGCCCAAGGCTTTGGCGAAGTCTTCAAACTCATTATACAATTCAGTTCATTACAGTTTTACCTATATAGCACCAATTCACAGTATAAGTCATCTCAGGACACTTCACAAAGTAAGGTGAAGACATCGCAATATAATATTATGAACAGAAACCCAACAAATCCAAATAGTCCCTTTAAGCAAGGTCTTCAGTGGTAAGAAGAAAACTCCAGCAGAACCAGGTTCAGTGAGGGCAGCTCTCCATCTGCCATGACCATTTGGGGTGAGGGGAAACAGGAGAGTGAAAAGAATAGCAGATAGAAATCAGACAACCAGCATATAAGAGAATAATGAACACTGTAAAGGTTGGTGAGGCCAGTAAATGCAGATCAGAAACAGGCTGAAGACACAGAGATGCCTACGGAGAGAACAAAACACAAACTATGGGAGAGAGAAGACACAGCGTTAGTGGGATGCAACAGTGGCATATAAATGTATAGAGAGAGAAAGAAAGGAGAGTAGAGGAGAGGCACTTAGTACATCATTGGAAGTCCTCCAGTAGCGTAGGCATATAGCCACATAACTAAACTCTATTAAAAAGGAAAGTTTTAAACCTAATCTTTAAAATACAGATTGTGTCTGCCTCCTAAGCCCAGACTGGGAGCTTGTTCAACAGCAGAGGAGCCTGACTGCTGAAGGCCTCTCATTCTGGTCTTGGAAATTCTAAGAATCACAAGCTAGCCTGCAGTCTGAGCAAAGTGCTTTGTTGAGACAATATGGTACGAGAAGTCTTTTAGATATAATTCAGATTGGTTCATTAAGGATTCTGGGTAAGAAGGACTTTAAATTCTGGATTTTACAGGAAGCCATTGAAGAGAAGCTAAAATGGAAGGAATATTAACCAGAATTGAATTGAAATGAGGTGACATTTTTTTCAACCTCACAATAATAATATACAGGGTATGGAGTTCTACAGGACCACTATGCTACTTTATGTTAACGTCTGTTACGGCCACCAGTATTGGTGTGCCGTTTGATTCCCGAGGTGGTGTCTTTTTAGGGCCTTTGTGTGGGGAAAATTGCAAGTGTGGGTTCAGCTGTGGCTGTTTCCAGAGTCTCTCCAGGAAAACCCAGCTGTGAGCCATGCCAACAACGACTCATCAGTTAACGACCTGCACTGCAACCTTGTTCTCCCCGCCTCCCGACCGTCCTGATTGGGCCACCCTCCAGCTCCTTTGTATGTGTATGTGTACATATTCAGAGGCACCAGTTTTGCTTAGTTCGTTTTGTGCATTTTGTATTAGTTTTTGTTCCTGGTGGTGGGTGTTGCTCCTGTATTTAAGTTTGGCTAGGGAGTTTAGTTGTTTTCTTTGTGTTTAGCTCAGTTACAAGCTCTGTTAGCCTTCGTTTTGTTTTATTCTGTTCTTTCATTTAGCAACACCAACCAGTTTTGTGTTCATTGTCACTTTTATGTTCCTTTTGCCACTAAGCAAAAAATCCCTTCACCTTAAACCAATAACATCTGGTTATTCTGTTGTGTCCAGCCAACCCCTAGGGGTTGGATCGTAACACGTCCATACATGGAGTAGCTCTAAGCACTGTGATCCAGTTTACTATCTACATGGTTTAAAAACAGGCCTTCAGCATTTCATGTTTTACAAAGACATTAAGCTGATGTTTGTGAAATGACCCGAAAGTCAAGAAAGTTTATGGAAGTGTGAGTGTTTATGAACCAAAAGTGTACTTATGGTCACCAAGGTCAAAGGTGATACTAACTTTAGATATTAGAGGGTAACAACCACATGAAATGAATACTATAAAGGCAGGAAATGTCATTTGAGTGTATGCAGGAATCAAATGAATTTCTTGTACAAACTATAAGTTACAAACAGCATCCCTTCTTAGGTAACGTTGTCTGCCAGCTGCTGTTTTTCTCTTTGCATAACTGTGTTAAAGGAAGACTCCACACAGGACCTTATGTGAGAACGATGTGTATCTTTCGCCCATGCAGCAGGGAAAAAAATAGACCTGATTCATCTCACTGAGTTTTTAATTCTACAGACTATTAGCAACTTGCAAACATAAATTCCATAACAGTCTATACCGATTGTAGTGAAATTCAGAGCTTGGTTAAGCTGCTCCCCTGAGATTTTAGCACTCCCATCTGGAATGTGCCCACAGAAATATCTGAAGACTCCTTCCACCTTAAAACATAACCTCATTTAAGGAAAATAATTTTAGCTCACGTTTAATGCAGTCAACTCAATCAGAGCTCTTCTTCCCATTTTTACCAAACTGTGGCCTTGAGTCTGACCCAAGACTAAAACACACACCATCATTTACCTATTTGATTTAAATGTAGTTATTTTTTTCATCACATGCTAAATGGAAATTACCTAAATCCGCTTTAATGTCGTAACAGGTCACAGCTCCACATTTTTCTAAGTACTTTTGTCCACTTGGCCACATCACAAGCGACCACATTGACCAAAGCAAATGAACGCTTGTGGTTGTAACTAGACCCGTTGTCCGACCAACACTGGGCACACTTCTAAGCACACTCACTCCTCTGTGTGAAGCTCCATCCATCACGAGGCCAAGACAGGACAGAAGACCATGGGAAATGAAGCATGGCTAATTCTATTAGCTCGGGGACACAAACAATCTGTGGGGAATCAAAGACGAAAGAAACATAATCCCAGCGGACCCACTTCCTGCTGCATTAGCTGGAGCAGTTCACCATGATGAGGCGAAACGTCACATTCCTCCACACACACACGCACACACATGCGCACACACATGTGCACACACACACACACACACACACACACACAGGGCACTGCACTGCACTGAAACAAGCCGCCAGCATCATGGACATCTCCCCAGCCGAGTCCAAATAGATCACTTCAAACGTGGTCCTTGTCTGCCGAGTGTAGGTAGCTTCATATAGGGAGGTTCACGATGTCCATATTTGCAATCTATCATGCTGACATCTCTCTTGTCCAGTTATTCTTTCTTTCTTTCTTTCTTTCTTTCTTTCTTTCTTTCTTTCTTTCTTTCTTTCTATGTCACTTGCTTCCTTTCTATTTTCCCCTTTTTCCTTTCTCTCTTTTCGGCTGTGCTGTCTGTGTGGAAAGGCTGGTCTCAAAGCTCTCTCGCTGAGCGACCCTTATGGGACAAAGCTGGCTTTCTGGGCTTTTTGCATATATGCAGGCCATGCAGACAATGAGGCCTTTATTAGAGTAGCCAGCATGTCCTAGCTGGAACGGCAGGGATGAGGGATGAAGTCTGAGGAAAGCCGTGACTGACACTGGCCACTAGTGTGTGTGTGTGTGTGTGTGTGTGTGTGTGTGTGTGTGTGTGTGTGTGTGTGTGTGTGTGTGGGTGTGTGTGTGTGTGTGTGTGTGTGTGTGTGTGTGTGGTGCATATTTCCCACCTCTTTCCCATGCATGTGTGTGTGTCACAGAGGTGTGAAGTGGATGCTCTTACCCGTACTTCTTCAGTCAACTAATCAATCTCCGCACACCCGAAGATTACCCGCCATATGGCGTCATGCAGCACATACATGGACAACATCCGATGCAGCCAGAAACTTCCCGTCATAATGCATCTGCATGTGACGCAGGCGAAACAACATGCTGTGGCCTTTAGCTGCAATCAGAACACTGCTCTGAGCAAGCCCTCAGACGGTGTATCTCTATGCACTTGACTAACTTTACAATGCAGAAATCAGGCCTCCAGTCTGAGTGCGTGTGTGCAGTGTAGTGTGCATTTTGTGTGTGCGTTTGTGTCGAGCAGAGACAGAGGACGCTCTGTGACTCAATCATGCGTGAAGAGGATTTTCTGTTCAATAGGAGCTCCACACTAGCATACTTGCATTCTAATGACTCCATGTGCATAATCATACAAACAAGTAAAGATGCACAGATGCACGTGTTCATGTTGAACACAGACTTCCACATGCAAAAACACACACAAACACACCACTGAAGGACACTTTTTTCTGTTCTTCCAATCAGAAAATAGAGGAAAGAGAGACAAACACCTAACTTAAAAAAAACAATATCCTGCATCACATTAGTGTAATCTATATAAGTAGTTCTAGGAACAGCTCAAAGGGTGGATGTCCTACATCTCTTCCACTGAATGCAGCTACTGCCATGTTCTTCAAATATGCCTGAATGAGATGAAGCATGGACAGCATGTTTAGTGCTCTTTCCTGGTTTGTCTTTGCCACTGACATCACAGAGTGTAATAATGTGTTTAAACATTAATGGAGCTTGCATGAAATAAAAACAGGGTGTGAATTTCTTTACCACCACCCATATGTTTGGAATCAGGCTGCAAGCACAGACAAATAGATGGGTTCTGCTCATCACCCTGCGCCTCATATGTACAGCATTCATCTGGGAGCACCTATGTCTCCCCCTCTCTATCTTTTCACTCTCTGTCTTCACTCAGTGAAGCTGGAGTTGTTGTTCTGAGTGGTAAACATGTGCTAAGGGGGGTGAATGGCTAAGTTTTCTTTTTATCCAATAAAAATGTCTCCTTGCCAGATCGATTGTTGTTGCTAGGAGACTGAAGCATCCTTTGGCAAGGGGCTACAGCTCTCCACGTCTGTTGTTTCCCTCCCCATCTCTCTCTCTTTCTCCCTCCCTCTATCTCACTCACTTACTCTCTCTCTCTCTCTCTCTCTCTCGTGCATGCGCGCTCACACACACACACACACACACACACACACACGCACATCCACAGAGCTGGCGCGCAGCGCAGTGGCGCCCATCCTCTCTCTCAGTGCGACTCCTCCGAGGGATCAGGAGTAGACTAAGTCAAACTTCCAGCAGCTTAAGATTTGTGCGCAACCTTTGAAGGATCGAAGTCGTCAAGGTAGGTCAAATATAACATATTCCTTACCGGTGGGCAATTGTGTTGTAGTCTTAGATTACAGGTTAGGGCGACAGAGTGCAGTGAAAAATTGACAGTCCGGGAGCGTTCAAGCGCGCGTCAGCCAATCGTACGGTGGGGAGCAATTTGCTTTGAACTTTGCGCAGGATTTAAACACCCAGTTGTACTGCATAAACGTGGTTCTCGTGTACTTCTTTTAATCAGATACAGCTAGTGATCTCGGACTGTGATAGAGAGAGAGAAAAAAAGCCCCGGTAGCTAATCTCTGCAGCAGATGCACGATAAAGATACAGAAGGTGAAACAAAGAGTATCTGCAGTTGCGTATTTTACGCTGCGTGGAGAAGTTATTTGGGTTCAGACAGACCGCACTGAGGCATGTCCCTCGGCTTTAGGCTTCCCGGGGAAAGATGGGCGGGTGGTGCGTCTCTGGAAACAGGCATACAGGTGGATGAGATAATCTGATTTGCTCACTGTTTATGAGGGTTGTTAGTTTCCGTTTACCTTTAAACCACCGCTCCACACCTTGCGCCAGAGGAGAGGCGCATGGAGCTTTGCTGAAGGTACAGAAGGAACAATGTGACTTTACACATATACTGAGGCTCAGCAAATGTTCTATTTTTCACTGACGATCTTAAAGGTGTGACAGAAGTTGGACTTACTTAATGAAGATATTCCTTCATATCCCCCACATGTGGTTCCTCCCCATGGTGTTGTCATGCACCCCAACTAGAAATAACACGTCTGAATTCTGAAAACCAGCCAAAAAAATACGACCCAAGAGCGATATTCCTGTAGAGCAGGTGTATCTTTTTCATCCTCAAGAGTGAGCTTAGAGTGATCTTACCTGTTATTTTCTTTATTTTTTGAAGCAATACTTTTAGTTATGCTCACATTTTTGTGCAGTTGTGTAATGTGTAGTTTATTTCCTCTTGGAGAGCACACTGACGTGCATTTTATGAACACTTCAGATGGTGTTCAGACAATATTTCCTACGCAACACCACCCATGATGAGGTATGCACTGATGTGGTCAGTCAGTGAATAACTTTGAGTTGGTGTTGATGCACCTTGTTTATGTTTTCCTCAATCAAAAGGTCAAATGTTACTGAAATATGCAGCAGACAAGTGTGATGTCATGTTCTTGTGCTACTGGAGACACAGACTTGCGGTAAAATAAAAATGATGTAAAATGTATCAAAATCTTGATGCTACTTTTCTTTGTGATAATTACACACTATGTCTAAATCTGAACTGGTATTGTAATATTAACATCAGAATTTAG
Source organism: Acanthochromis polyacanthus (assembly GCF_021347895.1). NCBI lineage: Eukaryota > Metazoa > Chordata > Actinopteri > Pomacentridae > Acanthochromis > Acanthochromis polyacanthus. Next base: position 9,056,633 of record NC_067120.1, read on the forward strand.
GCTGACTAGATTAAGAATAGTGAGAATTTTAAATTACTCTATTCTTCATGTGCTCTGTTAGAGAAGAGTGAAAGAACAAACATTTACTCAAAGGAGAGGTGGGCAGCGTCTGCACCGCTAGATGTCTGAGAAGCTTGAGCCCATAGGAGTCATGCAAATAATAATAACAATAATAATAAAATGGATATTATGTTATTGTGAGACGTTAATAAAATTATAGGATTTAATGAACATGGCACACTTTTTCCATCCTACACTCTTGAACTTACTGTGAATATTATTATGTTTATAATTATATTGTTGTTTATTGCTGCTCATACTGTATGTTGTGTGCTGCTGTAACATGGGAAATTTCCATGGACACGGGGAGTAATAAAGGATTATCTTATCTTAATTTTCCCATTTTTCCTTTTTTTAGGGGTGGGGTCAACATGTGTGTGTGCATTAGTGTGTTTAAAGTGGCAATTACTTGTTTTTTTACAGAGTAGCACCAGATGCTTATGTTTCTTTATTTTGAGATTTTGAAATTGAAAACTAAAACTAAAATCTATATTGAATTGTATGTTTTTCTGATACAATGCAACGTGTTTGTGGTTTATATGCAGATTTCATATGTCTCAGCACAACTTGTTGCTGTAACTTGTTGCATAATTAAATCAAATTTCTACATGGTGTGTGAATATGTACAAACTGTACGTCAGTGAGAGTCTCAGTATGTGTCTGCGTGCAGTGGAGGGTCAAACATGGTGTAGGAGAGGCTCGCAAGTGTGGGTGGATATTTGGTGGCCTTGTTAAAGCTTAAAGATGTGTTTACATACTTATATATATGTGTGTGTGCTTGTGTGTGTGTGTATGCATGCATCAAGGAGAATAAGAACCTGTGTGCAAGTCACAGGACAATTTCTGATGGTGAATGGATTTGGCCTTGAGTTTCAGCATTTTTGTGCTGGTAAATGTGCTTACATGACCCTGTGATTGTGCATCCGTGTGTGGTTTTGGGGACAGAAATGTCATTTGTGAGGACCTCATTTGGGTCCCCATGAGGGGAAACAGTGTTTTCTTGGCCATGTTGTTGTTACTGAAAAAAGTAAAAGTGCAAAAACGTTTCTTTAGGGTTAGGTATTGTTTTGGTCTGGGTTAAGGTTAGGGTTAGGGTAAGAGTTAGGGGTTAGATATGAATGGGAGTCAATGGTAGGTCTCCACAAGGATAGGAATACACTGTGTGTGTGTGTGTGTGTGTGTGTGTGTGTGTGTGTGTGTGTGTGTGTGTGTGTGTGTGTGTGTGTGTGTGTGTGTGTGTGTGTGTGTCTGTGTGTGTGTCTGTGTCTGTGTCTGTGTCTGTATGTACATGTGTAGAAATGGCCTTGTAGCTGCCACAAAGCACCAATCACTGGATTCTGTATACTGCATGCAGTGGAGCACCTCATCATTAGCATCAACAGCACAGTGGAGGGTGTGTGTGCGTTGGAACAGAGATTTTGAGTTTGAAGCTGATCATTGAATATCACAGGTGGATGGTTTCCTGTGAAATGATGATGAGTTGATTCAATAATTTGATGTATTGTTCTTATTTGATAAATCATACAGCGCTAACTGGATTAGGAACCAGTCATCTGTTTCCCCCTGGACTGAACCATTACAGTGACACTATCTGATTATCAAACACTCAATCTCTACAAGCCTCCAAAGCACCCGTAAAAACTTTGTCATTTTATCCTTCATAGGGCACAGTCTCAGCTCTTACCAGCTCATTCTAATCATGACCTTTACGTTGGAAAAAAAATCTCAAATTGTTAAAATATCCAGAAATTTCTGACACACCACCTGCAGCGTGACCTCCTTTCTGCACACACCTGCTCAAAAGCTTGACAGAATTGTGCATGACGGCAGAGATGGAAATGTGTTTAAACCATATATTGGTGAGAATATGAGAGTCTGGAAGTACAGTAACTACCGAGCATATGGATAGAAAGCAGAGAAAAAAATAAGGAGATTTTGCTCCAAGAGCAGTTTTTGAAGTTCTGTGGACATTTTGTCACAACTGAAATCCATAACAGCTGACATAAATTCTGGCTGTCCACAGCTACCAGGCTCCATAAAGGACAAAACCTTTCCATAGAAACCTTAATATGAATGGGATAATTCTTTGATATTTCAAAAGATTGGATGGCGTAATGACAGATGAGTGCTGTACACATTTTATTTGATAAGTTTAGGTTTTGCTGCAGCTACAGCACAGCCTTTTGAAACAGCTGGATTTTGGGATACTGGTATTTTACCAAAGGCTATCAGGGTTTGTGTATGTCTTGTACAGAAGATCTGGCAAGAAGATGGCATCACTGTAACAATAATAATTTCACATTTTGGGTTTCCTATGGTACTGTTCAGTATAACTTTAACTTTAGCTTTGATGGTACTATGTGTGTCAAATGATTAAAATGGAATATTTGTTTCTTTTGTTTGTAGAAAATGATACAGTCCCAGTTATTGGTTTGATTAATCCAGTCATTCAGTCATTCATGGACTGTTTGGAATTCTATACAAAGTGGCCTCAGTAAATACAATCTATACAGAAGTATAACTAGCCAATAATAATGTATGTTTTTGTATATTTGATAATTAATCATTTGTGGTTGTACACTAAAAAATTCTGTTTTCCACTATGAATGTTTCCTGCTTTCATTCACAAAGACATGTGCCACCACAACTGTGAGCAAAACTGTTTTTTGCAAACAGTTATGAGTGCAAAAAACACAAAAGCACTGACAATGACAGTGAATAACCGGTGGTGTTTTTGTGCCTATTTTACACTAATCATCATTTTTAGAGGTCACCAATAAAAAATCTTTCTATAAATACGTTTTCGGGCCCTACAGGTGTTTCCACGGTCAACATATAACAGCTTTTTATGTAGCTGTCCATGGTGCTGAATTCCTCTTAATGATTTATTTAAGTCAGTGTAAGCTGTCTTTTACAGCACATACAATGAAATTAACATCACAGACTTATTATAATCAGTTCTGGCTTTCCTTCTTTCATGCTATTCTCTCTCTCTTTCTGGTCTCGTGTCTTCAACACTGAAGACAAGGCAATGAAAACATGGGATCTCATCTCAGCAGAGTCAAGGGGCGTCTAACACACTAACAGAGCAGGTAGGCAACTCAAAATCAACACCTTGTCTTATGCACGCAACAACCAAATGAAATGTGATAAACAAATACCTCCATGAAATACGTGGAGCTTCGATGTTCTCCTCCTGCCTGTGTGGGTTTCCTCCAGGTGCTACACTCTCCTCCCACGGTCCAAAGGCATGAAGGTTAACTGGTGACTCCCAGTTGTCCGCGGGTGTGAATGTGAGTGTGACTGGTGATCTGTTTCCCTGTGAAAGCCCTGTGACTGACTCGCGACCTTTCTCATCGTGACCCCGGCCTCCACTTAGTGTCAGCTGGGAGCGTCTCCCGCCCTCCAAGTCCCTCTGAAGAAGAAGGGGCTAGCTGGCAAATGAATGAAAAAAACAAAAGCCTGCTACCAAAAAGAATTTGAGCTCAAAAAGTCGCCAAACATTTTTGTTGAGAGCAAGTATCATTTTTTGCAGTCTCATGTTTCTATAGCTTTCCTATATCACCATAATAAGATCTCAGTGTCATCTGGAAACTGCAAACAGTTAAACAGATGATAATAATGTTTCCCTTTTTTCACAGCAGCATTAGGGATTCATTCACATGTTCATACCTGCCAAGTTAAAAGTCCATCTCCAGTCTTTGATTAAATACTTAAAAAAATCATCACTATATATCAAAGTTAAATATTTAGATGTTTGTTTTCCCCTTCAAATAATACCTTTCTGCCTCAGAATGTCTTACATGTAACTCTACACAGTTGCTGCCTTTAGAATATGCGGCTCTATGACATCTCTGCCTCTCTCTCCACCTGCCCCTCCTCACTTTACTGCAGCTGGAGCACACCATCTCACCTAAGAATCTGCTCAAACACTGTAAAACCACTGCACTACACAGTGGAAAGTTGTAAGATTGGAATATTTCAGCCATGCATGTTCAAACTAGAAATCGATTTTAAAGAAGAATAATGATATGGAAAGTGCCACCCCTCAAGTTAGCAGAATTGACGTCTTAGGTTTGCTAAATAAAAGTCACAGCCTGAATCCCTGCTTTTGAGATCAGCACACTGCAGCTTCCAGATAAAAATGCTCAGCCACGTCATTGCCTTCTACTTTTGCTCATGATATGTCTTGTAGCATGTAAAGAACGCCATATGGATGGATGCTAGCAAGGTAAAAATGTGTTTGTTTGTTTTGTTTTTTTTACTGGAAAGGGTCTTAAAAAGGACACTCTTGAAACCTAATGTGGGATTTTGCAGGGACTTTTGACTCTTACAAGGGATTAGAAAATAAATCCTGGCTTTTGCTGCATTGATTTTGGCCATTTTTCTTGGGTCTCTTGCGTCAATAAGACAGTTACAGCATTCTTATATTGTACATTTTTCAATTCTTCCCCACAAGTTAGTATGTCTAGGAAGTTGTGTACAGTTTTTTTCCCTTGGCAATGATAAATTGTGGAATTGAAAAGGGGAAAAGCATAAAAGCATGCTTTTACTAACCTGACATTTTTGCATGGAAGTTTATCTTTTAGTATGCTATATATTTTTATTTCATTTTTGTCTGTATGGGTGTGTATGTATTTCCTGTGTTTTGGGACTATTGTCATTATTAGAAAAACAGATCTGTTCTGTAAATGCCTCCTGAAGTTCTGGGCTTCTCCAGTATTTATGAAAAAATACCGCTGCTGTCCTCTACATGTTTCTTACACAGTCATGCTCCAGTGACGAAACAGGCATGTGTCTGGAAATCACTACTGCATCCCACAGCTCACCTCTCTTCTTTAACTACACTCACATCGTATACTCTTCAACACACACACACTTAGCAGCATGCACAAACATACACTGTGGTAGCACTACAATGTCTGTTCACTGACATCTCCCCCTTCCCTGCATCTGCACGCACAAGCGCACACACACTCACACACACACGTGCACTCTGGGGATGAGGCAGTGAAAGGGCAGTGGGATGTACAGCTGTGATGGTGTGTCTCAGAGAGAGATCAGACTCGTTAATAAATGATGATCCTGAGGGGGGAAACTGTGTGTATGAGTGTGAGAAGGATTGTGAAAGATGGCTCACTGGTCATGCAGTGGCTACTATTCATACAAAGCGCCTTTCATTGAACCTACAGTGTGCAGATATCTTGAAAAGCTTTTAATGTCTGATTAATATGTTTGTCATTTGTTATCTGATGACAGTTGATTTAGGTGATAGCTGAGATAGATAATAATAATAATCAGCGAGATAATAGCCAGATAAAGATTCAAAACTGGGTCAGGATTTGGAATGGATATCGAACAAATAGAAAATGCAAGTAAAAGCATTTATAACTGTGTATTTTAATGTTTTGTATCCTATTTGATGCTGTTTTGTACACAAAAATAGGCTTAAAAAGAGGCTTAATGTGATTATTGTTACTAGTATCACTGAACGTGTGATTAGCACACACACCAATAGTTATCGCAGTAAAGTCAGAGGTCAGCAGCTTCCAATTTTAGATTCTAAATGTTGCATTGTTGCATGAATGAATGAGTGGATTTGTTTATTTTTGTGTCATAACTGTTGAAATGGAGTACACAAGGGATTATATAACACACAATAATCAATACAAATAAAGCCTTCCAGCAGTTGATGTTCACTTTTGGAAGAAAAGAAAATCATTACTCCACACCACAAATGTTCTTAATCAAAAGAAGAACTAAATAAAAATCTAGTGGTGCTCATAAACAAAGCAGAATTTCCAGCATGAATAGATTCCTATGCATTTTGTAGCAATGCACTGCTTTCTGTCACACACCGTCCTCCAGGTTGTGATCGCATTACAGGCACAATAACTTTGGCAATATTTCTCTTCTATTGCATCAGGTATGACAACTACTCTGGATATTCTCTCCTAATGCTCAGGTCGTACTCCCTCTATCCAACCACTCAGCCTTTTCTCGCTCACCGCTGTGTGGGCATCTGCCACTCACCTGGGAACCACATGTGAGCTGTGAATGTCATCATGAAATAATCAATAAATGATAGTATATAGGGCATTGTGCGAGAAGTCAGAACTATAGTTTGTACTTTTTATATGATTAAATGCAAATCTGTGACTGTATTGTTTCTCACATTAAGGAGGTCTTGGGTTTTGGCCAAGTATCCCATGACAAATTTAACTATCTAAAAAAAAGTAAGCGTAATTTAATGTGTTTTGCCTCAAAGTTAAGTTGCTTTTTGATTCACTTAGCTTTTGTAATTAACTGAGTGACATAACAACCATTTAACTGTAAGAAAAGAAACAAGCCCACGGACATTTGTGCTTTAATTGCAGCATTAAACCACTGACACAATGAGCTCATGAACACATACTCGCAGTACAAATCTTCACTTCAGCTTCAGTCAGTATTTACACATATGTGTTCAAAGCATTGTCCAGCTGCAGTGGAATTGCATATGAAACCTACATTTTTTTCTGTTGTTTTGTCCTCATAACCTAATGAATTAATAAACATGGAAAGATATTAAAATTAATTAACAGAACAGAAAATCAATGACAACCTGAATGCAGGTTTTAAATACTTGTTTTATAACCGACAATGTCAAACAAACAAAACACAAAAATCTCCTTTTTGATAGTGTAAAATAACTGTTTTGTTACTTTAAATAAATGAAATGGTTTGTGTTTAACTACAACAGGTTGAACTTATTACGCTGCGGTGGGAACTGTAAGTCCCGCAATTACGATAAAGAAGAGTCCAGGGCTGATGTGGGAGAGCAAATTTAGAAAGTTTGTCATTTAAATCCTAATAATTAGTGAGGAATGACTGCAGTAATTGGTTTTTACACATCACCACCTAACCTGAATCAACCTAAACCAACCAACATTATTTCTACTAAAGAGGCTTTTGTCTCTGTCCAAGCCAATTATATGTATTTGTCTGACTAACTGCCTGAGATATAGTGTGGTCAACAGCCCGTGGCCATTGCTCCCTACCTGTCCATTAATGCTCCGTGCACCTCATGTATCGACCACGGTGGCGACAGACTGGCGGGTGTGTGAACATGAATTAAGTGGGATGCAGCAAGACCTGTGACAAAGAGGGGTTGACTGATGCTCCATGATGTCCCCCAGGGTCATTACATGACAGTTAAGTTGACAAATGCCGTCCGTAGAGGGGTAATTCTCCTCCTGACAGGCCCACTGCCTTGTACAGTGATGAAATGCGGATCTGATGAATGCTTTCACACATTTCCCAACACTGGTCTGTTTTTAGGCTGAGCAGCCATTTTTAATCATGCCACGTGAGATGAGTTATGGACCACCAAAACTCAGGGAATACACAGTGAGGGCTATGAAGACACCTGATTGAAACTCGGTGGGAAGGCATAACAGGTACAACTACTTTCACAACGCCGTAGATTAATCTCTAAATTATTTCTTGCAGTTTTGGTCTATAAAATGGCAGAGCGACATGAAAAATGTCCATCGCTATTTCCCAGAGTGCAGGGGGATCTCTTCAAATTGGTGCTTTGCGCAACCAGCCATCCCAAACATATTAATTTTAACATGATACAGCAAAGACAGGCAGAAAATCTGCATCTTAACCAGACACGACTTGAATGAATGATGGGACTGCCATAAAATCAGAATTATCGATTCATTTCCATTCGCTTTTAGCACTTTCACAGTTAATTAATTTGGAGAAATCACTCACTGTAGTAAAATGTACTGAATAAAATACTCCAGAATGCTGAGCACTCCCACTGTAGACTTAGTGTGGTGCTCAAAGCTTTAAAGCTCTTTTAGTGGAGAATCCTTTTGGAGTACCCACTGCACATGAGAGCGCAGTTTAGCCTGTGTGCCCCTGAAGCACACTACTTCTTATATGGGTTAATCCAGTTTTCATTATAAATGTACTCCTTTATCTGGAACAGCATGTGGATTGCGCACCACACAATGTGAAACTGCAGTTCTGTAGTTAAGCAAAAATCAATGTTGTGCGGTTAAATCTTTTCAATTTCAGCTGTCTGTAAGGTCCAGGAAATCAATTTCTATGTGTCTCCCGTGATAGGGCCTTTAACCTTTGCACCTGATGCAGGTCATGGAAGAGACTGATTAATCAATACTGGAAAGGCTGAGCTCAGAGTGTCTATTTGTTGATTTTGATTGGTAAATTGTGATTAAGGGGGTTTAACCAAAGTTAGCTGTCATCACACACCCAACAGCATACTGTCATTCCACATTTAGTCTTTTATCTTTATTAGATTTTTTTTCTCGCCATCTAGATTGGTGTGCTTACATTAAAAGGACAGAGGGTTGTGCATCATGTCTCATTGCCAGTTTAGTTGTTATATTTTGTGAGATCTTTCTGTCCTATTTATGGATCATCAGTCTTTCCTGCCTAAAACGCGCTTCGTAAATAATTAATGGTCACAGCCCATTGCACCCGTTAAGACTGTCAGAAGTCTGGGACACCATGTCTGCGCACATATATTTTACAAACACACACATGCACGTCATACTTCTGTGAGGGTTAAAATAAAAGCAGTCCATTTTCCGCACATTTTGACAAGGACGGCACACATCCTTTCTTTTAAAATTCATGTCCCTTCAATTCCCTCAGCACTAATGAGTAGGACTGTAGTTATTTGGCTTTATTCGCTAAAATGAAGAGGGAGAGATGGGAAGAGAATGAAACACGGAAAGCTGTTGATGAATTAACTGATAATCCTCTGACAGTGGACAGGTCTAATAAGGTGTTGCTGTTCTGATATAACAAAGCTCCTGTTACCCAACTGCTCATGTTTCTTTCTTTAGGAAAAAAAAAAGAAGTTACGCAAATATGCACATACAGTGTCTTCTCATACTGTGAGATTCACGTCATTGGTGCAGCTGTGAGTTCTGTGAGTTTTGTTATAGACAGATAAACAAGCGTGCACACACAGTGGAAACATAACACACACAGAGAGAGAGAGAGAGAGAGAGAGAGCGATGGGTTGTGGGCTATCTCTCCTCTCAGTGTACCGCGGTCCATCGACCCTGCATGGCTGCTCTCAGCTGGATACGTGTCATCCACAGCAGCCCTGCCTGTTAGGGGGAGAGCGAGGGCTGTGGAGGGTGTAAGGGAGGTGGAAATAAATGGGGAGAGAGGGAGCACCAGCAAGGAGAGGGAGGAAGATGGGGAGACGAGGGGAGTGAGGAAAGGATGCAGGGAACGTGTCTTGGAGGAGACAGAGGATGAGAAACAGGAGAGGAGTGTGGTGGTGGTGGTAGTGTGTTTGCAACCTACTCACTGTTGAGCAGGTCAGAGGTGAAATGGGGTTGTCTGTCAGATGCTACTCTGCATCAGTGCTCCCAGTGAGAAGGGTCAGTAGTCAACCCCCCGCTCCGTCCTTTTAATAATAACAGTCGGGTTCTTTTCTGACTGTCTTTATTCTCCTCATGTGCACCCCCCGTGTCTCTCTAATAGGTGTCGTTGGTGATGTTGCCATGTGCCAGCTGCCATCTTCTCTTACGCTTCTTTACTCAGGTAAGACATTTAATAACTGTGTAATGTATGTACATGTAATACTAAGGTAAATATGCATATTTACAGGAAGAAATCACAAAACAAAGTAAATAAATGACAGCTTGTGGTCACTGGCCTCGCCAAGAACATATCCAGCATATAACCTCCCATAAGAGCACAATTATTCTTTTTTACCTGAATTTTTTTTTCCACAGATCCACATGTTTTGAACAGATTAAACAACCATGATGTTGTAGCTACTGGCTTATTTTCCCTTTAGACAGCACTAGCCTAGCTGTTTGCACCTTTATGCTAAGCGTAGCTAACTGGCTGACGATGATCTGACTAGTGGCTAGTCTGCCATACACGGCAGCTGACATTTTGTTTTGTTTGGTCATGTTGACATTAGCGACCTGTCCAGGGTGTCCCCTGCCTTCGCCCGAGTCAGCTGGGATAGGCTCCAGCACCCCCCGCGACCCTAATGAGGATAAAGCGGTGTATAGAGGATGGATGGATGTTGACATTAGCATCAGATTAGACAGATGCATTTTACTAAACTTCATAAAAATGTTCTCAATGCAATTAGATGCAAATAAAGAAGGCTGAAGACCAAAGAAACCATGGACATACTTTGAAATATAGTAAGTTGACCATAGGCGTCATGCCGAAGGATGAACTACAAAGTGAGATAAATGGGTGAGCAATGTGTGTTGAACCTAAAGTCCACGGTTTCAGTGCGAAGATGGTTCTGTCAGACTGGTTAGATCACTATAGGACCCTATGCTGCAGTGAAAACCTATTCCCAAGGAGGTTAAATTGAGAATTTGGGTTTTAAATGTACTGTAAGAAATGCCACCTCTTCACAAATATATAGATAATACATTTTCAAGTAGGGGGATATACTATGTATGTAAACCTGTTGGCTCATAATGTTAGTAATGCCAGTGAATGAAATTACAGTAATAGAAACTGTATGTGTGGTTTTGTAACAGGAGCCTACACGTATTCACTTGGTAATACAGAAAACGCATTAATATGTTTTTATGCTTGGTTCTGACTTGCTGCCAAGCCTGTTTTGCACAGCTGATTTTGCAGCTAATAGAACACAGGTTGGTATTTATCACAGGGAATATTCAATAAACAACATTAATTTCACTTTGATTTTGCCAAAGACTAAAGTGATTTGCACGTACCCTTCATTATGGGACAGTGTCAGAAATACACTTCTTGAATATCGTGCTTAAATGTATGAAATTTAGAGCTTTAATGTGCAGCTGTCATGTTACAAATAAAGGACTGCATTGAGACTACACTTCTACCAGGATTCCTCTCTTGCACCAGTTGCAGTAACAGTGTTGCTTTTTGCCGTAATTCATTTTTATATTCCTAATCCTAGAGCGCCACTCTTGACTGAGCAAGGTGACACACACTCTGTCTATGTTCTGTGAAAGAAGCAGATGATGCATGAAAAACTTCATTTTATTTGAACCCGCACTGATTCTGATGAAGAAAGCCTGGACTACCAAAGAAAGTTGATAACCACTGTTGTGATGCACATTAGTTTTGTTGAGCAAGCTAACACAAAGGCAGCCTGGCAATGCAGAACTTGTTTCATAGCACATCCCTCAGTACAAATAAGCTGCTAACCACTAGGGCAGCAAATTCACTCATTGTCTTTCTTGTGAGCAGCTGTGGCATGTGACGTTTAAGGCCAGTGTTGCACTTTTAGCATCTACGAGAAAACAAGGGTCTGCTAAGTCAACGTTACATAAATTTTGTCGTCTAAACAAGTCTACAAGAGTGTGAACAGTCCATGCAGCAAATACACTACAAGGTCAGGCGTGTGCATGCATGGAATATGTAGACACCGAGCTACTGTGCATGTATGTAACACAGTGGATCCAGACTGGAGTAGAAAATGGTATAATAACAGTCTGCAGCTGTCCTCAAAAAGCAAGAGCCTTTTTCAATATCTCAGTGTCCTTGTACAGTGTGGACTGTTTACATATGGGCAGCTTAGATATGTGATTTGTGGATATGATGGATTTTGCAATTTGAACAGGACATACATTTATATTTCTGTATCCTAGGTCATGTGTTAAGAACTCAAAATGTTAATTCAAATGAAAATGCATTCATTATTGCAACGCCAATTGTGCATACATTGGAAAATCTACATTACAATGTCAGTGTGATAGTTACTTCCTTATGCTCTGCAAAATGTTGATGTCTGGCATTCTGTCTATAAAAACTAGCATCAGGTGTGAACTATTTCTTCCTGTTGCCACCCTAATGTAGACAAGGTGTGGACAAAAGTAGCCAATTTTATCTTAAATGCAAGAATTTAAAAAAAGGCTTTTGATACATCTTCTGTCATGCTCTGCATAAGAGCACTCAACAAATGTTTTCTTTTCCCCATGCATTGTGTTTGTAGCTTCATAAATATCTTCACATGTACAACCACACTACGATTCTTAAAATGCAGTATACTGAAGAAGCCAAGCGGCTGACTGTACTTTAGGCTCCTTGGAAATATTTTCGGTAATAAAGAAAGGAAGAAAAAAGATTTTCTGTTTCGCAGTGTGTGCTTTGCTTACACAGTTGCTCTTGAGACAGGAAGCTGAGTTTGGGCACTTTCCAAGAGGTTATAATGAAGCAAACATTCAATTTCGGTGGACACCATGAGAGCAGGGTGAAAATGCTGGAAGATATTATTTGGCACATTTCTGGGAAATTGACTTCAAGAGCTGCCAATTAAAGTAAAGAATACTGTCAGCGTAAGGCATTCAGTGGAACTGTTATTATAGTTTTAGCTTCATAAATATACAAGCATGTGCTTATAGGCTACACAAGAGCGCACACTCAAAACAAACACACAGCTACATCTGCAGCCTTGTTGTAGTGTTATCCTCAAAAGTGAGCTCATTACATAGTTCCCCTTTGTGTTAATTTTAAATTGCCCTCTAATAATGATGTAAGTTTGTTTAAAGAGTGTATTTCCAGGAACTCCAGCTATTTTCATGGAACGCTGGAAATCCTTCAAAGACGATCTGCTTTATTCCTTGACGCACAAGCACACACTTTCACAAACACACACACACACACACACACACACATCGAGCATGTGCAACAGGATCAGGAATAGATATAAATCTTTAATAGACACCATTAATGTCATTCCTCCGCAAAAAGAGGCTTTAAGTTGAATCAAATGTCCATGTCAGATGGTCTCCTGTGACATTTTGACATGAAACAACTCCATAAAATAAGCTCAACCAGGACAAGAGTCCCTTTAAAAGACCATATCAGGGCACATCATGTGAGGTTCAGTCATGGTTCAAATCCTGCATTCACCCTCCAGTTTTTCCTACAATACCCATTTCTCATTTATTGTATATCCGGATCCTACATGTTCCTGGCCACACTAATTCTGATCTCTGCTGGTTGAAGGAGAAGGAAGAAAAGACATAGAAATAGTCTGCTTTTAGGTCAACCCCTCAGAGAAGCAGAGGTGTGTGTTCATGTGTGCGTGGCTGTGTATATGTGTGTGTGCGTGTGTGGGTGGGTGTTTGTCTGGGTGTGTGTGCGTGTTTGTCTGTACGTGTGTGTCATATTACAGAGCAGAGTGGTAAAGGTATGGCAGCCGCCTGCAGAAAAATTTGAGCTGCCTGCATCTAAGAGAAGCTTTCATCCTCCTACCTGCCCACCAAAGAGGGGAGACATCTCACACACACACGCACACACACTCACACACATAGACACACAGATGCACACATACACACAAACCAGCAATCAACAGAAATTTCACTACGAGCGTGCTCCTTGGTCTAAATTGATTTTCCTGGTCACAACGTCAACCTCAAGCTTCTGTCTTATCTCTCCTGAGGACTGGAGAGACTGCAAAGGAGACAGGAGAGACAGAATTTGAAGGAAGAAGAGAGCTATTTCTTACTCAGGGCTTATAAGCATCTTTGCATAACCTAAATAGTTCAAGATATATAAACAGACAGAAAAAGAGAGAGGGGGGTGAGCTTAAGTTATTTATTATCTTAGAGATATAGTATGTATATCTCATGATTTGCATTTTCTTAAAGTCATGCTCGTTCTAGAAGCCCATTTCCATGGGGGGTTAATATGCAGTTTTTCTGTGTATTTTTGTATTGTTATCTGCATAAGCGTATAACAGATGTGATCATTGGTTCATGAGGCCATTACAAGCACGCTCTTGTTTAGCAGTTGCAGTGTTTACCGTGCCCACCGTCTTAATTTATCATGTTTTTGCATGATTTGCTAATTAGAGGATCAAAGTTATCACAGTCCTTCCTCAGGGCACAATTAATGTCTCTACCAAATTTCATGGTAATCCATCAACGGTTGTTCAAACCATTCCCCTCCAAAAAAGTCGACTATGGTGTCACTGGAGGAAAAGTCACAGTATTGCCAGTTGTTTTGCACAAGGGACCTATATTATGTGTCGCTAATTTCAGTGGTAATCTATCCAATTGACTAACCAGTTAACAGAATAAGAGACTATCACTGACATCCAAAAAACCTCCAATCTAGTACAACCACATATGTAGTTTGGTCCCTACCTTTTCACACAAACCGCAGGTGTGTATCAGTGACAGGTAATATGCCACAAAGATTTAGGCATAAAAACGTCTTGTTAAGGGCTACTTAAGTGCTTATTACTTAGGATTTACTAACCTTGTTAGGCAGGTTATGGAATGATTGTGATTGTTTGAAACAGAAGCTGACTAGCAATGTCTCGTCTGTACAACCTGACCTCCTTATACAGATTCTGAGATTCTCCAGCACCCCTCCTGAATCATGCATTTTTTTCTTCATAACCATTACCATGGCTACACGATTTTTTTTCTTTTTACTTATAATTAAGCATATTGTTTTGGGGCATTTGCTGAAACAACAAATGCTGACCCATACAAGAAATTGTCTGAACCCCAAATGACACCATTTATTTATTAATTGATTTATTCATTTGTTTGATCAGGGACCATGCAATTATCACAGAACACATAGAACTGATGCATTACATATAGAGTGTATAGCACTGACCCCAAATGAGACCATTTATCAGCTCTTGGCAATGTTAAAAAGAGAAAGAAGTATCAGATTTTCATCTTTCTGGTGGTCATCTGTGATGTGCTGTTCCATCAGGAGCTTTAACCAAATTTAAGTATAAAAACATGATATTTCATCAAAAATCACTTCATTCTATATGTAAAATAACAACCAACACATTCTGTGCTCGTCAGCGCAACCGTGACACTAAAAGTGACTCAGCAGTGATTAAAAGTTACATGGCAAAGGTTTGGAGATTTTTTGACTGAATTAGCCTGAACTGTAGACAATGGGCAAGTGTGAAAGCAAATTAAAAATATAAGTATTAGATTGACCATTTCTTTCCTAATACTCATAACATCTGTGGCCTCTTGTACCCAGTTATTTAAATTTTTGTAACATAAGTACTCACTGTAATCCCTTTTTTGATTTTTCTATTTTATGATTTATAACATTATAGGTTTGGTATGTTGCACTTTTTTGAGCTCTCTCTACTTCTAGCCACGGTTGTGCTGTTTCCATAGAAATGCAGGACTTTATATTGCAGTGACAAAGGAACCCACAGTTTGTAAAAATGTGACAGGATTATAAAAACAACAAATTAACATGTGAAACTGGCCAGATTTCAGAGGTTTGTAAATAAAATTAAGTTCTGGTTTGTAATAAGCCTCTCTTACAAATACAAATTCACACAGCGAGATGAAAGTTGAAATACCTCCAACTCATTCTGTTGTCTTTTCAAAAACAAACCCTTACTGTGAAAAGGAAAACTAAGCAGAAGTCATACAACAGCATCACTTGGCTGGGACGTGGCATGGTGACATGGTTCTTGGCTTATAATATTGCTCACTGAGATTGATCACAGTGGTGGCACAATAAAAAACAGCAAGAATGCTTTTTAATACCAATTCTAAATGCAAAGTCCAGTGATCCAATCTCACAATCCAGATAACACAACAGACACACAGTGCGTGTTAATACCGTGGTGGTAACACATTCAAAATACCCTTCCAAGTACACTTCCTTTAGTAATCCTCAATAGAATCTTCTGTTTTCTTTCCTAATAAATGCCTACAGCTCTACTCGCCCTTTTGTAATGCATGATTCCTGCTAAAGTCATGCCTCTTTACCGGTTAAAACTCCCTCCAGAGTGCCAGAAGACATTATATAACTGTCCTTACATGCTTAGTAGTACTGCCTGTGACAAATAAATTGTAAAATCTATGGAATGCATCTTTCAAATTAGGCTCACAGACCTCAAAATGTATCATATTTTAGCCTTGCTCTGACAAAATTGGAGGCGGAGGATGTGACTGAACGAAACAGCTTTAATTGAGTCGTAAGCTGTGATAAGTAGCATCAGCTGTTGTTGGCCTCATTGTTGTCAGATAGCTTCTTTCATGCTAAAATGCATTCAGTCCTCACACTGTAATTATGCACGGGAGAGGGGGAGCAATAAATCTGATATTACATACACACACACATACACACACACTTAGGGGTATAAACTCATAGACAAGCGGAGAATTGTTGAAACAGAGATCAGATTAGAGAAGCTTTTCTGATCTGTGGCATGAGAAGGCTAGGCTCATGTATCAACCAGCCATCTAAGCTGGCTTATCCTGATACAACCAGGGGCAGACACACACACATAAGCACGCACACACACAAAGAAAGAAAGAAAGAAAGAAAGTTTACTGGCTGATGTAAGGGAGGAGGGGGAGGTGGGCAAACAGTGGGGTACAATCTCCAAACAGTTCCATATCGCTTTTAGTCATGGCCTGCCTTTGGCTGTGAAGCAGAAATGACTTTGAGCCCTTGTTAACAGTGTCCCCAAACTCCCCTAAAGATCTGCTTTGCTCTCTCTATACTTCATAGTAGCACACACAAGTATTTTATTGTGTAGCTCTGGACAGCTTTGTGATTTGTCCTATAACATGTGGATTGACTAACTTATATCTCCATCCTCTCCTCTCTGTCTCCTCTGCATACAGAACTGATGTCCAGATGGTGTGCCCCTCCGTGTGCGCTCCAGTTCAGCTCTCCCTGACCGTTTCATGGGCCACAAACCGACCCAAGCATCCACGGCCGCTGCTTGACTTGACCCTGCTGCGCTCTGTACAGCTCATTCTTAACCCCTCACCCCTAACCTCAACCCTCGGCCCCTCACTTCCCTCACTCTCTGTCAAGCCTGTCCTCACATTTTGACAATCCTCGGCCTTCCCTGAGCCCAACATGGTGGCCCGCATTCCCGCTTTAGCGCTGGTCATGATGTGTCAAGGCGTCTTGCTCTCAGACCCACCTCAGTCACGCCGGGAGATACGCATCGAGGGCGACCTGGTGCTCGGCGGCCTGTTCCCAGTGCACGAGAAAGGCGCTGGGATGGAGGAGTGCGGCCGAGTGAATGAGGACAGAGGGATCCAGAGGCTGGAGGCTATGCTGTTTGCCATAGACAGAATCAACATGGACAACACTTTACTGCCAGGGGTCTCCCTTGGGGTCCACATCCTTGACACCTGCTCCAGAGATACGTACGCACTGGAGCAGGTGGGTGAGCCTCGTCGCTGTGGGGGATGGAATGGTTTTGGTTATTATTTAAACACAGTTTTCTGTCAAGGGAGTGTTTTTTCTCATGCAATCCAGTCAAAACTCTCATCACATCATGTATGTAAGCTGTAAAACAGTTTGGCGTACAGTGCCTTTTATTTGAATACTTAAAAATAGCTTTTAAAAAATACATGTCCAAGATCGTTAAGAAAGAAAATATTTGATACCTAGTCTTGTTTTCTTGCATTGAACAGTATTTCCTGCTGTTTTTAAATGTGTTTTACATGTCAGCAAGTATATGGCAATTACAAAAATGATCAATTCCTCAAGAAAAGTAATTCAATAAAATAATATCTATATAAGAGGTTTAAGATATAAGAGCCTTCTATGTTTAAGCTGTAGAGCACTGAGTTGTATCTGCATTTACCTATGAATGCTGATACAGTAGAGTTCAGATAAAGTTTGTCTATTGAGCTATTTGTTCTCTTACGCTGCTGGGCCACTTGGACTTTTGCTACATTTTATATTTAAGAAGCAGCTCGACTTCATAAGTTGTGGTGTCAGAAGTAAAAAGTGCAATGTTTCCATTTTAAATTGAGTAAAACTATAAGGTCTCATTAAAAGGTAATATTCAGGTGAAGTAAATGTACCTCAAAATTCTATTTCATCCACATCAGGTAGAGGATCTTGCCTCAAATGATAACAGCAAATCCTTGATGGGAAAGAGAGATTGAAGCTATTTTCAATGAGGGAAATGAGCCAGATAAAGGGGGGAAAGCGCAGCATTTTCCCCTCAGGGATTGTTATCTTCAAAAAAATTGTATCTTATTGCTGAGCTATTTAGGGATGATGCATCTAGTGATCTTATGCAATGAGCTGATTGTATAAACCCTGAATTCTTGACATTTGGTTTGCCCATTCATTAGTTATTTGTCCACAAACCAGAAACATGATATATTCTGCGTTCATCTCAGAGGAGTTAATTTGCAATTTGTGCCCTGTACTGAAAGCATTAAGAGCCCCCAGTGTAAAGCAATGGACTTTTTGTAGGCCCTTCAAAAAGATAGAAACTTTGCATTAGAAATCTAATCAATTTTATTTGTGTAGCATATTTCTTGCAAAAAAAATAATTAAACAACTGATTTAGAATTAATAGATATTATATCCAGTATGGTGGACAGCATTTGATTTTAAATATCTGTGTGCTTGTGTTGCCCAGGCTCTGGAGTTTGTCAGAGCTTCCCTCACCAAGGTGGACGACACAGAGTTTATCTGTCCAGATGGATCTTACGCTCTGCAGGATGACAGCCCGCTTGCAATCGCAGCAGTGATTGGAGGATCCTTCAGCAGCGTCTCTATACAGGTAACAGAAATATAGCCATATTTATCTGAGGAATATTCATCATTATCATCTACTTTTATCTTTGTGGGAAGCTTCTTTTTTCAATTTTTACTCATCCTGGCACAAGCTCCAAGACCAACTGTGCAAAGGCTGACTTCCAGTGGCAGATTCCAGTTCCTGTGTTTCCATGTTTATGTGACTCTGTGTGTGTGTGTGTGTGTGTGTGTGTGTGTGTGTGTGTGTGTGTGTGTGTGTGTGTGTGTGTGTGTGTGTGTGTGTGTGTGTGTGTGTGTGTGTGTTTCTGTGCATGCATGCGCTTGGTTCTTGGAATCAAGTTCCATTCTCGTGTTCTTGTGTGTTTCCCCGGCTCTTGTAGCTCTTGTCACAGAGCTGGATAATTTGCATAGTTTAGCATAAAACCTCCTTCTCCCTTACTCCTCTGTGACTGCAAAAAAGCCTCCTCCTATCAGTCCTTAAATCCCTAATCTCTGCAACTGTCTCCCTGTCCTCTCTTTCTCACCCTCTCTTTTCTCTTCTTCTCTCGCATTTTACGTATTGCTTCTTTTCTGTCTTTTAAATCTTGTCTCTCATTCTT
Organism: Acanthochromis polyacanthus; assembly: GCF_021347895.1. Lineage (NCBI taxonomy): Eukaryota > Metazoa > Chordata > Actinopteri > Pomacentridae > Acanthochromis > Acanthochromis polyacanthus. Next base: position 9,075,814 of record NC_067120.1, read on the forward strand.
CTCATCACTTCCGACTCCTCTCTTTCTTTTTATTCCATTTTTATATGCATTCAGAGGCATCCCTCCCAGCTATTTGGGGAGAGCTCAGTGTATAATGACCTCAGCCCCCTTCTTCTTCTTCTTCTTCTCCTCCTCCTCCTCCTCCTTCTTCCTGGGGCAGCCATTGTTAACACATCTGCTCTGCCTCTTGTCCTTCATCACACATAATTATCCTTTGTTTTCCTGCAGCTCATTCTTGTTGCCCTTTGTTGCCATTGCTGCTGTTTTTACCTGTCTTTTCTGAGGGCAGCGCTGTTTACGAGACCTGAACTGTGCTCTGCTTTCTGATCACTTGCCATTGAAGCTAATCCAGCTACTCCTTCATGCCTCTCTACTTGGCCAGTCTGTCTGTTGCTTCTAAATGAAGTAATAGGGAATTATTTTATGTTTAACCATGCACAACTAAACTCCAATGCCTTGAAGGCATTTACTTAGAAGGCATCATTCCTCCCCTCCACTCATTCATGTGTGTATGTGTATCTGCGCGTGTGTGTTTGCGTGCGTGCGTGTGTGTGCGTGTGTGTGTGTGTGTGCATGTGTGTGCGTGTGTGTGTGTGTGTGACTTGCATTCCAAATAGAAAACACACAGCACCCCTCCACTGCACCATTTTTTTCTTCCTTCTCTTTCATTTCTTTCGCTGTTCGTCATTCATATTCCTACAGTACATCTTCCTTCCCCGCTCTCACACAGGAAAGGCAGCAGCAGCTTTCGGTAACGGAGTAAACTCTCCGTGTCCCTACAGACAGGCCACTTAGGTAGCTGTGGTCATTGTTCAGTGGCAAGTAATGGAGCAATGCGGTTACATTTTGCAGCGTGACCTTCCGTGACATTTAAGTCAACTGCCATCTTAAAGTCATAAAACCTACCTGGAGAACTATAAGCAGGCATCCTCAGTGTGTGTGTGTGCATGTGTGTGTCCATCAGAGCAGATCTTGGGTGTATGTTTGGACCTGTCCTTGTGCACATCAGTATACGTTTGCGAGTGTGTTTTCTAATCTTCTACATTATTAGCCAAATGAGATTCTGACATGTTGTCAAAACAGCTCATCAACTGAGCTGTGAATGAAATATAGAAAAGCCCAGAGTGATGCGCTCTAAAAGGATTAAACTGAGGCGAGAACAGAATGGCTGTGTAGTTTGTGTTTATTTGACTGACTGTGTGTGCGCATGTTTGATTGTGTATGTTTACATGTCTTTGTGAGCGTGAGTACGTCTGGCAATTATACTTCCATTGTTTGTGTGGCATCTGTGACTAAAATTGTAATGAAGAGAACATGACCAAACCCCAATCAACAGTAAAGAGAATATTATATGGACACCACTAGACCCCAGATGATGTCCATCACTAATGAATGAGTCAGTGTTTTATTCATCTCTGTATCAGTGTGTGTGTGTGCGTGCTCTATCGTGTGTTTCAACATGTGCATACATATTTGCAGTATTGTATTTTATCTTCAAAAAGCCACATTACGCATTAAGCAATTTCTTTTTGTAGAAACCTTCTAAATATCTTGTTATTTTTCCTTTGATGGAAAAACTACATTTATTAAAGGATCAACCCAGTTATGTTTTGGGGATTTTATTGTCAGGTTTTTGTCAAAATGCCAAAGACACTCATGATCTCTCCACTATGGACCATGTGGTCAAAAAGGCAACAATATTCCTGTAACACAACACAGCAACACTGACCCCACCGTTGGTTGACCAACTCTATTGTAGTTTCCTATTGCTAGTGTTGTCTTTGATAAGTTATTTTTTCTTTTCAGTGTTGGCAAGCAATCCTGATGCAGACTGTTAGCCAGCATGAGTTTTTCACTAAGACACTAGAGTTTGTTTTAATGGAGCTTTGTACTGAAAATGGTCCGTTTTACATGCTTTGTCCCATTGGAACATATTACAGACAAAAGCTCAGTAGAAAGGGAAACACTCTTTTATTTATTTCATTTATTTAGTGTTCCAACTTTGTGGCACTAATCAGATATTTTTGTCCTCATTCCAATAATGTTGCAGGGGCATTGTTTGGATGGCTAAATGAAATATTTCTGATAAAAATTAATTAGGGTCATAACTTTCAAGCAAACCAAGGGGTGAAGACATCCTTTGCAGCAACATTTGCTGTGGAGATGCCAGTGAACTGGCAGTCTTAGTCAAATCCATATTCACTGCATGCAGAAAGGTTTTTCATCCCATATAATAGTTTTGTCAACGCTTCACTACTTTCCGAGTGTTCTCGGTCCTCTCCTCTTTTTGTGAACTTGCACGCCACTTTCAAGTGCCCTCCAAAATTATTATACAGTAATTGACTCTCTAGCTGCCACCTCACCAAACATTTGCACTGTAAACACTATAAGTAGCTGCTTGACTGCATTCAGTCTTGAGTTTCATGCAGTTCCACATCACAGCCCAGAATGACGCCATGTGCTTTCACTGCTGTGGAACTGTTGGGCGTCTTATCTTGAAGAAAATGCTTTTAATTTCTCTTTAGCTACATAATTGAATCAGAGGTTATTGGCAAATAAGTTTTTGAGAGTCATTCATTCAGTCCACATTTCAAGTTGCAGGTGTGATCACAGTCTGATCACCATCAGTCAATTCAAAATGGATTCAAGACAAGATTTAACATGAAATTATAGGAAATATTCTTTTGTCATGGCACTCCTCCATAAGTTTATAGTGTTCAATTTGAAATTAAATATTAGCAAAATATACTATATCAAGTGTCATTTACTTTGCGGTAGTGAATTAAGGAAAAAAAAATGAGTCAGTCAGTGTAAAACTCAGCAGTGTGGAACTTGTGTATCCCCTTTCTGGCTATGAGAGTAATTACATGGTGTGCGCTAATGGCATATGCCTCATCCGAATCACTTTGTTTTTTTGTTTCTTTTTAATTTAATCCTTCCTCTGAGTTTTTTCTTCATCTTGACCAGCAAAAACTTTTCTTGGATAGATTTTTTTTATTGCAACCTTCTGTTTCCTTTGCTTCGGTGCACTAACCTCTTCAGCTTTGGCAAACTAGTCATTGCCAGCTGATGTAAAATGCAACACTGCTGGTGCACCAGAGCATGAATGTCACCAAAGACACGAGACATAAAACTCCAGTATACTGTGAAATACAGAAATATTTACCTGCTGCTGAAATTCTTTATCAGCATTGTGTGAAGCCATTTGTCAAGGTCTTGAAAATCATGAAACTTCATCTATATGTAAAAGAAAAATCACTCACTCCAGCTTTAAGATCCTACGACACCTTTAAAAGTTGTGATAGTTCCATTTTGCAAGACTAACTTTGGAATTATTTCACCTTTATAATATCTGATTTTGCTACGTCTCTCCCCTCAGGTTGCCAATCTTCTCAGGCTCTTTCAGATCCCTCAGATAAGCTATGCTTCAACGAGTGCCAAGCTAAGTGATAAGACGCGCTACGATTACTTCGCTCGCACCGTGCCCCCCGACTTTTACCAGGCCAAAGCTATGGCAGAGATCCTGCGGTCCTTCAACTGGACATACGTGTCCACTGTGGCATCAGAGGGGGATTACGGTGAAACTGGTATAGAGGCCTTTGAACAAGAGGCCCGCATGAGGAACATCTGTATTGCCACTTCAGAGAAGGTAAGACATGAAATAAAGTTTATTAGAATATTAGTATGTTCTGCATGGATATAAGCAACTCAAAGAAAAACCTAAAAAAGAAAACTTTAATCTGGAGTGTCACCCTGATGTATGGCCTGCAGCTGAAACAGTAACAATTAACAAGGCGCTAAATTTGCCACTTTATAAAAGTTTGTCTTTATGTCTTATCTTGTATTACGCTCAAATGTGGTTTCATATAACAGTGGTGTTATCAGTTGTGAACCAGAAAATGAAAGCTTATCTTCAGGAACTCATTCTGAGGACTTTCACAGTCCCATATTTCATCTCATTTGCTGCAGAAATTCGTGTTGGTGTGAGACTGTAGGACACAGTTTTTTGTTGTTGTTTTTTTGCTTATTTCTTCCTGTGAACGATGGTAATAAACACTTAAAGATAACATCTGTGTGTATCTATCATCACATTATATCCTCTTGTCCAGGTGGGGCGTTCTAATGCAAAGAAGTCCTATGAAGCTGTGATCCGCCAGCTTCTCCAGAAGCCAAATGCCCGTGTCGCCGTGCTTTTCCTTCGTAGTGACGATGCCAGAGAGCTGCTGGCAGCTGCTGCTCGGCTAAACACCTCTTTCATCTGGGTGGCCAGCGACGGCTGGGGTGCACAGGAAAGCATTGTCAAGGGAAATGAGGTCACTGCTGAAGGAGCCATCACACTCGAGCTGGCAGCCAATCCCATCTCAGAATTCAACCGCTACTTCCTCAGCCTGAACCCTGTCAAAAACCATCGTAATCCCTGGTACAAGGAATTCTGGGAGCAGCGGTTCCAGTGCTCCTTGGGGTCAGTAAATGTGGGACTGGGAGAGACGCCTCCCCCACCATGTGACAAGGATTTGTCAATGGACAAGAGTTCCTTTGAACCAGAGTCCAAGATCATGTTTGTGGTAAACGCGGTGTATGCCATGGCTCATGCCCTTCATAATATGCAACGGAGCCTCTGCTTCAACACCACCAAGCTTTGTGACAGCATGAAGGCTTTGGACGGGCGCAGACTCTACAGGGATTACATCCTTAATGTCAGTTTCACAGGTAAGAGAGCTGGAGCATGGCGAGGAGAGTGAAGAGTCCTAGATAAGGTGTTCAAGGTGGATGAAGAGTGAAAAGTGAATGTCAGAGAGGGAGTTAGGGAGGAAAGAGGAAAGATAGCGAGAAATAGCCAGGGAATGTGAGCATAGTGTCTAGTTAACAGTCCTCTAATAAACAACACAGGGGATGTTGTCCTTCTCCTCAGCCAAAGCAGCCAAGCCACAGAACATAAAAAGTACTGAGACAAATCTGCTTAATTGCTATGTATTGTCAGAGCCAGCTTGCCATTGACACCTTTTACCCATGCGTAATTGATACGACACTACAAAGTTGCTTTGAGGAATGAGAGCCGCAGTTAATCCGTCAGTCATATTCTTCTCTCTTGCGCTAATGAGATTGTGTGTGTTATAATAGCTCCTATAGCAGGCTGCCTGTCTGTCTGTCAGTCTCTGTAGAGTTGGGAGAAAAGAGACAGAGGATTGGCTTGACTGACAGATGGCGTACAAAGGAAGCGTTATAAATAAACTGCTGTGTCTCAGGGACTGACACAGGTTTAGAGGTGCTTATTCCTCCACCAACCGTGACCAGGAGCAGACATCAAAACAGCCAGACAAACAACACTAACACGGCAGCTTTGCCATGGGACGCTGGGGAGAGGGAGCAGAAGGGATGGATGGAGGACGAGGAGAATGGCATCGCTTATTGAGGGAGGGGGAAGGAGGCTTAGAGATAAGACTGACAGGCAGACTAAACTGAGGAAAGTGAGTTTGGGGTGAGGTAAAAGGGAGTAAGACAGAAAAAGAGATAGGGAGGGAAGGAGGGGAAGAACAAGTGAGCACCGAGGCAATTCCGGAGTGGGACAGCATGCGTCAGCAGAAGGAGAGGATTCTCTTTGAAATTCCCTGTCTTCATTTCTGCTACAAATCAAAGGACTTGGAGCTTTTCTGTCTGAGAGGAGGGAGTCAGAAAGAAGGAAAGAGAGAGGAAAGAGTGTGAGTAAGCTAGAGAGGGAGGAAACAGCGAAGGCGATTGCAGTCATTGCCTCCACTTGGCATAGACGATGCCACTCTGGTATAGTATGCATACAGAGAGGAATGGAATAGTTATGCAAATTCACACATAGAAGTTTAAAAATGTTTTGGAGTAAAAGTGAGAGGAGAGGAGAGGAGAGGAGAGGAGAGGAGAGGAGAGGAGAGGAGAGGAGAGGAGAGGAGAGGAGAGGAGAGGAGAGGAGAGGAGGTGTGAATCCCTCTATGACTTTCCTACATCTCTATATCTGATCGTCTCTCTCCCTTACACTCCCCTCTATTCCCTTCTTTTCACCACTGATGTATGTCCACGAGGCGCACGTCTTTATTCTGCAGTCGGGAAGAATAACAGCATATGCAAGGATCTTGAGTTCTTTACAGCTCAGTGTCAGTGACAATGGTGACAGAATGACAAACAGCTGTACTGGTAAAAATGCATTGAGGGAGACTGTGTTGGTAAGAGCTCAGATGATGTGGATGACGGTACAGTTAGACTGCGCACTGTGGCAGCGATTGTTTTGAGTTGTTGGTTAGCCCTGAGTGACTCACTCTCGCTGCTGTACATATACATCTTTCCATCTACAGTTATGTGAGGAAGAAGCCGAGGTGAGTTGAGGTTGGATTTGGTGTATAAATACTGCAGCATCACCATCCGCAGTGCTCTCAGTCTGAACTGTAGCAGACGGAAAACCAACAGTGTTCAGCGCTCTCTATCTCTCTCCGATTTTCTCCTTCTCCTATTAGCACATGCATGTCCGTTGCATATTCTTTGCCTTCTGTCATACTTTGATCTCCCTTATATCTTCACACGTCCAAATACGCCTAAGTACTAACCACTGTCTTTAACTTTATATTCACAGCAGCGCACACTGTGCCTTTAATCATGATGAGGCTTGTTTTGTTGTGTTTTACTGACAGTCTATGTGGTGCACTGAGGCAGTATGTTGTGCGGTTAGGAGGGTGTTTTCATATGCAGCTCTCTTCATCTGGTCTCATCTAGTTGCTATGGTAATGAAGCCGACACTGTTGCCAATTGTTGAAGTGATCTGGTAGATCATGGGAACTGCTCCACACCAACTAGTAATAGACACAAAGGTGTATTTGTGCGTTGTCACGAGGCCTCACTACATACTTCAAACACAAAACACAGACATGCATAGGCACATACACAAACATGTACAAAACAGTCAGCTTTTTTTTTTTTTTTTTTTTTTTTTTTTTTTACAAAGAGGATGCTTGAAATGCTTGTTTTTCTACCGGCATGAAATTGCAGACACCCCCAACCCACACACTTCTCAAAGCCATCATTCAACTCCCACCCATCCACCTCCCCGATCTGCAGCAAACAGATCAGTATATACACACATGCATGCAGTCTTCTGTTCAAATAGTGGTGATAGATGTGATATTCCCCCTTCTCTGTGCTTGTGTGTATTTGTGTGCGTGCGTACGTGCGTGTGTGTGTGTGCGCGCGTGTGCGTGTGCGTGTGTGTGTGTGTGTGTGTGTGTGTGTGTGTGTGTGTGTGTGTGTGTGTGTGTGTGTGTGTTATGTCTGTGTTAGCAGAGGCGGTGTGCCTTCAGGGCCATATTGAGCAGAGAGCTTACTGCAACGTTTAGATGCTCGAGAACAACCTTCACTCATTCTCTCCCTCGTTTTCTCTTCGCTCTCTTCCTCTGTCTCTCCGTCTCCGTCTCTGTCTCTCTACGTCTTTCTGTCACTCTCTCCTGCTCTTCAACACTCTATCTTTCTATATCTCTCCTTTCTCACCCAGAAAATGTCCTACTCTCTCTACATTCAAAAACAGCACATCCCACTCAGACTTCACAAGGTTGCTCTCCTGCCTCCACTGCCTCTCTGCACCGGTCTGTTCCTCCACTCGTTCACTTTGCTCATCCTTCCATCCACCCTTCACCAATTCTCTATTGATTCCTCCCTCTAAAGGCTTTCCTCCATCCACCTATATCTCTGCTGCCATGACACCAGTTTCTTGCTATTTCCCCTTTGCTATCTCCTCTCTTTTTTCTCTCGCATTCTTCTCCCTTGTCACTTACCTCCCTTTTTTTTGCCCTTATCTTGTCTCCCGGCTCATCCTCCATCCCAGCACCTTCTGTTTTTTGTCTTGCCTTCCTTTTGTCTCCTCTATCTCGCCACCTTTCTTCCAGTCAAGCCTGCACTGCTACACCTTCCCTCCTATACATTTCTCACCTTTATTTCAGACTTTCTTTTCTCCATCCTATCTGTCCTCTTATTCCCTTGTGGCCTGTTGCTCCGTGGCCCATCCATGGCAGTACCTCCGTCCCCTGGGATCAGATCTATAGGGAGAACAAATAGAGCTAATGTGATCTGTCTGTGTGCGCGTTTGTGACATTTGGGAGCCTCCCTGCGTATATATTTATACTGTGTGCACTTGTGTGTGCAGTCACATCCTGCACAAGGAAAAGATTCCCCTTCTTTACTCCTCTCTCTCCACTTTTAGATTACTTATTCCTACTTATTCCTCCCAAGCCCCTTTTTGCCTCCTCTGCCGCTCCTTGCCTTTAATACCCACAATCCCCCTTGGGCTTCGCTTTAGCCCGACATGGCCGAGAACATAATTAATTTCTCAGCTTCTGAATGAAAAGCCTGTTTTCACCATGCTTCTAATTAAGCTAGAATAATAAGGTGTTTCTCAAGTTAGCGGGAATGCTAAAGTCTTTCAAGAATTAGGAATCTGGTTTCAGCTGTATAAATGCACTTTGTCTCTGCTCACTTCATTTATTGTTGTTGTATGTGCTATTTGTTTCATATTTGGTAGCCAAGACCATATTTTCATTCATCTTTTAAGATAAACTGGAGTATATTGACAGTTGATCTGCACAAACAGCACTTTGTTTCACTGAGTTGAAAGGTATGGCTCTAGTACTGTTTGCTTTAGCCTGTCAGACACTATACCACAGCTACACAACGGGGATGATTTCAGCAGTCATGGTTCACGTTTGGATGCTGACAACACCTCACAGGCGTGGAAAGTCACTCAGAGCTGTGGTGCTGAGGGCAGTCCCTGCTGTGGGTCTCAGCTGGACTGAGCTGAGCGAGTGGGAAGTATTGTATGGATGAGGTGACACAGAGTCATTTATCAGCACTTGTTTTAGGTTTTCGGAAAGTGTTAAGACACCGCAGGAGAGCCTACAAGCTTCTGGTAGGAAGCAGTCGCCACATTCAATTCCTCAAATGATTGAATCGCTTCAGTTCATGGTTCATTGCAGTTACATCATACAGAAACATGTTGTTGAGAGGAAAACCTGAGGGAGAGACTTCCTTCTAGTCATTCACTTGAGATTCACGTTTTGTAGCCTCTAGCTGCATGATGGCAATGTCAGTCCACCAGTTTGATTCAGGCTAAAATAATTCAAAAACTATGGGATGAATTGGCGTGGAATTTGACAAAGATATTCACATTCCCCTGAGGATGAACCTAAATGTGTTAGTAGTGTTAGGAGACAAACTAAGATGTTGGTGTTCCTGCTATTGTGTCTGTTTGGCATGAGTTCTTTGGAATAGTTATTGTGAGTGTTTTAGCATGCCAGTGTTAGCCTCAAAACAGGAATCCTTGGCCACTGGAGCTCACTATATTTTTAAATTTAGCCCAGGACAGCAATGAGGAGAGAGAATGCCATCTATCAGTCAAGGACCGGGGCTGCCTGTGTCCGCTCTCTGCAGTCACAGGAATCTTGGTGGCCTTCGCCAGAGCTAACTTGCACCCTCATATGCTTTCTTGATAAGCCATTCTGTCACATCAGCAAGGTCACTGATGCTGGCCACAGGGAGGAATCACCAGTCCTCTGAATATACTGCTCCCGATTGTGATCTGTTAAAGTGAAGTCAAGGGCAGAACAGCACCCTCAAATGAGTCTGTAGGCCAATACCGTTATCTCTTTAGTCTGTAGCTATTACACATAATTACCACATGCAGCTAATTAGGCTTCAGCACACATCTAAGGTCCTAATAAGGTGCAGTTATGATAATTAGCTAGTGGCGAAGTGTTTCTGCAAATGTGCACGGGTGTCTAAGAGGAGGAGGAGGAGGGCCCGGCTTGCATTATTGCTCAGTGTTATTAGCTGACTTTATTATCTGGCAACTTGCAGTATAATGGATTCATATCTCTTCTTCATCTCCAGATATTATCAGCACCTTCTTATTGAAATCATTTTCATTTAGCTGTCACCGAAACATTTAGCCCCAAAATCCAAAGAAGACTTGACACTTGGAATTTCCTGTGACAAAAAGAGAGAGGAGGAAGATAGAGGGTTGTGCTGTCTCTGTGATTTATGGATTTCATAAACCCTAACCCCCTCTGCTGCCATCTGACACACCATTCTTCTCTGAACACACAGAGCTTTCACAACAATAGCACAGCTTTAGCCGCTGTCAGTGTCTTGCACGCGCGCACATACACACATTCACGCACACATGCAACTAACAGCGGGGTCAGAGCTTTGGTTCTGTCAGCACAGCCTCCCACAGCGCTCAGAGCAATACCTTAGCCATCACACTGTAAAGCAAAACCTAATGGAGCCTCCACTTGTGTGCACATCATCACACGCACACACACTCACACTCACACACATGCACACTTCTCAGCCCAACAGCTTATTTGCAATCTGTATTCTGATTCATTCTCCTGATCCCAGAGCTGTATGTATGGAGAATGAATTTGGGCTCCGATTTCTTTCAGTTACCCAAAGACGCGGAGATATGAAAAAGGCAGCACAGTATCATCAATGCTGCTGCGCACTGAGGACCGAGAGCCTTGTTACACATTGAAGAGTGATGCTCAATAAACCCGACACACACTGCACTATCCCCAGTCACATCATCATTTGACATGCAGCAGCGTATAACATACCGCCCTATGTGTCAGCAACACAGAGTTGATTGCTCTGCTGTAAGGACTGAAGTGCCACTGTAGGAGTGGCATACACTTTGTCTGTGTCAAAACGACCAAGTGTCAGCACTGTCAGGTCCAGCGCTGCCTGCAACACGTCAGAAAGTTACTTCTTGTTTCCAGTCCATAGACCTTTTCTCCTTCTTCTTCTTTTTTTTAATGGTTTCAGCATCCTGCCAATTTTACAGTCTCTTCTGTTCCCACATCCTCAGGGTAGATGGTAATCCTTTCATAACATGTATACAAACCAATTTGGCAGGTTCAGCAGTGTACCTCCCTCACAGAAGAAACCCAGAGGCTAATTCTATCAATGTGTGGGTAGCTATAGCATTGCCCAGGGATTCAGTCCTCTGCCTTCATGGCTATATGACTTTATGGGCAGTTTGTTAATGATGCATTTGGTAATAAACTTTATCAGACCAGGTTTTAGACCAGCAATCGTGTCCCTGTTTGACTTCAGGGAGGGGTGGGAGACCAGTGATGCACACATCACTAAGCATACCTGGCATTTATAGCCTCTTAGCAAATAGTTTTGTAACTGGCTGGTCCTCAGTAATGAAAACGCTATTGTTATGCCCTTCACTGTCTGTTCGGGACTCCTAAAGCTTAGCTGACCATTGTTTATTGTCTCTGCTGCTTTTAAAAAGCATCAGTGAGACATCAATGGGATGATTGTTCCTGATTGTTTAACTTTGATCTCCTTTCTCACTGCCTTTTTCACTTTTTTGTCCCTGTCTTTGTCTCCTCTCAACCCCCTCCAGCACCTTTCTCTCCCCCTGGCAGCGAGACAGTAGTGAAGTTTGATTCCCAGGGGGACGGCATGGGCCGATACAACATCTTCAGCTACCAGCGCTCTGGCGATCGTTATGTTTACGTGCCAGTGGGCGAATGGGCAGAGAGCCTGATTCTGAGCAGCGATCTGATTCGCTGGCCAAGAGACGTGGTGCCCACCTCGCAGTGCAGCGACCCCTGTGAACGCAACGAGATGAAGAAAATGCAGGCAGGTAGGAGAGTGAATTTCAACAATTTTCTTTTTCTGTCACAGAGACATACCAGGCAGCAGTGTCTCCTGAAAAATCTCAAACTGCCACATATTCCTATTTCCCAGGTGAGTACTGCTGCTGGATCTGCACAGCCTGTGAGCCTCATGAATACCTGGCTGATGAGTTCACCTGCTCGCCCTGCGCTCCTGGCCAGTGGCCCACTGATGACCTGACCTCCTGCTATGACCTTCCTGAAGACTATATTATGTGGGAAGATGCCTGGGCCATTGGTCCAATTACCATCGCCTGTGTAGGGTGAGTGACAAAGGACTTCTGAAATCAAGGATCTGTTGTTTAAAAAATTACTTTGAAAAGCAAGTGGTAAATCTGCCATTGTTAAACTGCATGTGCGAAAAAAGAAAAGCTGGCAGATATAACGAGCAGCAATTACGAAATTGGCAGCTCTTAGTGTCTGGTCAACTGAGACTTGATATTAGACACATTTACAGCTCTCAGTAATTCTGACTGCTTGGACCAATTTATGTTTCCCTACCTAGAAGGATAATGGCTTTACTTTGTTTTTGACTTGTGAAACAGAATGTGAACAGTGACTTCATGACATTGACTGTCTTCTGGCTCCATATCTTCTTCCCCATCCCCAGGTTCATGTGCACCGGCCTGGTGTTTTGGGTGTTTATCAGACACAACAACACTCCGCTGGTGAAAGCATCAGGCAGAGAGCTGTGTTACATCCTCCTCTCGGGAGTCTTCATGTCCTACGCCATGACTTTCCTCTTTTTGGCCAAACCCTCTCCTGCCATCTGTGCCCTGCGGCGCCTCGGCCTGGGCACATCATTTGCTGTCTGCTATTCCGCCCTCCTCACCAAAACCAACAGAATCGCCAGGATTTTCAATGGCGTGAAAGACGGAGCGGGTGCAGTGAGGCCACGCTTCATTAGTCCATCCTCTCAGGTGAGTGATTGCAGCATCTCGTCCATCCATCTGCATCAGCCAGATGGATGGATGGACAGACAAGCAGTGGATCTTGATGACCTTACCTTCCTCTCCTCCCTTCTTTTCCAGGTTTTCATCTGTCTGAGCCTGATCTCCGTCCAGTTAGTGATGGTGTCAGTGTGGCTGTTGCTGGAGGTTCCCGGGACACGGCGCTTTACTTTACCAGAGCGGCGGCAGACTGTCATCCTCAAGTGTAACGTACGCGACTCCAGCATGCTGCTGTCGCTGGGATATGATGTGCTCCTGGTCATCCTGTGTACTGTGTAAGTGTGTCATAGCTGGTTTGATTGGCACTGCAATTACGTAAAAGGCACCGTCAAACATGCTTTATGTTTTCCACCGTGGGCACTTCAAATGACTAAGTGCTGGGCTCTTAGAAAAATTACAAATCAGGTCTTATTTCAGTTTTATAAGGTTTGTTTTCAGTAGAGTAGGAGTTGGCACTTTTCCAGATGATGTCTGACTAATCGGAAACATGATTCCCTTCTTCTAGGTATGCCTTCAAGACCAGGAAGTGTCCTGAGAACTTCAATGAGGCCAAGTTTATCGGATTCACCATGTACACCACCTGTATAATTTGGCTGGCCTTTCTTCCCATCTTCTACGTTACATCTAGTGACTACAGGGTATCTTCTTGCATGTACACACACATGCATAGTATTTTTAGGAGGGCATTGCATTGACATCCAAGCAACTGATGTAACCTTAAGCTTAAAGGAAAAGTCTGATATTTTGAGATATTCTCTTTCTAACAGCAATAGATGAGAAGATGCTGATATGCTAAATATGACTAGACACTAGTAGTTGGCAAATTTATCCTCGTATAAAGACTGGAAACTGGGCAAAACAGATTTCTTGGCTCTGTCTAAAGCTTACTCATTCATACACTGTGGGATTTAGTTCAATTAATCCAAAAAAACAAAGTGTAAAAAGGATTTTTTTTTATGCTTGGATGTGCATAGTTCCTAAACAGTCCACTTTCCTGAACAAAAAAAAAAAAAAAAGATTTACCTTTCAGGAATCGTTTTTTGTCCCCTCAACATGACTAATAAAGATGCACAGGTAGCAAAACAGCAGCAGCACAGGTGTAGTGGCAACTTAAACAATTTCTAATCCTGTTGGCAAATGTCCCAGCTCTGCAGTCCTCGGGTGACAAACAGACAGGCTCTGTCAAACTGCTGACACATGTCCAGATTTAACAGCGAAGGGGAGTGAGTGTTCACCTGAGCCATACAAATCTTAAGCACACACAAACACAGCTCAAGCACACACTTCCACAAGCACACAGAGTATCAAAGGGCACAAGGGAGGAGTGCTGATGCCAGAGCTGCTCATTTGATCCCCATAAAAAACATCTCACTTTCTCTGCTCTCTCTCTCTCTCTCTCGCTCTCTCTCGCTCTCTCTCTGGAAATAAGCATTTTTTTGGCTTTGTAATCTGACTTTAAGATTAGTCAGGTACAAGCACAACATCACTAACATGCATACTCACCCACTCACATAAGTACATACATACACAGAGGAGATGTTGAAGGGTTGATTACTAATGTGCTCAACTGTGCTGCTATTATTCAGCCATCTCTGTGCAGTGATTATGGAAGCCTGAAAGGAACATATACCATGCAAATCTGCAGACCTGCTATTAAGAGAGAATAAAATTGTTCTTAGCATTGATTTCATACAATAAATCGCATAGAATGAAGTTAAAGCTCCCAGGGAGAGACTTGTAAGTCTTGCTGCTGTGGTCTCTGTTGATTAAGTCTTTTTATTGATCGATTCTGTAATTGTTATCCTCTGGACTGTTACAAGGCAACAGAGTCTGCCAACAAAGAGTTGCACTCTCGCTTTACAGACATCATTGGCTCTGTGTGCACACAGAGATCAGTTAGTGTCTTCAGCAGTATTTTCATGTCTGTATTTCTCTTCTGTTTATCAACTTGACTGTAATCTATCATTTTATTTAAAGCTCTTAGCATTAAGCATTCAAGACGCTTTTGTCTTTGGAAAATGTTCATTGTTACAGATTATCCAGTTCAAATTAGCGCTTAACATCATCTAAATTAGCACAAGATTTATCAAAGTCTGGCTTCTAATTACTGCCTTCTCGTCTCTCCTCTGCAGGTTCAGACCACTACCATGTGCATCTCAGTCAGCCTCAGTGGCTTCGTGGTCCTCGGCTGTATGTTCGCTCCCAAGGTCCACATCATCATGTTCCAGCCCCAGAAGAATGTGACCAGCCACAGGCTTAACCTCAATCGCTTCAGTGTCAGTGGGGCTGCGACCACATACGCATCTCATGGTAGGCTACATGCAGTTATCTTTTGTTTTACAGCTTGCAGAGACTGCATTCAATATCCAGCACAACAAACAGTGTTGTATTTTCCAGTATTCCTCTGAAAGTGTTACTTTTAATGCATGATTGATGACTTTTTTCTTAAACTTTAAACAGTGCCGTCTCACTGACAGAACTGCATAGTTGACTAGTGTAGAGCAAGCAGGGATGCAATTTTTATCAAAGCAAGTGTTTCTAAAGGATTTATATATAGGCAGTAATTTTCTGTTTATTACCATCTGATTTTGTTTCTACTTACAAACCTTGGGTCGATTTTTTCCGTTAACAGAGCCTAATGGTTGGTTAAACTGCATTAGAGTCGCATCTTCCTCTCAAATGCACCGGCACACTATAAATTACAAAGCTACTTAGGCTCTTTATGATTGTTCTAATGTTGCATTGAATTTACATCTTGTTTGTAAGAGATGGTTAGTGCCTATTTCTTATTTACATTAATGGTTCCTCAGTGTTCTAAAAATGGTGCTCTATTTAAAATTTCAATTGTGCTTCCTTAGTTTCCCTTACTAACATCACCCTGTTGAGGCCATCAGCTGCTCGTACTCAAAAATCGATGCAGGGTCTTTGCAATTTCTTTCTTACCTGTCTTAAAGACATTTGCATAATTTATGTGACATTCTTCTTTCCTTTTTCCAATAAGGGAAAGGCTTTTTCTCGACCTTCTATTACAGTTGTGCAAAAGCTTGGACAGTCGTGGGCAAATTGTTTTTTGAAGTAAAAGTAAGCTTTAATTTCATGAACTCAAAAAACAGTAAACATTTAAACAGTAATATGGCCAGATCTGGACTTTTTAGCTACTCTTTAGAAGATATCACAGCTTGCAATGCTGTTAGTGTCCAGCTAAGGGTCCTTCTGCTCTTGATTTAGGACTATTAACCATTCTTCTTTGCAAATAACCTCAAGTTCTTAGATATTTTAGGTTGCCTTGCATGCACAGCATGTTTAACATTTCCCCACAGATTTAGTGTGGTGTGTTCCTATAAGTAGTTATGTTCGATTTTAATGTCTGCTTTGGGTCATTGTATTGTTTTAAAAGCCGTCTTCTTTTCTCTTTCAGTTTCTCGGTTGACTGCAGGATGTTTGCATTCAGAATTTTCTGAAATTTAGTGAAATCCATTATTCCGTCTCTCTAGAACGTATTGCCTGTGTCACTGACTCCCACACTACCCTAAAGCAGAGTATTTCCACTCCCACACCTAACAAATGGCAAAGTTTTCTTTTCATCAAATGCTGCTCCTCTTTTTCACAAAGTTACAAGTTGATTGTGGCTGAAGAAGTGAATTTTAATCAGTTCAAAGGACTTCTTTCTCACTGAGATTTATTCACATGTTGCTGTGTAAACTTCGGACAGTCAGAGATTGTTTTGTTATATTGCAGGTAAGGTTGAACCCATGAAACAGTGCACAGTCACTCGTGTATCAGTTAAACCTTCCTGCAGGTCCTTTGCAGTGATATGGGGGATTTTCTTTGCCTTTCTGCCAAGCAGATGTACAGCTTTATCCGAAAAGTTTTTTAGTCTTTCAGATGTTGTCTTGATTTTCAGAGTTGCTTTCGACAGCCAATTCTTAATGATATTTTGGACAGTGGAAACTGCAAGCCGAAGCACTTTGATATCTATTATAGTATTCCCCTACCTCATAGACACCAATTAGCTTTATTTTCAGATTCTCATATAGCTGCTTAGAGCACGCCGTAGCTGTTGAGTGTCTTCACAAAGTTTGATGAGTCAGAGAATTTATCAGCTCTGGAACTGTCATCAGCTGAGAATTCCTCATGTCAGTCCCAATAAGACATTTAAGGTTTAATAAGTCAATGAAGTTCTGAGACTTTACAAATAGAAAGGTTTTTGCTCATGACAAAATAACTGTTTTGATTTTGCATGTTTTCAGTACTTTAAAAAGCAAAATATAACAAATTAAAAAGATTAATTTCAATGTTTATTTGC
Organism: Acanthochromis polyacanthus; assembly: GCF_021347895.1. NCBI lineage: Eukaryota > Metazoa > Chordata > Actinopteri > Pomacentridae > Acanthochromis > Acanthochromis polyacanthus. The sequence goes on from NC_067120.1 coordinate 9,092,766, forward strand.
TGTAGAGGTCATACTAGTTAAAATACTGATAATAGTGTATTCGCCTATTTTGATATGATCATTTGATGTTTTTGGCAAAGCGATTTCAGGTTGAGATTTGGTTTAAATTCTGAAATTTCGCAAAGATATTGTTGCTTCATATTGCATCTTTTTCTTGGTTTGGCATCAGAAATTATTAACTGTAGAAGAGTTTTATGAACATTCACATGCAAAAGTCTAATATTTAAGAATGCCAGATGTCTGTCCTCCTATGTAATTGCCATGTTATTTCAACCTTCTTGTTCCATGTCTTTTCGTAGCTTCTGTCAGTGCCCACTACGTCCCGACTGTGTGCAACGGCAGAGAAATTGTCGACTCCACCACTTCCTCTCTGTGACCACATCCAGTCCACTCTCTAAATCAGCCCCTGCGACTGTTAGCCAATTGATGAACATTATCCCATCGACTTATCCTTTCCCCGCCTCATACGCACACTGTACAAACTCACACACGTCAGCATTACCATACGATATGTACACACACACACACACACGTAAACACACACAGACAAACAAACACCTTCCTTGTGGACTAGAACTGTATCGTTTCACAAATGTAGAAAGTGTGTAACTATAATTAAATTATTTTCTAGGGATGTATATACATGGAATCGACATTGTTGTATGTAGAGAAACAAAAGAACAAAAAAAGTTTTTAGGAGGAATTTTTGGAGCCTTTGTTTTTGATAGCTTTGTTATGATGCTGTGTAAATAGACATGCGCTTAATCATGCTAGGAGGGGCTGTGTCCCTTAGTCTGGATGCACATTTGTGGCTCTGCTTGCCTCACCTGCAATATCCCACAGACTTTTTATTCTCATGCTTTTTTGTAGGTCTCATTGTAATAACCGATTATGTATGCATTTCTATTGTGTATCTGTACATTTGTATATTATACTACTGATGGTTCAAACAGCACAATGTTGACAGTCTTGTAATCCCAGAATGAATGTGGACAAAAGCATAAACTGGACAGGCTAGAACAGCTGGAATGGACATGTACAAAACAAAAACAACAACAAAAGAAGATCCATCAACACCCATTGACAAATTTCCGTTTGAGAATTCAACTGCTCACATCTTGATAGATGTGTTTTGCATCCTAGATCTGTATAAGAACCTATTGTGGCTGTTTTTGCAGGAAAAGATGTTTTGCTTTTGATACAAATGTTCATTTTTTTTCTATTTATAATCATGAAATCCCTTTATCTAAATGGCCATAGTTCCACACGTGTTCACCAAAGCAACAGTGTTTCGCTCCCGCTCTTAAGCTGCTGTTTCTTTGAAGGATCGCTGTAATGGATTGCTGATAATAACTAATAGCACTCCTGAAAAGATAAAGTGCAACAAATGCATTACTTTTGCCTCGAAACTGCCGATGCAAATGGTGCTGCAGCGGTTCTGTCAACAAAAACAAATCAGTGTCTCACCCAGGAATTATGAACTTTAAGTATCCACATGACTCAAACACTAATGGAGGAAAATAGCCTGCTTTGCTGAACACGTACTGGATTTTTCCAACTACAGGGGAGTGGTAGCTTATGTTTTTGTGCCCCATAGATACAGTATGTGGTGGTGTTTTGAATATGGCTATGTGCCTTAATGTATGTTTGATAGAGCTCCAGGTAGAGGTTGTGAGAGATCAGTTTTGCATTACCAGCTACAAGTCCTTGTTTGGTAAATGTAAAAGTGGACTCAATATAGAGTACATGCTTCAGGGCAACACTATGCCAGTTAGTTTTATTCCCTACCAAGCCTTCTACCATTGATTGTTTACCTGAAGTATTGGAACAGTGACTCTGGAGCATCCCTAGGTTAAAATGACTTTCTCTACCGCCCTTCTTTCTCCAGTCTGTTATTAAAAAAGTGAAATGGATATTCCTGATATACACCCATCAAACTCGTTTTACTTTTTACAGCTTAGCAGCTCCAATAAAAGAAGGGAAGGGAAGAGAAGCTCATATACCATTAAGATGAAGTCATTGGCTGGCTGACTTATTGAAGTGTGCAGTTTACATGTCTGTGTTAAATGTGTTGACGTTGAGAGGCACAGTGGAGCAGCTGGCTTTGGCAGTCCCAGAGAGGCTCACGAGAGGAAGCAGAGCACACAATGTCAGCTGCTGGCAGATCCCAGCTAACAACAGAATGTTAGAGCAGAACTCATATGCATAACATGCATAAAAATTTATAAAAACATCAATACACATCAAACTCTCCGTTTGTGGTGGAAAATATTGCAGACTCTGCTGGATGACAATAATGAGGGGGTGGAATAAATAATGAAAAAAGCACATGAATAAAGCTGTTATAAGAAAATTTAAATAGCCTAATTAGCGGACTAATTTAGCATTTTTCATTTTAAAGAGAAGACACATGCAATAATTTATTGCATTTAGGATGTTAGTAATTTTTTAATAAACTGATCTTCAATGTTTACGTATAATATGCTGTCTAAAATAAAGTGTGACTGTTACATTTGATGTTTTCAGCAAAAGATGTGATCAGAATCACTTATTTGCTTCCCCAGACGAGCATTTTATATCTATTTTCTCCGTGTTAAAATTCAGTAGATATGGACAGATCTGTTGAACATTCATCCCTTGACTGCTCTACACCTTTGCACAGCCACTCTCCAACGGCACCCTCTGATTATCACACTGAATGATGGATTGAAAGAATTTCAGTGGATGCGCCAAGATGAGCCGACCTACATTGGGGCGTGTGTGTTAGGTGCAGAGAGCAGCAGGAGCGAGCGATGTGGCAGAGCAGAGGGAAGCTGCTGCTGGATTATGTAAAGCACTCCCACAGCCCAGAAGTCACAGGGCTGCTATGGAAGCTCAAAGCATCTCAGAGATTCACAGTCTTTGTTAGAAGAAGGCTTAGCCATTCACTCAGTGGTCCTGCTCCCACAAGATACACCCTGCATGGCAGGTTGCTATGGACAACCACCACCACATCCGCTGCTGGAATGTCTATTTGTCTGCATGAAGAGAAGGGTAGGAGGAGGGGTGAGGAGTGGCCGAGAGAAGAGGAATAGAAAGAGGAAAAAACGGGTAGCTGGTCTTGATTCAAATTGGCAGTGACTGATGAGATTTGGCTCTGCAAGGCCCTGTACTCTAGTCCTGGCTTTTAATGGCCGCACAAATAGAGCACTTAACCCTGATTCTCCTCTCATTTAGTCTGGGGACTAGACTCGGACAAGAGTCCCATACTCTTCCTCTGACCCTCTCTCTCACAACCCGCTTCACCCCTTCGACCTTTCCCTCACCAGCTTTGTCCACCTCAGCTCTACTCCAATGTGTGAAACTTGCAACGGTCGGTCTCAGCCAAGACCACCTAAGCCAGACCGACAGACTGGAAGCCCACACTTGAACTGAGGCGCTTAGATCCGGGTGCCCAGTGCAGCACATGCCATTGAGGAGGCTGGAACGGGCATAAGGGGATGTTAGATAAAGGATTTGGAGACTGTGTGGGAATATGAAATTGCAGTTTAGATGTGAAGAAAATGCGTCACTTTAAAAACGCATCACCTTGTCTGAGTTATGAGCCTATGCATCCGGTAACTCTCGCTGGAAGCTTCCTGAATTGGCTTTATTCTTGGTTATCCTTTTCAAACTGTCATCCACTATACAGACATTGCTCCTCTATTCAGCCTCTGCCAACTGCCATGTGCTCTCCAAAGGTCTCTGTGCTATAGCCCCCGCTATACAACAGAATGTGTCCTTGGCCTCTCGGCTTTGAAACAACACAAGATCTCTGCAGGCGAAATGAACCCGAGGTCAAGCTGAACTCTGGAACTGGCCTATCACAAAGCAATAGTTCCGTGTTTATGATATGTGCAATAAAGAGGCTGTGATGACATCATAATAAATAACAACAAGCAAAGAGATGGTCTCGTCTGCTTGTCTTTCCGTTTGATCTGATCACAGAAAGTAGCTCAGTGGGTCTGTGTGTGTGTGTGTGTGTGTGTGTGTGTGTATGTGTGTGTGTGTATATGAATTGCTGCGAAAATGTTCAGCTCAGTTGTAGATGGATTTGTCTCTTCAGCAACGTTAACAGCCCCTCACCACCACTTCCACACACACGGGCTCTATTCATAGTGTGTGCTGGCAAATGCTGAAAGATGGCTCTAACACTTTGCCTCATCTGTTCTCTAAGTGATGGCACTCCAATTAAACCATCTACTGGAGTGCTCCCTGCTTTAGGACAATACACTCCAGTGTAAAGGCTCAGTGTCTTGAACTGAGAAAGACTGAAAGCCAAAATTAATAAAATCCAAACAATGAGAAAGACGGCAAAAAAAGGGTCCAGGCAGATTGAAGTGCAGAAGCAAAGAAAGAAAAAAAGGAATACGAAGCCTCTTTAGTGTCAGACCAATTTTTTTTTCTAAATCAGTAAGAAACATGTCGGATTGTTTGATGATTACATTAGACTTTCCATAATATCTACTTATTCAGAACTGCATAGTGACTCTTTTCTTGTAGCCTAGCAATTATCTCCCTCTGGTGGTTATCTCTGATCATTGCTCTTATAACTGCAATGTATTCTGAAATACAAGCAGAAATCAGCACACATGCATGCATGGTTAATAGACTAGTTGTAGATTTGTTTTTAAGACGTACGTATTGATCATTTGTTATCATAAACTCTGCAAATATCTAACAGGACATTTAACTGAGCGAAGTGAGAAGTTGCCTCTCTGTTATTTACTGCCCTCTGCAGGACAATTCAATAAAAGCCAGTAAGGCCCTGAGGAATGTGAGGCAACCAGTTTGGAAAAAAACTGAGTAATATAAATTGACATATTGTGATGTTAGCAAACCCCTCCCCTCCAAAGAAGACAGCCTCAAAATTGGCTTTTTTTTTTCAAATAGATTTAAAATAAACTGAAGCCACAGTGTGGCAAAGGGAAAATAAGAGAGAGTCTCACTTTTTTTAATCTGACTGATTTTTTTATTGTCATCAAAATATTCAGATTTAAAGTGCTGTTAGGACTCGGAAGTGAGAGCCTAAAGTTAAACTAGTCACAGTCTGCTGATGCTTGTTTGTTGTTTTGATTTTTTTCTATAATTTAATTGAGAAAACATTCACACACTGAAAATATTTTCTGATGTAAGCTATATGAGGAATAACATTCTCAGGCTGTGTATCAGGAACTCACACTGTGACACTGGCTGGCTGAGTCACTGTGAGTTTTCAGTGTTTGCAGGACAAATATATGTTGTTTTCACCATTAACTTGAGGTCACAAGTTTTCAGATACAAGAAACTCCCTAAAAAGTATCACTTGTACTGCTGGTGACCTGTGTTATGATCAATTTGAAGGCAATACATCATGTCAAAATAATGCTAAACTGTTGTGCAGTAGGATTTTATATCGGGGGTTAAGTCTTTTTTTGGCGAAAGCTGGCCAGTTTGAGGAAATAGTTTTCTTAGTAAAGTGAGATTTGAATTGTTGAAGGATTTGGGTCACAAAAACACAAATCTTTGGACATTCATTCCACCACTACAATTTGAAGGTTCAGTCTCTATTCACAGAAATTGAATATTATATTCATAATTTTGTTTTCACTGGTGTATAATCACTCAAAAATGAATCATTCTGATGTTTATTTTTTACCTCAGACCTTAGAATGAGCCCTTTATATCTTCAGAGGAGGTGGGTCCTCTTGCATAGAGTTGGAAATGTTTCTACAGCAGTGAAGAATAGACAAACAAAGCACTGGCTCTAGAGAGACCTTTTGTATTTTTAGCAGCCACCTTAGGTTTTCCTACACACTACCAACTTGGAGGATGAAGGGCAGGGGTATTCTTTTGGTTGCAATCTTCAACCTCACCGCTAGATGCCACTAGATCAAAGTGCTCCCTAAAAATTGGAACCTTTCAAAACTGTCCTGTCCCAAAGTAGCAAAGATGTTAAATCCTTTTTGTTTAACAGAAATGAGATCTCATGAGCCAAAAATTATGAAAGCGTCATCCATCCTTCAAGCAAGCTCAAAGAAATTGAGATCATCCATTCATCCACACCATTAATTAGGAATTAGGACACACAATAGTAATTTAATGTTAATGGTACTTTATGTGTCTGACGTGTAAATATATGTCAGGATGAGTTTTGCATTTTGTATTCATAATGGATGACATGTATTTTGTCATCTTATGTGGATCAGAAACCATTATGATGACTAGTTCTTGGCCTTATGATTCAGGCAAAGCAACATCTTTATCAGCATGAGAAATAAAGTGCTTTTTTCCCCCCGAAAGGAAAGCCTATACCCTGTTTGAATGAATGTACAACTGTAATTATCATTAGAAAAAAAAAACTGCATGTAGTTCTCTGGATGGTCAGGAGTGACTAGTACACTTTTGGTTCCAAGCAAAAGAAACAAATTTGAGTATTACATTCAGAAATAATTAAGAATTAAATTACTTTGCTTTCAGTCTTTCTTTTTTCACCTTCAATGCTAGTCACACCTCTCTTTCTCTAAGCCCTTGAGTGGATTTCTCTAAAGCGTCAGTTGACAAGTTAATCAATCAAACTGAGTTCGCTTCTACATAAATACATCATAATTTATTTGACGTACATCGACAGTCAACATCACAACCTCAACAGCATAACATGGCATGTTCATGTTCAGGTGGTTGGCAGATCTAATTTCTGTACAAAGATTTCAGCACGGCAAAAAAAAAAAAAAAAAAAACAGATTAGAACATTTGGGTTTTACATGACCAGAGCATACTAATCTGTGTACATGTTTATGGTAGATGGAAACACACTAACCAAGGTGAGCCTGATGGCAAAATACACCACAGCTGTGTAACAAATACACAGTGTCAAATAAATATAACCAAAAGACAACATCTCGTATAGGTCCTTGTCTTACCCTGAGCTCTTCTAACAACCTTTTCTGACATCAGTTTGGATCAGAAAAAGATCAGGAAGTGTCTGTCACACACACACACCTGCTTCACAGTACTATGCTTCGATTTGGACGGCTCTGTCGTACCGAGCTTTAAGGCCACCGTGTTTGCGTGACGTCTCTGAACCTGGCTCTAGTAGCATAATGTGTGTCTGTGTATGTGTGTCTGTACACACAGTTGGTATTCCAGGTACCAAAGCTCATAAAGGGGGTGGTTTGTTAAAGGGGTCACTCAGTGGAAAAGCCTCATGAGGGTCCGATTTCTCCCCTCGCTCACTTCACCGCCGTCCTAGCTCCACACGAGTGCTTTCGAATGAGATGAGTTAAGCTGCACATTTTCGTAGTTCTCTCCATTTCCCTGAAACCAGAAGCAAACACATTTATTTTAGAACCTTTCAGCACAGAGAGATTTTCCTCCTTTAACAGCACATTGATGCTGTAAACTCCTACCTTGGATGCTATGGCTTTGAGTTTGCCGAGTAGAGACGGTTTTGTGTAAACGACTTCATCCTCCATGTCTCCCTCATTCTCTCCCTCCATCACGGCACAGCTGTCAGCCACTGGCATTTCACACTCCTTATTAGCAGACATCACCAAACGCGAGTACTTGTACTCCAACCTAGCAGAGACAAGCGACAGAATCAATACGGCAGGAATATACAAGCAGATGTGTAATGTCCACGTGAATGTTGATAAAAACTGGGACACGATGAAGCATGAATATGGAGGAGAGGAAGAGAGAAACTAGAAAAAGAGGAAAGGAGAAGATGAGGTTAGAGAAATAGAACGACTGCCTAGCAGTTTAGTGCTTCCATTAACCATTTAAGTTGCAGTTTACATCCATCTCTCCATCTGTCCCTCTGTCTCGGTGCTAAATATTCACCAGAAAAGTGCTTTTTTGCAGAACACTGAGTTTACAGTGAAGTCGACCTATGATCTTCTGGATATAAAATGTCCTCATTTTATCCTGTTGGACATCTGTGTGAAGTTTTGTCATAATTAACCAATGAGTTGTTGACTTAAAGGCCAAAAAAGTGCTTCATGAGGCTAAAGTGACCTTAGACCCCCAAAATCGAATGAGTTCATCGCTAATTTCATGTGAACGACGCAAAATTTAAAGAAATTCCCTCCATGTGTTCACATTCACAAGCTGTGTTACAGTCAAAAACACATTCTCATCTTTTTAGAGTCCAAGTAGGCATATTTTTTTTCAAAATTAAAGAAATTCATGGCGAGATATCACTTTTGATGAGAATAAGACAAACAGACAGATGGAGGGATGGATGAGCAGACAACCTGAAAACATATCGTCTCCCACTGCAGCTGTCAGCAGTGCGGAGGCAGAAAAATGAGTAAAGAAGCACAAACAAAAGAGGGGAAAACTAAAGTTAAGACAAAGAGGATGATGTTTAGAGAGAGGAGAACAATAAGGCAGGAGATGAAGAGGAATTAAGGTGGAATGAAGGAGGAAGAAAAAACATGGAAGGAGGCAGAAAGGGGAAATCTAATGGTACCGTTTGTTCTTCTTCCAGAAGTAGCAGGTGAGGGAGACGAGCAGCACTGCAGTGAAAGCTCCCACGCCTGCACCAAGCCGTACCCAGAACTCCATTCCTTCACATGGCAATGTTTTCTTTTCAGGCAAGGCGACACCTCCCATGCACAGCTTAGGTTCAGTCCACACATACAGCAAGTCCTGAGGATAAGCAAACACATATAGCTTTAAATAAAAACGGGACAGAACAGACACTGAGACATGCACCTTAACATTTGCCAGAAGTATTTGGGCTGTGAAGTGTTTTTGTGGTTTTGGTTGCATTTCAACTGAAACAGAGACTGCTAAAATGCTTTCAGTTTTAAGTGTGTTAGCATCCATATTAGGAGAACAGTGCTGGAATTTTAACGGCTGTTATGCTTGGCTGGATATATAATAGGATTTAATTTCTGCACAGTCCACTGGATGTGGGTGTAAATGGTGGTAAATTAAAGCTGAAAGTCAGCATATTGTCTTATTTCAAAGTCAGTGTGCTTTAGTAAAGAGCCACAACAAACGTTTCCCCGCACTTAGCAAATAAATTCTTCGCCCACCTGGTGTCCTCCCTTGCAGACTCCCTCTATCTGATGGTAGTCTCTCTCTGTGCATGTAGGACAAGCCCCAGAGCTCTCCCATAAGAAGTTAAAGGTGCAGCCGTCACAGGTTCCTGCCGGGCACTGACTGAAATATCCAAAGGCAGAATTTGTTACTTTACACCCTGTCACAGTATAGATAAAAACTATGGTGTAATATTAGTAAAACTGACCACAAGCCAAGACAGTGCTAGAATACCTGGGAACTGAGAGCTCTCCTTTAGTGCTCTTCTCTGGGTTACAGCGAAGTGTCACCACAGCGCTCCGACCAGACTGGCAAGAGGAGGTCACCTCCAAAGACCTTAGCAACAAAAACACAGGCAGTAAGAACCTTACCACACAGCTATGTTGTTGTTTTTTTAACTTGAAAAATGTCTGAAATTATAGATATACCTGTAGAAGAAGTTGATATCAGGGACTTTCTTGGAGGTCTTGGGATACATCTCTGGTGTGACCCTTATTCCATCAAGAGTATCATTAACAGTGGCTCCTTAATAACATACAAAGATAAATATTTATTATGATGTGCATGTTCAATCAAACATGAATTTAACAATGAAAGCTCAACATGACCACAGAAGAACAGACCTTTTACTTTTCATTATATCTTTTCAAGCAAAAACAGAAGTGTAGTTAAAAAAAAAAAAAATCAAACATTCAGTTCACTATCTTCTGCATGTCACTAACCAAGGAATGTGTCAGCCAGGTTAATGGACTGCGAGGAGAGCGCCGTGCGGAAGCCTCGTCCACTGGCTGGGATTATTGTCGACTGACAGATGAAGGTCTTGACAGCGCTGGGCCCTTCCCCTTTCTCTCTCTGGGAGTCGGCGATGGATAGGTCTGTCACATTATCCGTGCATACTGCCAACTGATCCTTAAATAAAGAAACCAGAGCCAATAGCAAGGGCATTCCATTTGTGCACTAAAACCTTTAAAATGATTGGAATTTCTGCATATGCCAACTTCCATCTTTGCACACCTGTCCTCCACACAGACTGATATTGAACTGGTGGAAGTATTTGGTTCCTTTGGAGGTAAAGCTCGGACCGTTCATCAGCGTCCCCACAGAGCCGAGGAGGCTGAAGTCAAAAGTGAGAGTGGCATTGCCGTCGGTGTGAGTGAAGTGACAGTCACTGTAGCACAGACTGTGGTCCTGGAAAACACAAACACAGCCATATGGTGGATTGTATAAAGAGGCATTAAACACAAGGACGAACTTTATTCCTTTCCCAGCAACAGCAAACCTTGTCGCTCCTGCTGGCAGGTCCACAGGGTTTGCAGGCGTCAGCGCTCGAGCAGCGTGAGAGACGAGGTATGTGTTTGCGTGGACACTCTGAGCACTGGCTGGTGAGTGTGTCGATGTAATGTCCAGGTGGGACATGGCACACAAGTGGAGCTGGAGGGCTGGGTGCTGAGGGCACAAACCCGACACCCAGAGGACACGCCATCCACCGCATTAGTTACCGAGATGGAGTAGATTCGCGCCACGTCATTGAACATACTGACGCATCTGAAGGGAAAAGACATACAGAGTGAACTTTATGTCCTGCAAAGTTTAAGAAGATTTATGAAAATCTAAATATTTCAATAATCAATTTAAATATTTTTGCAGAAGCTTTAACACCAACCCCTACACATGCAGCATCTGTGCTTTGCAGAAAAAGATGCATTTCCCTCATTTTAATTTCCCACATTCTAAATAAATAGATGATTTAAAAGAGTTGGCTAATGTGTCAAGCTGCACCTGTACGACTGCCTAGGATTCCTGCTCATAAAAGACATCTTTTCTCCACTGTTCACAAATTATGCAAGATACTGTATGGGCACGGTGATAAAGTAGCTTGTTTGGTTTGTAGCTCAGTTTAAACACTGAAAATTATATTATATCTGAAACCAAACAGAAAGGGAGTGTTTGGTGAACCTAGTGTGGAGTAGATTTTTGCAGCTGAACGAGGATGATAAAGCTGTCAGGAAGTTTTTAAAGCTTGTTAGTTTTTATGGACCTAAGATGAAGGAAAGAAAAAAAAGTTCACCCAGAGGGCATGTCAGGTTTCCGGATCATATGAAGTTTTTTAGAGGCAAATGCTGCGTCAGTGGAATCACAGTTCAACCGGTCATTGCACATACCATCAGCTACTGCATAAATTACAACATAACATAAACAAACATGTACAGTTTAAGGATTTCCTTGATGAAAATCGGGTTTTTATCCTAGTTAACATGTTCAAATGGAGGTTTTATAGGTAGTCAATGCCACCGCTGAGCAGTTCTGCTTTAAACACGGATTTGGATGGACATGGTTTCATAAATAACAAACTGATAAAGTCAGCTTACGAAGTGGGGCTTTCCATGTAACTACTCTTCTTCAGAATCAGTTTCAGATTAAAGCAGATATGGCTGAACTACTCCAATGTTACAACTTGCCACTATGTGTCATAGTTTTACAGTGTGTGAGCAGAATCATAGGTGAGATGTTGTGGAAAAAACTTGTAAATACGTAAGCTTGATAGCCAAAGATGAGTTTTTAGGGGTTTAATCTTCACATGGAGAGAGATAAGATGTCTTCCTTCTGCAGATCATAGTTTGTTTTATGAACCCATTATATTGATATTTAAACAGTGATTGTAAATTTACATCGTCAAAGTAGATGTGACTTTATGGAAGGAAAATCAGTGCCAAGGACATCACAATAAGTTAAAGATGCTGACAGAATGTGAAGTTGAAAAGTAGTCAACATCTAAGTGTGTATCTCTACTTACATCGGAAGGCTGGTTAGTTCTCTGGAAAGCCCATGTGTAGGAAAACCGAAGCGTTCTTCGTCATGACCGTGTGTGTAGGTCTGTCTGGTCTTCGTTCTCTCCCATGACTCCACCACCGTAGTGCTCTTCCTGTTCACATCCTAAAGGGATTTATTCATCAGATTTCTCCCCTAAACATGTAAATAGTACACAGCAGCAAACAAAAACAAAGCAAAACTCTCACCATCATGAAGTAGAGCTCACAGTCGGCTACGCATGAAGTTTCAAATTCAAAAGTGATGCGACCAAATTCCGTCGCTGAATGGCTCGACACTGATGTCGGGAGCCTGACAGCCGATGAAGGCAGGAAAAATGTGAAACAGAGAGGAGTGGAATTACTCGCAGCAGAAAGAAACAGGCAGCTCAGTGACAAGAGTGATCGCAAATGAAAACTCAACGTGACTGCACTTACTTGAAGCCAGGAACATGGATGTTGAGGATGAGATAGTCATTATCTGAGCTTCCTGCTCCACTTTGGATGTAATCACCTGCCACTCCCAGCCTGAGGGACAGGACAAACCCACATCACTCAAACAGCTCAAGAAATATAATGCATTCAGGTAAAAATGAAGTGATTTTAATCTCAATTTACATCAAAGGAATAATTTTGCATTATATTATTGGATTAGAAGGGTAACGGTATCTGTGTAAGTATAACTTGTTTTAAAAACACTAGGAAAAGGGAGAACAGCTACAAAATGCAACATGCTAATTGAAATGCATATTGTAATTTACTTTGAGGCTGTTTTCTCCTGTTTTCCAGATAATTAGCCTATTAATGAGCTTTAGCAAAGCTCATATGCACATTTTGTTTGTTTTTTCTACATTAAACTGTCACAGATGGTGCCTTGCAAGAGTTTCAAGTTTCTGATAAACATTTGTGGTTAACCTTTGTCAAAGCTGCTGCAGATCTGCAGCAAGGTTGGTATTGTCGCATGCAAATTAGCGGTGGACTACTTTGTAGAAAATTTAAACCACTAAACTACCGTATATCTACTTTATCCCTCATAGGATCACTGGGGGCTGGATTCTAGACAACCCTGGATAGATTGCCAGTCTAATCACAAGGCAAATACAAAAAAACATACACCCAATCATGCTCACATTGACACTTGTGGTCAATTTAGAAGCATGTTCTAACTTAAACTATAGGAGGAAGCCAGAGTACTCAGAGGAACCCACGCAGGCACAAGGAGAACAGCTGACCAGCAAGTTCGACACCCACAACTGTCTCCTGTTGTTGTGTTTTAAGAATTTATTTTAAAAAACTAAAAATTTTATTTTGCTTCAAATTTGTTGCAAACAGTGAATATTTCTGCCAGATGTTTTCCATAAAGTAAGCCAGAAATCCACAGAAAGCTGATCAGTCGTTGTATGACTTAACATATGAAATCTTTCCAAAAATTTGTGCAGTGGTCAATTTGGTAGTGGGAGCGCAATCATTTGATCGTCAGCAGGCAGCTGATGTGGTGCTCAGTTGTCATAGTTACAGTGATGGCATGCCCGTCTCACAATGATACAGAATCTTTAACAAATGGATCCAGACTACAAGCCGCCATCACTGCCAAAATGTAATCAATTGCTCCTTGTGTCATTTCTGACCTTCCCTGAAAATTTCATCTAAATCCATTTTTGAGTAATGTTGCAGACAGAACAAACAGACAAACCAATGCTGATCGTCGCATAACTCCCCACATTCCTTGGCAGAGTAACTAATAGATAAAACATGATATTCCTGCAAATTTGCGGCAACATTTCCAGAGGTTGATTACAACGGTCAGAAAACATTACTAGACCATGTTGTCTGTGGCACACAGAAGATTACAAGAAGTAAAAGTGAACCAACAGTGAGCATGTTTGCCAGTAACTTCTCCTTGTAGCCAGAATGCTGCTGAAAGTATGCCAACATTACCAAATTTGAGAACATCATTCTTTGGCAAACTTAATACCTTTGCTGTAAATCACCAACAAACTTGCCACAAATCTGCTGGATACATTTGCTTTTGCAAGGGCAAGTTTCATGATTATCCTTCATATATGAGTGAAGCATTGGCCTCTCATCATGTACAAAACAGCAGAATAAAGAGAGAAACAACTACTGGAAACATCATCCCGAAAGCACCCACCATTCATGCTGTCACATTTGGAGTTTCCCACATTGAAACAGGAGGTCTTCATGTTAGATGGAAGAATATTCCACCATTTATACTCATAACCTAAGGTGGGCTCCGTGCCTGCAGGACACTGCTGACACGCTGCGAGACAAACACAATGAAAAACACAGTAAGCAAAAGAAAAAAACAGTAAGGAAGAAAAAACGGCATGGAGGAATGTATGATAAAAACAGAGTTTTCAGTACGTTTCATCCCATCGGAATACGTCCCAGGTGGGCAAGGTGAGCAGATGGCTGTGTCATTGTTATAGAAACCAGGGTTACAGGGGGGCAGGGCTCTCGTTCTCCACCCGGAGGTAGCATCTCGGCTCCAGTCACACCCTCAAGGCAGATCTTAGGCTCAATCCACTTATATATGACCTGCGTCTGAAATTTCACAGAGATGTATGAATAGAGTGGTGAAGCAGAGCACAAACTGTGATTACAGCATGACTTTCCTCCGGGTATTAATTTAAAGATAGCTACTTTTGTCTCACCTTGCCTTCATGGTCACATGCTGTGTGGATCTGGAAATAGTCTTTCTTGGAACACGGAGGTCTCTTCTTACACGCACCTGATCCCTCAGCTTGGAAACAAAATGTAGCGACAGTGAAAGATGAAATTACATTAGCAAAGCAGAAAATGAATGAATGAATAAATAGGTTATGATCCTACCCAGAATCCCTTAAATACTGCAGTACTTCAATTAATAATAACCTCTCTCATTGCAAAACACTTCACATCAAGACATCAAACCAAATCATTAAAACGCATGAATCCAAATGAAACAGAGAAGCATTTGGTTCCTTTTATATTACAATCAAATGAAGCAAACAATTGTGTGAGAAAAGATGCGATAGAAACAAAGAATAAAAGAAACAGTGAAAATGATCATTTCTATTTCTGTTTGCTTTTAAAAGAAGACTGTTCCTAGCAAGACCTGTGCTGAAGAACAACAGTGAAAGCAAAGGTCATACAATATGCATAAATAGGTGTATTAATTAAATATGGAACATGGTCTGAAGGTTCCAGCCTTTTGAAATGACTTCTGAATGTCTTCATTAACACTAGATGCATTTATAGCATCACTGGACACTATATTTTATAGACCTGGTGACAGTATCAACAACATAAGTTCATGGCATGACAGATTTTGGTTATTCTACTGAATAACATTCACTGTCTTCTACTGTATCTTGAGTGTGGACAGTTGGTACAGCCACTCAAACAGGGCTGGTCCACTTCCTTCCTTGTGTACGGAGATGTATTAAAGCAAATCCCTGTAGAGAAAATATTACCGCATTTGCTTTCACCCTCATAAATAAACTTTAGAAAACAAAATTGTAAAATGTAAGCAATATAGGAGGTTACAAAAAGAACAGTATTCTCACTACATCATTTGCCAAAACCTGCTGCTCTCTTACAATCACATAAGCTCAGAGCGCTGAGCTAACAAGCACGATTCTTCTTCTAAAGTTCGACTAATGTGGCTGAAAATAGGACACACTCTCTCTATATCCTTTGAACGTATCATGTGCTACTGTGAGCAGCACTGATTGCAATTAGGCTTCACTCAATACTGCAAGTTCAGTGTCATGATGTTGCTCTGCAGGTTCATCGTAGGATCAAATTACCTTTAAAACACACCCATCCATACCTGCATAGTAACTGCTGCTGTTACAGGGGGTGCAGGAGCTGGCTCCGTGATTCGAATACGTGTCCGCGAGGACAAGGTTCACAAGTGGAGGAGCCTGGCACCGACTAAAGGACCCTGATTTACATGGGAAACACTCGGATGTGTAGGCGACACCTGCAAGAAGGAAATGATGGCATGAAGGTAAATAAACAGCAAAAAATGCCAGACTGCTGTGTCTGTTAGTCATTGTCTAAAGTGAGACAAGGAAGAAAGAAGGAAAATATGTGACTGACCTTCAATTTGAACATTTTTCAGCAAAAACAGGCTTTACGACTTTGCTCCCATCAGAACGCCTCCTGTCCTCCAGTAAAGGATGTTGGTGCCAGATTTCAGTTTACCTAGAAGACCGTAGTTTGGTGTGAACAAAGAGACAACAGAGGCTCTAGACCTTATGTAGTTTCAGTTAATGAGATATAACATCAGAAAATTGCTTCCAAAGCTGCAGAATGATTAATTTGAAATAAAAGCCACAAAAGGAAGCAGGGCAGCAATAACTTCATGGAAAATGCTTTACTGCATAAAACAAAGTGTTACATAAATGAATTAATGTGGGGTTTTTCAACGTAATAATTCAAGATGCATCAAGAGGGTAACAGTGTACTCAACTAACAGACAACACTGAGATCAAGTCTAATTTGATTAGTACACAACCCACAAAAAAAGTACCACTTTTGCATTAAGACCATAATCTAGAGAATATAATAATATTATACTACTTCAGAAATCTACATACCCTAAACTCCTCCTAACAATGCAGAATGAATGTATTTTTCGCTGACAGTGCACACACAGAAAATCATTTTACAGTGGAAAGTTACTGGAGACAATAATAAGGGATGCCAGGCTCTTTCTGTGAGCTAACAGGCTTCCTGTTCGTATCCACCATTGGTTGCTGCACAATACATTTATTTTAGAAGACAGAGGCCAGCTGCCAGAGATCTGTCCTCTGTGTCTGCTGCTCATTTTACGGTGTGAACATTTACCGTGTGGGTTGCCATTCGCCGTGATTGGTGAGCTTGAGCCACTTCGTATCAGCAGACTGATCCATCTCCTGACACTGGTCGTTCTGGATCTAAACACACTCAAATTAACGGTATGCGTCAGATTAAAACTCTCTCCTCTCTACGGTATGAGTCATAAAACACTTATGCCACTGATGCACAAGACAAAAATCAATTGTGCTGATGTGACTTTTTGTCCATACAGACAATTTTTGGAAAGATGCTCTTTGATGATGTACAGTATCAGCTGTAAAATAAAGCACAGTATGTGTTGTGATTAGGTATTGGAGTGACTATGTTCTGGAATATTCCAACTAGATCGGCAATAAATAAAACATCACAGACATGCTTATTCAAACAAACATTACACACTTAACAGATATGTATATGTACTAACCAACAAATGCATACTACTTCCTAGGAGTAATATAACATTATGTGCATGTTGCACTGAAAGATAAGAATGTGTGACACTCACAAGAACTCAAAACAGCAGGTTTGTTCTGGATACTGGTACTCAAAGCTGACAGAGCCTGTTTCTTCAGATGCACAGCATAGGATGAGAGAGACCGTGCATTCATCCCTTTGGACTCCAGATAGTTTCCCTGAGGCACCAGGAAGAACTGCCAAAAGGAAGAAGGTGTGAAATGATTTAGACTCATTTCTAATCAGACTTTCAGGATTTAATTTATGTCTTGCCTCTTTACCTGTTGCAGGTTAATCTGTCTTCTCCGTGGGACCATTTCCTGCGAGGTTGCCAAGCTACTAAATCCAGCAGGCATGGCATCCATTGGTCGAAGCGGATGCCGCTGCCGAGGGAGTAGCTCCCGCTGCACACTGAGTGCACTCCTGAGCTGACATCTCCAGGACTCCCCAGCTTTGCACGAGAAGGCTGGGGACACGAATGAAAGAGATACACAGAGAGGGGAAGAGGAACAATAGGCCACGCTGAATAAGTCATTTCCCACCCGTCTATTGCATGCGGCTGCAAAAAGCATTCATATCAAATAAAACAGACTAAAAGATGAACAGACAAATGGTCATGCAATCACTGCTGCATTCAGTGTAATGTACCCCCAGTGATCGAGGAACATAATCCTACATCCTGTTTCACACTGTGTCTGTCTCTGCACTTTTTCCACTGAGCCGTGACGTTTCTGCCAGCACAGCACTGGCTTTTTCTGCCATACCTGATATAGTCTAATGGCACTGTGATGCTTTCTCTATGCTTCAGAGCAACCAACACAAAAAGAATGTAAAGGCAATGCAATTTGTGTAGCATGTGTTGACAGGCTTTTGCTTGCATGATCTGACTGTAAATATAGCAGATACTTCTGCGCTGATATAAATAAACGCAACTATGTGAGATAGCTTGATAGCTATGAAAGGAATTAGGTGTCAACTCTGTGAATTCTGTTGAAGGCTGACGAGGAAGAAGTAACAAAAATGTGAGCATAACAAAAGGTGAAAAAGAGCTCTTTTGTCCCTATGGACATATTTTTACCTTTGCACTGTATGCAACATGAACATCCAACAGCTGTCAGTAATGCAGAAGAAATTATTTATTTGCTTTAGTGAAGGTAAATTAACAAATTCCTCAATAAAAAATTATTTTCTTCATTGTGATTCACTATTATAATCAGCTAAAAGTTTCTATTTTATGCAGTTTTACATATTTGAAGAATGGATCTTAGAAAATAGTCCATCAAAATTCAGAAAGAATACACTTGTGACCTGTTCTATGTAGACCTTTAAGGGCATCGATTTCTCAGTGATAATCTCACTAAGCCATTGGAGAATTGGGTTGTCCTGCACTTGGCAAACGGTTCTAGATAGACACTTGGAGGATCACCTTACAGAACATCAGAGTTAAGTCTATCTCCTGCCTGCATTATAAAAAGCCACCTTAACTACAACCAGATGTCAGTGAACAAAAGGATGAAGGTAAAACCCCATGACTTATCTTTCACTTGCAGATCTGATACCATCAAAATAAAATAATAGCATTACAACTACTGTAAAGAATTACTTCTATAGAACATTCCAAACTACTAAACTTTCTGTATTTTTTGTCTTAAAGTTCATAACTAATAAACTCTGTTTGGATAGATTTGCTCATGATCACACATTGTTTGTGTTTGTCGAAGGACTCCTGGATCTCACATTGGACACATTGAATAATTTTAGGCCACAACATGAACCCACTAATGATACAGCTTAATGCCGTAAATTATCAGAGAGAAATTATGAGGCAGTGTTTTGCTCCAAGTGTATTTGGTTATGGTTACAGCTTTATCTGTGGTTGGTAGAGGTCCAAAAGGGGTGAGTCAAGTTGTAGTAGAAATCCCAGCTACTGATAAGAAGGTGACATACACGCATCAACTGTCACTATTTTCCACTCCCACACAGACGCAGTTATTTCCAACTTACTGCACTCTGTGCCACGTACTGGCTCCGGTAGTCCAGTGCAGGCCCCAGGCTCATGCGGAATAGCCACTCTCCACCGAGATCCTCTGCTGTCGCACTCTGTGTATTCATAGTAGTAGTCCCCTGAAGAAAAGAGGCACAGAAAACATATGCATAAGAAATCAGTCGCCACAGCAGGAGTGGTCTCCAACAATGAGCAAATGTAGGCCAGAGCCAGGTCAGTAAACATCACACGACAAGGGGTCTCCACGTAAAAGGAGAGCGCTGAGTCACCTCTTTCTGGATACGAATGCTGAAATTAACCCACACATCCTGCTCAGGCTTTAGAAAACACGAGAGCTTGTTATCTCTCGAGCTCCAACCACTCTTCTGCCCTGGATACGACCACATACCATCTCCACGGCGATGGAGAGCAGTGAGGCTGTTCTGGGAACAGTCATTTTACCAACATTTCAAGCAGGAACACTTAAGACATTTGATTATTGCATGTAATGGTTTTAATCTGTTGGCCTGGAGTGGAACCCATTAGCCTAATGTTCTTCACTCCGCAGAACTCCTCTCCATCTTTCTGTCAACAGAAGACGGTGGCCTAATTTCTTGACAGTTTACATAATGTTATTCCTTGAGCCAGACCAGATTTTGACACCACAGCGCATGCAGGCTGTTGTGTGTGTGACAATTTTCCCTGATGTCTGTGGGTCTGGTGGTGGAGTTCAGTCACACTGAGAATGAACGTACAAGAGGAATGAAGCTACACGAAGCAAATTCTAGGACAAAACAGGAAAATAAACCGGATTGTGTTGTGAACTGTGCAACACTAAACACTAATTATCTCTTCTGACTCCCACAACAGCTGTGGTCAATCATCGATATGGCAGCTGTTCAATATTCATTTCACATCATAAATATTCTAAATGCATTAGATTGAGGACAAAATATCAGGTCAATCGTATTCTTGCTGCACTGGAACTGAAACTTAGCAGCACAGTGATTTGGCAGCACTTAGGCCTGAACTGCAGTAATCTCTTTGTCAGTGTGAAAACAGAGATTGTGGCAATAATGGAAGAATGTTGCTCCTCTATCTTGAGGCTGTCTGGGTGGTGTTGTGCTGCCAGGCTGGTCTGAGGAGGTGCTGAGTTGAACCAGACCAGAGGGAAGGAAAGGCCAGTCCATGCAGGAAACTGATAACAGCACTAACAGCACTCTGTGGTGAAGTTCAACAAACACCAGACCTCATCTCAGATTCCTGCTCCTCCATGACGTTTCTCCATAACTCCTCTTTAAAACAGTGATTAAGGTGTGTGTTTGCTCCACTTGCTGCAAATGATAATGAGGAAGTGATACCAAACATCATCCCATGAATGTGTCATCAATTTCTATCCATGGTCACTGGTTACTCACTCCAGCTGTCGCCTAGAAGGTTTAAACAATAAATATGAAGGCTGGGGAATAAGATGATCGACTGTTTGCCTCACCTCTCCACATTGCCGCTGTACTTTGGTCCCGTCAATCAGCCGGAGGGTGCAGAGGATGAGAGCGCAACGGGCGACGGACCAAGCCGAGGACCGCATTGTGGATCATCGAAAAACAAAACAACAAAAACAAAAAAAAACAGCAAACCTTGATGCAGGAAAATAATATATTTGTATCATAAAACCGAGGCGGATTAACCCTCAATCAAACACCTGCTTCTGTAGCCCCTTGTTGGCAGATTGCTACCCGGCCTCTCCACCTGCGATTATCCTCAGACTGTGTGCGCTCCGGGGCTGCTTCAGTCAAGTTTGGGACAACAACGCAGTTCTTCCGGTGACGGTTTTCAAAATAAAGGCTGTGGCGCATGAAGGCATCACTATTCATTAGTTAATGCCATTTCTTCAATGCATCTTTTCTTATATTAATTGTAATATAGATGTGTTCATGTGCATTCATGTTCATTTTGGAAGTTTTCCCTCGTTTACCGAAAGATGAACAGTTTTTGTTGCTTTAATTTGAAAGTAAGCTTGTCTTTTTTGATGATACCTGCTAACTTGATGCTATTCATACATTTGGGTTTTATCACCGGCTCTGTAGCTTCTGTCATGTCGCTGGTAATAATGTTTTATTGTCCTCCAGCTGGCGTAACAAAAAAAAAAATCTAAGTTGAAAGCTGTTAAATATAAAATAATGCACTCAAGGCAATCGAATAGTCTATTCCTGCAGAATTGTTTACGCGTGTCGCTGTGAGATTGGACATTATGAAAGCAGCAACATCTTGAGGACAGCTTTGGTCGGATGCAGCATATAAATCCTGATGATTGTAGTCCATATCAATGACCACCAGGGGGATACAAAGCTCTGCAACAGCCAGTCATTTCTGTGTAACTGCCAGTAGATTATATGTTGAGACCAGTGGTTTGTATTTTGTACAGTTCCTACAAAAAGTATTCAGTTCAGTGATCACTGAATCACTGTCAATATAATTAGGCTTTTTTGACAAGTCAAAAAGAAAGTTAAAAATGCTTTTGTGTGAAAGTAAAAGCAGATCTGACTCCATAACCTTCAACTTTTTGTCTTTAAACCATGTCTGTGTAGCTTTGGTTCTGCAATTAGGCTCATTGTATGGTTGGAAAACAAATCTTCTCCCAAGTTGCAGTTCTATTTCAGACTTAATAAGGTTATACCCCAGGATTTCCCTATGCCTTGCTGCAATCATTGTATACTCTAACTTTACAGGCCTTCCTAGGGCCTGCTGATAAATAAATATCCCCACATCATGATGCTGCCACCACCATGCATTACAGTAATGTTTGTAATGATGTGCAGTGTTTGGTCTGATGGCCAAAATGCTACATTTCAGCATCATAAGTGCAAAGAACTTTCTTCTAATTTGACTTCAAATTCTCCCACATGCTTTTTGGTGAACTCTAGTCGAGATTTAATATCAGCTGTTTACATCAGTGACACCTTCCCAAAAGCTTTGATTGGTGAAGAAGCCAGGCAACAGTTTTTGATGTATGTACATTTTCTTCTATCTCAGCAGCTGAAGCTTAAAACTACTTTGTACAACGAAATTAAAGACAGGTCTTGTGGTGCAAAGTACAAATAAGACCAAATAGATAAAATTATAAATACATATACAAAAGGAGCCGTAAGACAGTGAGAAGATATATTGCATTGCTGACAATTGACTGAAAACAGCTATTATGTGTTCTATTATGCACTTGGGTAGAATGTGGTGGTGAATCTGGAGGTGCGGGCCTGGATTGATCTATATCTCTTTCCTGAGGGCCACAGTGAGAACAGGCTATGTTCTGGTGTGAACTGTCAGAGATGATGCTTCTGGCCCTGCGCAGACATCTGGTGTTATAGATGTCTGACAGAGAGGACAGCTGTGCTCCTATGATGCTCTGCACTGACTTCCTGACTCTTCCAGAGCTTTCTTGCCAGCCTGAGAGCTGCTCCTGTACCGTACTTAGGTGTTGTGGGTGAGGATGCTTTTTACAGAGCATCCTTTGAAGTACAGCAGCAATTCTATCTTGTTGTGCCATTGGACATCACATGTAACATTAGAAATATACTACATGATTTTATTCTTGCATCTTTAGAGTCCCTCTAAGCGCTAAATTAGTAATTGAAACTATATCTCCGTTTACGTCTAGAGACAACAAAGCCATGCATGTTTCATAAGAACACCCTAGTTCAGTTTGTCAGAACGTGCTACACCCTGAAGTCCAACCAGCTTACCATGTCGCAGAAAACACTGATAGAGAGTTCTGTGTTTATTCATCATATCTGATTTTATGTCTCACATCAAGAAGTACAAACTGTGAATTTGTTTACCTGTTGGCTTGTTGAAATACCACTTTAAATCCCTGAAGAGCTCATATATATAATTTATGACATGCTGCATTGAAGTGCGTCACGAGCGCTGTCCAAGGTGCTGGGACTTCCTTGGTCATGCACGCAACAATAGGATTCCTGCAGGTAAAAAAAAAAATAATGGCGGGTTAAAATTTTTAATTGACCTGACAGAATCTGCCCTTTCAAAACATGGATTTCATTGAAGGAAGCTTGACAGTGAATTCTATGTTTTTTGTTGTTGATTATTCTGCTTTTGGACATGAGCAGTACTTTGGCTTTATGTCCCTCAGCCTCATGCTGTCTCTAAATGTAATGTAAAGCATCTTTAGGTGGAGTTGTGCGCAGTATTTCATTTTCTTATAAGCCAATGATAAAACAATAAGGGAAAATGTATGGCATACTGTATGTTTAGCTATGAACCCACTGATTAAATAATGGAATGGGTGTTTACTTTAGAATGGAGACATTTCTTTCTCCTGTGGTTATTTTCTCCACATCGCACCACATAGCATTAAAGCGCACTTTATTGGCTTATATAATTGTGTTAACTGTATCTGCTGCAATGTAAACAATCTAAAACCGAGAGAAATTATCTAAATATGCATATATAAACAAAATAACAATAGTAAGTTTCTCATTATGCCCTAATGTGATATTGTCTTTTATAAATATATTTACCAAATAGGCCAGGCAGAATAAACTATTTATGCAAGTCTGCTGTATTTGATTATATGAATATTCAAGTAGCAATCACCCAAAGGCAACTGGGTTTCTCCTTTTTCACTCTTTCTGTGAGGAGTGATGCCAGTCCTTCCTCTCTATCTTTCTCTCCCTCTCTCTGTCTTTCCATATCTATCTATCTATCTATCTATCTCTCTTTCCCTCCTTTCTCTTTCTCATCTGAGGCCTATCGCTTACGGTGTTTGCCTGTAACTTGAACTCTCATATGCAACCATCTGTAACACACTAATAACCTTTACACCCTGGGCCACTGCTCTGTGATCAGATGAGTTCATTAATTAATAGTGTTGAAGTGTAGGGCAAGTGTATTAGTAACTGACCCTGAGTCAGATGGTAACCAGAGTCCAGCAGGAACAGTGTGGCCCAACCCCAGCCTCCAAACTCACAACAGAACAGGGACTACCTGGCCAAGTAATGAGACACCCAGCAGCTCACACATACAGAAAAAAGGAAAAACCCTGAGACGCTCATACGCATACAGGTTGTCAGGGAGGCAGATAACGGACAGGAATAGCGGTTGGAGCCACTTAGAAGCAACATGGCCTGGAAATTTCTTTATCTGTGAGCAAACGAGAGAATGAAGTGATGACAGATCGACCTACTGACCCAGACAGATGACACAGTCTTGTCTTTTAAGGATATAACTCTGGAATACACTAATGAAGCATTAATATATTTGCTTCAGGACACGAGGGCGACTGCTACTGAGGATGTTTGTATTCTTGAATGGAAATTAATGTTGCCCCTGGATATAAGATGTTTTTATATCATTCATTGCTTCACGAGTTTTTAAAGGTTGGTTTGTCCAGATGTACTGCCTTAGTTGTGCTTTTATCACACTTAAAGGAAATGGTGTGCGAAACTAACTAGAAGCTACAACAGCTAACTACCTAATGTGCTCGCACATACTAGAAAACTCCATATCTGCCTAATGTCAGGACAATTAGGATCTATTTTATTGTGTCTTTTGGTCATTTCTAAGTCTGCCAGCATGCACGGACTACCCTGTTCATCTCTGGGTCACTGTTTTGGTAATCCAGCTGAAGTTAACACTGACCAGCACCCTCTGTGGAGCCAAGCAGCTCCAGGCGAAGCAGGAATAGCCATGGACCTCCAGCAGAAGATCCAGTAATATCACAGCCAGAAACACTAGCAGGCAGCCCACAGGAACAGCAGCATAAAGAGCCCCAGAGGACTGTCAGCTGTATCTCCACTCACTCCACCAGGAGCAGAAAACTAAATGGTACTAGCTCAGACTCTATCTGCCACGGGCAGAATAAAGATGATGACGCATACTTTGAGTCACCTCCATCTTGCCGTAGCCTGGCAGAGAGTTCAGATGATGGTGAGCGGGTGTTGGAGTGCAGTCCAGAGCTGGAGCTGAAATATCCTCAAATCCCCAGACCCTCCATTATTATCAGACAACCTAAGGTAAGAATGTGGCCACTAAGTTCTCTCTTTAATTCTTAAAATTAGTAATGATGGATCTAGTGATGATTATATAACAAGTATGTTTGAAGTTAAAACTTATTTGTAGGTCAAAGGTAAAATATTTTTATTGTCACTTTCACTGTGCATTTTCATATATAAGAGAACAAAATTTGTTTCTCGATCAGTGACTGCAGCGCAATAGAAACATCAATAAATAGTATACATCTTATTAAAATATAAACATCATAATAAACTAATAAATAACAATAAAAATCAGATAAAAAAACAATTCAATCTCTCAAACAATCCAATCTCTCTAATGTGCATTAAATCTTTGACTTGACAGATGACTAGCTGTCAAGTGTGAGTGTGGGTGTGTATGAGGGACAGTCCATTAATAAGTCTTACAGCCTGGGGAAATAGGCTGTTCAGCTTCCTGCTAGTTTTGCAGCTAATGCTGCTGTATGTCCTCCCTGATGGCAAAATGGGGGGTGAAGCAGGTCCATGATGATGGAGGTGGCTCTACTGATGCAATGCTCCTGGTATAGCTCCATCAGGCAAGAGAGAGGACTGCCAATGATTTGCTGGCTGTCTTGACCAGTCTGTTGAGCCACTTTTTATCCTTCACACTGCAGCACCTGAACGAGGTGGTGAAGCCATAGGTCAGAAATGTTTTAATTTGATTTATAAGATTGTTTCCTCCTCATTGCTTGGTGTAATGCATTGTTTAACCTCAAGGGGGCTGCATAGCCCAGTTAAAGTATTGTATTTATTCTGCAGGGGGTTACAGTGAGTAGAGGTTCGTCTCCATCTGTTTGGATTAAAGTCACTCATTTCTCAATTGAATGAAACAAAGTCTTTTTTTTAATCAATGAGGCGTAAAACTCTGAAACTGCAAACACACATGCACAGACACATTTGCAGTCAGAGTGCTCAGTGACAGATAGGATGTCAGTGAAATGTGTCCCGAGCTGCTGTTCAACATGATCTGTGTTTCCTGATCTCTCTAAACTGATACGTTTGCGCCTTTGTGTCTGTGTGTCTGGACAAGTGTATTTGCATTTAGTCAGCATTTAGTCTCTCTGCTAGAGATTTCCTCCTTATTCCAAGAAGCAGATGACACATTATGCAAACTGTGTCCTCAGGCCCTGATCAATAATGCTGATCAGCAGTGAAAACTCCAGAAGAATGAAAAGAGGGGGGCATGTTTTAATCACAATCCTGGAATGTAAATCATCTATTACTTCATCCAAACGGATACATCTCATCAGCAGATGTTTAGACAGCTGTTGGCTTCATCGTTTAGGCCAAGGGATTGTTTTTTTCATACAGTCTAAGAAAAGAATTGTGCTGTGAAATTATTAAACACATGGGTGACTTATTGTGGCAGTCTGATACAAGCTTGGTATGCATATTTTACATTCTTTGGCTGACTGAAACGCTGAGCCAACATTACTCAACTATTATATAAGATCACCCTTTTACTACCTCGTACCAGCCTTGAAATAAAACTGTAGCATAAAAACATACCAGCACAATACATGATAGAATGATAAGCCCATGAACGCATGTAACAGTCCCTTCGTCCAACATAACCACTAATTCGCTGTATCAGAATGAGCTAACACCTGTGAAACGTGATTCTCACTTTCCGCAGAAACAGGAAAGAGATTGCACAATGTTGATTTCAACAAAGCAAAGGTTGATCATGTGTAACACACCCAGGGTTGCTTCCTCTCCGAGCACTGATCTTGACAGCAGGTTAAACGAAGGCTGATGGATCCACTGGAGCAGGCCAGATCTGACCCTGTGCACCACCCTTACAGGGCTCCATGACTTCATAAGACAAACACCATCCTGATTCAGATTAAAATCCCCCTGCTGTAGAGCTCAAGGAAGTGAATGTGACGATGCTGGCATTAAATGACAGCCGTGATATGGAGAAAAATATCAACAGAGTGTATCAAGTAAGAGTATTGACCCAGAGTGTGTGTGAGCATGAATAACAAACAGTGACTTTTTGGGGGTATTATGTGTCAGTCCAGTGTAAGTGTAATTCTTCCAACTTAATCATCACTGTTTTTGTTAAGACTTCCAACACAACAGATGTAGCTTTGATCTACTGCCGGCAAAGGCTTTATCTGTGCGCATGAGTGTGTCCGTATCAATGCGTGATAAATCCGTGGCAGCATTTATCTCGAACCCCTCCCTTTTGAAGCCTGACATGTTTATGGAGACACTTCTGACTGCTGTCATATCTGAGCCTTCAGCACAGCTCACACACACACATTCAGGAACAATGATTATACGGTTCGCTATCATGCAGATTCTTCAGTATCACTCACAGCCACACTCAGTACTGAATGATTACTGAACACTGTGATTAGACAAATAGAGGGGTTGGTTTGACTCGAGAACATGAACACCCCCTGTGGCACACTAGAAACTATGCATTATGAGAATGGCATTTATTGTTTATTGTGAAATCAAATCAAGATATGCCCTAATTTCTCATCTTAGTTCCCTGTGTCTTTTGACTATATATGGAAATATCACAGCTCTTTATCAGTTTTCCTTTTACGCCCTCTTGACATTATTTATTGCAACAATGTCTCATATCACGTGACCGCTGTCTCCCTTTAACATTGTGTTTTGTGTGTAAAATTAACCATTGTGCTAATATTGCCACACAACCCCACCTTGCTTTATTCAGCTTCTTCCATACATGTACTTATTGACGTGTGCCGGTCGTGCCCATTAGATTAATGTGTTTGTTATTCAGCGATGACCTTACGATGACTGACAGTAGCCCTTTGTGTTCCCTTCCCACATACTCCCCTCAGGAATCAGAATTCCAGGAAACAGTGTCTGACAGGTCGGACTACAGAGAGGCAGAGGATGGAGGGTTATCAGGTACGGAAAACAACACAAGCTTCCTCCTCTTCACTTTCCGCTCCCCTCTCCATCTCCAGATCTTCCGTGCTGGAGCTGTTGGGCACAGATTTGAAAATGGAAAAAAAAAAAAGGTTGTGGCTTGAGTTATAGTCTGCTGATGGAAAAACAACGTTGATTTTTATGTGGAAAAAAACATATTTGGGAAAAGAATTACTCTGCATGTGAGGAAATGATCGGGTTCACACAGTTATCCCCCCGGTGTGTCATTACGGAAGAATTTTAGTTCCACAAGTTGTCTCTTTAAGGGTTCAGAGAAACTCACTGTTCCTATCCAGAAGAAAGCACAAATATTCTGCCCTGGGTAGGACTTTGTGTGCGTTTCAGTGCATGTTTGTGTGTTACTTCACCTTGCCAGGATGTCTAGGAGGAGTTGAGTGCTGGCGGTTACCTTGGCGATGAGTCTAGGGGCAAAGCAGTGGGAGGGGTGGAGGTCGACAAATGGGTAAAAGGATGGAGTTGAGTGGCTGATTAATAATGTGATTGAGTGTGCACATTGTGTATCTACAAATGTTGGTGTGAATTTGAGCGTGTGCCGGTGGACCTACAGTGTGCAGCAAAGCCTTGGCATGCACAAACCAAGGCTGCATCATCTGCCGCCAGTCTCTCTGTCTTTTGTTTCCTTAACCTTTTTGATAGTATTACAATGAACGCATTTCAGGGTGGGGATTGAGGGGGATGTAAACATCTCACAAACTAATACAGTCAATTGTAAAAGCATCTTAAAAGGCATCTTTAGAATTTAAACTAGGAGTGCATCTTCTGCTACAAAAATCTGACTTTAAAAGTTTTAGAAAGGAGGAATTTATTGCATTTGATTACCTATTATTGTTAGATTCATCCACTGTATCATTCCACTTTTTCACTGGGTATGTATGTGCTGTTGTTTAAGGTAATAACAAGCATGGACAATGGAAAACAGTCAGACTATGTTAACTCCACAACTGTCATTAGTGCTGTACTGACACTCCATTGTGTTTCAGATGCTTTTAAAGGATTAACATCTTTGTCTGTGCTTCTGTAGCACAAGCAGACAGAGAAAGACCAAAACAAGCAAACATCTGTTACATGTTACTCTCTAAGAGTTGTTACATTAACACAAAGAACCCTGTAAGGCCAACAACTGAGACCTCTTTATTCCAGTGGGAGAAATTTAAACAATACAAGCACACTTTTGTCCCCCCTCCTCATCCCCACCACCCCTCTACCCTCCAAGGATAAAATGGGAGAGATTATGATGCACCAGGGGGTCATGTAAGTACAGAACCTCCCCTGTTTCTTTTTTTCTTTGACACACACACACACACACACACACAGACGTGCACACAGTTGTCACACTGACCTTGATTTCCGGCGTGTGCGTGTTGTTGGAAGAGCCTTCCTGCTCTCTGTGTTGGAAATCCTGCTTATTCAGCTTATTCACACTAACACACACACACACACACACACACACACACACACACACACACACACACACACACACACACACACACACACACACACACAGATGAGTGGACGGACAGAAGGGAGGGACATTCTTCTCTATTATGATGCCTCTGTGTCTCCTGTAAGGGTTTGTCCAGGTCTGAATTCTGTGTCTCTTTTGTTCCTATACTGTTTATGATTAACTTGAGGGCTAACATTGCCATTTACACAACCTGTTGGCTTTTGTCAGTGCCGTGAAAGAATATCTGAGTTTGTTTGCATGGTTTGTGTGCACAAAAAAACGGCCTATTATGACAAAAAAGTAGAAACTGTGAGATGTGAAATATTATTTGCTTTGTACATACAAGCAAATAGTTAAGTTTGCCAACAATTTTTAGATATGTGTCGGGTATCAAGGCTTATATCCAGGACAGATTTAAATGTAGTCTGTGCTATAAAATATATATGGTAAGTAGTGGATACAACTCTGGATATTTCACTCTAACTCCACTGTAACGGAGCCATCTGTTCCCTTGCTGTTGGCAGTCATTAGGCTAAGTGGAAAGACTCTGTACAGTAAAGCTCAATAAATCTGGTAGGCTTGACCAGTAATAACAGCTTTCTGTGACAACATCCAAGGACTGCAGTTAAATTATTGTATCTTGATCTTTGCATGACATCCAAACGCATGCAAACACTGAAACACGGACAGGCATGCAAATGCAGGAAACGGCATGCAGTCAGTGATGCACACATTTGCTGTGCTTGACTGAATAACGTTTCCTCTGAATGAATTTGCGGCCATAATTTCCGTATCTGATAGGAAATAAATTTGAATGTACGATAAGCAGGAATAATATTTATGCGCAAACCTTTTAAAAGCCCTCTATGATTAACATTGCAAGGAGGCCGCTCTAATAAAACGTGATGAGGTTTCATAAAAAATTACATTTGTTGTTTCTCCTGGCTTCATTTTATGCCCAGTGTCTCTGTTGTCTACCCATGGCCAGTGAAATATCTGGGTTGGCGTCAGGACAGCCAGCATGAAATAAGGAATGCAGAATAGTCAATGACAGAGAGAATGACAAAGCATGAGGGCACGTCATCTGATAAAGGGAGGAGGGGGAGAGTTTGCATGGCTAATGAAGCCGAAGAAGAAGAGATCATTTCACCAGTGTACGGAGAGGCTGACACAGCACTGACCTCACAAACCTTATTCGGCCAGACACCATAGTGCATGTATGTGTGTGTTTATGTGTGTGTATGATGTCAGACGCCCTCGTGTGTCTGTGTATCTGTGCAGAAAGGGACACTGAGGTGTGAGTCATCCAGCAGTGATTGAATTAGCTGAACTTTGGCTGAACACTCACAGGCAGAAAAAGAAGGAAAGGCAGGGAAAGATGAATGCATTACGTTACCCCAAGACCTGGAAAACACATCTCAGAACACAGACAGGCTGACAGTAGGAGTGACGCCCAGATTTATTAAAAATCGCATGGCTTTATTAAAGTTTTGTAATGCACTCACATACATACATGAGTGCAGAAAAACACAAAGCTTCTTACAGTGAACCAAGTGAAAATTTGCTCCATCAAACTTGCATAAATGTGAAATATTACTTGAGGATTGAGTTTTTTCTTGTGGTTTCTCCACCAGTGCATTGAGGTTACATGCTCTGGCTCCTGTGAGGTCAGACATGAGAGAAAAAAAGAGTGGAAAGAATGTATTAAGCCTGTTTGGAATGAGAGAAAGAAAGAAGAACATGGTTGATTTTTGTTTTAACAAGTCTCTCAAATATACCTCAGGCTCTTGAACATACACTGCTTCAGCATATGGTGGGTGTACTGGTAGTTTAAACCCCCAGTCATTCAAAAGTAGGTCAAGCACGCAGGGGGCTTGTGTTTATGTACACTACAATTACACACAATTATTTACCTCAGCTCCATCCCTACACTAGCAGGATGCTCGATATGGCTTCTTGCTATCAACAAAACAATGAAGAGAGTGTTTTTTCCTATTTGTTATTTGTTTTATCTTGTGTTCATAGATCACAGAGCAGCAAAATTGCAAAAAAAATTAATCACAAATAAGATAAGTGTTATTGCTGACCCGCATTTACAGGAAGGCCTCTCTGTCACCATGGTTTTTAGATAACTGCCGCATCCTGTTTAAAGTGGAGGTCCTTAGAGACCTGACAAATAAAGAGCAAGGGGCCTCTTGTAGAAACTTACACACACACATGAACTATAGGAAAACCTGGAAAGATAACAGAAACATCTGTTCCAGAACCTAGATAGCAGCAGGGTGAGATTAGCCTAGCCGCGCTAGACAACCCACAGCAACAAATTTAATTCTCTGCCAGGGAGGGTCTAGTTACCCTCCATAACGCTCGAGGCTGGATTCTCCTAAAACTGGCCGGACCAATCACCATGAAGTGTAGAGTCAGAAGGCGGGTGTAACTAAGTGACGACAGAGGTGTGACGATTCTGACAGAAACAACCTGCGCACAATAAACAGTTATCTTTCTACTCGGCTTTGGCCACAGCCCTTAAAGATTTGAAGCTAAAATTCAACTTGAAAGATAAACAAAGGACGGCATTTAAGTGTTTCATTGAGAAGAAAGACGTATTTGGACTTATGCCGACGGGATATGGCAAATCCTTAATATACCAGTTGGCTCCGCAGCTCCGCTGGTTGGGAAGCTAATGGGACTTAGCCACAATCCGCCGGTGCTCTCGGAACTACGTCAGCCTATTCGTTGCGTTGATTGGTTGTATACCTACCCAATTGCTGCAGAGTGATTTGATAGACAACCTTTTAGCCCGCCTCCCTCCCTGTCGAGCTTCCTTAGACCCTTGTGCCGTCAGAAACATGGGTGTAGCATGGCTAGGCTAGAGTGAAATAATAGGGAGGGGGCTTTAAAGCTGTTCACTTCCAGCCTGTGACATCCGCTGAAGAAGCCCCTATGTACACAGAGAAAAAGTGACCTTAAGGGTCCAAAGTTATCAATGTCACACAACCACCTTTTATTTGCAGTAGAGGAATGTATTGAGCATTATGGATTGTGTCCATGTGCTGACATGTGTCCACACAGGTCAGTAAGGACTTGTAATATTGATGTTCTCTGCTGACATCATGTTGTGTTTATGCACAACAAAACCTGTTGCACAATCCGGATTGTTGCTCAGTGGTTTGTGTGCCTGCTATCTTACACTGGGCTACATGGTAATCTGTGTAATTCTGGTTTCAACATTGGCATCAATCTTTCTATTTGTGCTGCAGAAATTTTGATTTTGAGCAGTCATGGCTCGTGTAGGTTTGTCTGTTTAAAGGCAATCTACCCAAAGTAAAGTGCAGGACAGTTCTACTACTACTGGTGTAAAACGGGTTTTTCACTCATTCAAACCACTATTTGGGCGTGTCGGCAGCAAGCATCCCCTTCAATCTCTTCATCTCAGCTGTGGTTTAGAGGAAGAAGTATGAAACTTCACTAAAACATCAGTCAAACTTCCCCAAAACCACCTGAAACCGGAAATTTCTGACAGCTGCAATATCTCTGTTGATCAGGTTGCTTCACTTACACAGGTTTGACATGCTAGCAGTGAGGAAGTGCATTTTTACATATTGTAGTAAAAGTTCTGCATCTAAGTTTAAACATGAAAGTGTTTTATTTAGATGACCTATGAGGAACAGATGAGGTGATCTCTGCTATATTATTTGAAATTACACTACCAGTTATAAGTTTGGACACCCTTCTCATTCAGTGTTTTTTTTTTTTAGTTTAAGGTGTTGCTTGACATATTGGATAAAACTCTTTTTCACTTCCTTGATAAGAATTAGTTGAGGAGATTGATACCACCCTTATGTCAGTACAGTTCAGCACAGTTTACCACATGCTCAGTGAACTAAATGTCAAACTAGTTCATGACTGTGAACAGCTTCCTCAAGTTGCTTGGAACTGGTGCCTGCAGTGGAAAATTCAGCAAACAATGGTTCCTAGAACAGTAAGTTCTTCTTTTTTTCCCCCCCAGTGTTTATGATAATGTAATGTACACTGTAAAAAAAATGTTTTTCAACATTTTTTTTATCTGTAACCTTTTGAAAAATTTTCTTTATTGGAGATTTTCCTTTGTTGAATTAGAGATAATGACTAGTAAAATCATTTACACAGTAATGCTAACATAACGCAAGTCCATACCATAATAATGTACACTTCAAAAACAAGTATTGTTACAAACTCTCTTTCCAAATTCCCATTTTTTCTGTATTTAATTCAGCAAAAAAACATTTTTTAACAGTAGAAAAAATATTTACAACTGACATTTTACAGATTTTACTTGTTCTGTCAAATGAAAAATAATGCCTAATAAAATCACAGAAAAAAGTGTATTAATTTTTAAAAAGAAAGCATGCTAAAATTGTGCAAAATATCCATCAGAGGTGAGCATTTTTACAGAAAGTGATGCATTAAATCCACTAAAAAATATTGCTATTTTACAGATTTACATGTTGATTGTTTAAATGTAAGGCCAAAATGGTACATAATGTCCATTTAAAAAAGCTAAACTTTTCTGAACCCTTATCAGGAAATTCACAAATAGTAATAAACAAATACCAATGTGTGTTTATTTTAAGAATGTGTGATCATAACATTACACTGTTTACTGTTTTTAAAAGCTAAAAACCACAATTATTTTTGCAGATATTTTTCATTATCGTGAAATTTTAATTTTTTGAATGCCAGAGATATTCAACAGCTTTTATTAATTCATATTTTTCTCATTTTATTGTTTATTTGCATTTTTTATTACAGTATGAGGGCTGCAGCTAGATACTGTACTCATCAGCCAAACACAAGAATGATCTTGAGCTAACTCTTGATCTGGTATTTTGGAGATGACCTCCTCTTTCAATAAGCATAGTTCCCTTTACGCAATAGAAATACAAGTGGAATAGGGTGTTGATGGTGATTTGTACAACTAGTGACAGTTGTTGGACTGACTTTTTCTCTCTTACTCAGTTGCGTGCACACTTGCTCGTACACTTTATACACATCTGTTTCCTGCATGGTGGGAGCTCGGAGGGTGGTGGTCTCTGGAGGGAGTGTCCTCTCCGTCAGCGGCGACCCTTCTCATGACTCATCCTATTGTTCAGCACAACACTCTTAGTCACCCCTCTCTTAAATTATGAGAAGGTTAGTAGGAATGTTTTACTTCTCTGATACTTCCTCCTCCCACATGCTTAGATTTCAGACCGGACCCTCGGGCCGTTTTTTGTTCTTTTAGTAGTTTCCAGTAAGCCTGCTCTGGTGGCAGCTTAGATCTTTATCCAACAATTTGTGAAGTCCAGGAGAGATGGTCAAGAAGGATACACAGGATGCCCTACAAATAAGCAAGGCAGCATCAAAGCGCCAGATCACCAGGAAACTAGGGGTTTCGGTGAGCCGATTTAACAGAAGGATGGTGGATAAGCAGATCCACCGACCCTTCATCAGTAAGCAGATTATTCCTTATCACAAAGAATGCTGAGGATATTCAGTCTGCGACAACAACAGGCAGCCGGCTCATCTGTTGTAATCAAAGTGAAGAGTAATCAGCTGATGTGTCTGAGGAAATTTCACCATTACTTTTTAAAAAGATATAGAGTTTCTTTTGATTAAAAAAACAGTAACATCACATTAAGAAAGGTTAATGAAGATCTGTAAATTCCCAAAGATAGCCAATATATCAGGCTGACTTTGGGGAAATCTTTAGTTTTTATGAATCTCTATCTTTATATCGTTTACTTAGACAAACATAAAATTAGGTTTTTTTTTTCACTTGAGGTCAGAATAACAATCAACAAACACTGACATAAAAGCATTAGTCTGAAATGTAAATTCAGTGTTTGTTTTTTTAGCTCTGTTATAGTCCTCACCAGCTCCTATATCAGTAGCTGCTAAATACGCAGTTATATTTTCAAGCTAGTAAACTGTCAGTTTGCTAATTAGTAATTATTACTGCTGTGCAAGTTGTGTCTAGTGGGTTTTTCAGAGATTAGTCAATGAAAACAGCTGCCTTGTATAGCTAAAAATGGCACCGATAAGACCACTGATGAAGAACCATATCAGTAAAGTTTAGAACCATTAAACCAAAACAATGAGCTAAAAGATGCTAATATTTTGATGCTAAAAGTTTAGAGATAATTCTTTATGGGTTCATCACTGTTAAAGACCCAGATTTCTCAGATTACACTGCAGTTAATTATTTTAAAAATATTAATGCAGTTTTAAAGCAGAGAGAAAAACGTCATTGTTGTGGTACAGTTATGCTGATGACACACGTGTATCTGCCTGTTATTTTCTGGCCTTTGTGACGTCAAAAAATGTAATGTAAAACATAAAACTTAGACAACACTGCTTGTTGTTAGGTCGCAGCAAATGGCTAAACAGATTTAGGCATCAGCTGGATCCCTTTTGGATCACTCTTCTAATGAATCTTGGCATCTGGTTTGATAATAAAGTAAGTTTCAAGCACCACACCACAAAACCTGTCCCATTGTGTTGCTATTATCTAAGAAGTATTTCAAAAGTGCAGTCTCTTTTAACTTATAAAGACACACAGACTATTTTACATGTTTGTATTTCATCATGCTTGGCTTACTACAAAAGCTTTTTTATCTGCCTGGACCAAAGATTTATTGATCAGCACCAGACCGCACAGAACTCAGCTGCAAGGTTTATTTAACTAGAACCAAAAATGCAATTACACTCCTGTATTTCCTGTTATACTCCTGTTTACATTGGCTCTCAGTGTGTTTGGGGATAGATTTCTCATTTGCAGAGTTACTTGGTGTGTTCTTTTGTTTTTGTGGTGTATTTATAACCAGGAGTATTAATTCAGCAGTGACTGGACCTTGCAGATATGTGCATTATTATATTACAGTCACTTGAGATGAATTAACTGAACTGTTAGTGATCTGGGCTGCTCAGCGGAGTAGTGGTTAGCACTTTCGCCTTGCAGCAAGAAGATCCCTGGTTCGAATCTTGGGGTGGGCCTGGGATCTTTCTGCACGGAGTTTGCATGTTCTCCCTGTGCATGCGTGGGTTTTCTCCAGGTACTCCGGCTTCCTCCCACAGTCCAAAAATATGCTGAGGTTAATTGGTTACTCTAAATTGCCCGTAGGTGTGAATGTTAGTGTGAGTGTTTGTCTGTATATGTAGCCCTGTGACAGACTGGCGACCTGTCCAGGGTGTCCCCTGCCTTCGCCCGAGTCAGCTGGGATAGGCTCCAGCACCCCCTGCGACCCTAGTGAGGATAAAGCGGTGTATAGAGGATGGATGGATGTTAGTGATCTCCATTTGACTTTGAGCGCCAGCCATTAAAAATGTGGAAACTCCTAAGAAGGCAAATACTTGTCACAGTCACTGTATTTTTGACCTCTTCAGCATCAGAATCATCTTTAATGGACGACAACTTTGACCGAGTGTTTTTGCTCACAAGTACTTAATCCAAAATAGTATCCTTTGCATCAGTACACACTTTAAGATTCTCAGTCAGAGGTCTTTTGCTTTGTTCCAGGAGTCAGGCCTTCTTAGAACATACTTTTATCTGAGAGCCTTTCCTGATTTTACTCATGTTTTATTACTTTCAGTAATCTTTTACATTTTTCAACACTGTATCGGTTTTTATAAACATAACTGTGTTTTTATCTGTCTTGTAAATGCTTATATTTTGTGACATATGTGCAGCGAGCTCAGTGAGTACATCATGTTTTTGCAATTATCTGTTTTTTATTGCATTGCTTGAACATGTTGCACTGCTGTTTACAGGACTCATTCACTGTATGTGTTAATTGTTAGCATATGACACTTTGTGGTACGTTTTTCAATTTAGTGCATTTTAATTCATAGTATATTTTACACTTTATTGTACATTTGTATCTTAGAACAGCAGAATTTCCCCTTGGCGATCAGTAAAGTATTTCCATTCTATTCAGAATCAAATTAGAATCATAAAAGATTTTATTGCAAAGTAATTTTTTACATACAAACTTACTTGGTTGAATATTCCTATCGCTCTTCGGTGTTATGTAAAATATCACATTTTTCCACTGATGTAAGATATGACATGTGTTTCAGTGTGTTTTCTGTTAAATGTATTATTCAGCTGCTTGGCCAATTGCTCAGACTCTTGATATATTACTACCACCCCTCCATTTTTTTCAGTTTTTTATTTTGTATGCTGCTTAAACTTCCAAGACTTTCAATGGGAGCAACCGAAAGCAATTTCAGTATTTCTGATTCTGGAGATGCACTGTTCGTGCGCGTGCGTGAGGGTGTGTGTGCGCGCGCGCTCCATCCGGAAGCTCCGCCCTGAGCGCGAGGAGTCCCCCTCTGGTCTCCTGCAGCGTGAAGACAGAAGGAGGAGGAGGGGGAGGAGCCACGTCGTGACGTCACGGAACCCCTCCCACCCAGTTCAAATTTACATTTTCTATGGGTCTTGACTGAGCGTACGTGTGTGTGTGAGTCCAAGTGTGTGAGTGAGTGTGCGCGCTACAGCCATTGAACAGTTTCCACACGGAGACACACCTCAAGCTTCCAGAAGAAGTGATCCGGAGACGCACCGATGTGGCCCGAACCACTTTGTCATTATTAAATATTAAACAAGTTGAGTTGGAGAAGTCGGCTCGGGTTCGACTTTTTGAGGTAGGTGTCTGCGGTGAGTGTGTGTTTATGTGCCTCTGGAGCTCGTGTGTGTGTGTGTGTGTGTGTGTGTGTGTTTCTCGTGGGGTTGTTTCCACTAACAAAAGCAGCACGTTTTTAATTGTCCGTGAGATCTGAGCCGCAGAAGCAGCAGGTTTTCTGGGGATGTTTTTGTAAGAAAAAAAAAGTGAAAGATCGTGTAGCGAGGAGAGAGAGAATGAGATT
Source organism: Acanthochromis polyacanthus (assembly GCF_021347895.1). Classification (NCBI taxonomy): domain Eukaryota; kingdom Metazoa; phylum Chordata; class Actinopteri; family Pomacentridae; genus Acanthochromis; species Acanthochromis polyacanthus. Next base: position 9,131,217 of record NC_067120.1, read on the forward strand.
GCAAAATACAAACTCTTGGTTCATTGTCTCCTTTTGTTGCAGCGCATGACTGTAAGCGACGGGACAGTGGAGAACAAACACGCTGAGGTTCAGCATGTACAGACAACACTTTGGTGTTCTTCACAGCTCACTGAGGCTATTTGTGGCAGTTTACACTTTGGAAAATAAACAGTGGAGGAAAATGTTTATTTCATTTTGTGCGTCTGTGGCGTTTAAAGAAGATGTGATGCTTGAGGATGATGTTAAATTTGGCAACATCTGTCATCAGATCTGCCAACATCTGGACACAATGTTGTTTTTGAGCAATATTAGTTCATGCTAAGATCGTATATTTGTGTTTATAATCCTTAACACAAGATTCTGTTTTTCTTAGCTGGTACCAGAAGCTAGAAGTAATAAATGTGACCTATTTGTGTGACCAACACCCCATAAAGATACCTTATTTTGTGGATGATCTGTATCTGAATGAGTCAGATTCTGTGTGTGACCAACTGCATCCTGTGTCAAAGCACATGGTTTTAGTCAGAGCTGACAAACTGGCCTGCTGCTGTCATCGGACACACTGTCATGTGAAGCAGTGCGTGTTTCTGTCTTTTTAAAGTCGGCAACAGGTCTGTAAGTGTACAGATTACTTTCTTTTTCATAGTGGCTTTTTGCTTTCTGTCAAACTTTAACAAGATGTTAAACAAACTGGGCAAAGCCCAATCTGAAGCCAGCAGGGTTGAGTGTGTGTCTGTGTGTGTGTTTGCTGGGTGGAGGCAGCAATAGAAACCTGGCAAATGCAAGCAGAGCAGCCTTAAGGTGAAGTAGCTGAAGTCTAGGTTATCTGATGTGTTTGAAGGTAGAATATAAGCGGCAAAAGCAGGTGGTTTAAATGAGTGTATTTTGCCATCTAGGTGCATGATTTTCAAGAGTGTGGGTGTGTGTTGGGAGGGGAAAGTTCTCGCACATGTGTTAGTCATTTGGAGGGGAGTCAGCTAAACGATTTACATCTGTTTTCTGATCTTTGAACCCCCTCCTTCCCTCTCTCTCTTACTGGGTCTCTCACTGTCTTCTGTTTCCCGTAAGAGCTGATGCTGTCACTGTGTGTCAGAGTGCATATATGAATGTGTGTGTGTGGTGGGTGTACGGACTGAAAGTGCTGTCTGCTCCATTGTTACTGCACTCGAAGGAATTTAAATATGTGAATGAAATGCCTGAGTTTCCATCCTATAATGGTAAGCGTCCATTAGTGGTTCTGCTGCGTTTCTCACATGTATGATTATAGAATCCTCAAGAAAATCAAGGTATTTGGGTCAGAATAGCTGTGTGTGTGTCCATGAGGGGTATAACTGGCAGCCGCCTGTGTGTTGACATTGTTGTCTCCCACAAGCCCTGCTGGTCTGTATGTGGGCACAAAATCTTCATTACTCAGCAGAGTGCACTGATCCTCAAGACCCACATCGCACGAGAGACGCTGTAACTGTGTGTTTCACTATCAGGCTCTACTGCCAGCTCTTCATGCTGGTGGTGAAAGACTACCTTGTGAAGTGTTTTAAAGTCTTTTCCGTGGTAATGAGCCATGTAAACAAAGAGACGTTTCAGAGGGTCTCTGCGCTCAGAGTGGAGTCCTCATGGTTTTACCAAACACATCTCCGCTCAGTCCAGTTCCAGCCTGCTGGGAGAATTTTATGTGTTTTTTCCTTTTTCCACTGCTAGAAGCTGTGACCTTAGGACTGGGTATTGTTTTCAATTTTACCAGTGTTTCGGCATGATATTTGTGTTTTTGATGTCAGGATAGCACTCCTTCCCTCAATGGGGAACAGAATGTTTTCTTCTGAACACTTCAGCGTTGTCTCCGCACAAACATCTGGCTGGAAAATTGGCAAAGTTATGACCTAAATCAGGAGATATCTAATTATCTAATCAGGAATTTACACAGCAGTTGTGATGCATTTTGTGGGGTTTTTTTAGGCCATCATCTGCTCACTAAATTGAATTCAACTTCTCAGCGGTTTCCACTGGTAAAACCCCATAAAGCCATTATAACTTTATTCGTTTTAGTTGCTTTTCACTCAAACTTCATAAGTTAATTTAGTTCAACTGAATAATATCCATCCCTCCCTGGTGTTTTCTAAAATATCACAACTTTTAGCTGTACATCCGCTAACATCATAGGATGTGAGCACACTTTGATGAAACACGTGTGTTTTCTATAAAATGTATTCGACAGCTGCTTGGCATTTTGATCTGTTTTGGCAGTTGCTCAGACTCTTGGCGTCTTACTGCCCCCCCTCCACGCGGGCTGAATGAAATATTATGATGCAATATGAACACGAGTGATGCAATCACTGAATGCTATAACAGGACAAGGGATCTGTTTACACTGTGTGATGGTTTTGTTGCCATGGTGTTGTGATTGAGAAGTATACTGATATAGAGCTAGCATGGGATACATGGTAGGGGAGAGAGTGTGTGCCTGCATGCGCTTATGTAGGGGAGGAGGGGATCAATTCATGCCAAAGTGAGACATGCAGAGGCTTGTTTTAGCAATCCCAAGGCCTGAAGTAGATTTACTCATAAAAGATAAGGTATGCACAGCAAAGACTAAAGAAGAGACATGTGCACACACACACACACACCTTCTGAGACTCAGCTTCTCAGAGAATCCCATTGATTTTCCTGCTGTTAAGCCAGAGCTTCAATCTCAATAAAACACCATTACTGTGCCGACCACTTTACATAGTCTTGGAGGACGGATGGCACACGTGCACATACACAGAGTCTAAATGCTTTTCCTCCTTGCGGCTTGTTAGGCCGAAGTCTGGAGAAATTGGGAGTCTGAGCAGCTTGTATTGGATTAAGTTCTTTGTAAGCCAGTATCAAGATATATGATCCTGTCTTATTACCAACACAAACGTGGACACACACAGAAGAACAGACCCACTGCTTTCTATTACAGCCTGAAGCCAACTGGACTTTCAGAATGTATGCTCACTTTGGAAACTTTCATCAGACAATGAAACCACATGATTGCATTCTGCCCCAACTAAAAGTATGCACATATGTATTTTGTGTCATGTCGAGCATAACGCATAGAATCCGAGAGAACAAAGCCTTTTCATTTGGCCTGTTTCTGGACACCTGCTTACCTCACTATCTGAGTGTGTGTATGTGTGTGTGTGCACAGTCAGCGTGCACCCCTGTGTGTCTGTCTGGATAACTGAAGATTGTCTGGTTGCTCAAGGTAACACTTGTTATTGGGGTTTTCTCTACTGGCATGTAAACAAAGGAGAACCTCCCAAATGCTCCCTGGTGTGCCCTTCAGCCAATGAGATATGAGATCCCAGCCGGGCTCAGCCAGTAGACGGCAAGGAGGGGTGGGACTCTGCTCCATGAGGAGAAAAACAGCAGTAAAGCACAAAGCTTTGAATCTGGAACTGGAACAGACAGCAGAGCCATAACAAAGACTCTTCCTTTATGGCTAAATGGCACTTCGCTCAGCTTAGCCAGACAAAACAGCCTTGGCATTTTTACTATATGGCTTTAACACCACTAAAAAGAGATATTTGGACTGCATTTAACTGATGTGTGTGAGAAATGTGCAGTATATGGGAGCATGTTTACATCTCGGTTTACATGAAATGTGCATGTGTCCTGTGAATTTAAAGTCTTTTGTGGGTGTGTGTGTCGCATATATGTCTGCAACCAGAGCATGTGGTGTTCTCCTTATCTGTCTCAGTCCACCTGTTCCATCAGGTCTATACATATACATACAGGACCATGTGTCAGAGGCCAGCTGTGGAAGAGTATAGACCAGCCTTTTGTATTTGACTGGCAGGTGTGACCCCAAACTGTACCCCCACAGCAATTATTCAGGACATGTGTTCTGAATTGAGTCAGCACTTTGATTTGAACCTCCGAAAGAAAAATGCACAGAGAATGCAAGCATATGTATCTCACTCAAAGATGTCAGTGTTTGAATATACATCGAGGTCTGTGAGTGTGTGTCCGTGTATGCATGCTGTTGTGTGCCCAAAGCAATAATCACAGTGCAGTTTCATCACATTCCCCCAGCGTGACTCAAAGTGGCGTCTGTGCCTTTTCAATCCATTCCATTCTTCCTGTAATCTGCCTTACCCCAGGGCTCATACCGTGTGGTAGCAGGACAGTGCATGAGCATGAATGAATCCAGTCAGTGCTGGACACAAATCGTCAAACTAAACATGTTTCAGTTCTAAGAGAGAGATCGCAGCTAGACCTGATTAAATTGTACCTCTCTGAGTAATATCGTCTTCATAGAAGGCGTCAGTTGCTCCAGTCATTTAAACAGCTGCTTTATCTGATCACATCAGGATACAACAATTGCTGCTTGCTCATACTGCAATCAACTCTTAAAAGGTAGATATGGAAACAGTGAAGCTGCCATTGTAATCAGTCATTGACCAGAAGCAAGTACTGTGGTTATCTCAGGGCTGAATGAAGGCCTAAAATTAAATTAACTGTGTGCATGTAGTCATTGCCAAAGTGATGAATGTGTTGTGAATTCCACTTCATAATGGAAAAAAAATAAGTTAGTTGTGCAGAACATAGACATAAGGGGTGGAGTTGTAAAGGTTCCTCTGTTTTGGCTTGTTATCTGAAATTATAGTGTCTGAGGAACAGCAAAGGCCTTGACGTGAGGGGGACAGAGTTTAAACTTCCATTTGCCACTTTGTCGCCTTCAGCTGGTATTCAGTGTCCTGATTTCTGAAGAGCTTAATTCCCTGAAATGCAGACAATCCCTAGTTGATTACAATGAATATATATATATATATATATATATATATCCCACTTCTTTCATTCCTGTTTGTGATATATTGACTAGCACTGTTGCGCTTTCTTAAACACACAGCATTGAAGTAATGTAGACGGAGTACAAAATGATTTACATTTGTTTTTGAAGAACTGGAGGTTTACCTTATGGTCTGAGGGGGGAAAAAAGTGGCTTTCTGGTTGACAAACTGAAAGAGTGACACCGTTTCAAAATGATTAAAACATAATAAGAACATTTACGCTCTTGGCCTATATACACCAACACAAGTTTATCTGCAGCAAACTAATATCAGCTGATATACTAACTGGAAGATTTACGAGTCCAGACACAGTACGCTGTAAAAGAAAAAAGTGTTTTCTAGCCGTTTTTAACTTACATTTTTTAGCAATTTACTATCAAATGACAGACTTTTCCTTTAATGTTAAATTACAGATAATATCCAGTAAAATTACAGGAAATTATGAATGGACATGTCCTAAAATTCCACTAAAAATATTATTATTATACAGAAATTTGCCATTATTTTTCACAGTTTCTTAACAGTATTTCATGATTTTTAACAAATTTCTTTCTAGTTCTAGCCATTCTAGCCATTTTTTGGGGCAAGTTTATCTGTCTATATATCAAAGACAACCAATGTTTTTCTTGTAAGCAGTGGGTTGCCAGAGTAACTCAGATGCCTTGATCAAACTCTAACCAGCAGTGACTTTGAGTGTCATTTTAACAGTCTATAGAGCCTCCTAGTCTTCTCTTAATGACTTCAGTGTTTGATATAGAGACATACTGCATAGCTGAATATATGAGAGCCTCACAGCTCATTCCTCTGTCACATGATTCATATCGTGCTTTCCTTCTGTGGGTGTTTCCTGCGTGTTTGTGCATCTGCGCTTTATGAACCCTAAAAACCCCGATTGTAAATTCCCATACATCTGAATCTCCCTGGTGACATCATTGTGTCGTATACTGTGGAAGCAGGGCGGGTGCTCCTCGAAGGTCAGTACATGATGAGGCCGCCAGAATTCCCCAGCTCCTCTTCCCCGTCGCTCCAAACCCCCACCCCAAGGCAGGAAATACAAAACAGATCTCAACCCCCAAACTCCCCAGCATACTTTTGAGGAACAGCTTTCTTCTCACTCTCTCATTCTTTGTTTGCCCCTTTAGATTATCTCAATATTTAGTCGTCTTTGTCCAGATGCTATGAATATTTGATGTGTGTGTGGTCAAAAGTACTTGAATAATGATGACATCACATCTTCATTTTCCAGCCACTTCTTTATTTATTAACTATAAATTTGAGATACTTGGCATCTAAAGTGAAAATATTGAGAGCATTGGTGAGTGTGGAATTGTGTGTTTGGATCGTGTACAGATGAATACATTTTTGCCTTAGTCAAGAGGATTTGAGTGTCATTTGTACTCGCACTATTTTGCCTACAGATGCACGTAGAGTACAAGACTGAAAACAAACACAGTAGGTATGCGGGCTGTTTGACCTGAATGCGCCAGTCTGTGCAAGTGAGTGAATGTGCTTCCCATCATGATTTATGTGTTGCCATGGGCTAGGCTTGTAAATGAGCATGTACGCACATGGGTCCTTCTGCAGGGAAATGATCTCATTGTCACTGCTGGATCCTCAAACTCTCTTATTCCCCTTTACTTTTTTCTGTCAGTCTCCCCCTCGCACACACACCCACTCTGCTCTCCCCCATCCCCTCCCCCTCCACCATCAGTTAAAAGCCCATCTATCTCTGCGTTTTAATTAGGGCCTCCCCTGTTTATGGCTGAATGGCCGCTTCATTAAGGGGAAAGGCTCTGAGATGCACACCCGGATCTGTCCAGCTTGTAACGCATAGCAAAGAGGGAGGAAAGTGCGTACATATGTGTGTGAGAGAGAGAGAAAGAATGGGGTGTGGGGGTTGCTTAAGGGGTATTGATGACGCAATTTCCCCTGAGGGGTGGACCTCCCATCTGTGAGTGGAATAGACAGGATCTGGCCAAAAACAAGGGAATGAGAAGGACTATATGGGACACGGAAGAGGATATAAGCGCAGAGATTAAATTAAGTTTCAGGAGTTGTTTTTCTCTGGCAGTGAATTTGTGTTATCTCTCTGATTCAGCGCCAGCTGATCTGGTTTATTTCTTTTTGTCTTCATGTATATAAAGTAAAAGTTGCGGTTTATTTATTTTTTTTATCAATGTTCTTTTTTCCCTAAAATGGCAACTGAGAAAATGCCTTGAAAAATGAGAGATAAAATGAAGTTGTTTTCTCTTGTTACACATTAAAAATATAATTTTTTTTTCAATAACAACCACCAGGAAGTATAACCAAGACTACACTTGGACTCTCTCCCTTCACAATTCAGCATCCTTTCTTTATACTAAATGTGTCCATTATCAGCTATAATTTAGATCAATCCCCTTTTTGTAAACCTGACCCCTGTGTACCTTTGTGCTGGATACTGTGAAAAACAAATCCTGGCTTGCAGATGATGGAGTGGGTGTGGAGAGGAGAACTGTGGGGTCAGATGGTGGAGCAGACCACCAGCTGCTCTCCTTGCCTTCATTTTCTCTTTCTCCAAGGCTAGAGCAGCAAGAGGGCCACTCCTGAAAGGCTATATCATGTCATTACTTCATTCTCCATGTCTTTCCATGTTTTCTTTTCTTTTTTACCCAGTCTGTCCACCTTGGCACTGATCCCAACGGAGATATATCTGCCTATTATTTTCCTCTTTCTTCTTGTTCATGTCAGAAACAATTTTGTAATTGTTAGTCTCTCCTGGAGTATCCACTGTTGTTTGTCTGGTCAATTTATGTTCTCCTCTTCATCCCTCATCACTATTCCATGGATGCTCTTGTTGTTTGGGTTAGACCAGAATGAGCGCTTTTCAGGCATATTTTTTAAAGAATATAAATGAACATATACATTTGTATACGCATGGAGAGGGAAGATGCAGGCTGGAAAACAAACGCAGTCAGTTAAAGAACTTCTCCTGCACCTCTCACACGCTACGGAGCTATTCGATCCATTTATGCTATAACAATATTAATTATAGCCACATTAATGTTGTTTTTGAGGGCAGTTTTTTGGTTGTTGTAAGTTAATTGGGACACTTGAGGCGTCAACTTGGTATCATTTATTTCCTGTTTTTTAGTGCTGTGTCACCGAATAAACTGTGGGTGATGGCAGATCTCCATGGAGACTCAGAGGAAATTGAGAAATCCGTATTATAAATGCAAGTTTGCGAGCTGGCCACAAAGACGCAATCACTTGGCACAGTGCATCCACTCTACCCTTCTAAAATCAGTCATTCTATCAGCTCTAATGCAAGCTGCCACCCTGGGGTGCACTTTCACACACTAGTGCAAACACATTAAACAAATTACCTCCTCCTTTAGAACTCAGAAAAACACCATGCATGTTTTCATTTCACTTTAATGCAATAAAAAAGAATGGTGAGTGTGATATCAGGGCCGTGTTATTAAAACTATATGTGTAGGGTTTCTAAATGGATTCCTGCACTCCTTTTTATTTGTTTACAGATAAAAAGGAGTGGTTGATTGGATATTTCCTGTTGTTTGAAAAATATTCCAGTGAGTAGATGACAGTCCAATGCAGGTCATGAGGACGACAAGGAGAGAGTGAACAGAAGCTGTGATTGGTTAACTTCCTTTTACCCTTTCTTAGTCTGCCTTCTGACCCAGTTTTCCCCCTTCCCTTCTGTTTTGTTTTCACTAACTTTCTTAGTATTTTATCCTTGAGCGCTTGAATTGTCTAAATGCTGTAGCCTTTCACTTGGACATGCTGGAAAGTGGTCTTTTGTAGGCTCATTATATCTGTGTGTGTCTCTGCAGCGAGGGTGTGCCTCCAAGACACAATAAGCAAACTGTTTTAATTGGATTCCTTGAAGAGCAGGAAGCGTTGCCAAAAAAAACTGTGGACCTACATGCTTAGAGAAATACAAACATCCCACATGTTCAATAAGAGATGTAATTGATATGCAGGTACTAATGCGTGGAATCTATTGTATGTATTGAAGTGGCTTTTATACATTTTTAGAGTCCTGAACCTCCAAATAGCAGGACTTCTGCAGTAGTCCTTGAAACACAAAGTGCAGGCCCTTATCTGCACAATGCTGGATTATGTTAGCTTGGCTATCTATGTTACTCCCAAGGTGTTGGACTTGAACTGATACTCCAATGTAGCTTTTAAGCAAGGCTAGACGGACCATAAAATAAAGCATGTAAAACTACCAGTGATAAGGCTGGCTTGAAGCGGCGCTCCAATTTGAGGCTTTCAGGTCCCTTTTGAACTCCCTACGTTACTTCCCCTCTCCCCCGGGGCCATATAGGAAGTGGGAGCGGATGTGTTAACCTAACGGACACTTTGACAACACTGCCAGTCTGTAGGTTCCTCTGCCCCTGCTAGTCTGCATTAACAGAAACCACCTTTGATGTGCACAGCACGTGTGGGCTCACACGCAGCTACTGATTACAGCCCCAAGCTGCTCTGCCCATCTATGCCATCTCACATTTATAAACACTGCTGCCATGTAAACTAAACTAGTTAAATGTCCTGCTTTTAGGGACAGATTCTCCAAACTCGACTCTAAACCTTTAACATGATGATTTTTTGAGTTTATTGTAAGCACAGATTTGTGACATGAATTCAAAAGCAAATATTCTAAAAGACTTAGACTTTCTTTATTGTCATTGCACAAAAAACACAGCAGTGTTATTTTGGCAACGAAATGTCGTAAAAGGTCACTAATCTGAGATTAGCAGGGAATGCAGTACTTTCCTTGTGTCAACACATTCTATTATATTCATCAGGGTTGTTTATTATGTGACATTTCTCTCTTTTTGTTCTGCACCCCATGTAGCAAAACACCATGTTTATCTTTGGCTTCTTTGTTATGTAACTGACATGATTTGGTTTCAGGGATGCAAAAATATCGACCTCTAGTGGTGTCTGTAAGTCATTACACCACCAATTTTTTGGGTGCATGTTTTGATTCTGAGGACACGCTCCCCCCTCCTCTTCGCTCTTGTGTTCCAGCACGTGCGGTGAAATGCATCTTTGGTGCAGCTGATGGTGATTGGCTCGCTCAAGATCCAAAACATCACGCTTCGTTTTCAGTCCTCATCAGTGTGTCCTTATCAGTCACAGGCAGGAGAGCCCCGTAACCAAGCAACACCTCAAAATCACAGGCACGACTGATGATGAATCTGACTCAGGCTGTGGGTGCATGAACTTGTTAGCTAATGTTGAAGCAAACAGATCCAGTTCATTTAAGGATAGATTGTTAAACCGCTCCACTGTTATTTTAAAGCTACCGTTGTGCCATAAAGTTGATATTACTGTGCATATAAGATAGATATTCCACAGCGTTCAATAAAGTAATAACTGTGTGATTGCACTGGTTTCTATATTCAGAGAGAAATGCTCGTAAAGTACAAGATGTGCTCACTGACAGTGAGTGGGACAGAGCAGGTGAGGGAGGGAGCAGAGAGAGATAGAGAGGGGGAGTGTTTGTGAGCGTGGCTATAAAACAGACTTTGAACTCCAACCAGCTCAGTACCAAACAGCTGTGTAGGACAAAGCAGCTCTCCTACGCTCGGATCTGCAGCACACTGATAAACAGGACAGCGTGCTTTAATAGCTTTTCCAGGGTAAAAAGAATCCGAACCAAAATAGCAGAGATGGCGACAATGTTCAGATACCCCGTCTTTCCTCATCTGCAGGGTGAGTTAATCTAGTTTTTAACACTAGAAAAAAGTCAAGTGCTGAACTGTTTGGCAGCTTACAACGCGTGTTTTAAAGGAAATATGTATCGTTGCAGGCAGTTATTGTTATATTTCTCATGTGGTTAATTGTGCTGTTTTATCTGCTCATCATTAAAAACTTCCTGCTTGGAATAAAGTGCATGTCAGCCATAAATTCATATGGATTATTTTTACAGAGAAAAGCAGACTGGTTAGCAGCAGCTGCCATAAAAGTGATTAACTGTGGTGTTGACATGCACTGTGCAAATAACAAAGAGTATTGATTAACCGTTTCTCAGTTTTATCATACTCGTTACAGCAGGTGAAAAGATGAGGGTTTTCCACACATTAATTATATGTATGTAGATGGGTAAAATCCTGTATTTACAACTGTTGTAATGTAGGCATTTCTAATTTATACATGTTAAATGCAGAAAACTCAAGGGGTTACCAACTGTGTTTAATAGCCAGAGGTTATGTGCCCACATCTGGCGATCGTGACTTGGAATAGCTGTGATTTTGAAGTCACGGACAACAGTGGGATAAACCTCTGGGCTAACTGTGTATTAGTAGCTTCTTGAATATCTACCTATGTGGCTGGAGTGTGTTAAAGTACGTCTCTGTGCTGTCCTGGTTCATCTCTTCTTCATTTTTTTCATGAATTTTTACATCATCTGACCGAAGGATGAAATGCTCCCCTTCACTCACTGTGGAACAATTATGTAATTTCATTGCTGAGTCTCTTCATCACTAGAGAGAACATTCCAAAAACTCTGTGCTGACGCCAGAGGATCAGGCAGATGCTCATGTCAGGGTTTGAGAGGATTGCATTTTCAGAGAAATAAAACATTTACCCCCCACAATGAGATCCCTGTCACCCCAGGGACAAATACATGTCTTCGTTTTCTGCATCCAAACCCATGTCCCAATAGAGTTTAAGTGAACGTGTTCCTCCTTATTTCTCTGTCCCTTCAGATCGCTGTGATCCTGGTCTGTCACTGTCACCAGGGAGGAGTGTCATGGCGGAACCAGACTATCTGGAGGGAGACTGCGATGAGCTCATCAAACCCAAGAAGCTGATCAACCCAGTCAAGAACTCCCGCAACCACCAGGACCTGCACCGAGAGCTGCTTATGAACCAGAAGAGGTGAGGAGAAGAAAACAACACTTTCAGTTCCCCTTGAAAATTGTCCTTTGTGCTCCTCTTATCTGTTTCCTGATAAGTGCACAGGTTTCTGAGATTATGACCCACCCAATATCTAATCACGTTTTATGATACATAAACAAACCAGGTCTGTGTTAAACAGAGATGTGTTCTCGGTCTTGGGATGACAATAAAACATTTCCTCACGTGCAGCACGGGACTGGAATGATAAAGGTTTGGCTTTTTATTGAGCTGTTCCAACTCTTCCTGGATCAACATCATCATTTGTTTGTTTACAGCAATAACAACAAATTCCCCCTTATCTAAACACTTTAGAGGGAGGAAAACAGTGCTGGCAGTATCCAGATCCTGACTAATTTAGTTTCATCTCTACTAATAGAGGATGTAGTAACTGTGCCACTTTCTACTGACTGCTCTTGTATCCATGCAGACTGTACTGATGGTCCTGGGGTGTGTCACTTCACTGGTCCCACTAACCTCCAGCAGCAGTATTATGAAAAGCTCTGGATATAAATCTTTAATAGGAGCTATTATATAAAACCTTGAGTGCATCAGTTTGTCAAAAATCGGTTATGTAAAGGTCACACACGCATATAGAGCAAAGGATGAACCTGGCCTGGGTGCTGATATTAACACGGGATCCTGCCACAGAGGATTTCATGCAGCCTTGCGTCTGTGTGTGTGTGAAAATCCATCAGCGTATGTTAATGCACATGCATACTGGGACCCGCGTCCACCTTTTTGACACTAAATGTTTGTATTTGCTCTCACTGTACAGTGCGGGAAGCTTTGTGCCTGACCTATAAATAGCCATGTAAACACACATGCTGTTGACAGCTGTTACATCACAGCGGCGATGCTCTGTTGCAGGGCGAAGAGTGCGGCACTTTTGTAATGATGAAAACAGAGCATAAACGAATGATGGAAAACAGGCCAGGAAGAAATGTAATAACGGCAGAAATTGGGGAAAAAAATAGAATTCTTCTGTTTCCAAATTGCTGCGGAATATTGTTTCTAGTCGTCTAGACAGAGGATGGACTGAAGTATTAGTCTGTAATACAAACCTAGCAGGCTTTTGGGGGGTAAAAGAAATGTTTTGATTGGACTTCTCTATTATGTGCTGAAGTATAGAAAGACTGGCCTGCCTAGTGGATTAGTCACAGTGATGATAGTGGGGAGGGGTGGGGTAGGTGGGTGGATGGATGGATGGATGGATGGATGGATGGATGCATGGATGGATGGATGACTGTATGAAGTGAAAAAAAACATGTTATGTAATCAAGATTACAAAACAGTCTCTGGCTGAGGGCCTTTTCTCTGCCTTTGCTACCTTAGCTGTGGTGACCCTCCTACACACACACACACACACACACACACACACGCAGAGAGAGAGACACGCATATACATACGCACACATTCAGAGGAATTTTTCAATCGACAAGACTGGTGGAGCATTTTATTAGACGGAGATACGGATGTGTAGAATTTTGAGCATACATTCCTCCCCGTCTGCCAGAGAGAGTGCATTTGTACAGGGGGGAGTAGGGGGTCAGTGATTATGTAAACGCTGCCCACTGCGAGCGAAGGCTGGAGTAAGCATCTTTACAGCCTGTCTTATTGCCTTCAGTGACCTTGACCTCCTCCCTTCCTTTCGTCGTGGCAGAAACAGACCGACCCAGTCACATCTTCACCCAGCCTCTCGCTCTCTAAGTGCTTTCAGAAGACCCTCGCCGACATGAAAGCACAGTGTTTAACTGCAGTAGTGTCTCAAGATAAAGTACTGTCTTGTTACACATTAACTCCCACTGCTTGTTGGAACATCGCGAGCCTGGTTATGTAATCTCCAGGATTTAATAATGTATTTAATTAAGGCGTTGTTGTGGTTGAATTGTAGTCAGGTGGGCACACTGTGTTTTCTGTGCAGGCTGTCATGGTGAGAGGAAAAAAAAAAAATCAGTAACCTCAGGGAGAGTTAAGCGATCTGGATCGTAGGATTTTATAATTGAAGTAATGAAGGTCACAGACATTGGATTTTTGACCAAGCACAGATTATATTGGTTTACTTGCCTTGACATATTTTTTTTTCTTCATCTGTTGCACTTTATTGTGCCCTTAATCCTTTGTGGGCTTTGCCATTTATTGGTTTTTGCCTTTTATAACAGACTCCAACCCCATCTCTGTTCCCCTGTGTCTTAAGTACTCCTATACCCCCGTCTCATCCTCAGCCCCCGCCCTTTTCTCTCGTAATTTGGAAGGGTTTGGAGTATTACATAACATTTTCTATTTTTGCTTCCCTTTGCAAGACAGTCTCACACTTTGCTAAGACATTCTCTAGCCTCTTTTTGAATTTTGTGACCCAAAGCTAGGTAGTTGTGTAACAATCTCGCTGTGCAACCAGTGACTTAAGAGCGCTGCCATGTGAGGAATGTGTTTACAGGGTGTTTAAGATATGGGTTGATATTTTGGGATTGTTTTTGAAACTTCGAGAAAGAAAAGAAGAGAAGGAGAAAAAAAAGACCAGCGGTTACAACCCATTTTTCCAAAGTCAGTTCCAGTTCTGGCACCAGTCATATATGCAGATCTAGAAATGTGGAACAAAGTGCGATTAGTAATCCTGAACATCTAATATAGAACTGCATGTCAAACTACAAAGAGGTCACGATAATCATCTGTTATGCATGAAATGTGATGCCAATCTCCTTTAAATGGGGCTCTGTGGTGTCATTAGCGTGTTATCTGAGGTGACTCATTAAGCCTGATTGTAGTAACGTGCTGTGTCACTGATTGCCTCTACACAGGGGTCTGGCTCCTCAGAACAAACCCGAACTCCAGAAGGTCCTGGAGAAGAGAAAGAGGGAGCAAGTTCTCAAAGCTCAGAAGGAAGAGCAGGAGGCTCACAAGAAGAGGAGTGACCTGGAGATAGAGCTCATGAAGAGGCAACAGAAACTAGAGCAGGTAAATGACTGATAGAGGTGTCACTGCCACGCTTACGCATGTCCACACAGATGGATGCAAATGTTTTCCAGTGTCTGAATCACTCATCACTTTATTTGGACTGTGCAGACCGTCACGTGTGGTTTAATATTTGCTATAGGTAAATTTTGTAATGTATTCATTCCTGCAGCTGGAATTGGAGCAGCAGAAAATTGAAGAGGAGCAGGAGAACACCCCCGAGTTTGTGAAGATGAAGAGCAACCTGCGCAGGACCAAGCAGGAGACCGACGGGGAGGAGCGAACCACCTAAAAACCAGCAGGGGTGTCTGGGTCTGGCTGACTGTGCGCATGTTTGTGAGCACAGAGGTGTCAGGAGTGTGTGTACCAAAAGAGAGAATGTGTTGTGTCTGTGGCGCACGGTGGTGACCTGACCGTGGCCCAACATGAACTTCCTGGCTTTCCCAACCCAGCTGTTCCTTCCTGCAGTGAGGAGAGAGACTTTTACAGACTAAAGACCCCCCTCTGTCTGCCTGCAGCGGACCGCCAGTACTCGCACCCATCCAGCAGCACACAGCACCCCGCGGGAGTGATCTAACACAGACACGTTACACGCTTTTCAACAAGGGGCGAGCAAGCTTCCAATGAGCTCTGATGGAGAAACAACCAAACACACACACACACAGGAGTTTTCATCCCCTCTGTTTTCACTCCTTTCTCCACAGTAAGCTGTTGTTTCTATTTACTGTCATCGGTGTTGTCATTGTTGTTGTTTTTTTTTTTTTTTTTTATTCTCATCTTTCTGAATCAGATAAAGGAAAAAGTGGACACTGGATGAACTCTTGAAGCTGTGTAATGTAAAAGCCAAACAAATGTGCTTTTGTTATTTATGTTTGTAGCTTTTAGCCCAGGTTATAGGGGAGAACACTTTTACTACTTCTGTATTTTAATTTCATTTTCCAGCATAGTATATGAAGCCAGAACAGGACAAAGGGAGTGTGTGGTTGTGTGAAACACTCGAGTATGCTTTTTTTTTTATTATTCTAAACATGCCATTTCCTCAGCTAATGCAATTTTTGAGCAATAGTAGAACTCCCAGGCATGAGAGTGACTTTTCTTTATATATTCTGTTGTTTTGTATAAATGAAAGTGTTGCTTAATAAATAACTTAAGTTTTTGTTAGGTTGGTTAAATACGAATAAGCCCTGAACGGTGTGATCAGTCTTTGCGTGCTTTTGTGAACAAAGGCTTTGGAGGCCATGTGGTAAAATTAAAAATGTACAAATGAAGGCCACCTGCTATAAATTATTTTATTGATAGATAATTCTAGGCTCCTGAAACAACTCTGACAGGCCTCATTGAACTTTATCACTTCAGTATTTTGTCCTTATTTTCAATGAAGCCATAGATTCCACTAATTTCAATCAGTTAATCTTAAGTGGGTGTTACCTGCATGTGTAGTCTTCACCTTTAAAAAAAAAAATCTAAAATGATTACACAATGTGAGAGACCGTGATTACTTTGGGTGTTAAAATTCACATTCAATGGTTATTTATTACCACACACAGTAATACTATTGGTCTAAAGTTCTGGTTTGTCGATCTCCAAGAGGTGATTGTTTATTCTGATGGGATGAAACCGATTTATAACAACTTAACCTTGTGTTTCTCTCCAGAATCTTCTTTAAAATAAATATAATTTTAATTTTAAACCTTTAAAACCTCCATCTGTTTTATTTTATTTTATGGTGTCTTGCTAGAGTTTGTGGAATTGTTATGCTCTGAAAAGGAATGTGATGCAAAAATAGCAGCATGGCAGTGTGCCTATCAGCCATCACTGTAGTAAGTTTTGCTTATTTAGTCTGGAATTGATGTTGATTTTACCCACACTGCAACAGATGCCAGACATCTAGATGTGCATAGCTGGTTTTCAGTGATGGATTTACAGATCTGGAAGTGAAATATCAGAGATTATACTATCAAGCACAAGAATGCGACTCATCATAGTGTAGTGGCTTTTATATAACAATTTTTTTCTAGAATTTTGCATGTTTTTATTTTATATTTTTGTATATTTGATATGTGTATTGGCACTGTTTGCAAGAGTTTGTACTTTTTACTGTGCGGTGTAGGACGTTAATGGCAATCAAATTTGTGACACTAGCAGAGTTGCACACTAAAAGTTCACTTATTTTCATCAATTAGAGTATGTTCATTCTAAATAGTTGCACTAGTAACATGGGTTTATTTGAAATCATACAAGCTAAACTGTTTTTAAAAAGAAAACAGAATTTGAAGTTTCGATGGGTACAACTGAATAACAGCAGTCTAAAATTTAAAGATGTGTTCAGACTGGTAAGAGGATTGACACGAGGCAAAAAAGAAGAGGAAGAAATTTCAAAATAAAGCACCAGTCTCCACTTACAAGGAATATTGAGTCCAGTGCAGTGAAGACGGCAAAGACCTATACATAGGAGACTAACCGACTGCTCCACTAATCCACATAACAGCCAGCTCCTCACCTACATCTAAGATAAGGAATGCTCCTTTGAGTACAGCAAAGTCCACCTTCTGACCGGAGAAGACAAACTATTTGAGACAGGAATACAAGAGGCTGTTTATGTTCAACTGGAACAGCCATCTCGAAGCAGAGATGGGGGTCTTTGACACCACTTACCAGGTACTTCGAATGCAGTCTTGAAATATTTCCCTCGAGAGTTTCACTACCATAAACGTCAAGTCTCACTTAGCCAGACCACCCTGCATTGATCCTGACCTGACAGTTTAACAGTCATTTACACCTTGAGGAACGTGAGTTTTCGGTCACCTTCAGGTCATTAGACAAAAAATCTCTTGGATGAGAAGTGAAGTATCTTTAAGAACCAAAAAGAGAAGTCTAGGTGCATTTAACTGAAGCTCTTAGGATTGCCATGAACTGGATTATGACCTGCAATGTTCCAGAGATGTTAAGTGACTTGGGAATTGTAATTAATTTCTTCTTTTCATTACAGTTCAGATAAAATAAGAGAGACAGCAGGTCCGATTTGTGGCACTGGCAGCGAGCAGTGACACTTTTTGTGGCACCACCACGGTGCCACGGTTAATGCCACTGAGCAGTGACACTTTTTGTGGCACCGCTGCCGTGCCACGGTTAATGCCACTGTGCAGTGACACTTTTTGTGACACCGCAGCGGTGCCACGGTTAATGCCACGGTTAATGCCACTGTTTGGGTGAAATGCCACTGCCGCAGCGGCATTTCCAGTGGCCTCTGGAGATGCCATCAGAGATGCCACGGTTAATGCAACTGTTTAAGGAACATGCCATGGTTAATGCCAGTACTTTTACCGCTGTTTGGGCGAGATGCCATGGTTTATTCCGCTGTCTGAGGGAGATGCCACCAGGGGTGAAAGTAAGCCGGAATGGTCCGGAACTACGTACCGGCAAAAGATCTGGTGGCGGAACGCAGTTCCGGGAAAAGATCTGCTGGCGGTACGCCGCTCTTCTACCGGTATCTATGGGTACGCCGGTACGCCGCCCGGCCTGCCTGCTATCCATAGATATCGACCGGAGTTCACTCAGCAGTACGTGAGTGCGCATGCGTGTCTACTTCCGTAACACAGCGATTGTTATGGGTTGTTGCTAGAGGTACGGACCCGTACCCGTAGCCTGTGGAGTACGGTCCGTATCTGTCTGGCAAATGGAAAGTGCCCACAGGCTACGGGTACGGGTCGTATCTGTAGACACTACCATTGTTATGGCCAGTAGCAGCCAATAGCAAATAGGTGCGCTTGATTTATTGCACTAGGACGAGCAATAAATTACACGTGAAATTCCACACGTTCTTGTGATTGGCTGAAAAACTTTCAACAGGATTTACAATGGTTAGCATCGATGGAATAGGGTGAAAGTAAGCCGGAACGGTCCGGAACTATTACTAATAGTCCCGGCAAGAATTTAAAACTACTTTCACCCCTGACTGAAGACGAATTTGTTTCACATTACTCCAGTCTGCCAGCATTTGGCAGCAGTTTCTTCCCTCAAATAACTAGTGTCTTTAGCGCCCCTAGGGGCAACGACCACTAGTTCGTTCAGGTTAATACGGTCACCGGGCAAACCGCAGAATCGGATAACCCCATCCAGATAGTAGTAGTACTAGTGGCATCTCCCCAAAAGAGTGACATTAATCGCTGTTCGATTGTTTACAAACATTTTGTCCCGAAGCCACATCTACTTGCCGACCCCTGCCCTAAACAGTGACATTAACCGTGGCACCTCTGCTGGCATCTCCAGAGGCCACTGGAAATGCTGCTGCAGCAGTGGCATCTCGCCCAAACAGTGGCATTAACCGTGGCACGGCAGCGGTGCCACAAAAAGTGTCACTGCTAGCTGCCAGTGCCACATATCGGTCTTGCCCCTACTGTAAAATAAGTAAACACGTCAAAGTGAAATTTGAGTATAGCCATAAAAATTCTTGTAATTCCTGCAGAACGTCAACATTTAGCTGCAATAGTCATTGTGGTTGTTCATTGAAGTCAAATATATTGGTTAAAGATATGACCTAAGAAACGAACCAACAAAGCTTTAAATATGTGTTTAAAATCTTAATTAAGCTTGTTTTGGGCTGATAGATAATCTCTATAGAATCACAGGAGTGCCATAATAAAAGATAAATCAGTTTAAAAAATAAGTAAATAAATGCGAAAATATAAAGAGGAATAAAATAAGTAAACAAATCTGTTAAAAAATAAGGAAATAAATGTGTAATTATATATAGGAATAAATCAAAGAATAAATAAAAAATAAGTCTGGTAAAAATAAAGAAATGAATGTTTAAATATAAAGGGGAATAAATAAAAAATAAATAAAAATTAATACATGGAAATATAAAGGATAAATATAAAAAATAAAACAATAATTCTATTAAAAATGAAGAAATAAATGTGCAAATATAAAAATAAAGAAATAAAAAATGGAAATATAAAGGAAAAATCGGTGATAAAATGGAAAATCAAAAGGAAAAAAACATTTATTCCTCTATATATTTACATATTTATTTCCTTATTTTATAGATTTGTCATTTATTATGGTACTCCTGTGAGTCTAAATCCCGACCAGCAGGGGGCAGTAAAGCGTCACTGATTCGTCTCATATCAACGAAGAAAACTTGACCCACACTCTCATCAGTAAGCGACAATGATGGCTTCTTGCGGACTGTTCCGCTCCCTGTCTTCCAACTTTTGCACAGTTTTGCCTTTACTCACTCGCTCAGTACCTCTTTCTCCCCTGCAGCTGGCGTCTAAGCCTTACTTCGGAAGAACAATAGCCTCTTCTAGCCGGTTATCAGCAGGTACTTCACCGTAAATTGTGTCTCAGAGCAGCCTGTTAGCTAACATTTGGTATCATTAGCTAGAGAGAAGGACACGGTAGCTAACGATGCTGTTGCATGTTTGTCTGTCTGTCCGTCCTTCTGGCTGCCATACTCACCAAAAACCGTAAGATATTCTTCGTGCTCTGAGTCTGTTGTGTTATTTTTGCAGCACTTAAATTCACAGACAAGCACGAATGGATTCGAGTAGAGGACGGAGGAATTGGGACTGTCGGTATCAGCAAGTTTGCACAAGTATGTTTCATGGACGAGCACTAAAAAGGCTTCTGTGGTGCAGAAACGTACATGCATTTACACAAACACTCTTTTGAAATACATATTTTTTTCCTGCTTTTATTTGACCTTGTTTTTCCCCGCTTGCAGGAGGCTCTGGGAGATGTAGTTTATTGTGGCCTGCCAGAGGTGGGAACACAGCTGGCTCAGCAAGGTATGAACAGTAGATGCTAACCAAGTTTTATTATAAAGGCATATGAAGAAAATTTCGCTTGTTGTGGATCTGTAGCTGTCGGTACTAATATAGGCATAAGATTTGTGCTTTTTGATTATTGTAGTGTCAAGTTCATGTGCTTTTTTTTAAACTATTTTTTAAAGTGCAGTCAATTGAACTCAGCTAGTTTTGCACTTTCACTATTCATTAGGTGCAGTTGACTCACCTTAATGGCAGCAGGAGAACCTACATTCCTAATTTGAATGAACTTGAAATGAGTTACACTCTGTCAAAAGATTTTCTGTGTTTTATCAGGAATTAAAACAAATCCATAGTGTCCTTGGAAGTTCAGCCAAGTATAATAAAGATGCTCTTTGGAAAGGGACACAAAAATTAAGAAAAGGAAAATGATCCAGTGAACTCATGTGGCAAAAAAAAAAGGTTTTAGTTCAACTCAAGGTCCTCTACAAATGCAGAGCAGGTTTTGGTCATTTGGCTCTAAATTAAATCAATATTTTTATGTTTTGTTTTAAAATTGGTTGTAAAAGTATTTAGTTTTCAACCCCACTGGCATTCCAAAGTGTGGATGTTATAATTTGAAATCTTGTGACTCCTTGTTGTTTGGTTAAAGCCAAATTCAATTGAATTAAACCACATGTAGCTTCAGAAAAGGTCACAATAACTTTGAATTCTTTACTTGTGCAGTGGCTTTTGAGATCACCAAACTTTGATGTAAGTGAATTTTATTTCTAACATTTACTGTCACAGATGAGTTTGGAGCTCTGGAAAGTGTAAAGGCAGCCAGTGAGCTTTATTCCCCTTTGACTGGAGAAGTTGTAGAGGTCAATACACTTCTGGCAGACAACCCCAGTCTGGTCAACAAATCTTGCTACAAAGATGGTGAGTGCACATGTAAAATACATAATCCAGTCCATGTGTCAAAAGATGTCAGTTTGCATATTGACACATTTGGTATGTGGCGAAGGTAAATAGGCTTACGCAAGAGTTTAATAGTAGCAACTTATGGTTAAAGAATTATTCTGAAAGGTCATTTGTACAGTTTGCATATTAACACCACTCTTTATTTTTTGTTTTTTCAAAAATTGTTGCCGGTGTCCTTCGGCTGGTGTGTTCCCGCATAATAAACATGTTTTAGAAGTCCGTGCATAGTTGGGCTTTTTCTGTGAAACAAAGAAAATGTATACTCGTACAAACAAATGTAAAAGCAATATTTGTCCTTGTTCCAAGAATAGCACTATGTCTTAAATTAAAAATTAATACATATTAACAAATAATTTCAATTTTAGCAACCTTAATAATTTACAGTATTGGATTGAGGTTTACTTTTTGAACTGTAGATGGCAGTAATGTAACATAACAGAAGGCTGATACTGCATTATAGACATAAAGCTGAAGCTGTTGTGTAATTACATTGAACTATGTTTCACACCATCATATTTTGTGTGTGAAAATCATAAGGTATAGTTTATATCTTCTAAATGCTGGCAACTTTTACTTCACACCCTATCCTTACTAGAGATTTTGCATATTTTTGCCAATTCTTTGTGCATTTAAAATGAATGGCAAACTGTTGCTTTATTCTTTCTTCATTCTCACATACCCCCTGACAGTAATTATTTCATTTCATTCACAAAAAAAAAATCCAC
Organism: Acanthochromis polyacanthus; assembly: GCF_021347895.1. Lineage (NCBI taxonomy): Eukaryota > Metazoa > Chordata > Actinopteri > Pomacentridae > Acanthochromis > Acanthochromis polyacanthus. The sequence continues at coordinate 9,153,351 of NC_067120.1, forward strand.
TTTAGGGTCAATGAATATTTTCTGCTTCTCTAACATGGTAGTGCACTGCAAGATTTTAAAGCAAAATGTCATTCAAAGCATTTCCACTAAAAGTTTCAGTCGAGCTCTTTTGTGTTTAGAATGTACCTTTGACAACAACAAAAAAAAAACATGCATGCTGCTTGCTTACTCAAGTACCTTCAATGGCTTTACAAGTTTAGTTTCACTCTGTAATAGATAAATGCAGCTTATTTGTGAAAGAGTACTCTAGAAAATGAAGGCCGTGGCATTAAACACGCAGTACTGTACAAGAGTTTTATGCACTAAAATTGAAATGAGGATGGTTGAAAAAAATATGTGGCTTTTATTCAGTAATTATCATCATACAAAGTGCAGAAAACCTAGGAAAAAAGTATCAAGCTAATTCGTGGTGTGATGGTCTGGCTCTAAAATAGCAACCGACACACCATGCTTCTGTTTCTTTATGTAATGTTTAAATCAGGGCTCTGTGGGCTCATACACCTGTTGCAGGACTCCTTGTTTCTCTTGTAAATAGTTCTTTACAGCTCTGCACGCATGTTTGCCATGTTTTGTATGTTAACAGCTGATGGTATTACTTGATGAATGCGATTATCAACAGTTAAAGTGCCTAAAACCTTTGCACAGTGCAGTGTGTGACATGGAATAAATTGAACAACGTTTGTCCTTGATTCACAGCTAAACCTGATTTTAATATTATAGGTTGGCTGATGAAGATGACCATTGCCAACCCTGCTGAGCTCGACACTCTAATGGATGAAGCTGCGTATGAGCGATACATTCGCTCCATCGAGGACTAACCTAACGCCTCCTAATAAGTGCTGTGCTCCCTCTCCCTTTTCAAACACCACTGGCAGGGAGATGCACTAAATGTGCCTGTCAATACAATGCTTAGCACCCACCAGTGGAGCATTATAGCTCCAGATTGCTGACCTGCCAGTGTTGTAGAGCTGTGAACGTTAGAAATCTTTTATCTACTGTTACAGACTGACTTTCGGGGTCCTGCCAGTCTGCACTGACTAAACAACTGTTGTTGAGTTCTTACAGCCTCAAATCCCCCAAAACAGAAGAAACTGAGACTTGCAGTCAATAGAATAGTTTCCAAACATTTCAGTCAAAACTTGAAATTCTGTTCTAGGACACTGTTAGACTTAAAAAGCACTTTGGTTTGTATGTTATTATTAATTATGTTGGTCTGCATTGCATGTATGACAGCTAAACTGTGGACATGGGACCTGTATTATAGAAAATAAACATTTCCTTACACATTTGGTTTACTTTTTCATTTATTTCAACCCTGCATTTAGACTTTATATTATAAATGTGTCGCGTATTATTAAATATTACATCTTGTACAGCATCATTTCACCCTTAGAAAAACACAAAAAGGCTGCCCAAAAACTCAAGATATTAAAAGTGATGCTTCACAATAAAAAGTACTTGAAACATGAAGTTGCACCAATCTGCACAGGCTAACTTAATCCAGTGTTTTTTCATGAAGGCTGGTATAAAATTACTTATTACCTGAGATTACAAAACATTAGTAACATTTCCAACCCTCCAGTAAATGTCTCTGTTTCATTGACACGAATGTTCCCTCGATACTGTAGATTAGATTTCCCCAGCTCACTTTACACTTTTCCTAATTTGCATTTGACAACAGTTTTTTGACTTTGAATCTGTAACATTTAGCCTTGATCTCTGTGTCACTTAAGTGAAGTAACTGCTCCACCAGGTACTATAGAGAACCTGTCTTTGGCTGTTGGAGTCCGTCTGGCTCTGCCCCGAGGTGAAGGAAGCAGAGGAAGTCCCTCCATTCTGCGATAATCACTCTCCAGCCTCTCTCTTCTCTGAGCTCCCTCATACATCACACTGGCAGTGAAGTCTCTCTCATTAAGGAAGGCGATGGTCTCATCCCTCTTGCGGCTCACGTATCCCTTTAGAACAGCGTTGTAGGGGTTTGATGCAGCATCTGCATCTGGATCTTCCAGCTGGTGTTTGAATTCCATGCGGGTGATGACGGGCAACAGGAACTGCTTCCCCTCCTTCACCACAGCTCCACCCATGTGCGATAAGCCCAGAGCCTCAGACACCAGGCGTGGGGGCAGAGGCACCAAGTCACAGCCCGATCGCTTGTCCACATACTGTTCAAACTCTCTACGCACCAAAGCGACATCTTGCAGAGACTGATTCCTCCGCCCCTCCAGGTCTGTAATGATACGCTCTGGATATGTCTGTCCAAACACCACACCTGACCAGTGAAGAGAAGATTTCTATGTTAAGGCGCACATACATAGCTTGATTCAGAACAGGTGGTTAGTGCTATTATGATTAATGAAAGAACTGGTGAATCTACAGCCTCTTGATGAAGCCCTCACCTGCACGACGCAGCACGGACGCAGGACATTTCCAGGGTTTGTGAATAAGCTCATCAGGCAGATCTGCAAGTTCTGGACACCATTTCCTAACGTAGCTGCCGTAGGGGTCGCAGGTCATTGCTGCATCAATGGGGTGCATGACAAAGTTCCAGTGATCCAGCCCACACATGCCCCCATTCTGCCACATCATAGCATCAATGGCCACATCTGCATCCACCAGCGTGTCCTAAGCAAGCGTAAATTTTGGATACAGTCAGCAAGTAGTACTTTTTATACTGTGTTTTACTATTTATGATGTGTATGTGAGTACAATTGCGCCTGCATGCATACACATCTCACCTGGAACCAGCGGTAGCCCTCTTGCCAAGGCAGATGGAGATACGCTATGAGAAAAGATGCCACCACATGTCTCATGTAGTTGTTCATCCACCCTGTCAACCACAGCTGCCTCATGGCTGCATCGACCAGCGGGTAGCCAGTTTTACCTCGCTGCCATGCCTTGAGGTGGCTACGATCACTGCTCCACCGCAGAGCCTGCAAAAACCAGTGGATGAATAATGCTTTGTTAATGAACGTCATTCTTCATCGTGTGTTATGAGCTTTTAATTACATGTGAATGTGTGGTGGCTAACTGAAAAATCAAAAGTTTAAATTTTATATCGCTAATGTGCAATCAGCAGGTCGTCTGTAGCCGACTTCTACCTTGTATGGAGGTCTGAGGGATTCCCAGGGGAGGTCAGGAAACAAGGTTAGCTGCCAGTAAGCCAAATCTCTCCACGCCAGTTTCCGTTGGAACTTGGGGGGTCGACAACGTGCTCCTTTGGCATCCCATAATAGCCAACGTGGACTGAGCTGACCAAAGTGAAGGTAGGGTGACAGAGAGCTGGTGTTTGGAGCATCTGCCCTGCCGGACTCTTTTTCATATCTATACACACCTAGGAAACATGGAAATCATCATATAGTGTTGTTTAAATGCCGCGTTTCTTAACAGTCCTTCAAATACAGTTTATAAAGTGCATGTAAGATGTCTCACCATCATGAAGAAAAGCATCCAGTCGGGCGTGTGCACCATCTTCACTAAAATCCCAGGACGTTCGTATGTTAGCTGCCCAGTCAATCTGAATACAAAAATGACCACAAGAAAACATTGAGGACCGCAGGATATAATCTTAATTACATTTTAGACTTGTTGCTTTGTGTTAGCGGCCTGTTTTGCGATGCTGACTAACCGTTGTGCCATCCTTCCTTCGGGGCATGCGAGCAAGGCCTAGTGTATCCAAAGGCGCACCCTGTGGCCAGCAGGAAGGTGAGGGGAGAGATACTGGAGGGTCAAGGGGAACCCCTAATGTAGACGATGGGTTCTGTTTGCAGCAACTCATGAAGTGAGACACTGAACCTATTCCTACATTGCAGAAGAACACAAACAGAAGTTCAGCAAATATTTCAACTACAAAACACAAATATTTAAGCAAGCTTAGCACACCGAATCCATTTTGTTGTGACTAACCTCGGAGCCCCACACCCTCTGTACTGACAGAATAAGGGTCTCTGAGACAGTACGAGTGGAACATCCTGCACTCAACACCTTCTTTCTGCAGGGCTGACACCACCGCATCATCCCGCTCCTTCAGCCAGGGCTCATACAAAGCATTAGCCAGCACTGTTCTTGCCCCAGTCTCCTTTACGAGCTCCTTAAGCATCTGCAGAGAAGATCCCACCTCATTCCCCTCTTTATTTGCCTTGAGGAAGACGAGGTGGCTGCCGATTCGTTCCAGAGATGAAGAAAAACAAGACAGAGCCTGATGAAGCCAGTATTTACCTGTTAAAAAAGGCATGACATGGTTAGACGACAGTAGGAAGACTTGCAAATTAAGAATCTTTGTATAGAGGCTCTGAGTCCATTGTGCTTTGGCAAAGATTTGGATTTATCACTGATTCCTTGAGCAACTTACAAGCTCCCCCCATAGCCACTGTAATCCCTGGTCCCTCCTCTTCTTCAGGGCTCCAGATGAAGACTGGGATGACAGGTGCACCCACCTCCAGTGATCCCATGAGAGCAGGGTTGTCACAAAGTCGCAAATCCCTCCTGAACCACAGCAATACCGGCGGTGGTGCTGATGGAGAACCAGGCAGGCCTAAAAGCTGCTGGCCAGCACCTTTTCTCCGCTGCCTCCTGTTCTTAGAGCGCTTTGGTTTCTCTGATTGATTTAAATCTTCCGCCCTAATCATTTCATCATCTGCTCTTACTGTATCTTGCTGGGAAACAGTTTGACCTGTCCCAGGTGTCTGCTTCTTATGTTTGTCGAGCTGTATGCGTTTCAAAAGCTCAGTCTCTTTGGTAGTCTGTGGTGGACTCTCCTTCCTCCAGGGTCCAGTCTGTGCTGAGTCTGTATTTTTTTTCGTGCCTTGTACATCTGCTGGCTGGGTGTCGTTGCTTCCCTGAGATTTGGAGCCTGAGCTCAGTTGAACAGAGCTGCTCTGGTTTTGTCCATCTCCAGGCTGCAGAAGTTGGGACTCTTGACTGGGGGCTGGGGGCTGGTGATCTTTCATTTCCAGTAGAGATAGAGCCAAAACAAGTTCCAGCTCATCATCTTCAGTCTACAAATGAATTAGAGAAAATCATTTTTATTTCAGTTAAAATCATTTTAAGTTGCAGTAGCTCAAAATGTTAGGTAAGTCTTTCACAAACATTGGCAAACATGTTTGTGATTGGTTTACATAATGGACAATTGAGGTTTATAATAGAAGTATTGAGAAGCTAAGTAGTTCTTTGTCAACACTAAGTTTATAAGGCCATACATGTGTTTTGTAAAGGCCTACAGGTGTTTTCAATAACATGAGCTGATTCAATCTCTACTCAGGAATGACAGTGTACAGACAGGGCTTAAGGCATAAGAAAACTGGGCAGGGCTTTGACTTTAACAGCCTCAGTTCTTCATGAAAAGGACTCCACAAGATATTGGAAACATTCCTGACAGAGTCTGCTCCATGCTGACATGATTGCATCACAAATCATCTGCACATTTGCTGTCATGCTTGGAATCTCTCATTCTAGACAGTTCAATGCACTGTTAAGTTTGCAAAACCAATTTTAGATAGCTTAGGTAAAGGCTATCTTATAAAAACCTAAATCCGGCATGATGGTCCATAATATCAGAAGTGCCCATTAGAATATGGGCATATAAAGATGCACATGGTCAGCAACAATACTCATACTAGCTGCATTACTGTGCCTCACTGATTGCTTTTTTTGTTTGCACTATTCTAACTAAACTATACAGATTGTGTTGTCTATTCTCAGATGTAGGCCACTTTGGATAAAAGTGTCTTCTAAATGAAATCGTAGAATTGTAGATTTTTGTAGTCAGAATCCCAGTAGATAATTAGTTTTCTAAATACTGAAACCAGCCCATGTAGCATTAACAATTAGACTGATATCTATCTGTATTTGCATGTTTTTAGGTGTGACACTTGATTGGCTGATTGGATAAGTGCATTAATGGACAGGTGTGCAGTACAGGTGTTCCTAAAGTGTGTCTCTGTGACTCCATTTATTAGTTTTGTTCCACCTGTGAAAGGAGAACGTACACCTAAGCACTTGAACTAAGTAGGCACTACAAATAAAATAGTGTTAAAACATGCCATATCTGTTTAATTCTTAAATATTTACCTAAAGTAATTCTCAGTCGAGCTTTGCCAAACCTGAATAAGTCCAGTGCGCAGGTGCGATTAGCTATTAATTTCTCGTGTGTATGTCTTCGCGATTTTGGCTACTACTGTCAAAGCAAGAGAGTCCTCGGTTAATTTTTGGAACAAACACTATTATTTAAATATTGTTTTTAAAACCGGTGAATTTCCTTCTCACCAGTAGGCATAACAAAAAAGATAAGTATCATGTAGTCAAAATACCAATTAAACGGACCTGTTGCTCAATTTAAGCTAACTGCAGCGTAATAAGCTAGCTAAAGTTAGTTGTTTGATAACACGTTAGCCACAACAACTTCACTCACAAGGTAAATTTAGCCTCTCCTGGTTGTGAATACTCGCTAGCTTTCAGGGGTAGGTAAACTAAAGTAGATTAACTTTATATTAAAAAATACATGGTTGTTGTCTTGCTCTTGTTTGTTTTCATGGGAGTTTTACACAATTCTGCTTGTCAGTGACTGAGAAAGTGTATTGAAATGCATTCTTATCTTATCGGCTGTGAATGTACTGACCTTGGTGAAATATTCCTGGTAGATGGAGATGAGGATGGAGTGCAGGGCTCTGTTGGCTGTGGACAAAGGCTGGATGAGGGACGGGAACAGTGTGCGGGTCTCTCGGTGCCCCAGGATGGACACACACATGGCGAAGAAGCCCTCTGGATCCTCTCGACCCACCAGCACATCCCTTAACATCTTCCTCACTTCGGTTTGGCCGTCAGCCGCTGGAGGAGGCATCTTCCAGTGAAAGGTAACGATGAATTCTAACTGTGAAATGCTGTCGAAGCTTAAAGTTTAAGGCATTCGGGTGAATCTGCCTCACGTCCTCCCCTAGGATCGGTTACTAAACACCAGCTGATTTTCAGTTACACAAGCCATATGTCTGTGTTTTGTAACCTGCAAAACTAACCATGTGTAATAGTCAAAAATCACCAGTAGAGGGTGTACAAATCTAATAAATAGGAGCTGTACAGGGAGGCTGGTGATACCCATTGGTGCTTGGCTGCTTTTCCACAACATGTGATTACCAGATTCGATTCCTCGTTTACATTTCAATAATTTGACATCATCATAGAGAGATATAAACTTAATAAATGATATAAGAAAGTCTATTTTTCATAGATTTGAGTGTCTCTCTGTCTACTGTATAGTTACTTCTCTACCAAATCCCATTTGTCAACTAAAATGTTTCATTGCAAGGGTTCCCAAAAGCTAGAGCCAATCAAATAAGTATCCTTGGTTCAATTAGATGGAATTATTAAATTGGATTAGATGTAAAATAAATAAATAAATAAATAAAAATAGAAAAAAACAAAGGGGGAAGCATCTGCCTCAAGACAATCATTCTATGATTTTTACATAGCCTTCATCTTGACAGGAATGTGTTCCTTTTTAAGTGCACTCTGTGATGTTAGACTGAAAAACAAAGGCAGGAGACAGTGTACCCAGCAGTGAATTTTTAATCATGGTCTGTATTCATGCTGTTGAAGGGTTGCTAAGTAATTGATTTTTTTAATGAGACCATGAATAAGCTTTTGAATGCACACAGCAGGGGACAATGATTTGTGACACTTGTGGACCAAACTATAAAATGCTTTGTATAGTTGATAAGCTCCGCTTGTGGTACTATATTCCAGGAATTACATATTTTGCTTATGCAAAACTCATCTCAAGTAGTCATCCAAAATGTGACTCAAGGTTTCAAATACAAGGCCGTTCATTCTCAGTTATTCAGACTATTATGTGAAAAGTAGTCAGAGTGTATGAGGGGAAGATGTGTTGAGAGCTGTGGTATGTGAAGAGAGCAAGACAGAAAGAGAGGGAGAGAGAGAAAGAGATTGAGAGAGAGAGAGAGAGAATCAATAGTGTTTAGACAGAGAAGTGGAGTCTAAGTGTGTGATCAATAGAGAGCAGAGAGGAGAGATTAGCTGCTTTTCTCTCTCAAACTAACACTGACAAATTGGTGAATTGGTGTATCGGCCCTTGGGCTAAACGGATTGACCTGCTGTTTCCATGTTCTACCGTGTACTGTCAATAAAGATCTGTGTTCATTGTGGCTCTCAATGAAGAGAGTGAATGAAGCACCATAAGAGAGAAAAAGGGAAAGGAAGGAACGAAGGGAACTGAAGAAATAGGGACCTGGTAAAGCAAAGAGTAGTCCAGGTGCCCATGTAGCCTTGATACTCACAAAATGTCCACACCTCAGCCTCATTAACACATTCGTGCACTCACATGTGCATCCTCGTGCACACTGTTATAAAACCATAATAACGTCTCCAGGAAAATTAATGGAAAGACAGATTAAAAACTAAGTGAGGAGAAACGGGCCACTGGTGTAGCTATTTGCAACTCATAAATCATTCTGACACACCCACGCGCATGTAGACACACGCATAGACACACACACATACACACACACACACACATACACACACGTACTGTAATTAACCACAGGCTATTTACTCTCTCCTGCTGTAAATTAGACATGCAGACACAGTTATTACATTAGGGGGATCTGCCATGCAGAATGCTAACAGGAGGAGGAGGGGACACTCGTACACACAACCGGCTCATACAAACATAAACACACACATACATGTACACAAGAAAGAGGGTATGGAAGAATCATAGACTGACGGGAGTGAAAATGAAGCTGCAGCACAGAGAATAGGGGCCCCCAGCTCTTTGTTCCCTGCTGCATTTCATTATCTGAAACGCCAGCCAACACACACGACACACACACACACAAACACAACGCACCTCCCCCTTCCCTAAAGCTGTCTGCCTTCACTCCATGCACACAGCACAAAAAGAGGGGGAAATAGAGATACTGCGTCAGTGCCATTCATTGGCATCTGGACTCGGTCATGACAAGCATGTCTGCACGGTCATCTTTAGCAAATCAGCCAAGCTGCTCTGAGTTGACCACCTCGCTTCAACCTGTGCTCACAGAGAGCCCAAACCCATAAATTCTATTTTAAGCCTAACAATAGGAGATGAGGACTTGATTAAAGCAAGTATTGATACTCCGTCTTTGGTAGCTTATCTCCATTTAGTTCATCTGAAGTTTTTCTTTCTTTCTTTCTGGCAATCCTTCTATTTGTGTGTATGTGTCCTCCGGTTCCCCCCTGCCTCCCTCACCCCTCTCTGTCCCTCTGTTTTCCCACGGTGATCGATAGCTCATTACAATCATTGACTGCGGCTCATCAGCACCTGTTAAGGTCTGGAAAGACAGAAAAGGTGCATGTGCTTCTGAGAGTGCATGTCTTTTGATGCAAGCCTATTGATGAATATAAAGATTGGTTTTGAATGAGTCACAGGTGAAGTTTGACATTTGAATAGTTATTTTTTGATTCGCACCCATTGCTGCGGGTACCTAGTTTGTCGCTGCTTTATGGTCCGTGGTCTTGGGGAACATCTTATTATGCAACTCACGTGGGTACCACGGTTTGTTGCTATGGTGATTGCCAAGGGAGCCAGAGTATTATAGGTGTTTATCCTAGACAGGAGCAAGGCTACTCTCTGTCTATCAGGACATGCTTCAATTTACCACACGGTTTGGACCACACATTAAGATCAGCACAGTTACAGGGGACAAAGGGAAAGCCCAGAATAAAACACAGTCAAGTGTTGATGCGATTTAGAAGAAAGATTATTCAGTATTCATATTCCTGGAAGAAAGACCTTGTTCAAACACTCAGTTGTTGGTTTAATGCGTCACTGCAGGGTTTGTTTTTGGAGAGGACAGGCTGTGAGACGAAAGAAGCAAACAGAAAAAATGAGAAAGACGATGAGAGCCGATGAGACTACAAAACGTGGTTAACACAAGGAAAAATGTGTTTTTATAAAAAAGAGAGTGAGAGAGACAATAGTGAGACCTCAAGAAGTCCCCTTGGATTCATTCACAGGATGTGGTCTAAGTAAAGAGGAAAATTGGTGTAAGAGTGTGAAGTTTTAAGGAAAAGGGGATATAAATAGAGTGAATACAATGGAGGACTGAATAGAGAATAAGTCTCTCAGTCTATGCATAAATTACACACATCATTTACATATTCATTATGTTTTGTGTTCTAATGAGAGTATTTGCTTAATAGCTTCACCACTACTGGCAGCTTTTGTTTGACACAAGAGAATTTAAAGGAAGAGGGGAAAAAGAAAAACAAAGCAGCAAGGGTCATCTCAGTAAAGTGGGTGAGGTCAATGGTACACAATCAATTTTACGATAATCGTATCAATCATATTTCTGTATTGTGCGTGTGTGAACAAGCACAACATGCTCAAGGCTCTTAGAGATATGAAATGAAGCACACATGATGGGGGCTGGTCAAAGTTAATTAAAACAACACAAGCTTTCTCCAAACTCAGGGCTCTCTTCGTCCTTCTCCTCTTGTCCCGATGGAATAAGTAACTGCTGCTGTAATTACCGACATGGCAGTCACTGAGATCATTCCCTCAGGTGCCAAAAAGTCTTCCAAATGACAACAAAGACTGGCGATTTGCAGCGTACCTGTATGAAACGAAAAGTTGCATATGCGTCAGTGAAGTAATGTTGAGTACATAGACACGTGCAGCACTACTTACAAACTGAGGGGGTAAATGATTTAGAAAGTGATTGAAAGAAATAAGGGAAAGAGAGGGATGGAAATATAGAGACAGGGGGAAGGGCAACGGAGGGATGAGCTACAAATGAGAGCGATGGCGGTGGCAGGTTGGCACAGTGCCATCCAGTCAGGACTTGAGCGGGGGCGGGCATGGGCATGGGCGAAGGGGCGAAGAGGATAAGAATGAAAAAGGAAGAGAAACAGACCTCCATACTGCTACCATGGTGCCACCTTGGCACAGGCATAATGGGTCGTAACGAACGTCAGTCTGGGCAGAGGAAAGGAATAGCAAAGCGTAGAAGTAAGGAAGATGCCAGCAGACAGAGGATGACTCAGATGTTGAAGGATGAAGAAGGCATAGAAGGAAATCGAAGAGAAAATGGACGATAATATAAAACTGTAAGATTTAACTCCACGATGAGCATCAGTCATACAAAGAAAAACGGCGTTGGAAAATCCTATATTTTATCCATTTACTGACTTTTCTTTCTCTCTATGCCAGCCGCGGTGTGCCAGCCAGCGGGCAGCATGCCAGTGTACAGTCATGGCATACCCGGCGGGATCAAAGCAGATGGCGAAGAACTGTCATCGTCGTAGACAAGGGGACTCACCTCTGAGGATTTCCTACTAATCACCGTTTGTTTGCTTGGACAAAGCCAAGAAGAGGTGCCCGGGCAACGGTTGCCAGCGATTCTGTGATGGCATCTTTTCGGGGGCGGCAAGGGCACAGGGAGAAAGATGGCATGCTGCCAAGACAACATAATACACACATTTGTAAACAGAAACCTCCATACGGTGAGCAGAACATTTCGGATGCCATGAATGTTTTCGGCGATGGCATCCCCTCAAGGGAGAGACTAGAAACAGAGATGGCACAATGCCAAACGCAAACTGTGAGGCATTCACAGCCGCCATCAAAAGCTGTACAAAAACGACAAAAACACAGACACAAAATAGTAGAAAAATGTAGAAATAGACACAGAAACGCAGCCGTGGCGGGAGTATGGGACAAAAACCATTTCCTCGATGCCAACTCTGCTCAGTGCCAACTGCTGCACTAAAAGGACGCTGCTGCCCATTGCAAAGAACTAAGGCGAGGGATCGTACCATTCCACTATGGAGAGGAAGAGTATGCAAAAGAAGAGGAATAATGAGCAAAATGAATAAAGGATATAGAAGAAGAAAATATGAGGAATTTTGTGCTTAACGAAGAACAGTGGGAGTGGGTGGACAAGGATGATGAAGAGCCTCTTTCCTGCACTTGCACACCTGGGATGTTCTTAAAGGGATATCCCCTCAGACTGCTCTGCGTTAAAGGGAGGGATGTGTTGGCATCATCTCCAGGATGTCAAGCTGTGTTTCTCTATTGCCAGTCAAGGAGGGTGCTGCAGTCGTCAGGGGCGGGCAACTGTCTGGGCATCTCATCTGCAGCTAATTAACAGCCACACACTAATTCTAACAGCCGATCATAATTAGCGATTTAATCGCTCGTCAACGCTTTTCTCCCCCCTAAATTGTGCCTCCTATTTGGACACGTGCGGATAAGCTAAGGAACGCCGGATCCCCCTCCCCTCCTCCTCGTCCTTTTTTCCTTCATCCTTGGCTCCAGACTCCAGTGGGATCTTAATTAAGCCTGGGCTTCATTATGCAAATGGAGTACAATAAACGACAGCAGAGGTGGAGCTGGATACAGACTAAAACGGAACGGTGGGAGGGGAGCACTGGAAGTGGAAAATGAAGAGATGTGGAAGGTTACCAAAATTGTCTATATGATTTTACTGCGTTACAATAATTGCATATTGTTGTAACATGCACGTCTTCAGTTTGCTAGTGCTACTTGTGGTGTGAGAACCAACATTTTGCACTGTAATGCTCCATCTCTGCTGCCACTGGGAAAACTTTTCTGAAATAACACTGGATATGCAGAATGTCATCTCTCACAAAGAAAATTCATAAGGGAATGGTGACAATGAACCCCTTAATATCACCAGTTGGCTGTTGTCGTGGATATGAAGAAAGATAGTAGATATGAGGACAGAGAAAAGAGGCAGACGGAAACACTGACAGTGGCAGCAGCATGGCAGCTAATGTCATCTCAGTTTAATCATCGCATGGGATCATGGGGTTCATGAAAATTCATTTGCATATCATTAAATAGAGAGAGGTTATTTGGTGTGGGCAGCCAAAATGGGATTGGATGAAGGAAAGAAAAAAAAAAGGAAAATGGAGGGGCTCGTTATTAAACAGCAATGTTTTATAGTCCGCCAGCCGATTCATTTAATTTGGGCGTAATTAAAATGTGTCAGACTCAATCAATCATTCCAACGGGGATACTATCAATGTTTCAGTCTGAAAAAAGACTAATCAGTGGATATGCGGTCGGACATTTTCCAATAACAGTCTGAGTGCTTTACTCTCAGCTTGACCAATCGACTCTTATTTCTGATTTATCAGAAGCAGTGCATCAAAGCATGCAGTTTAGCTTCCATGAATTGTGTCAAGACATATCTATCTGACAGGTGGTGATGCCATCCTGTGCTAGTGAATAAGAGGGTAGCTCACACTGTCTTTTTGACCTTAGTAATAAGCTGTCCATGGTGTGTATGTGTGCATGCCCGTGTACATTTCTCATTTGCATAAGTGATGTAATTAGACCACCCTTTCACATGCAGATCAGTTTGACAACATGGCAAACACTCTAACACACATATGGCCATACACACACTTATACACACGACAACACACGCTTGCCGCCGTGACCACCCCCATATCATGGGGAGTCTGTTGTCTGTGAGCAGAGAGTGTAAAGATTAACATAATCCAGCTAATAAGTGTGAGTAATATTCACACAGTGACGCGTGGCAAAGACACTGTCCTGCTGATGCGTATTTGTATCTCATTATAGATGTAAAGTACTGTGGCCGCCAGTAGACAGGGAGGGCGGTGGGGGGGGGGGCATGTGGATGGGGGATGGTGTGGGGTCACAAAGTGAGGGCCTGAATGAACAGACACCCAAGAAAAAATAATAAACAGCAGTATTTTACTAAAGTTACTCTGCCCTGAAGGGGAGGTGTCGATGTAGCATAAAGATAGATTACACAGCATTCCTCATAACCAGGATGCTGGAGATTGGTTAAGGAAGCCCTTCTAATGTCTCCACAAATTCAGAAAGACAATTACACTGATTATTCAGTCTGTTTACAGTACCAAAAAGCCACAGAGAGTCTGTTTTTGCAGAAGAATGTAAGAATTATAAATAGAGTGTATTTGCGCTTGCAGGCTAGCTCTGCCATATGATTGATTAGGATGGTGTGACGACCATTAAAAAGTCATTTAAAAGATGGATAGGGACCACATTTCCAAATAAAAACCACTTTATACCTGATGAAGTGCTGAACAAACTCTCCTTCAAAGACATTTACTGATTACTCTCGGGGTATGACTGAGTGTAATGTGGGAAGTACCCATGAACTGTGTGTACCTCTGCATCAGCCGTAGACGACTCCAAAGCAAATGTCTGCGTACAGTCAGGCAGTGGGTGATGGAGCTTGCATTTTTAAAACTAAAATTTGACCATTTAGATTACAAGAAGCAGAAGTGACATTCATTTGGACAGAGGTGAAGTCTATCTGCGTAGAAGGAGGCGCACACATAAATAAACGACACAAATAGGCCAACACACGCACACACTGATTGAAATGTATCTGATAGCACAGCGTCGCTTCAGCCGAAACCTTATCCTGAGAAGCAGAGGTGTATCTAAATGTGCGAATGTATTTCGGCTCTGTCTCTTTAACTCGGGGCTCCACCACAGCAGCATGCTTTGGGATTCATGCATAAACATGAGCTGGCCTTTCAGCTCTCTCCTCACATAACCAATCTAAATCTAAATGAGCCCCCACTACAGATACACCAGCAGGCAATGACATTACACCCCCTCCCCAGCCCCAGCTCTACCCCCTACTCTACCCTACTACCCCCAGCGACACATATACACCAGCAGGCAATAATTTCACGCCATCCCTCAAAGCCCCCCCTCTACCTACTCTCCACACACACACTCGTACCCCTTTTTGCCGCAACCCCACCAGCTGCACAGTACTCATTTGATTAAGAGGGGGAGGACAGGGAGAAGGAGAAATGGTGGGGGATCACTTTATCAGGATGACTTTCTAAGATGGCTATCATCAGCTACGAAGCTATCTCAAGCCCTCTTGTGTGTATACTTTGCTGTTGTTCTCCCCATGTATCTGTTTGTCTCCTCCCTGCAGCTCCAATCAGAACATAACAGTTTCACGGTTACATTTTCCGTTGTCGCATTTCTGTGTAATGGTGAAATAAATGGCTTGCTGCTAGAGGAAAAAGGGAGCAGATACCAGTTTGTGCTTGACTTGTGTGTGACTCCGAAGGAACGACACATTCCCATGTTCATTTAAGATTTTCCTCTTTGGCAAGTTGTCTCATCAACCACAGGAAAGCTTTACATAAGAAAGAACAAAATAATAAAATCTTCTCTACCAACCTAAGCTGTGGTCTTTGAAATGTTGCATATGAAAATCTGTGTGTCCTAAATGTGCTGTAGTGTGCAATTTTCCACCCCTCTCTCCCAGAGTCGTAAAACACATTATCATCATCAGCAGCAGCAGGAGCAGCAATGTAATTCATCCGAGGTCGTTAATATTCATCATATCATTTAGTCACAAAGGAAACTCATCTGGCTGAATGTCACAGATGTAATTAATGAAGTGACCCCAGAGGTCATGGCTCCATTCACCAAACGCCTTCCACACACCACCATGTTACACACACACGGTTGCACATCAAAAGCCTTCCAGCCAGACACACACCGACACCAAGCATGCAACCTGGAATATGAAACGCATATATAACAGGCAGACACCCTCACATACCACAACATTCACAAAATGGCTTCTCTCGGTAAGACCAAAGGGATGAGACCAGAGCGTGCACCAAAGCAGACTTTATTTAGCTCAGTGGAGTATGGGGAGGGAAAGGAAGAGAAACACACACCAGCAGGGAAGAATTGGGGTAAGGAGAGTATAGAGACACACTAAACCACTGGAGCAGGACATAAGGACAGGTGCACATCACAGGTATCTTTTTGGTCATCACTATGGCAACAACATATCCAGAAAAAAATTAAAAGAATCGTTTTACCTACAGTAAGGATAACAGAGTCTCTTCACCATAGAGGACTCCAATATGTACATCTTACAGTCACTAAGTTCAAGAGAATACGAGAGAAATTATATTTGAAATAATCAGTATACAAAAAAAACTGCCTGTGTGGTATTTGGAATGCACATCTCTGTACAGAAGAAAGCTCATTGGTATTGTCGTAAACATTGGTTAGTTTAAGAACAAAACATGACAGAGTTAGTCAGTCCACATCCTTTGGAAAGTTGGCTGTGATGTCAATCTGAGCTCAGCAAAGCTGTTCCAGCTGGAGAAATTGACAATGCAACACAGAAAGACACCGTACCAGTGGAAGGTTTGGGGCTGAACTCCTTCAAATACCTCATTCAAATAACTATGCAGTATCTCCACAAGGATGGAGAAGTTAATGCACCAAGAGGGTTTCTCTGAAACTGGAAGCTTGAAAAATATTTCTGGTATTACGAAAGCCATTACTGTCTTCTGAGTAAGGGTAATTAATAGGATACTGAAAACAAACTTGATGGAATTGAGCCCCACATATCCATTTGTTTTTGACAGAATAACAGAGGAGCAGTTTATCAACAGCATCACAGGTATCATTACAGTTTGTAGTCATTAAAGCCTAGTGGTAAAGCGATCAGAGCATGCATCTTTCTACAGTATCGTTAGAAACTACAGTACATTAGCAGCAAACTGGACATCCTTAAGGGCTGAATTCAACACTATGGTATAAAAGAAAAATAAACTGCAACATTTCTCAAGAGAAGTAAAACTCTTCAACCGCTATATTACAGACTGCCATGGCTCTAGTTTGGGGTTTTGGTTACAGTCTCCAGTGTGCTTATGAGAGGCAGAAAACAGTAGCTTAGATACAGGGACTCCTTCCTTCTTTAAAAACAGCAATACATCGTCAAGTAAACAGTAGCGCTTATTTTTGTAGGTCATATGGTTAAAGTATTATCACATCTTTGGATTTTGTCTTAAAGCATTAATTATTGTTTAGCTATTATTGTTATATTATCATTATTACAGATAGAATAAGGACTGGTTGCAAATGAACACAGGAAGAA
The DNA here is from genome assembly GCF_021347895.1 of Acanthochromis polyacanthus. Lineage (NCBI taxonomy): Eukaryota > Metazoa > Chordata > Actinopteri > Pomacentridae > Acanthochromis > Acanthochromis polyacanthus. The sequence continues at coordinate 9,170,297 of NC_067120.1, forward strand.
AGGTAGAGAGAAAAAGTGGAAAGTAGGTAGGGAGGGAGAAGGAGGGAAAATAAATTAAGTGTACAAAAATAACATCAATAACATCCGACGTTTTTCTCAACTTTGCGCAGTAGCTCCCTATCTGTAAGTGGAAAAGAGAGCTATGTCTCAAACATCCAATGAAGTCTCGAGTCAACCATACAAAAGCTAAATACTGTACATTTACCCCTCACACTATTAAACACTTTAGTTTCAATAAGGTTTTTTGTAACAATCTATTACTCAGAGGTGAAAAGCTCAGATCTTTGAAATACAGAGATGTTTTCGTAGATATCTTTTAATACTTAGTCCAAGGTTAAACCAAGCCTCTTCTGTTTCAAAAACAGAAAAGTATAGTATTAAGATCACATTTGAAGCGGAGCCATGTTGAGCTGTTGACCTGAGCATAGAAAGCTTTACATTAATCACATAACATTGGTAAGCCATTGGTATATTCAAATAGAACGGAAAGGCAGTAAGTCACCTTACCTGAACATATCAAAGCTGTCATAATCTTTTCATAATCATGACACTATATCGAAGCAAGACAGTTTATCTCAATCCATAAGATTTATATTAAGAAACTATTACTAAACACACACAATGTAAATTTGAGTTTGGTTAAAGTTTTCATATACAGTATAATGGTTGAGTGCTATAAAAAATAGTTTGCCCCATTCAAGACAAACTGGCCTTTACGTTCTGTGCTATTTGGGCTGTTATCCACTAAAGGAACATAGAAGGAGTACATGTACAACAGAAGACTCATCATTGGCTTTTGAAAGGTGAAGCTGCATTCTAGCACCGTATCAGTCTATTGGTACTCTGCTCACCTATGCCAGTTGCAGATCTCACCCCTTCACCGTACAGACGTCAGCTCTGCAGTTTGTTATTGAAAACAAACATGTTCAAACTAAATCCACAGACATGTAAAATTTTGGTTATGAGCTTTGGAATCTGAGTCAGTCTTTACAAAAGCTCTATGCAAATATCCCTGTGTATTTCAAGGATATTATTCTGTTTTTTCTTCTTCTTCTTCTTCTTCCACTGTTAACTGCTTTGTTTTTCTTCAAGTTTATTTTTTGGAGCTCTCTATTTACACTAAAATCTCTTTGACAATTTCTTTTCCAGCCTCATACAGACTGGCACTACATGCTACACAGCTAGTCATCTAGCACTGTCTGGTGGAGGGCCCACTATGAGTCTGTCATGCAGACTGAGAGGTAGACTGCAGGTCTAGCTGGGCAGTGAGGTCACATACTTGGAGAATGCTCTTTGGCCTCTGTGGCATCTGGTTGGGTTTTATCAAGGTGGTGTTTGGTTGTAGTAAGGTGTCTGACAGAATAGGGAGAGGAGCTCTTTTCAACAAGAAAGGACAGACCAGGAAAGAGTTTAAGAACAATATGAAAAGAGGAAAGCTGTGGTAAAGAGGACTTGGTTTGGGCTCTCTCCTACTTTCTGAGGAGAGAGTTTCTCTTTGGGCCACTGCGGCTCTGCATCTTTGGGGTATTCAGGTTACAGGGTTGGCAGCAAGTGGACAGGGTATATAGGTTTAGAGGTCGACAGCAGTTGCAAAGTGGGGTTTTGGTGAGAACATGGTTGAAGGAAGCAGTCTGCCTCTCTAAGCTCTGTCTCTTTCGCCTGCCCCTGCTGACAGCTCAGCCTGCTCCCTCTCTGCAGAGTCAGAGCTCAGGCTCCTGGCCCTCTTCTCCTTCGCTCTGGCATTCTGGAACCACACCTGAAAAATATTTACATAAAAAATGTTACTTATTAGACTTGAAAGACTTGATTGTTCTGGTTTGAATATTTTTAATCTGTAATGAAGAAATTGATATATTTGAAACTGTTACCTGAACCACACGGTGAGGCAGTCCCAACTCCTGGCCTAGTGTCTCACACTCATGTCGGTTGGGTGTGCGGTGGCTCCTGTAGAAATCCTTGAGCTGGAGTACCTGGAAGTGGCTCATCTGTGTCCTTTGGCGCTGCTGCTGATGGTGGTGCTGCTGCAGAGTTTGTGTCTCACCCCAGTCTGAGCTGGTACCCCCATGTCCTTCAGGACTAGGAGAACCTTGGCCAGCCATACCGGAACCCTCTTCACACGCGTACTCCTCGTCATCTTCCTCATAGTCATCATCCTCCTCTGGGCTGTTTAGATTTGTGGTTGAAGACAAAGAAGTCACAGGTGACTTCAAAGTGAACTCTTTGTTGCTGATGACGTAGCCAGGGGTTGGGATAGCGTTGGAAGAGATAGATGGACCTGGTCTGTCCATGACAGATGACATAGCCATCCCAGTCTGCCCATTGGATCCATTGCTTATTGATAAGTTGTAGCCAGCTCTTTCTGCCTCTGCCCAGTGACGTGACCTCATATGGGCATCCAGAGCACTCTTTACCTTGAAGAGAGCCCTGCAGAATGGGCAGCGCAGGTGGTTCAAACCGAGCTGGAAACTGGAACCTGGTCCCATTGACCGAAACTGTCCTTTTCTCTCTCTTGCCCGTGTATTCTGAAACCAAACCTGTGAAAGAAAGATGTCCATTTTAAAATTCAATATAACCAAGAGCATTAAATAGTTTTGTCTTTTTTTCTCATCTATACAGTACCTGAACAACACGTCTTGTGAGGCCCACATCTCGTGCAATGCTCTCGAGGACTCCTCTGGTGGGGTTAGAGTCCAAGCTGTAGCGCTGATACAGCACTTCAAGTTGTTCTGGGGTGATGGTGGTTCTCTGACGTTTATCCCTTCTGTGCTCCTCCTCAACCTCTCTACCGCCCCGTTGGCCCTCAAAACTGGTCTCTGATATATGCTTTGTACTTTGCTTTATGGGTGTCAGGGAATTGGTTAGGGTGCCGCTTGAGTGATCAGAGAGTGTGTTCTTAATTTGTATGCTGTTTAGGTGCGAAATCATGGGATGTGTGGGATTAGGGTGTATCTGGGACATAGCACCTGATAGCATTTGACTGGCCATTAAGGAGTGGTTGGGGTGAAGCATCATGTAAGGCATGGTTCGGTCTGTGAAGCCAGAATGAAGAAGTTGTACCTGGGACTGTGCTGCTAGGAGGTGCCTGGTCTGATGTTCCTGCCACAGCTGGAAAGATGGCAAGGATACTGGGCAGACACTGCACTGGAACTGAGGCTGGGGTTGGAGCTGGGATTGCGGTTGGGTTTCAGTTGACAGGCAAGCTGTTGCATCAGACAGCCGACTGTGGCTTTTCTCAGACTCTGGAGCAGAAGGGAGGCTGGATGAAGTGTCAGCAGCCTTTTCAGGAGTTGGTACAGGAGGAGGACTGCGTGTATGGCCCTCGTCGGAGTGAGACATAGACAAGTTGGTGGGTACTGTTTTTTGTGTAGAGAAGGCAACCAGAGGCTGGGGTTTTTCAGGAGTACTTTCTGACAGCAGCTTGGGCTCAAGTTGTGGATAAGATCCTGTTTTTATGTCCTGAACAATTTCCTTATGTTGGATGTCTGCATCTGAAGTTCCATTTTGAGTATGAACAGGAACTGGGCTTGTGTTAGCCTGAGGAGAAATTATTTTTTCTTCTTGTTTACTTGTAGGTGGTGTTTGTTCACCTTTGGCTGTTAGATAGTCACTGTCTGTGCATGGAGTGGATGAATCAAGGGCAGGTGAGTCAGGATGGGTGTAATACTCATAAGTCAGATCCACAGAGTTTTCATTCTGGGAGTCACCTTGTCCTTCATCCTCACCACTGTTATCCTGGTTATCATCATCATTCTTGTAGTAACCATTTCTCTGTCTGTATATGTTTTCAAGTTGGTTCCTATCCTCTAATCCATCATCTGCCACTCGATCTTGGTTTTTGCGGGCTCTCTGTCTAGCATTTTGGAACCATACAACAATCACTCTGTTCGGGAGGGACAACAAAGCTGACAATCTGTCATATTCTTCCTCTCTGGGGTAGGGAGTGGCTTCAAACACTCCCTGTAAAGTCTCCAGTTGTTGCTCTGTGAAGCGCGTTCGGGACGAGCGTCTACCCCTATGGGGCTCTCCTCTATGCACGTCTGTTGTCTGAGGTTGTGGGGACGTGTTGGCTGGGATGCCTGGGGACAACGAACATGGAGAAACTGTCAGAGCCTGGTTTTGTGCTACTTCCTCTCTGGAGTCCTCCAGCGCTGTGGTTGGGGGGTTATTAAAATTGTAAGGGGAATCCTTGTCTCGCTGGCGCTCTTTAAATAGGGTGTTTCGGAACCAGTGTTTAATGACTTTGTGTGGCAGACCAGACAGTGCAGACATTTTGTTGATCTCTTCATCACTGGGGAGGCTATTGATATCAAAGTGTTTCCTTAGAACAGTTAGTTGCTCTTCAGAGATTCGTGTTCGGGTTCTCTTACCCTGCTGTTGTTCAAGTATTGATGGGCTAACTTGACTTGGCTGTCCTGTTTGGATGGGGCTGGGCTGAGATGGCTGACCCAGCATGGCAGGATTAAGCTGTGGAGGCTGACCTAACAAAGCTGGGCTGAGCTGTGGTTGCTGAGCTAACAATGCTGGACTGAGCTGTGGTTGTTGCCCTAGCAGTGCTGGGTTAAGTTGAGACTGATAGAGTTTTGCTAGCTCAGGGTTCACACTTGTGTCTAACCAAGCCTGGGGCTGAAGAGCCACAGACTGCATCACAACTGGAGGGAGGAGAGGTAGCTCCATGGGAAAAGGAATTGGTGGTAGTGGAAGCTTTGGTAAGGATAGTGGGGGTATAGGAAGCTGGGGTAAGGATAGAGGGAGCATAGGTATTTTAGGCAAAGAAAGAGGAATGGAGGGCGTGGTTTGAGAGGTAACTGTAGAGGATGTGCTTGGGATGGGTGCCTCTTGTTGTGGAAAGTCTTGAGACTGAGAAGGAGAAGGTGGAGAAGAAGGTGCAGGGACAGTTGGTGTTAGATCTGTAGCTGTGACACCTGTTTTGGTTGTGGGATCTGAAACTGGCAAAACAGATGAGGGTTCAAGGGTTTTAACTTGAGGCTTAACTGGTTCCGGTGCCGCTTCTGATTCTGGGCTTGTGGATGGGACTGGAACTGCAGCTTGAATTGAATTCTCCCCCGATTTAAGCTGTGTGAGTGGGTACGTCTGGTCATACTGCAGCCTATATTCTCTGGAAAACTTCTCCAATGCAGCAGTGGGGAACAGCATCCTATGAATGTACTCCTGGTGGCTTTTTAAAATCAAGGCATCTGAAAAAAACTTGCCACAGTCTCTACATTTTTTTCCTTTTTCACAGCATTTTTTCTCTTTGTTTGCCGAACCCTCATCTTTGCTCTGTTTGTCTTCTTGTGGCAAGCCTTCTGTCTCTCCATTGTCTTCTCCTCCTTTGTCATCCTTGTTACATCCTCCCATCTTTCCATTCTGCAGTTTGCTAAGCTCATCTCTGTTCTCCTCTGAGCCCACTTCCATCTTGTTTATATCAGAGCACTCTTGCTTATCTGGTATCATTTGAATTGCTATCTGCTGCTGGTGTCTGTGTCTACTTTGTATATACTGCAGTGCCAACTCATAGCCATAACCCTGCAGCAGGGCTCTAAGAGGCTCCCCATTTGCAGCAGCATATGGCACTCTGGGTGGAGGACATTGCAATCCAAGAAGATTAAATGAAGAAGAAACTCCTTCCTCTGCCTTACTTTCATTTTTAACAGTAGGAACATGCATTTCTTCTTTCTCCTCCTCAAGACCAGATTTGTGTTCTTTTTCCATCTGGTCGATGGAGGGTCCCTTGCAGACTGCATCAACCTTGGCCTCACACTGCAGTTGGTGCTGTGTTTGGTTAATATGGTTAGTTGAATTTGAACATTGTTTCTGGGCTTGTTTGTCATCAGTTTGAGACTCCCTTTTAGCCTCTGTCTTTACCTGTTCTTTAGGGAGGGGACAGGCAGATAATGAATGACTAAACTCTGGGCTCTTAAGAGTTAACTCTGGGTTGACTGACATGTCTCCAGACAGATAAAATGGCAGAAGTAGTTGCTGCTGTAGAGAGAGCAAGTTGTCTGATGCCAGGGAGAAGTGTTGTTTGAGAAGATTCTCCGGTCCTAATGGAAGGTGCTGCATCATTTGGGACTGAAGAAGAGCTGTATGCTGTTGTAATTGAGCCTGGACTTGGGCCTGGGCTATCTGCTGCTGCTGTATTAGCATTAGCTGGTTTCTTGATGCTAGAAGCTCTGCCACTCTCTTTTTAGCCTGCTGGCTATCTGTTGGGTTAGAGAGGGTTGGCTGGGCTTCAGCTACTAAGCCAGAGCCTACTAGTGAAGAGCTTGAAGAGCTTCCTGCATCTGGCCTCTTGGTGAAAGGCAAACTCTTGGGTGTTTCTTCTCTGGTGGAAGAGGCCTGAGCAGCAGTAGTGGAGACTGGAACAGCGACAGTAGATGCTGGGGTCTGTGGAGCTGGGTTTTGGGCAGCGCGAGCTCTAGTCTGATGAAGGACAGAGCGAAGATGTATGTCCAGTGTGGAGCTCTGGCTGTAGCCCACGCCACACAGTCGGCAGCGGTATGGTCTAGGATCTGGACCACGAGGAGCTTCTGGGGCAGCAGCACTTGTGCCAGAGTCCTGCAGGGCTCGTCTGGCCCGGTGGAGATGGGACACAGAGTTATAGTGGACCAAAAGAATTGTTTTCTGAGTAAAAGATTCAGAGCATATTGTACATTTATAGGGCCTAGATGGATCAAGATAACGGTCCATTGTGGGGTTAGAGCTCTTCTTGAGAAGGGAGCTGGAACTAGGTTCAGATATGATCTCTTCTTGTGGCCCTTTCTCTGTCTCAGCAAAATCCTGCTCGCCTCCATCAACTTCAGGGACCATGTCCTTCTCTTTAATGTTAAGCTCTTCTTTTTGTTCCTCCTTTCCCTCTGTGCCAAGAGGTTCTTCATCTATCTCTTCATCCTCGCCCTCTCCAGCTTCTTGACCTACTTGAGGTGACAAACTAAAATCTTGTTGAACTGTATTCTTATTATGCTCCATGTATTGCACAGCATGAGGTGTGAGGAGCGTATTCTGTTCCTGTGTGTTGTCCAGCTGTGAGTGTGTGTTCTGCATGTGTCTCTGCAGGGCCTCCTGACTGCGGCATTGTCTCGAACAGAGGGGGCACTCTGTCGCCGCCCTCATGGCATGGTATTGCCAGTGTAGCTGGAGCTTCTCCGGAGTGGGGAACGCCAAGCTGCACCTGCTGCAACGGAACCGGTAACCATGGCGATCAGAAAGGGGAGGGGGGTCGCTGGGGGGGGAGGTGGGCGGAGATGAAGGGGAGATCTGAGTCGGGGACTGAGGAGCCAGTCTGCCATTGGAAGGGTGAGTAGTGTTGTCTTCTAGGGGTGGGGTGAGAAGAGCTGTGACATCTTTGGGTGCGGCTACATCTCCCTCAGTGTTTTCCACCGAATTGCCTGTAAAATGCCCAAAAATAATGACTGTGAATTTTTAAATGATTTTACAAAAACACATGTCAGGAAAACAATGCTGTCTTTTGACCAAAAGAACATGGTTTGGTGTTACTGCTTCTTCACCCAATGTCTAAATAGTTTTATCATGCACTTTACACCAACCTTTGTTTTCCTGTGAATCAGTTGAGGCGGTGGAATCTGCGGTATGGGAACAGTTTGCATTGTTATTCTTGGTTGTTTTATTTTTCTGAATATCATCCGTGTGTGAGTCTGTCTGTAGTTCTGTCTCCAGCTGAGACTGCGGTTGTTTCATGGGTGGTGTGACCTGGAAGAAAGAAAATGTATGTTCTGTCAGTTTTGGTTGCCGCTCAGTGTTGTTTTACCATTTCAAAAAAAAAGAAATATGGGATATTGCCATGCTGTCTTTAACCAAGATTATGAATAAAACATGTTTAATTGTACAGTATAATAGCAAGCAAATATATCAATATGTATAAACAGAGTGCGTGCTCTCCCCGTACTGACATCATAAAACATTAAAGTGTATCGTTACATCTTGCACCTGCCTGCACAGCAGTATAAGCAGCAAGGCACATCAATTTGTTAATAAGTATACATGGTTGAGATATGTGCGTCTGCCCTTCAGTTCCTGCGACACCCTCCAACATGCCCCAAGGGTTTAATAAAACTTTACTGAGCTGAATAATGAATTTATTTAAAATCATTCTTCATATAGAAATCCTCCAACCCCACAGCTTGAAGCAATGAGAGCAAATACTATATCTATGTGAACAGCTAGCCACCCTAAGGAAAGGACAGACAGCCAAAGATGAGATTTACATGACAAGAGTTTTCTCTGCGTAACAGCTTCATAAGAGCGAAAGAGAAGAACAACCACACACGCGCGCGCACACACACACACACACACACACACACACACACACACTGCAGAGAAAACTGAAGGTCAGGCTTAATCTAGAGAGCGTAATTGGAAAGCAAGGTACATAATGGCCATCATCACCTCAGTCTGAATTAATGAACCTCAATTACTATCAGAGAGAGTGAGGGAGGGGTAGGAGGGGAAGAAGGGAGGATGGGGGCTAAGGGGTGTAGAATATGAAAAAGAGAGAGAGCAGAGAGAGGGAGGGAGGAAGTATGGGGCAATGAACAAAAAAACTGCTTTGGAGAAAGACAGTGAGTAAGGGAGGGGTAACGCATAAGAAATTGAGAGAGAGCTTGGGAGAGACAGAATGGGAGGGGCAGGGACAGAAATTGCAGAATAGGAATGATAGGAGTAGCTTGAGGGGGGGAGGGAGGGACGGCAGAGGGGAGAAAGGGTGAAAAGCAGTCAGTGAAGTGGAGGGAAGAGAGCAAGAGACAAAGGCCACTTAGCATACAGGCCAGGGAGATGGAGGATGGTGATGTGGATAGATGACCGGTCATTGTTAGTTGGAGAGACACAGTAAAAAGCATGGGGGCCCCTTTTTAGCTTGACTGCACTTCTGGTAATAGAGGGCTACTTAAACATGCATTATAGAAAGACTGGCTTTTCCCTCACTCACTCAGTCAACCCCTCTCCCTTCCACTCTAAAAGATGCGCATGCACATGCACACAGAATGCACGGCTGCATCAAAGATGATAGCGGGGAGCTACTTAAACATGCATTAAAAAAAGCGCTGCCTTTCTCTCTGGTGCCTTCTTAATGGAATTGTCTCCCTACATTTCACTCTCCCCCATCCCCCATCGCTTCGCCTTCTCATTTTCTTTTGCTTCCTGACGAACGCAAACACAACAAATACGCAGTTGCAAACACTTACTGTGCTGATGAGCTTGTCTACACAGTCCTGTGCCACACTGTGCACATGAGTGAGATGCTGTCGAAGGTGTACGTATGGGAGTTTAACCTGGCACAGAGGGCACTGGACAGTCTAAAAGAGGGTAGGGAGGACAAGAGAGGGAAATGAGGGAAATTGTTATTAAAGCATTAAATCTGCAGGCAGCGAGGGACCATAGGTGTGCAGGGGTTTGTCAGATTACACAAGGAAATTACACGCCTTCTAATCTAGAAGTGCATTTACTCCTCCGGTACATTTTATATTCAAATGGACATGCTTAAATTATTAAAATGTGTGTCAACTGCTTACCTGCTGGTTCTCATTTTGCTGGTGTTTTCTGGGGCGTTTGGTTGAGATGGAGTTTTCCATTTCCCCGCATCCAGAGGATGGACGTTTAACTTGGGCCACTGAATCCCGTTTTTCTATTTCCTCTTCTCTTGTTTCTTCTTCCAAGCAAAAACATGAGCACATAAATGAATTTATATTTACTATGTAATATATTATGAAATCGTAATTTGAGTGAACTAATAATATATTATAAACATTTTCGTAAGCAGTCGAAGCAGTTGTACCTGTCTCCTCTGAAATCTTCTTTGCCCCCAAGTTACATGTGTCTTTGGTTGTGTCCAAAGGACCAGTGCTGGTCTCACTGGAAGTTTCCATATCCTCACTGAGCTCTCCTGGGAAACGGCAAGACAAGTAATTATGTAAAGCAAACACAGTACTTCATACAATATGTTTTCACAAACTATCCCTCAAAAAGACCAGTGTCTTTGGACCACACTCCATTCTTCTTGCTTGCCTCCACACACTATTGATCAGTATTGATTCCACATTAGATTCCCCTCAGAGGTGGAGTAGAGGTAATATGAACTTACAACACATCAGTTCACCTCAATAAGTCTTAATCTGCACTGAGCCAAATCACAGGATATATTTAATTTAGAAGTGAACTGTTAAACAGTTCATTTTAGATGTTTAACAGGCCACATACTCCACACAATATAAGTTTAGCGCTTTATAATAGCTTGCACAGACTGTAGAATTGTGACAAGCCTCCACCTCCCACAGTTCTTGTACAAGAGATTTGTATTGGTCCATTGATTAGCAGGTGCTAGTTAGCTGCTGTCAGGGGTGATTGGGGATATAACAAGAATGTGTATCGACTAATCGCTTTGCTTGATCAATATCTCAGCAACAGCCATTACTCATTTTCTCCCTCTTTTCATCTTAATTCCCTGTCTGCTCTCTGATGTCAGCAAGCCAGTGCAACATGAAATCAAATACACCCACGCAGTTCATATTCTCACCTGTGACACCATCAGGGCTTTTCCTGATGGTAAAAATGGCTGCCAGCTCCTCTCCATCCATTGGCTGCAGCTGTAGTAGCCCTTCCCTCTGCTGATGGGTTGGCGTTTGACTGTGTTTCAGTACTTGGAGTTTAGAAGAGGAGGAGTGGTTGCATAGAAGACAGTGGAACAGCCACGAACCTCCATCAACCTCACCATCATACTGCTGCAGAAACTAAAAGTAATGACGTAGAAAGAAAATATTATGGTTGGGTAGCAGTTACTAAATATAATCTAATTACAAGGAAACACTAAGTACATTTGGGCTTAATGTGCTTCTTGCAGGTGCTTACTCTGTAAACTCGGACGCTCGCCTCATGGTGTGAACTGAGGGAATGCCCGCGTAGCTTCTCCAAACTGCTGGTCACATAGTCACACAGGTTGCACCTCAGCTGAACCGGGTTCCCCTTAGCAATGAGGGCAGCCCCCTCCTGACCCCTGTCTCCGCCCTCCTGGAGATGAGCAGCAAGCTGGTACCGGGTGCGGTGTCTATCGGTCTGGCAGTGCAAGGAGAAGTTAGCCCTCAGTGGGGTGGTGTAACCACACAGTCTGCAGTGGCAACCACCGGCAACTAAGGAGCACCACTCAGACTGGGGCAAGGAGCGAGGAGCATTCAGGTGCTGCTCCACAGACTCTAAGCTGTCAGATGAAAAGCAGGAGCAGACAAGGCATTGGAATACACCCTGGGAGAGGGGTCCAGTGGGGGACAGAGATGGGGCTGGAGGGGGAGAGGGCGAGGGGGAGGGAGAAGGAGTCAGTGTAGAGCCAAGGGTGACTGGCTGTTCTGTCACCTGCTGACTGGTCAGTCGCATGTTCAAGGAGATCTCGGCGCCTAAAACAGAGAGAAACTGTGAACCAGAATGTATACACTTAAAAGTGTTCGTCTTAAATTGCAGCAAGAGATGTGATACATTACCCACCTGTGTTTTGTAGGTGTTTAAGCTGTGGGGCGAGGCTCCGGCAGTGAGACAGATAGTAACCTCTCTGGAGCCGTAGCATGTTATGTGTGTGTTTTTCGCTGGTGGTGTGTATGCGCAGGTTGCGGGCAATGCTGGTCTCATAGTCGCACACATCGCACCGCCACCGCTTACCATGAGAGTGGGAGTGTGCAGGTGGTGTGAGCTTGGCAGGCTGAGTAGTAGGCGTGGGAACAGAGAGCGGGAGCTTGCTGTATGGCTGCTCATCCACTGTGTGACCATTGGACGAGCTGCTGTTGTTGGTAATGTGAGAGGTGTGTATTTGACCATTCGAGTGTCCCCCGTTTTGAACATTATTAAGGTGTTTATCGGACTGCATGTGTATGCTGAGGTTGCCTTTCGATGAGGTAGCATAATCACAAACCTCACAGCGGTAGGGCTTGTAGCCACAGGCGTAGGTTTCACCTCGGGCTAAGCGAGGATGGGGTTTCCCCGAACTGCAGTACCCACACACTCCTCGTGTTGCACCACCACAAACACACTTTCCCCCAGAGGCGCCACACACACACTGGCCTCCTGTCTCCGGATGTTTCTCCTTCATGTGGACTTGCAGTGTATGCTGAGACTTATAGTGCCAGTTACACTTGGGGCATTTCAGGGTTTTGCAGGAATTGCGTGAGTGCATTATGGTCATGTGACTAGTGAGTGAATTAGGAGAGAGGTCTTGGTTGAGGTTTCTAAGGACGGCTTCTTTCTGTTCTCCATCTTTGTCTCTCTCGTCATCCACTTCTGCGTCTAGCTGGCTGTCATTTGGTTCTGGAGCTTTGGCACCATCTCCATTGGAAATGGAAGAGTGAGGAACCCCTGCCAGCCCATCATCCTCAGCAGGTGTACTGGCAGGCTCGGTACCTGCCAGTGGAAAAGCCAGAGAAGACTGCTGGGATCTAAAGCTCTGAGGAAACCCAGAAATCCAGCCCTGATCTCCCTTAATGTCTTTTACCTCTGTCTCGCTCAGCAGGGCAGATGAGAAGGACGGACAATTGAAGTGCTTTGGAGAGATGGGAAAAAAAGGGGAGGGCTTTGGAGAGGCGGCTGTTTTGCTGTCGAGTGTGCCACTGGCCTTTGCAGTGCTGGAAGAAGAGCTGTGCTGGCTCTGTTGAGGTAATAAAGAACATTTGGATTTGGTTTGGCTTTGGTTTGAGATGGCCTCCTCCTCTTCCTTCTCCTCTCCGCCTCTGCTGCTGAGGGCTGCTGGGAGGCCCCCTGTAACTGTTGCCTCTCCCACACCTACACACGCCTCCCTTTCTGCCTTCCTTTGCCCCGACAAACATCCCTCTCCGAAGTCTTCCTTCATCCCCTGCTTTTGACGTACTCCATTCTCCTGTGAATCTCGCCCTTTTTCTTTCTGCTCACCTCCCTGGGTCTCTTCCCCAGCCTGGAACCCCTCTGCGCCCTCCTCCTGCTGAGGCAGGGTCAGGGGCTCTTTGGCAGGGGCCATGGCTGAGGTATGAGAGGATGACCCCTGCTCAGGAATGACCGCCAGGGTCAGGAGAGGAAGAGATAAAGCCTGGGGACTGAGGTCAGCATCTCTCTCCTCTCCTCCCCCTCCATCCCCTCCTCCTCCCTCACCGCTGTCCATACCAGAGGCTACAGCTGCCACGCATTACGACCCCACCTGTGTGTTTCAGATACAGGGAAAGAGAAGAAGGGAGCAGGACAGACAGAGACAGCAGAAAAGTGAAGTGAAAAAGAGAAGAAAATGAAATACATGAGTCATGTAAATAATATTGCATAACAATGGAGGCATTGATTAAAGTCCCTGGATAGCATCTGTTCAATACAGCCTTCACAGTGTGCAATCCAGAAGCTGGTTACCCAGGGGTTAGCGTTAGCCCTTAATGGGAAAATCAATAGCATGAGCGCTAAACTAGGTAGAGGAATGCGGGTAAAGGCTATGCAGGAGGTCTATAATATTCCTCAGGGGATAGGATTAAATAAAGAACTGAATGCTTGTGAGCTAAAGGGCTTCCACTAAATTGCCACACTTAGATAAAAGCAGATAAAAGAACACTTTTTTTTAAAGCAATTGTATCAGTCTCAACATCTTTTGCTGCACATTAGTGCAGAGATATTATGAGGCACCAGGATCAACGTTTAGCACGAGCAATTTTTACACTTAGTAAACACAATATAGTATAACAAACATTTGTTTTTACCAAACAAAATACTGGTGTAAAGCTTCTGCAAAAATTGTTTAGATTTTAGGGAGGTATTAATTAAAATTGTAGTATGTAGTACGATTTCTGTTTGAGGTTTTGTAGTACAGCACATTATATTTTGACTTCCACATTCTTTGTGCAAAATATTGCATCCACCTTCTGTAAGTTCTGCTACTAAAACACACATCCACATAAAGACAAAAGCAATGTTGTTCATTATAATAATTAATCCTTTCTTGTAATATACTCAAGCTTTATTTGTCCATGATAATGAAATGTTTAAAAAAAACTGTTATTTTAAACAGTTAATTACTGTCTGAAATTATGAATATTTTAAGAATTGGCTTTTGAAATCATTAGTTTTAATTAAACTAACACTGGGAAGTGACATTTTACATACATGAAGTTAATCATTAAAATCTTCCCCCAAAAATAAGCGTTTGGTTCCGACAAAGATTCTGAATCACATCAGCACAACAATGCATCACTACAGGGGCTTCCCAAAAAATAAATCAAGCCTCTCCCTTCTTCGGTTTCTGACGGATGCCATTCCAGACAGATACATCTCTGTTAGTCAGTGTGTGTCCCACAATCTCATTACTGACCTTTTTTTTTAATCAAGTAGAGACCTTAATCTACCCTTTCACCTTCTCCTTCAACCAACCAACCCCCTCGTCCTCCTCCTCAAACACCCCTTCTCTCTCTCTCTCCCTCTCTCTCCTGTAGCCACCCCCTCCCCCCTCTCTGCAGCTTTAAGATATATGGCTCATATCGGCACTCTGATAGTGCTTTAATGTACTGTGTTTATGTCACAGGCCACAGACCCTTGCCCACTGCAGCTGTCCACTGTCCTGCCAGAGAGTGCTGAGGGGCTGAGCGGGCCTGCCAGCAGCTGAGAACAGTCTCTAATCTGATAAAGATTTTCATTTACACTGCAATCAATAACCTGGGTCTATCGGCAATGTAACTATTTATACAAGCATTCCTGGCTCTCTATCGATCACAAGTGCGGGAAACCATCATTTAACAATGTGTGTGTGTACATCTCTGTGTGGCAATGTGTGTGCATCCTGTAGTGCAAGTGATTCTGATGATGTCAATTAGGTACAAACACAGAACACCTGAAATTTAACGTGCACGAGCATGCAACTTTCTATGGGTTAATATTGAGATATGAATGCATATTACATGTTAGTTATTAGCTGGTTATACTGCTGCTCACTGCAACATGAAATTATGTCCAAATAGCAAACAAAAAGTGTATGCTTGATTCCTTGGGATGGTGTGTGTGTGTGTGTGTGTGTGTGTGTGTGTGTGTGTGTGTGTGTGTGTGTGTGTGTGTGTGTGTTAAGAAGAGAGAAAGGAGAGACATGGGTGTGAGGGGGGGAGAGAAACAGACAGAGAGAAGAGTTGTGTGGCTGTACTTTAGGAAAATGCCTTTTGTTTGCCATTATAGGACCTGGACAAAAACAGCTGGATGTGGACAGACACTGTTTTTTGTTTTTCTTTAACGCAGCTGTTTTTGTTTTTTTTGCATGAAGACCTATTGGACCGTATACAATCTCCGCCAGTCTCAAGGTAATAGCACAAAGCTGTATTTTTTTATTTCTTTTTTCTTCTTCTTCTTCATTCTGGCCACCACAGCAACGGGGCAGTTGGAGAATACTGGACGAGCAGAGCCTTGAATAGTTCACTCCCCGTCTCTGTGTTGTCAAGGCACTGGCCAACCATCAGACTACTTCAGCCTTTGTTTACAGTGCTTCCTACGCCAGCTAAACCAAAAGTGATCGCGTTCACTAACCAGTAACAGGTGACTCAATGCACAGGCAGACCGACAAAAAAGCTCGATTTGCGAGAATTACAGGCTTGCACTGACCGAACACCCTCCTCCTCCCCACCGCTGGCTCGCTTCCTACCAAGCTCCCCGTAAAATATCGTAAACAGATGACACACTTACATTTCTGCAGCGACTCTGGTACAAAGCTCCGCACGCTGAATGTGTAGTAGTCCAGAAAACAATCGTATAGAGAGCCCACTCATTCCTTATGAATGATCCTCTGCGTTTTTACGGAGCCAGGAGGGGGAAAATGGGGAGAGGGAGAGAGAGCAGCGGGGTCCAAGTTGTTACCAAACAACTGTGTAATTAAAGCTACATATAGGCTGTAGTAAACAGAAGATGGGGGACGGAGGGGTTTGTGCGAGCTCCAGAGGTAGAATGAGTTCTGATCACTGTGGGAGGAAAAACACTTGGCTCTTTATTCCTGCTAATTAGTTTCCTTCAAAAAATGGCTGAGATTACGCCCAGTGCGCATGTGCGTAATTGCGCAGACACCGCTAATTAGCCCGTTTGGATCAATAGGATTCCGCGAGAGAGAGAAGGGAGAGGGAGGGGGTGACGGACGGAGGGAGGGGGGGGAGAGGCTACGGGGACGCATAGAAAGACGAAGAGAGGAGAAATATTAAAAAGTAGACAAAATTACATCTGAAACGTTAAGTTTTATTCTGCGATATGATATTGTGGCGGAAAATTCCGGTAATCCATTTTAGATGGGAATTTAGAAAAATCTGATTTCATCTCAAATATAGCTTATAGAGGAAACAATATGTAGAAAAATCTCCAGTTAGAGATGTCTTATTATAGTGTAAAGGACAATTCTGTCGATACACAATCGATATTGACCAAAAGCAGACATTTAACACCAAGACTTTTCGGAAGGATGTACGATACAATAAAACCTGCCACAAAATGACACAAAAATGCGACGCTGTCACCGAGATTCAATACTGAGGAGCACAAACACACAAGGCCCTGGAGGATTGTTTTAGTAATATAGTATCGACTTTTTTAAAAGATAAATCACTGGTTAGAAGCTCGTATACAGACACTGTCACACACTGAAATCGCATTATTTTCGAGAAAACTGCGATTTCTTTGTGATGTTCCACCTGCTTTGTAAAAGTTGAAACCAGATTACTGGTTTGCCCATGAATTTTTGAAGACTATGAAGAGGTCTAAAGATTAAAATTAACAGTAAAAAGAACGATTTCCTCTAAATATGCTTGAATATGTGAAATAAAGCATTTCGCCTTTATTTGGGCTGAGCAGGTTAGTAAAGGCTGGAGGTCTGTGTTTGGAACGCTGATTTGCAGGTTAATATTTTTTGTGATTAAAATAAATAATATCTGGAAAAAAATTCAAGCTAAATTGACGTGTCCATTCCTATGTTTCTCATTAAAAAGACCTTTGGTGTTTTTTTTCTGCTCCGGCCGTCCCATCCTCGCTCCTCAACTCTATTGTTATGATAATACTATTGTTGATTTCACGCTGGATGTGCAATCTGTCGATCGTCCATTTTTTAGAAGGAAAACTGCATTCATTTGTAAGATCAAATAGTAGCTTTTCGTCTTCCTTTATTAGGCTTTGATTGCCCAAGCTGACTTCTTCCTAATTTAACAATAATATAAATTGCATTTTAGGAAAGTAAGAAAGGCTACAGTGTTGCTGAAGAATATTCCTGTGCAAAAATGTGGTAATATTTTAGTATTTCCACAGCAGCTTAAAAAAAGGATACAGCTCTCACTGCAGTATGTTACTATCAGCTCACTGTTGCGTGAAACAACCCGCATTACAAGGCCATATCGGAATAGCTTACATGAATATTAATATTTTTCCTTACGTTGGTTTTGAGTGCACTGACATTTTGGATTTGATTTCTCTTGGTTTGGTTGGATTCTTTTCTTGCATTTGTCCAACTCCAAATACGTAAAGAGTCGATTCAGTGACCAATTAATGAAATGCCTAATGATTTGCCCTACGTTTGGAGTACATGCAATAATTTTTTTACGATTCGAATACGTTTAAAGTGATTGTCTGGCACAGGCCACGATCAAAGATTGCATCTTATCAAAAGCATAAATCAGTCACTCCTCTGTTGTTTTTATGCCTACATGGGTTTTCTGCTGTTATGGCTGCAGTTAAGTACGTGACAATTTGTCATTTTATGAACAAAAGACAACGACAGTGAGTGGTGATATAATTTTAACGTTAGTCCAGACATTGTCTGCTGTGTGTCACTTCAGTGTGGGTGTGTGAGTGTCTGTGATTTTCTGTGTGTGATTTTGTGTGGGTGTGTGGGAATGACAAAAACAGGTGCCTCCAAATTGATAGGTTTAAATAAAAAGAAAATTTTTAATGTTAATAGAAGCTAAAGCATTTTGGAGATCTGTTGTTTGAAAATGTTTGTCTTTATATGTGCATATGATGGTGCTGATTTAGAATGCCTAGCGTGTGCATCTTTAATATATGTTGAAGAGTAAGCTGTAAAAAAACATTTTAAAAAAGATTTGGCTGCTTTTGTAGCCTATTTGAACAAAATGCCTTGAAGTTTACACTATGGTGCAGTGACGCCACCGTTAAATGCTTTCAAATCATCTCTCTTGTTATTTGTATTCTTTATTGATGTAAATTTTCATTTGTATTTCAATTTGCTCGTGCATTTTTTTTTAGCTCCATTTGAAACAATGAAAGACAGGTGAACACCTTCGATAGGCCGGTGTGCGGGGAATGTATTATGTATGTTTGTAGGTCAGAGCCAATATACACATAAAGGTACAGTTATTTAAAAAATAATTCACATATAAAGTCCAAGTTTAGCTACTATAAAACAGAAAAGAATAATTGTCCTGATTTATTTAAACGTATGCCTTGAGAACGCTCACCACAGATATGATCAGAGACGCTGCCTGTGCCTGGCACTGTGAGGTAATTTCCATAAAGATAAATATAAAGTTAGAGTATTTTGCCATTATTAAAGCTCGCGTGAATTCACATTTACAATTCAAACACATTCTGTCTCTGGCAAACACAATCAAACATGCACGAGCCGTACTGTAAAACGCACCATGCTTTCCATGCCCTCAGGTGTATGCCAGGGGTTTGTTGTTTTCACTGTAATATATAGTTAGCCCTTCCACCAATTTACCCTGTCAGTGCTAATGGGGCAATTAACCACTGTGATACCCCCCAGGCAGAAGGAGAGCCAAAAGCTCCCCAACTCCAAACTTGTCTTTATGACATTTATATGACAAAATGTGGGGGAAGCTGGGGACCCATCTGACACCTTGGAGGGTCCTTAATGTCACTCCCTCCCTTGCCCCTGCCCCTGTCTGCCCCAGGGTATGGCACTAAGCGTGAAGTGTAATATATCATGTACAGGAGAGGCTCGGGTCATGTTCAGGAGGGAGAAAACTTTGTACTGTGTCCAAAGCTTGAATGGGACAACTCAGATTTACACGCTGTGTCCCGTTCTGCGTGATTATAAATGTAAACCTGCCTCACAGAAACACACTTCCAGTTAACATACTCCAACTTGACCTCTCCCTTCATTTATGCCTTTTTGGTGTCTGTAAGTCCCTTTGTCTGTGCTCACATTCCCCCTGTCCTTCTTACATCCCCAAGGAGGCAATAACCTCCCTAGCAAGAGCTTCCCCTTGAGCCGTTGTCATAGTAACTTGTGGGCTGGTCGACATGACAACCCCACCATGGTCCAGAGATAGATGATAGGCCAGAAATGGGGAGGGAGAAGGCATATGGGGGGATTTGCACCCCCTTTAATTTGGTTTGCCTGATTCTGATTCAAAATGTTTTTTCCCCCTCTCTAAGTGCGAGGTGCAGCCATCATCCACCTACTTTACATTTACGCAGGTATTTACAGACCGCAAACGCCGTCTCAGCAGCTTGACATAGCAGTTACCTGCATATCTTTACAGCATCTGAATTGTAATGACAAAATTAATATTTCTCAAGACTATGTAAGAAATTCTAACAGAAAAAAAATGCAAATCCTAAAATATTTGTTGTCTTTCTTGTACTCCTAAATAGGCCAGAAAAGCTGCAGTCTTTCTCTGCCAGAGCAAGTGACTTTAAATGGTGAATGCAAAAAATAACTGTGTGTTTTCACGCTTTGCCCTTTTTGTGAACTCCGGAGTCTGCTTTCTACTGTTACAACCAAATTCAGTAGGAGGAAAAACTGGTCCCAGGAGCAAAAAGAAAAAAAAAAACACCTTCTTCAGATTCCACAAAAGTAGTACTATGACTGTCCCAGTACCAGCTGATGTAATGACTGTTTCACAAGTTAAAAGGTTAAATATTACTACACTTTACTACATCAATATGCTAAATTTGCTGTCTGTTGAAAAGGATTTATGACTATTTTAAAAATAAATTTGCAAGAATATTTACTGAATATTACAAGTGTGCAAGAAGCAGATAATTGTAGCAGTTTGCTGCCTGAGTACATTCACTCAGAAACATTATAGTTCTCTCTACGATTCTTTGTGTCCACTTTTTTTTAATAATCAGGAGAATGGTCCATTAAATGGAGGACTCTATAAGAGGAAGCATCCTCTTTAGACTTCGTACGGCGAATGATGAATCCCACCAGCTCCAAAGATGCTGCCCCTCAGCTGACCCTGATCTCTGACCCCTGGGCAGAGGGTCGCCAGCAAAAAGAGATATATCCTATAAGAATCAATAAACATCCAGTTAATGAGGACTATTAAAGAATGTAATTTCTCCGATATATCAAGCGTTTTATATTTTGCAAATATGCATAGAATAGTTTTGCAGCCTAACAAAAGACAATATAAATTAAGTCTAGACAAGAACAAAAAATAATAATGATTAAAACAAAATACACATAACTTAAAGACAATAAACATTTCAGAGATTCATGATTCTATTGGTGAATGATTATCTGATTGTAAACCTTGTTCATTAAAAACTGCAAAAGCACAGTGTTTAAGTTAATAAATGTTTGCATATTGTTTGCCAAGATAATATGCATTAGGTGTAACTTTCAAGTATTTACCATTTTATTTGTGATCATAATGTTATAAATCATTTTCTATTCACACACTTTGAAGTAAATGTTTGTCTATGATGAGTTTATATCAGAAATAGGTTTGCTCACACACTGGGCTGACTCTATGCCATGTTGAGAGTTTTCCCTGACAAACACACTGAAAAGCTCATCTTCTACCTCAGGTGTTTCCACATTTGTTCATATCACAAAGCTGCACAGTTTGGCTTTGTTTTTAATATCGTTCCTCTTTACTGTCATTCTCACTCAGTCGTCTTTCTCATCAGGCCTTGTCTTTGTGTGACTGTTTCTGTTTTGTTCTGGATATATTTGACGTCTGAGCGTCCTGTTATTTTTTTGTGGCCTCTGCCTTTGACAGATGAATTTCCCCTTGGGGATCAATAAAGTGTATCGTCTCATTTAATCTCATCTCATCTCATCACCATGGCTTTGGCTTCTTACAGAAGGACATTAATAACATTAATGTTGGATGCAGATGAGTGTGCCTACAGGTAGCCAATATTTAGATTGAATCATACCCGTCCATTCAACCATCAGTAAGAGGGGATAGATAGATAGATAGATAGATAGATAGATAGATAGATAGATAGATAGATAGATAGATAGATAGATAGATAGATGACAGTGTTAAGTGTTGTTTATTCAATTTCCACTTCTCATTAAATTGCTCCGCTCTATAAACATGCCTGCAAACCTGAACAACAGCGCCCCTCAATGGATAGATTTCTAACTGAAGTCAATGGAGCAGTAAATAAACAGTAAATGTCTCTTCTCGGGCACTATACATTCGCGGAAGTTGTCGATATTATTGGGGGGGGAGATTGTAGCGGTGTTGTTGATGTGTGTTTTTTTTTTTTGATAGTTCAGTGTAATTGATAGTCTTCCGTTTCCATTCCAGGAGTATCAACATGGATGATGAATGGGAAGAAGAGGTATGAAATGCTAACATTGCGTTTACCATCTACTGTATAACGATAGCAATAAGAGCCTCATGCGGCTAACACGTTAGCTAACAAGTCAGAAGGGTCCTGGGCGATATATCTGGACCACATGTAGAAACAATTTCAGCTTTATTGTGGTAACTTTAACTGTATAAGTGGGAGTTTCAAGGGCAAACGATTTCATTTTAGCTTGTGTGTATATTAAATTTATCTACTTTAATGCCAAGGCACATATTTTGGACTATAAGATTGTGTAAAATCCTTGGTAGAAGTAGCAGCGTTGTAAAATGTACATATGTTTCTTAATATTTTCACATGCTTGTTTGTCTTCAGAAGAGCCTTTGTGGGCGTTCATTATGAACACCCCTGTTCTTTAAAACATCATTCGTCTTTCTGTGTTCAGGAGCAGCTTGTTGTTGTGGAAGTCTCTGGTATCATCAACAATGACTTTCTTTCCAAGTGTCGAGGCACATGCAAGATACTGGTGAGTTCAAAGAAATTCTGTGTGTTGTGAGATAAGAAAAGAGCCATACTGTTAATATAAACGTCCCTGTAGGTGTCTCAGTGCATACTCACAGATCTAGTTTTTCTCTTGGTGTTCAAGGACATTGACAGTGAGAGGCCCATGATGCAAATTGGACAGTATGTGTTTGCTGGGGAATATGAAGGTAAGATTGAACCATAAAAATATGAAGAAATAGAACTATTTGTGTGTCTTAACCGCCTTGTGCCTGTTTTTAGAAGAAATTTTCCCTCTGATCCTTTTTCTTGTCCCTCCATTGTCAGTGATTGACTGACTGAGAAACATTATTTCCAAATAGATAAGTAATGCTGACTGAAAAAGTCCATATTAATGACTAAAGATGTCATCATCATTTTCTCTTCATAGAGGCTTTAGGAACTTGTGTTCTGTTTGAGGAGGCACCGTCAAAAGGTAGGGCTGTGCTCCAACTTTTGAAATGTTTGTAGGTGTGTGTCAGTTGTACTCGAGTTTTTTTTTTTAATGCTTTCTTTTGGCATATGTCTGCAGGAATAGCCAACAGTGGTCCAAACCTCAAGTACATGGGCCACACTGCGAAGAAACTGACGATGCAACGGATATTTCTCACTGAGAAGAGAGAGGACGAAACGAGCTCAGGTCAGCCATAAGATCCAAAGATTTATCTGTTTTTCTAATACCATAGTGACACGAACTCTTATATTATTACTTTTAAGTAAAAGATATACAGTGCCTTTTATCAGCAACCTGACTAAGGTGCATACTCTTCGTGTAACAGTCTCAGTAACTTCATCATTCCCGTTTTCTCCCGCTAATGACTGGAACTGTGGAACAGTCCCCGAAACTCACGTCATACGTATTGCTTTCGTTGTTTAAAAAATCAGCTAGAGTAACACTTCAGGACCACTGCGCCTGTTTACGTCTTTCTGATTTACAAGTCATTATGCAATTTGTTTTGTAATATTGTGATTTGCTGTACATGTCATCTGTTTTTGCTGTTCATCTTGTTTTGCGTGCCGCCTCTTGGCCAGGTCATTATTGAAAATGACAATCAGTTCTCAACTAACTTACCTGGTTAAATGCAGGTTAAATAAAATAAATATATACATTTAACTTTGCACAACAGTGTCAAACAAGTTTGTTGTCCCAGCAGGAAATTGTGATGGTGGTGGTGAAGAGAGTGAAACTACTTGTCAATCTACTCAAGAAGGAAATGATAACCAGCAAGGAGCAGCAGAAGAACATATGGACGATACAAATTCGAAAGACTTAGCAGAAGGTTGATATATGAAGACATCGCTTTATTCTGATCTCCCTATTTGAAGATGAGACACCTGGATTTGTAGGTCTATGAGGAACTGCATCTTTGAAAGAGGCAATTCACCAGAAGTTGGATTTATTCTAGTCTCACACCACAAGACCATTCAGCAGAACAAAGTGGTCTGGTCGAACCTCATTAATCTGCTATAGGGGAAGAAAACACTTGCTTGTTTGCATGTCCTTAAACCAGTCACAGAGTATGGGGTGGAGATAAGGCTGTGTCCCCTCAAAACAGTCTGGGTTAAGAGTTATGATGGAACATTTGTATGCAGGGAAGCGAGCACTGTCATTAAATGGCAAATTGATGACAACAATTCCTAGGGTTGCTTTACTGGACAATACCATTACTATGAAAAACTTGAAATTTTCAGTGTGGTAGGTCGTGGTGCCTTGCTGGATCAATACAGTGTAATAACAAAAATAAGAAGCAAAGAGAATTTTGGAAGTAGTAACGGGTAGATAGCAAGTGGTGAGGAAAACGCTACGTGAAATGCGTGGCAAATGGCAAGCTCACACCTACCAATAGGTATCAGGTGAGTATGCCCAGGTTTATACAGTTTAGCAGTAAAAATGAGAGTTGTCTGTTACTTTTATTTTATCACAATTTGTCACAACTCCTTCCCGAAACATAATGCCCCTTCATAAATATGGTTAAATTATGCCGAAAGGAAAGCAGGACTTAACAAATCACAATATTAATTCATTTCTTTAAGATTCACATAGGAGGGCAGTGCTTCTTTGGTATCATCCATTTATGTACCCAGTGACCACAATAAATACCTACTAGCAAAGAGAGGGACAGCTTCTTCAGGTGCAAGGTTATGGTATGAATCGCTCATTCTCCACTGATGGATCATCTGCTGAATAACTACTGGATTACTGAGTTGAAGCCAAAAGGCATACAGGCTTTACATTTCTTTATTAAATAAACTGGGCCCACTAGAGGCTATTTTTAAGTGTGGATTTCATTGTGTTTGTTTATTTTTGTTGTTTCTAATTTTTGTTCTAATTTGTTGTGGACATTGCATTGGTTTACAAAACTCTCAATGATGTAAAAAATTATTTTCTTTTTTAAGAAATGCATATTCACTTAAAGAAATAACATTTATCTGTAGTATATTTTGCTGCTCGTAATCTTTCACTGAACTAAAGCTGAAACGCATGACTTTTGAGCTGTTCCTATGCAGCCCAGTAGCTGTCAGATTTTATGAATGAACTGGATTTTGTTGACTTTGAGGACGTGGCGGTTCTCGGCCAATCCAATCAACGGTGCTCCCGTGAAGTGGACCAATCAGCGAGCGACATCACACTGAGCTTCTCGGACTCTGATTGGTCGATTTGCGTTTTAGCACAGGAAGTGCATGGGTGTGTTTCCGAAGGGAGGGCCGAAGGCAGCAACGACGAACTTCCCTGAAGACGCCGGTGAGTTGTCCTCGTAAAATGGAAAAAGTGATTTAAATTGTGTTTTTCCTATCGTATGCTCTTTGAAAGACTTATTCAGGCCGATAATATCGATGCTTATTTGTACGGTTGGACGAGTAAAAATGCTATTCAGAGAGTTAAACTAGCGGTATGCTTGGTTAGCCAGTCTGGTGTTGGTTCTAACGGTGGCTAATTGGAAATAACGGTCACAAACTGTTGCTGTCCGAATACAATACAAAGAACGCAAGATTTAATACGTAGAGACATGCAAAAGTGAGAACACAGACAGTATTTTTTGTCTTACTAAAGCAGTCAAAACAGCGGCGAACGGGTTTCAACAAGAGGAAAGCGAAATAGGCAAAAACAGGATAGGATCTTTTCTCACCAATTAAACAACATGTCATTATTTAAAAGGCAACCAGTAGAGGTTGATGTTAGAGCAGCTTAACCTGTTGCGAGGGTATTTTGAAGTTTTTCCATCGATGTTTCAAGGGAGAATATGTTTTTTCTTATTGCTTCACTTCCAAAAGCTGAGACACCTGACAGCAATTTTCTCTGCCCTATATTTTGAAAGAGAACATACAGTCAGCTGCTAGAATATTAGATTAATCGAGCTTAAATTAGCAGTCCGCTAATTATTTCTACCTGAATGTGAGTCTTAATGCTCAGTTTGAACTATTTGAACTAATGTAACTTAAGAGATGAGTCAACATTTTGGTATGTGGTAATTTTGTACTATAAAATGTGGTGTTTATTAGGTCGTCCTGTGGGTGAATGGGGTGAATCAATTAATCTGAAGGACAAAGCTTAACTATGATGGCACGATTTTGTAGGTTTTTATGTTAAACTTTGAAGGGCGGCAGGTGGGGGGTTGTTTACAATAGAACTTTTGTACAATTAACCTCAAAGTTGTCAGTTTAGGCGTTTCTAAATTGCTAAGCATGTATAATTGTGTCAATAAAGGATGATTATTTTTTTTAAAACTGTTGGCTTTATAATATATGGAATAGCAACTGCTACTAAGAACCAAAAGTACAGCAAATATGGGATTGCATCAGCTGGAAAAGATTAGCCATGGCTTGAAGCATTTGGCTACACTGTGAATCAAAACTCTTTATACTCTAAACTGGCTTGTAACAATCTCAGTACTGACATAATGCCATCATAAAATGTGCAAGATAAATTTAGATAAACATAATTTATAAATAGAGTTTAGGAGAAACCTCTGATTGAGCATTGATCTCTGCTTTTTCTTGACTTTTTTTCTCCTTTCATTCTCTTTCATTCTTACATTCTCTGGTTCAGGCGGTGTTTGTACAGACTCAGGATGGAGCTGCGTCCACTTGTCATGTGCTTTGCTCTCTGTGTGGTTTACGCCACCAGCAAACCCACAGAAAAGAAGGACCGCGTTCACCATGACGAACCTCTCAGCAACCGCGAGCACGATGACACAGAGAACTTTGACTATGACCATGAAGCCTTTCTCGGACAAGAGGAGGCGAAGACCTTCGATCAGCTCACACCAGAGGAAAGCAAAGAGAGGCTCGGGTAATAATAACATGTTTTGTTAAAGCAGACACTAGAGGTCCCTTTTTATGTTTTATGAGGTTTTATCTTTCCATTCATACCTACTCTATATTCTTTGATGTGGTAATGACCTAGTTGCACCTTAGAGAGCAGCAGCGCAGTTCATCTGTGGTCAAAATCCAAGAAGTAAACAATGAAAGTTATCAAAATGTTCATCATTTCTCTGCAGCATGTTGGTTGAACGCATAGATGAGGACAAAGATGGCTTCGTGACTGTTGAGGAAATGAAGAACTGGATCAAGCACGCACAAAAGAGATGGATCTATGACGATGTGGATCGACAGTGGAAGAGTCATGATCTCAATGGGGATGAAGTGGTGTCCTGGGAGGAGTACAAGAACGCCACATATGGATACATTCTCGGTACTGCTGCAGACAGTTTTTGTTTTGTACATTTGATGCGTCCCAGGACGATTACCTTCATGCTGTATGGGTGCATACACAATTTTACTTTGCCGGATTTGTACACATGCTGAAAAAAATTGTGACTTCTGCCCTGCAGATGACCCCGACCCTGATGATGGCTTCAGCTACAGGCAGATGATGTCTCGTGATGAGAGGAGATTCAAAATGGCGGACCGCAACAACGACATGAAGGCCAACAAGGAAGAGTTCACAGCCTTCCTGCACCCTGAGGAATATGACCACATGAAAGACATTGTAGTGCTGGTGGGTAACACTCTTATAAAGGTTTTAAATGATGACACTGATGTTGTATCTTTTCAATTCTTTCTCAATGCACTGTGCTCTTTCTTTCTGTAGGAAACTATGGAAGACATTGACAAGAACGGAGATGGTTTAATCGACCTGGATGAGTACATTGGTGAGTTCTTACAGCCCATTAGTGTACATCAGTTTGTACCACAAGATCAGTGACATACAGATGATGCAATGATGTTTAAGAAACAATTGTGAAATGTGGGATGTTTAGTAATCTGCTATCAGAAATATGTATTTATAGAGCGAAAAGTTGTATCATCATCGGCACTCATTCCCTTGCTCAGCCCCTTCCTGTCTTATTGTGCCCTAGGTGACATGTACAACCAGGAGGG
Source organism: Acanthochromis polyacanthus (assembly GCF_021347895.1). Classification (NCBI taxonomy): domain Eukaryota; kingdom Metazoa; phylum Chordata; class Actinopteri; family Pomacentridae; genus Acanthochromis; species Acanthochromis polyacanthus. The sequence goes on from NC_067120.1 coordinate 9,197,705, forward strand.
AGACAACACAGAACCTGAGTGGGTGAAGACCGAGAGGGAGCAGTTCACTGAATTCAGAGACAAAAACAAAGACGGGAAGATGGACAAGGAGGAGACCAGAGACTGGATCCTGCCCAGTGACTATGACCATGCTGAGGCCGAGGCCAAGCATCTGGTTTATGAGTCAGATACAGACAAAGTGCGTACTGTAAAAAATTCTAAATTATTTCAGATTTCATCAGAAATGTGTGGACTTCCTGCATCCGTCCCTGAGAATTAGCAGGGAAGTGAAACTACACGTGTGAAAAGACACATAAGTAACATAACATGCATGTGTGTTTGAGTTTTTATACTTCAGGGTTTTTGAAATGCTGACATAATTTGGTTTTACCGCTACGGCAAACCCAAATGACAGCCTGTTGTAGGCTTTTGAAATGTGTTAATTGTCTAATCAACCCTCTGAACCCTAAAAAACTAAAATGGCATGATACCATTAAAAACAAATCCCTAAGATATTACCATTTGACTGAGGGAGAGAGTACAATAAGTGAGAGAAATATAGGCTGAACTGCAGCTGTTCTTACACAAGGCAGATAAGACAAAAGTAAAATGTGGAGACAAAAAAAAACCATATGTTGTAAAATATGTGTAGTATAGTATGTAGAGTCATCCTTTTTTTCTAGTTTTGGTAACATGTCATTTGGAAAAAAAAACTTGTGCACGTTGATTCCAGGTTTTTTCAGTTTTTCAAAACTTAGAAATCAAAGAAATATTTTTTTTTCTGATTTACAGTAATGAATGTGCTATACTGCACAATACACATTTTTGACTTCTCTCTACTACTAGTCATGGTTGTACTGTTTCCGTAGAGAGGCAGGACTTTATATTGCTGTGAAAAATTAACCCACAGTGAGTAAAAATGTGACAGAAAATGCCCAAAAACTACTTGGGGCTCAGAGGATTAAGATGGGGATTGGTATATTATGTTTATTGCAATAATCATAAATGCCGATAATTACGCAAAACAACACAAAGTACCTCCATGTCGCTCATAAATACATATAATCTTTGTATACCAACACCAGTGCTAGGCTGATCTTTTTTTTTTCTCTCTCTGTTAGGATGGCCGTCTGACCAAATCAGAAATCGTAGAGAAGTACGACCTGTTTGTGGGCAGCCAGGCGACCGACTTTGGAGAGGCTCTGACTCGACACGACGAGTTCTAACATCTGCCTGCCTCCAGAGACTTGTGCTCATCTTGTGTACAACACGACTGCTTCGACAGGAGATGGAGTATTTTAAACAAGATGAGCTCGCTCGACCCAGCGCCACGGACAATAATTTATTTGATGTCTTGAATGTGCCCCGTTGTACACACACTAACACTAAGTCATGTGTACATGCTTGACCAGAGTGTCCTCACGTTCCGTTGCACCTCTTGTTGGAATATATCGCCAGCCTTTGCTCTGCTTCCACCCATTACCCTTTCTGGGCCCAGATCAGGCAACGGATAAGCAGTGGTCATCAACACGGTTTTAGTTTGTTTGTTTGTTTTTTTCTTTTAAAGGATGATTTTGTGAAATCGCCATGTTTTGTTACAAAGCCTTTTATAGAACAACAAAGTTGAGGCTTGCAGTCTACATAAAAGTTTGTCACGCCTTTTCATTTTGCGATGCACTGGACTGACTTGCTAGTCACCAGAATCTGTACTACTCTTCTGTGTACTCGGGTCCAGATTGAAAATGTTAGTTGCTGATTCGCTTGTTTGATGTTTTTCATTCGTTGAACATGATGCGGTAATGCTGGATTATAGGATGTTTGGAACAAGGAATAAATGTAAAATCCAGTGACAATGAAGACCATTTGGCCTAGTGCAATACAGTATCATTAGTGGGACCTTGCTGTGTTTGCTATAGTGGTCCCCAAAGCATCCACGGTAACACAAACTGTCCTCCTGTTGTTTTTTGGCGAGGGCAGTTTGTGTTGTGTCTTAGTTGAAGGAATCAAGATGATGTTTGGTCTGATGGATGCTTTGAACTGAAAGCTGCCTCTTTTTGTTTGTTTTTGTTCCTTATCACCTCAGAGAGTGTGAGTGTGTGTGTGTGCATGAGAGCCTGTGTGTACATATATTCTTGACGACTTCCTATTTTTTTGTTTTGTTGGATTTTTTTATGTTATGTTTTGAGTTTTGTTTGATTCTGCTGCAACTTCTAACTCATCTGTGTGCCAAGTAGAAAAAAATCTTTGTCCTATTTTGTAAGCAGTTTGGAGGAAATAAAATTCTCCTCCCTTTGAATATTATCCTTCCCAAAATATGTTTGTTATGCTTGTATTATCACTACCACCATTTATAACCACTGTTAATAATTTTTATTGGCATAGTATAATGTGTATAATGTTTTTTACAGGCTCACTGCAGCAACAAGCCTTTCACTAGTGACTTTACTGTAAATAAGTTGTTGTTCTGCAAGTCGAGCACTCTAACAATCAGGTCCAGTTTTTGTGATTGAGAACAATGTCTCAATAAAAACAAATACAAATGGTAGTTGTTAGTTTGCTGCATTCTTTTGACTTGATGTGGCAGCTGCTATTACATTTGTTCTCTGGGGAAAGCAAAAAAGACCAGTTTCTCTGTAGCTGCCTTCACTTCGAATAAAGGATTTTATAAAACCTTTCATGGAATTGGGTGGCAGTTGAGAAATTTTGATGTTCTGTATTCTTTCTAGCTATCAGCGTTATTTCCACTTTGCGTTCTGTGAATCCTCTGTTTCCTGTTTCCATTCATGCTGTTGACCCACTGACCTCTGGATTGTTGTTTCAGATGCTCCTTTTCTCATCCTTTCTAAATCAGCCACATTTCCCTTAATCCCTCCTCATGATAAAGCAAACATTGGCATATTTAATTTAGACTTTCAGCTGCGATGAATACAGATTTAGTGTTTGTAGTATATTTTTCATATTGTCACCTTAATTTCTATGAAGCAACTGAAGCTTAAAAGGCTAATTTCTTGTTTGACATACTTTATCTCATTTTTTTAAATTAATTCAAATAAGGTTTTATCATGAAAAATTTATTCAGCGGCTTTTCCTTTTTAAAGATGAGCTTAAAGTGAAGTACTTTGAACTAAACTCATTGTTATTCACCACCAAAGCTGATGTGCAAATGGAAACTTTTGATCACCTGAATTCAAGCTTTGTTATCTATACTTCAGCCGTCTAATACCCTTCACGAAGAGCCCTACCCTCAAAGATTTTACTAACAAATTTCTTCAAGTTTCTATCACATGGGTATCTGCACAGGTTTTAGAAGAGCAGCAGGTGAAAAGCTGGTGTTTGATAATCCTACGCAAATAGAATGGAAATGTTTTCAGAATTTCTTTAGCTGAATGTGTTCCTGCTTTTGGCTGCATCCATTCCTCTTTAAGTGCCACCAAGAAGCACCCCCATAGCATGATGTTGCCACCACCATGCTTCACCATAGAGATTTGGTTGTTTTTGTTGTTGTTTTTTCACAGATGCTCTTGTGGTTTTCATGCCAGACTGGCTTCCCTTCACAATTTTCGCAATAATTGAAGCCACTGTACTCCCTGGAACACTCAAAGCTTTAGAAGTAATTATTAGTCTGATCTATGTCACATGGAGATCTAAAAGACTTCCTTGGACTTTCCAGCTTGTTTTTGTTCTGACATGCAGTTCTCATTGTGGAACATTAGGTGATTTCCTACATTATAAATTTTACTACAGCTGGACTCCAATCAAGTTCTACACACATCTCAAGAATTACTAAAGCAGATAAGCTGCACCTGGACACAGTTTAGAGTGTCAAAGCAAAGGACCGCAATACTTCTCTCGTTTTGTCATTGTCGTTTGGCCAAATCAGTTTAACCCAATAAAGTGAAACTATCCTTAATCCTGTTCTCAGCACAGCTAAACTTAGCATTTTATAATAAAACTTGGCCATGCCCAAGCCAACCACAATGCCTCTGTCTCCAACTTCTCCAGTCAAACAGTAACTTTACTCATGTTCACAGAAAAAAATGACATTGATTGTAGAGTATACAAAACAATCGAGAATTTTGAACAACACAATACAGAACTCTGCAGCTTTTTAAAAAGAACCAGACAGATTGTAAAACTGTGTCTGCACTTTACCTTTCTATATTTGAAGTCATAGTTCTGAAGGTGAAATACAACATGGACTTGGGTGTCCTGGTTATGATGGGATTTTTGAAGTATCCCAAAGTATCTCCATCTTATCCCACTTCCAGATACCAGGATTTATCTGGGTTTTGAGAAACCCAATAAGGCACTAGTATCCCAGAACTCTGGGATACTAGTGACATCCCTGATTGGAATTTACTTTTTTTCATAGAAAAGACCACAGCAGCAGCTTTCACAACGTGACTTGTTATAGATTTACCTTTGAAAATATAACATCATTATTCGTAAACAGTCAAAAAAAATACATCTTGGTTCATGACAAGATGGTAAATTTGTGCTATTGTTATTGTGTGAAAATATGCTGTATCCTTATCAAATCTATCAAAGTTTTAACTGGATTTCACGGTCATGGTAACTCAGTTCCTGTTGTTTAGCTATGTGGTACTAATCACACAATACTGTGTTTTTTTGTGTACATACATAAGTGTTTTAACATATACTGTAGATGTCTTTCTTCATATGGCCAATCATGTGTGCATTGTTCTTTCATTCTTTCATGCCTCGGCAGCTCCTACAGCACAGCCAGTCTCAAGTGTTTTCTTCTTGTTTGATGGCTTGTCTGCTGTTATCCATCTTCACTGTAGCTCTTCCATTCTCTGTTGTCTGCCCCATCGTTCTCATTGCCTGCGATATCACTTACTAAAGGTTATAAATACAGGATTGCAACGAGCCATCACTCTCAACAGCTCCTCTTCATCTGGTTCTAACTCATCATCACTGTTCTTGTCTGCATCTTCATCCCCTAGAAAGCCATCGTCGTCCTCTTCACCTGCCCCTTGGCCATCTTGAGTGTTTCCTGTTTGGTCTGTTTGGTCCAGTGATGTAGAAGGTTGGTCCAACTCTGCGCTCAAAGTCATTGGTTTTTCCTCTGGTGTTTCTGGAGGTGTATCAGGTGGAGATGTATCTATATGTACCAGTGTGGCTTTCAAAGGGGCCTGCTCTGGCGTGGTGGGGGGTGTGCTCGTCTGCTTGGGGACCGGTGTGGACAGTAAAGGTGAATATGAGGGTGTCTTCACACGAGGTTTGTGTAAAGGTTTATCAATTTCTGCTGAAGCAATTCGGGATTGACTGCATGGAAGACTGGACTGAGAGGAGGGGCTGGTGACAGGGTCAACAAGGTCATCGTCGGTGGTCATTTGTGAATCCGGACAGGTTAAAGGTGTTGCGGGGCAAGGGCTAGGGGTAGACTGAGTCTCGGTAATGTCCAAAGTTGTATGAGGTGGTGAGTCGGAGTTTTCTTTCAGTGGGGCAGCATCTTGAGTCATTGGTATAGACCTCGTGTCCACTGTGGCTGGGTGAAAGGTGGGTGAACTGGAGGAACTTTTAGTTGGTGTAGATGCATTATTATTAAAGGTCACAGGGCTGCACACAGGTTCAGCTGGCGTGAAGCTGGTGTCAGGTACATCAGTTGTTCTGGGTGGAACGGGTCCTCGGCAGGAGGGGAGATCTTGGTAGGTGTAGACGCCTGGTTGGTCTGGTAAGCTGAAGGAAGGATTGCACGTTCCATATTCTTCATTGCTGTACAATGGTTCCTCCATGTGTGACATAGCAGTTCGATGACTCACCTGAGGGGCAACCATAGTCATCAGGTTAACATCTGGAATAAAGCCACTCCTGTATTACAGAGACAGGGCAAGTAAATGGTCCTCATTCTGTTTGACAACTTAACCTTTAGTGACTGGGACTGATTGAATTAATTACAGTAATTAGAGCTTCAATAGGAAAACACATAACTCACCAGTTGGAACCATCGTAAGCTCTGTGGGAGCATAAACAAAAATATCTTAGAATTTATTGACAAACTGATCAAAAATGAACCTACGATAAGAATTATAGTGAAAAAATTATCTTACCACATTGGGGTGTTTACCCTGGGCCACACAGCCTCTCTGCAGTGGGTCCCTCGTTCCTTTGTGTTTCCTCTTCAGCCACATCACCACAGACAGGAAGCATCCAATGATAGTCATGAACACCATGCACAGAAACAACGCTTTGCCCACAGTGCAGCCTGTCAGACGGTCACGTCCCAGTGGACTGTAAGGGACTGCAATGTACACAGACAGACATACGCAGAGTTTGTTCCAGTCTGCAGGTTCTTCAACATTCAGTAATGTACGAGTGTTCTGGTGTGCAGACTTACTTGATTGTCCTTCAGATAAAACCTCTACCACGACAGTGGCAAAGGTGGCATCACCTGACTCCAGGTCTACAGCTGTTACCTGCAAAGTATTTTCACTTAATATTATATCATTATCACCTTATTACTTGTGTCTATTATGAGATTGAGATGAAAGACAGAGAGGTTGTGCAACACAGTGAATTTGATGTAAATAATCAAGCTGATTGAATACCGACTCAGACTTGTCCTGGGTTAGTTTTGAAGCACAGTCGCTGATTGTAACATTTTAGTCAGTTGACATAAAGGCCCAATGTTGTTCTCCTTTGTCTCCAGAAAGTGTCTTTCAGTTTTCAGCTCAGAATACCACATAGTTGGTTAATTTCACCATGACAGTGTGAGTCTGACATAGCTGTTTCATTGTCCGTAGCATCAAATGCAACTAAGCTGCAGTTGTTCCAGCAAAAATAAAGGAATCCACGGGATCTTCAGTTCCTCAGATGCTGGGAGTGCATGAGGACTCTTGTGTTCACTCCTGCAGCCAACAGCAGAACATTTTACTCGTGGCTGATACATTTTAGAGTTACCAGAAGCAACTCTAGCAAGTTAATAAACCTGGAAGCTGCTCTTTCTGAATGTCTCACTTGAAAGTAGTGTGGGGACGGGATTCTGCAGAGTTTGAGCTGGACAACTATTGGTAGCCTTACATTGTGTGCAAAATTCTTAGTAAAATTCTTGCTGGTTTGTAAGGCTGGAAGGCTTACAAACCTGAGACAGAAACAATATAAGGTTTTCACTGAGGCTCACCTCGAGAACATGCTTCTGTTTTGGTTTGAGTTGACTGGTCCTGGCAATCAGGAGCCCCTCCTTTGTGATTTGATAGATGTCTGTGTGATTGCATGTAGAACTGAGGGTGAAGTCCATCATGGGATTGAAACCCTAACAGATTTGGGGGGAAACGAAGGTGATAGATATTAGAAACAAATTCTGAATTTCACTGAGCATTTTGGCACCATGAGGGTGCTGTATGCATGTGTCACAGTGCATACGTGGATGAAGTCTTGGTCCTGTACACGTAGCATCAGTGCTGTGCCACCATACGTATTAACCAGAGAAGCTGCACTTTTTCCTGCGTACACAAAGCCATGATATTCAGCCATGTCGAACTCTGGATTAAACTGGTTCACTGCCAGAACTCGAACCAACACTGTAGCAACAGAGTATTTCCGGGGATCGTTGTCCTGGTATGCCTGGTGGTGCAAGACACAGAGACACAGAAAGCCTCAGTTGTGAGATTAATTTGGTAGTAAGAAAGTAGAGAGAATAAGCCTGCGACAACGTAAATCATACCATGACCTGAAGATGCAGCTCTGGAGTTGTGAGTCGGTCAGTCACCCCTTGAGTCAGTCTTACTTCCCCCGTCTCTCTGTCCATGCTGAAACGCCCTTCATCATCTCCTACAATGAACAGAAGCACAGTTACAAATGGAAGCACCACACATTTTTAATATTAGCATGTATTGCTGTGTATGTTACCTGAGAGAATGGCGTAGCTGACTGGAGATTTGAGTCCTCTGTCTCCATCCACTGCATGAATGGGACCAGGAGAGAAATCCAACACAATGTCCTGCAGCATGACACACATTTGTTGCTCTACAAGTCAGATGTTCAAGACATTTCAAACAGTGACCCAGTGCCCTGCTCTTAATCTTGCAGCTGGACTGAATCTTGCAGCTGGAGTCTATAGATGATCTCACTGTTTTTCAGAATCTAATGTTTAACATGAAAAGGCTTCTACACATTGCCTACAAGCCTGTTTCAAAATGTCTATGTCAGTAGATATTTCATGGACATCATTAGCAGCCATCTGATATAACACTGATAATATGTGGTTGACATGATAGAAGGAGGGTTTAGCAGCTGACCTTCTCCCCCTCTGTGACGTTCACTGTGTACACGGGACTCGTGCAGATTCGACTGGTCTCATCCTGGAAAAGCAACATGCAGGGCAGGAACTGTGGGTACTGGTCATCTCCATCGAGGACGGTGATGGTGATGTTGGTGCTGATACTGAAATGCTCAGCAGTGTTCATTTCCTGAGATGATGACAAGTCAAAAACACACAATCGGTTAAACATATTTGACGGTGAAATACATGAAGACTTGACCCAAAGTACGTAATGATTTATTTTATAGTAATGATCAGGAACTTCTAGCAATAATAAGCTATGAGAAAACCTATAAAACTATTTAGATGAATGTATGGATGCATTTACTTGCACACTAAGCTGTGAAAGCAATCAAATGTTAAATGTACATACTGTGGCATAGATGGTGACAGTCAGTAGAGTTTTGGTCTCATAGTCCAGAGGCTTGGTTAGAACCACCTCTCCGCTGTTTGGTAGATCAATTCTGAAGTACTGAGCATCAGGCTGCAAAAGACACACAAACATATAAACTATTAAGGAGTGCTTGTTTAGATTGTATTGTATTTATTCTAAATGGGAATAACGTACAGATGCCTGGTCGATTGAGTAAATGATCTTGTCATCGTCTGCATCTGTGGCCTTGATGGTAAACACCACAGTATTCACTGGAGTTAACTGGTAAATACACAGAGAATCTCTTTAGACAGCAGCAGCAGAACTTTATCCTTTAATATTTATGTATGCATGTGCAGATTTGCGTGTTTATGAAAGCATCATACCTCACTGATAATTAGAGAATAGACGGTGTTTTCTGCAAACACAGGTGAATTATCATTCTCATTGACGATCTCCACCATGATCCTGTACACACTCTACAACAACAACAAAACACATAGAGGTTTGCATTTAGTAAGACACACAGAGGAATGATGGGTAAGGTGACATGTGAGGAAGTGTACCTGAAGTATGTCCTCCTCCTTACAAGATAATTCAGCTATTATGACAGGACCAAGGGCCTGAGAGGGAGAGAACACAACAACAGATATGGAGATGATCAATGACAGACTGTGAGGCATTCAATGACATAAGAAAAATTGATTTTAACCTCTCAAAAGAAAAAAATATTTTTTGGAGTAAACTAGACCAGTCTACCTGCCCAACATGTACCAAAGTGCCACAACCTGACATACATACCTGTGCAAAGAATATACTGTGTACATAATTATAATTTAGAATAATCCCAAAGTTGTTATAATGTTCAAATTTCTATTACTGTGTAGCGTCAGAATATTTGGGGAAATTATATTTCGATGCTTTTAGAATATTGTTTCTTAAAACTTTCATGCTAGTAGTTTCCTTTGAATTATGTATGGAAATGGCATGAATGAAATGAAAAAAAATTTAATTGATAATCAGAGGACTTATTTTGTATTGTATGTGCATGCTAACGTTTACTGAAATTTTAGACTTCATTCCGTTTCCACCTTATATTTGCTTGATATAATGTTATATTTTTCCAAATTGTAGAGTAATACAATTTATAAAACAGGAAGTTTATCTCACAAGTATATTTGTGTGGAAGATGGTAATACTTCTAGTGTAGAAACACACTGAACTGTTATTCCAAAACCAAATGTGCTGAATAATTGTACATCTGGTCCTTCTCGGGATGATGGATGATGATGTAAATTTCACATTTGTACTAATTATTTGTAGTTTTCATATAGTTTATTTGAAGGATAGAGTGATAGAAGTAGAGAGACTGAAAGCCAGAGAGACAGAGACATGGCTAATCTCATTGACCCTTGAACAGCTGCCATAATGTTTGAGAGCCGGGAAGCGGATAACGGTAAGAGAGATTGTGTTTGGTCCAAATGAGAGGTTGTCAGGTTCAGCCTCTAAAAGTTTCTTCCTAAAGCCTCCATGCCATGGCACAGCGACTTAATAAAATCTGTGCTTTTCAATGTCCTGATTATAAGACAGCTCAAAAACTCAGCATTCAGGGTTTACGAGGACACATCCGGAGTCATTACCTCTCGGTCAAGGATCTTGTCAGCTGATGTGTTGAGCCGGATGCTTCTGCCATCCAAAAAGAACCAATCAGCATCCTCTCCGCTCAGGCTCCAGCGAACCCCCTCCATGTTGCTGTCGGCCATGAGTTCAGCAACAACTTCCCCTGGAGGGCTGTTTTCTTTGACCGTCGCAAATACATCCTGGCCATCCAAACATCCAGCCCAGCCTGACATCCCTGCGTCAAACACAAACACACAGACGGTTATAGATTATTAAATGTGACCTAGAACCTTTAAAGGAGTGACTGTGAAGTGGCTGTACCTGCGACTGTGTGCAGACATAAGAGGACCAGCAGTGAACAGACTGGAGCCCCAGGATTCAGGTCATTCAGCGCCATCCCTGGGCTCGTTTACGCCTCAGGAACCAGTTCTGTCTGTGTGAACCAAGAGGGAAGAAGAGCAAAGACAATCAACTAAACATGCCTATCCCTTCATCCTTTATAGAATGAAAAAGTGGGCTATCCTGAGCTTAAGCGGTTACATGTTTGCACGTCTTACGAATCATCACCAGTCTGTCCTAATGTCCAGTCGCAAACAAACACACACTCTACTCCTTTAATTCCATCCAATCCCTTTTAAGTGGGTTTCTGTTGAGGGGTTTTCCCCAGTAGGAAAGTAGGAAAGAAAGTAACCCGTTATTCCTTGTTGCTACATGTTTCTCTGGCCTCTTTTCAGGTTTTCCTGTTGATACCAGCAGAAAAGTACTATCTGACTCACCTGTTAATCTGTTAAACTCATGTATCTGCTTTCCATTTTATGATTTCTTTGTATTATTTTCAGCCTTTTTTGTCTTAAAAGTTAAAACAACAAAGTCATAACAGCTAATGAATCGTTTAAACAGATTTACAGAGATATGGTTACAAAGTTCACCCCATTAATCATCAGATCAGTCATCAAACTGTGTGTCTATCATGCTCTTGTGATGGATCAGGATCTTGGATATTATCCTCCTAAAACAACTACTTTCCTGGTATTGTAAGATGAATAAACATGCTTTTTTTTTTGTTAAAGCTGAACTGGCTCTGTGTTATCATGGATGAAAACCAAACTACACTGTTTACTACACTTCAGCCGACTGACCTGTTGTTGTCAAATCCTCTGCAGTTCGTCCGTCAGCCTCCATATCCTGCTGACTTGTGACAGACAGCGCATCTCTGGTGCTCAAAAGCCTGAAAAGCCACCAAACCCCATTCAGAAACGCAGATCGACACCTCCAGGAATAAACAAACAAATAGATAACACGGCTTCACACACATCTACACACACCAACACAATGACCCCGGCGCACACACAAACATTAAAAAGCACACAGCAGCTTATGGTCTGGGTCCTTGGATAAGCTCACAGGCTAAAGCCTCAAGGGCGTGGTTTACCTGGTCACAAGTGAATTTGAGAGATTTGTCTGGTACAAAGACACTTGACCTTCAATGCCCTGACCTTTACAGGAAGTTTGTCATCCGACAGAAGCTCAACAGTCAGAGACAACCCAGTCAGCTTTAGCTCCTGCTGTGGATGTTGCATGGAAGATCATATCAAGAAATGCCATTTTCTTTGGTTCCTGGTAGCTTCTATGATGCTTTAAATGCACATTTCAGGGTATTGTATAGTGTAAAGCTTGTTAAAAGAATCTGAGCATCTATTTTCACCACACAGCCTGTCCCTCTTGGATTTTACAATTAGCTGTATGTGACGGCTAATGGGGCCTGACAAGGGATTAGCTATCAAATGTCGGCCATTCGCCTACTGAAGATTAACCCACATCCTTTTGCACTCTTGTCCCAGCATGTAGAGGCGTGCATGCACACACACACATACACACACACACACACACACACACACACACACACACACACACACACACACACACACACACACACGCACACAAAAGATCCAGGTAGAGCAAAGGAGTGAACGTATCTTTAGGGTTTCTGTGATTAAAATCTGTCATCTGGCTCCATCAGACATGTTTTGGCTGGTGTTTAGGCTTGTTGGAGGTTTCTGTTGTTAGAAAGGAGAGCAGAAGTGTATAGTTTTGCCTCAGGGGAGGGGGAAAAGGAAAACAGTCTGTATCCTGCATGCTGGGAGCACACATTTCTCACATCATATTCTTATATTTTGTCATCTTTCCCAAATAAGCTTCAGGCAAGAATATTTGATTTATCTCCACTAGACTGCCTAAATGGGAGATTTACATCTGTCTGCTGTGTTTGGACATGACCACTGGATGTCAGCAGAGATACGGGTAAAAAGATAGGAGGTGGTTGGTAGACAACACTTGGCTTAACAGCTACATCATCTGAACATCTGTTTTTCCAGAATGCCTTTTTTCCTAATGATGTTATCTGAAATAGCAGTCATTAAAACTGAGCTGAAATTTACCTGAAGTCTGCAGATTCCTCTGGAGCAAGTCACCCATTCTCTTCCTATAAGTTGCTCGATTGCTTGACTGTCTGCGCCACTAATCCACTTCTACACACATTGAGAACAGTCCTACTGGGTGCAGAGTGGGCGTGAGCGCAACATTGTTTTCCTATTTGTGTTCCTCTGGGAGGCATTTTGGGATTTGGGGGATTTAACAGTAAATTACCACATTCAGAAAGTTTGATGCCACTGATAACTGAAGTTCTTGGTCAAAAGTTGCTGCACTTGTATCTGGTTTAACAAAGTTTTCAGTCAGTGAACGCTCTCATCCTGGAAGCACCGTGCCAAAAGATCCCTCTGGGGAACATTTCTAATTGTGATTATTACAGACTAACTGACATGAGTCATGGATAAGGTTGGAAAGACTTTTATTAAGTTTCAAATCAGCTTTAAATTTGTAGACTGGATGTGGAAAACAATCTGACTCCAGAGGGACGAGGGAATCTCCAATCTGCTACACTCATTAACTAACACCTGGGTGTCTTTAACCCAACATAATACTTAATCAAGACATGGGGGCATATGTCTGCCTTTTTGTGCGGCTACTTCAGACATAGACCTTATGAGGGCATTCTGAGACAGGTTTGAGATAATAAACAAAAGACAACAGCATGAAGGAAAAGCCAAGAGTCCCAGAGACAAAACTGAGCACAGTGGGATGCGAACTGGGACTTTTTCCAAAGCAGTGAAACATGACTACTTATGTTTACCCCCACCCTCTCTTCTCTCTGCCTCTTTGTCTCTCTGTACACACACATAAAGCCCCTCATATATTTTGGCTGCTTGTGCTGCCGCATGGCTCCCCTCCAGTCTCCAGACCAGGTTTTAGCTGATTACCAAAACGGGGGTCTTCGAGAATCAACACCACTGAGCACTGAGGCCTGGGTGGAGAGCTCTTTTTTTTTTTTTTACAAAAAAGGAAAGAAAAAAAGCTTTTACTTACAGATACTCTTCTGGGTCAGACCGAGGCTGATAAGAGCTGGCGACGCTCAGACGCGCGGAACACCTGAACTTGTTTTTGCTTGTTTTCTTATTTTATCTTTTTATCTTTTATCGTTTATCTTTTTCGTCTTCTTCCCTCTCATATCAGAAATCTGTGATATCCAGATAATGTTTATAAATGTTATCATCATACTCTTTCAGCAGCGATCTGTCTTTGTGATAATGAAGTGAAAGTGGGGGGGGGGGGGATGTAAAGTGTGTGACTGCAGAGAAGTGACGCCCTGCCCGCATCCAGATGTTTCATGTTTCCCCTGCGCGCTCTTTGGAGAGATCTGCTCACGGAGGAGCGCTGAAATCTTGATCATACATTGCATGCTCCATGGCACCACATCGGATTAAAAGAGCAAGGAGCACGATGCTTTTTGCGTAAGGTGGCTGGCTTTTTGCTCCAGGGTTTAACTTTTTTTTCTTGCTTCTGGAGTTTGGAGAAACTGAGGATGGCCGCGCTGCTGGTGATATATTTGGTTTGGGGCTTCATTGCGCCTTTTGTGCACGGAAATTCTAGTCCAAATCACGAGAATGGTGAGATTCCAAGAAGTGTGCTCTGTCAGATGGGTCACTGATTGTTTGGTTTGCAGTTTTGTCTTTTCAAATGTAGCTCGTGTTTTAACTCCAATATATAGACATAACTGCCAAATATCTGTAGTACAAAGTTAAATATTTGAAATTTATTTGAGTTGAAGGAAAAAAATAAAACTTATATTTTGCACTGTGAATTTATTCCAAAACAAACTTTTATTGTAACTCTCAGTTTGAGCTTTTAGCAGTGAATCTCCACGGTTAAATGAGTGTGAGATGATGTATTGTGTTAGCTGAGAGGCAGACAGATCAGACTGACTGTATCATGCTGCTTTGAGGTCAGTGAGGCAGCCATGTGTGACCGGCTGATGAATGGCTTCATTCTGATTGCCTCTCATACAGAACCACAGTCATTAAACCCAGAAACCACACTGGCAACCTCTAACCTCATGCTTCATGGATGTGTATGTTTCGTTTCTGACTGTCTGTCTTTTCTTCTTTCCCAGTGATTGACCTCCTGGCAGCTCTAAACATGTCCCACCATGTAAACGGCGTGACCAGACTGCAGAGTTCCAGCAGCACAGTGTATAAAATACGTCCCAGAGCTCCCTACCTGACCCTTCCTCGTGAATATTCCCACTTCTTGTACTCCAACCTTCAGGGCAGCATAGGGGTGCATTTGGTGGGTCATCAGATGTCGGGATCCAGTGCCACTGTTTTTTCCCTCTCCTCTGCATCCTTGCCCATTCTCCAAATCGTCTCCTCCAACCTCAATCAGTCTCTGCGTTTGGACTACCAGGTCGAAGGACGAGCACAGGGCCTCACCAGTGTTCACTTCCCGGGGAGAAATCCCTTCTCCAGGGAGGAGTGGGTACAGCTGGCTGTGAGCCTGGAGCCTGATAGACTGACATTTTTTGTGGACTGTCAAGAAGCAGCTGTTTTGCCAATAAAACGTGAGAACAGGATCAACCTGAAACTGCCTCAAGATGTTGTCATCAGTCTTGCCAGTACACCCGGGAAGAAAGACAGCAAATTTAGCGTGAGTCTTGACCATTCTCCACACCTATGTACATTCAAATACAGCAAGAACTACATGACAGATTAGTATTTTTAAGAGTTTTTTTTTAAGGATCAGCAGTGATTTGACTTTTGTATTTAGAGTATCTGCTTGCACTGAAAACACAATTGTCGCTGAAAACAAAAGGAAATGATTGAAGCTCATTGTATGATCACAAAATGAATGAAAAGTTAGAAAGACAGCAGCAAAATATGTGCATCACTCCTGCCTCTATTGCATGTTTTTTGTTTTTTTGTAAATTCAGGGATATTTCCAGATTGCTGAAATTTCACTGAAAGCATATCAACAGCGTCCGTGGACCTGTGGCAACATTACAGGTAAAGACAGATTATCTTCATCGATATTGAATGTAATTCACTTTCTCTGTTTGGACAGGGAGTAATGTGTATGCAGATTCCCTCCCAAACACATGTTTGTGTGATCTGGAGAGCTGTAATTGTTATTTCTTTCAGTTGTCAGTGGTTTTATTGTTAAGACTGTTTATAATAACATGCTGTGGGGCTGTTGCCGCATGCCGAGACTGTAGTGCAATTCCCCTTTTTGCTTCATTTGTTCTCTCCATTGTTGCTAATTCATTACAGTACTGTTGCACTGCAAGACATGAAAGGAATTTCTGTCAGCGATGAGCTCTCTTGTCATGAGCAGCTGTAAAAACTCGTAAATCAGTGGTAGTACCGTATTTAGCTACTCTGTCTTGAATCCCAAACGGTAAGACACTTCTGTCATTCCCATAGTGAGTTCATACTCAGCAATGGGACCACCGTGGTGGTGCTTTGGGTCCCCCAGGCAGAAAGTCCCCCAAATAGTTTGTTTGTCATTCCTCAGTGTGGGTCCTAATTCTGACGGTGTTTTCCACGGATGTTTGTTTAAACTCCAAAGTTTCCATCTTATTCATTCAGAAATGATTCAGAAATCTATTGCTGCCCTCTTGTCCCACCATATGCCTGTTATGTGTTCTAGGTACTCCCTCTCAGGACACACTTAGTCCAGCCTCTGGGACTGACATCCATCAAAGGCTGCAAGACCAACCCAACAATCATCTCCAGGACATTGAGAGTGATCAGTTGCAGAGAGGAACAGTACTGGGGCCCCCGGAATCTCCTCAAGGGGTGAAGTCTGATTCTCAGGCACAGAGAGAGGACAGGCTGAGGAAGATGGAGAGGAGGCTCGAGGATATGGCTGGTATGCTCGACATGGTGAAAGCTCAGGTAACGACTATATTATATGACTTTTCATGAAATGTGATATGATGAAACATGACAGGAAATATTGTTTTTCTTTTTTTTGTAACAGAATCTAGATCTACAGTCCCGCGTAAAACAGCTGGAAGGATGTGAGTGCGTGAGGCAGCGATGTGTATATGAGGGACGTGAAATGGTGGATGGCCAGCGCTGGCAGACTGACATCAACACGTTGTGTTCATGCACATCTGGAAGAGTGACATGCCAAGCAAACATCCAAACTGACGGTGACTCGGTTTCTGTCTTTTTTCCATATCTGTCTTTTTTCCATTTGTTTGCTCTCTGTCCTTTTTCTTTGCTGCTCACATGAAAGTCAATCTTATTTTTGCATGCTCTCTTGCACCATAACATTAACACACTTTCAACTGGTGTTGAGTAGCTAGTTTGCAGATGGCCGTCTCTCTTCCAGACCCTTGTCTGTCTAACCCCTGTCAAAATGGAGGCACATGTTTCGTCTTGGCCTCAGACCCCGCTGAGTTTCACTGCTCCTGTCCCCCCAACGCCAAGGGACCAGTGTGTCAGAGACAGCACAGAAAGGTATTGTTGAGCCAGTCTGGAGTAGTGGACTAGAGTAGATTCATACAACATTTATAAAAGAACAAAATCTTTGCCATCCATATTGTGAAAGTGTGTGTCATTTGGAGACCTTATTAGCCATGGTAGCTAGCTGGCAGTGGGCTTGACAAAAAATATCTATCTAGTGTACTTTATAGATGATTACCTTGGTGATGCTTAAAGTATCTAAATTTCCGCACTACTTTGGTTTAGGACTAAATATTGGCTAAACATTCCAGTCATGATCTGCTAATTAATAAATGATTACATGCAAAGTAAGCCTGTGAACATTATAAACATACCTGCTAAACATCAACCTGTTAACAGTGTCACTGTTTATCAGTTCACAGGCTATTGTTATTACATATCATTGATTTACATTTAGCAGAAGTAGAGCTGCTCTTAGACTTTAGCATGGCTATAAATTCTGAGTCTTGTACTGTTTCGGTGTGTGTTTTCATGTGCTTTCACATTTGCATCTGCAATATGTTCTTATTGAATGTTTGGTTACCTGACAGGTCCCCAGAACTTTTCAAATGTTTGAGGTGGGTCACAAATGAGCAGTAAGGTTTGAAACCTCCCTCTGCTGAGTGTTGTGTTACTGTAGTTTCTTAGAGTTTCTTAAAAATAGCGTTTTCTTTTTAGCTATGCATTTGCCTCGTCTTTGCTGTTTACCAAAGGCCCTGTGCTACCACAGTAGTGAATGATAAAGGAACAGTTCGACATTTTGGGAAACACATTTATATGCAAAAATTTATACCAGTTTGCTGGTCAGTGGATTTTTTCACCCCTGGACTGTGGAAGCTAACTGTTTCCATTTATTTCTGTTCATTGTGCTAAATTTTACATCTCCATATTTAATTACCAGATTTGAGCGTGCTATTGATCTTATTATCTAATTATTAGCAAAATAGTAAATGAATGTATTTCTCAAACCATCAGAATGTTCCTTTAAAGTAGCTGATAGTTCTTTACATGTGATTGCCTGTAATGTGATCGTTGTTTTAGCTGTATAGCATTGCTCGGCCTGCTACATTGGGTGAGCCCAATAGCAGTGCTTTGCTTTACTGTTGTCTTTTGTCAGTTCTGGCTATGGACATTGCTTTGGGGTTGAAGGCTGGGTAAGAGGCCCTATGTTCCCCCTCCCGACTTCTAGGCATGTTGGCTACCCAAACCAGAGAACAGCTGTGAAGGAGTGCGGTCATTTCGCCGCCGCTGGGCCTTCAATCCGACTACTGGTCTCTGTGAAGATTTCCTCTACTGCACTGGAAACAGCAGCAACAACTTCCCCTCCTTTAATGCCTGTAGGGACCAGTGCATGTTAGGGGCATGCTGCCTCCGCAAACCAAGGAAGGCTCATCCCACCAGTCAGCTGCATTACATTCAGGATGAATATAACATCTCCTATGTGAACAGGACTCCTTTTGGAAATGGCAAGCTTGATTTGGAGGATGAAATGTGGTACAGCAATGCAGAGTTCAACCATACTGAGCAGGAGGATTTGAAAGGAAGCCGCAAAACGACAGATTGTCGAAAGGATCCAGGTTTTACTTACATCTGTGATTACCTCACTGTAGCACAGTGTCAAGCTTTGGTCAAGGACCAAGCTGGAGAGCCACAAGTAGTAAGCTACTCTCCTGGAGTGAAATGCTCTGACATGAGATATGGTGGTGGTTGTGGACGCTTCTCCCAACGCAAGCTGAGGAGATACAGAGAAAGGTTCAGGCAAGGCTGTGGAGACCCGATTTGCACACAGAGTGGCAGAAATAACTGTATGTGCAGACACCTGGTGCAGCGTAAAGAAATTAGAGATCTTACATTGAGGGAACGGCGGTTGTACCAACGTGCGATCAGGAAACTCTCCGCCAGGCCAGGTGAGCATGTGAACTGAAATGTATTCTCTCATCACCTTTTTGAAAGTATGGGTATACATATATTTATTTTTATGGATTTACTTTTGTCTGTTTGTGTGTTTCCATTCAAATTTAGCATTGTGGAAGAGCTTTGCGCTCCTGAGAGCAGAGTTCTCCCCTACAGCTGGTGATCATGCCTTCTTCCTCCCTTGGCACCGCTACTTCCTGCGATTAGTGGAATATGAGCTGCAATCACTGTCTTCATGCAAACTAGCAATTCCTTATTTTGAATGGACAGTGGATTCTGGGTCAATGGAGTCTTCAGCTGCATGGCAGGCTGGATTGTTTGGAGGAGATGGTGAGCCAGACTCAGGCTGCGTCCCACATCACCCTTTCCAGGGCTTGGTGTCCCATTTTCACTGGATCCCTTGTCTCAAACGAAGTTTCAACTCCTCGGTTTGTCAGACAGATTTTATTAATAGTTACACAATACTGCACTTCTCACACATAATTGTGCTTTGAGCTGTATTACTGACCAGGTTTTCGTAATTGATTCTTGCTGCTCCCTTTAGATATGGCTGCCAGAAGCAGTGACCTTACAAAGGACTATAAACCAGGCAGACTTCCAAGTGTTCTCCCAGTCTCTGCAAACCTTCTCAGGGCTCTTCAGGCTTTGGGTCGGGGGTCACATGGCTTCACCTCTGGCTGCTTATGACCCTTTGTACCTGTCACACATGGCATTCATGGACAAGTTGTGGCAACAGTGGCAAGAAAAACATCAGATTTCATCAAAAAGACAAACTTTTAGAGATGACCACTATAAGAGGGACATCCTCTACCCTGTAAGTCGGAGGTATGTGAAGATGAGCCCTTTTGATGTTACCCCTGATGACGTGATTGCTTTCCAGCAGCAGCCTTGTACTGTGTATGTGCCCATAACCATTGGTGCACCTTGCAATGTGACATCTTTTCAAACACACCCTCAAGGAAGTCCGAAATATCAAATGCGGAGCTCTGACAAGCACAACTCTAATAGTTCTGTCACCAGGGTCTTTGACAGCCGTGGTTTTGACCAACATGGATATGACCACAATGGTTTTGACTGGAGTGGTTGGGACAGGTGGGGTTATGGCAAAGATGGTTTTAACCTGGACTTCATTGACAGGGATGGATATGACGTGTTTGGTTTCAACCGCTATGGGTTCAGCCGTTCTAATGTCACTTGGTTTGGAATGCATAGAGATGGGGTGTTTGTGGACAAAAGGACAGAAAAGCATAATGGAGACAGGACTTATAGAAAGACACACAGAGATAACACAATGTCCAAACTCTTCAGCGACAGAGGCTACAGTAGGTATGGGTTTGATCCATTTGGCTTGGATCGTGGAGGGTTTGATGCATTCGGCTTTCGAACAGATGGTTATGACAAGGACAGCTGCAATTGGTTTTTCAATGGACCGCACTACCTTCGGATCTACTTCCACACACAGCAACAGTTGATGTCATCCAGCGACAAAGCTTTAACCCGCATCACCCGTACGTGCCCTCACATCACCTCCCTGCCCCAACACTGGGCCACACAGGACTGGATGACTTTTGGTCCAGCCAAGAACCTGAATGGTCTGCTAGAGCAGGACCAGGAGGAACCATACAAGCCAGAAAATGTTGATACGGTTAAGGCAACTATTCAAAATGGGAACTCTATATGGCTTCCAGTCACACCGGATCACAGGTATCATCATCACAAGAAGAAAGGGCAATAACCCCTCAAAGCCAGACCAGGCATCATTTGAAGTAGATCAAGACCTTAACTTGATTGCTGCTAAGTTTTCTAAAAGTTGATATGTGTTTCTAAATAACTTAAAATGAAGCCTTGTGGTTTCAGATCCATGCAGCAAATTGTTCTCAAGTTGTAAAGTTTCAAAGTAACTGAGTCACATGACCACCCAAATGCCAAGTTAAGTAAATAAGAAGAGATTGTTGAAACTAAAATATTTTGTTGGAATTCAGAAGTTAAGACATCTCAGCTGGTTTTGGGGGTTAATGTGACAATATCATGAATAACAAGTTAAATAATTTCCAAATCAGTTTTTAGCATTTCAACCACAGTTATAATCTACTTTTCTTTGAAACACTGTCTGTAGGTTTTGTTTCAAGCTCCACTGGTTCAGCGGCTGTCCCCTTGGCTCAGCACCTGTCACCTGCCCCGACCTCTGCCAAGATGCCCGTTGCCGTGGTTACCCAGAGGCTGTCTGCCACATGCACAATTGTGGCTCTTGTTTCATAGAGTGGCATGATCCAGCAACTGGAAACCATGTGATATGCCATGACTGGTAACCACTGGACTGCCTGAAAAAGAAGTAAAAAAACATAAGTTACAGACATAAAAGGAGGATGAATCACCAGCTGGTGCTGTTGTACCTACATTATGAGCTCAGACAAAACAGGAAGCACTTCAGGAGGAGGATAACTTTTAAAAGGACTGCCACTGGAAGTGAATTTGACAAAATTGTCATTGTCAATGTTAAAAAGTTACAATGTGATATGAAAAAGTTTACCTCAGTAAAAGATGATCCACCATGAACCTCCAGAATTACAGTCCTACAAACTTTGCACAGTTTGATTTATCGCCTATCTACGATGTTGGTTCAATCAGTATAAACGGCATACACTACATGTTTTCATTCTTATCCATCATGTATTATTATCAGGGATTGTTCAGAACAAATAAGCCAAAAAATGTACTAAGATAGACACCACCAGAGGTCAGTATAAAGACTTTTAAGCCTTTCTAATACATTTGCTATCAGTGACAGAGCACAGAAATGTGTGTATGGTGAAGGATATCACTTCTGGTGATGAGATAGAGAATTATTAGTTAGCTCTATGAAGCATTTTAGATGACTTTTTTACTTTAAAGATTATTGCTTTGGATTCCATCTCACACCTGGTTCTATTTGCAGAAGCAACATGTTTGCATAGGGAAAAGAGCAATGTTTTCTACCTGTGCTGCACCAGACAATGCACAGAGTTAGCAACTAATTTGTCAAAATGATGTAGCAATTAAGTGTACAAGAGCCATATTTTCCTGCAGGGAAAAGGAGACAATCAAGACAGACTAGAATTACTTCCTTGTTTTTGTAAGCCTTCACCAACCAGTCAAGGAATAGTTTACATCCCTGTCTGTCCAGACTTGACTTTTGATCGTTCAGATATAAAGTGTCATCCCTTCGTCATGTTTTTCCACATTCTGTTTTTTTAACATTTGTGTCAAATTTGAAAAAGTTCCCTCCGTGCATTCAGGAGATATCACATTCAGAAGAATTAGATGAACATCTGGACAAACAACTGACTGTTGCTGGTGCAGAAACAAAACAAGGAGTGAATATTGGTCCTAATTTTGTTGGATAACCAGAAACACAACTTTAAAGGAATTATGACTGCTAGATGTCCAAACATGCAACTAATACATTCAACAACTTGATAACTGTATAATTTATCATCCTCTGAGGAACAGTCCTGCTAGTTTTACATGTTTTTGCTTTTGTATTTGCATTATGATCATTTGCCATACTATACCATGGGTTCTCGACTGTCACATCACATTGTTCTAGTTAGCGCACTTGAGGTAACTGTGGAAAACCACACATCACTGTGCGATGAGACAAATATAGTATGTGGGACTGGCCTCATTAAGCTGCTTCTCTTCTTTCTGACTTCACAAGTTAATTCCAGGTTCCCACAAAGTTATGTAAACTCTGCTTGTTGTTCACATTTTGGGAATTAATGTAATACACATGTGCCCCAACACTGTCCCATTTGTCACCCCACTGAGTGTTCCCTCTGTCACTATCTCTGCCATCTTTCTCTTAATTGCTTCTGCATGTAGGCTGAAAGACTCCAATGGCACCCAGTTGATACACACTCGCAGACTCACACTCCCACACACTTTGATCTCATGCATGCTTGCCTTGCTAGAGGAAATGCCTGTTGGCTGCTGGCACAGTAGGCAGCCTCACTAGTCACTCTCTCACTCTGTGATTATTGCCCTCTCTCGCACATAAACGCATTGTCTCTGTCCTTTGGAGAGTCGTCATTAAAATAATTATCTGCTGAAATGTCCAAGCTAAGCAAAACTAATATTTGATGAGCACTGTAAACAATTTTGATGAAAAACTGCAGCGACTTTGCTCCACAGCATTTGGTACGTATTTAATTGTAAACATTTTTCTAAATTTATATCAGAATAGTTTAGTTAGCCACAGGAAGTCATTAGAGTGATGATCTGATCTTTTGTAGGAAATGACTGAGAAAACATTCATCCTGTCCAGTCTTCTTCACCCTCCCTGTCCTGCAGTAAATCTTTCAGTGTTAATAGACTTGTAAGGCTTGCCTTTGGTAGTCATGAAAACTGCAAACACTTCTGGTTATGGTTACAGTCCATAAAATGTGTGCGTGAAAGCAAGCATGTGTGTTGCATCAGAGCCAGGCTGTTCTGTCATTACTGGAAAGAGAGCACAGCCAGATGTTCTCCAGTGGTTTAGAGAAAAGGTGAGGAAAACCTGTGGGGACAGACAGAAAGGGCCAAGACCAGCAATATTTCCACACTCTTCTTCTCTTGCTTACATAATAGTGTACATGTCAACAGCTGAAATTTGCTCAAAAATGTGCGTGTGTACTAAAGATTTCTACTCATCTTCAGGGTGTGAGCCGGATGGTACAGTTCAAAGTGTGTCCCAGAACACCGCAGATGGCTGTCAGACATGTACATGTAAGGTGAGTATTTGAAATACAGGCACAATAATGAGCATTCTTACTCAACTATTAATTCTGAATTTTGTTTTTTCCGGTTCCATCACCATGCTCTGTCTTTTGTTTCTCCTGTCTGATAACAGGGTGGTCAGAGGGAGTGCTCTCCCCGGCCATGCCCTGCACTGGACTGCACAGTGACGGAGAACGTACCAGGACGCTGCTGCCAGCAATGCAGAGGTAAAGACGCAAAAACAAACAAAAAAAATACAACAATACATAGAAAGAAAACATTATTTACTCAGTTAAATATGAATTGATAGTATGCATTAATTTTCTTGCACTGCTGCGCATGTGGGAGATGTTCAAAATATTACCATGGTACAGAATGTATATAGGAGCATTAACTTTTTTGCCCCCAACCCCAGAAATGACAACACCAGAGACTTGCGACCCCACTGTCTCTGAAGATGGTTTAGGCAGACAATCATTGCATGTGACTGCACAACAGCTCAATAACTATAATATTATTATTGTTTTACAGTAATTTATTGTAGACTATTATCAGAATATGTCAGTTGTAGTGATCTCCTTGTATAAAACATACTGCTGGGTGAACATATAGCATGTATCACGGGGTATACTCACAGATTTGTTCCACACAGGTCAAGTCAATCTTAGTTTAAGCACAAATCAAAGACAATACAAAGAGATATTATACTGAAATATGTTCTACAGAAACAATTTAAAGCAACACCAGCCAATGTGGATGTTCTTTCATAATGTTTTGCTTAAATTTTTCTTTGTTTTCAATTCAGTTTTTCCTTTGATCTTTTTTAAAAATTGTAATTAGCTCAAACACATTCTAGTTATGTTTTTCATCATGATTTGCTTGCTGAGCATTCCTCTTTGTAAAAAAAAAAAAAAAAAAAGAATATGTTTAATCATCATGTGTCAACTTTGACCGAGGGGTTAATCTGGCCTGGAATTTCTCCACGTCTTCACAGAAATTCTAATACAAGACTGAGACTCTACACTGTCAGTTGTGAGTTAAACAGCTATTATAAATTTCATTGCACAACAGCCACCAAACTATCCCAGGACAGCAGGAGACACAAATGGGTCACTGAGTTGCAAATAGACGAGACTGAAACATGCAAATTTATTTATTTATTTATTTATTTATTTATTTATTTATTTTCGATTGACTTTCGTGTCTGTTTGAACTTCTGACCACTGGAAGCACCAGAACTATAAAGTAAACTGAACGTGTTTGCAGGTTGCCACCATTTTGGCGTCAGGTATGATCACGGAGCCACGTGGAGGCCAGCACAGAATCCTTGTGAAGTCTGCCAGTGTTTGGTGAGTTTGTTCGCGACTGTGTCTGCTTAAATTCCCACCTACTTTCTCACCTTCACCCCTAATGACACTCGTCTCTCCTGTCAACAGGAGGGTCGTGTTCGCTGTGAGAGGGAGCGCTGCGACACCCCTTGTAAAAACCCCGCCACTCCTCCATCCAAATCCTGCTGTCCAGTTTGTGGAGGTGGGTTTGTTTCTCCTAACGGTGTGTGCTTTTAGTCGACTGAAGAGACACAGTGTGTGTGTGTATGTGTGTGTTTTGTAGGTTGTGGTGTGAAAGGACAGAACTTCCCTGATGGAGCTGTGGTTCCTGCTACAGACCGCTGTCAGGCGTGCACATGTGTGGTAGGTGCATTATCATTTTTTCATGTGTATATATATTTTTTGCACAGTTTTATTTGGAAACACATTGGTGTTTTTTCTCTCCAAGAAAGGAGATGTGGCGTGTTCACCTGTTCCCTGTCCTCCCGTGCCTTGTCGTAACCCAGTGCATCGTCCTGAAGACTGTTGCCCACGGTAACAAGCCTTTAAACCTTATTTTAAATTTTTCGAACTCTTTTTGTTTTGTGTAGTTTTTACAGTTCCACGTGTTTTTACAACCTTTAGATGCGAGCAGTGTCAATATGAGTCCACCGTGTACATGAATGGACAGAAGTTCCAGTCCAGGACAGACCCCTGCCTCCAATGCCGCTGCACTGTGAGTTAAATCTGGCATAGGTTTTCGTTTTCTTTTTTTTTTCTTATGTGATGTTCATGTGACCAGACTTATGATGTGTTAATGGCCCCCCTGGTTAAAGAAAACCTGTCAAAACCTATTGTACTTTCAGGAGTAAATGGGGTCACATGTGAAAACTAAGCTGTATTGTTATTCCTGGAAAAAGAAACATGAATATCACATACAGTATTGGAAGGCAATGTTAATTAGAGCATGTTAGATTTAAAACAAATAAATCAACTAAAGCAGGAATATGTGGATGTAAAATAAGATCAAAGTAACAACCTGTATTGCCTTAATGATAAAACTGAAAGTAAAACCTTCCAAAGAAATCTAAGATCAGGAAAACCAGACAGAATCTGGAAAGTGATCTAATCTCATCTGTATGCGATAAGAGCCTACATGTGAAGACATAACAAAACTGGGAGCGTAAAAAAAACACAAAATATATCAAACTTCGCATCTGTCACGTCTTACAAAGTGTAAGAACCATTCAGCTTCATACGCAACTCACAGTTATAACTACTATAGCATAGGAAATCATAATATAGAATTATAAACAGTGTCCAAGAGCTTAAGAGTTGCTATTCTATTTCAGTATTTGTGTGAATTGTGATAGTGATGATCAGGTTGTCATTAGCAAATTAATTAGTTTAATCTTCATAACTGACAATACCCTCACGCCTTATTATGTATTATTGGGAGGTAAAGTAATATTTTATATAGCTTTATGTAATTTTTGTAAGGTTTAAGATTTTTGCTTTTCCCTTGGTATTTGCGTGCATTCACGTGACTGCTGCAGGTCTCATTGCGTAGACTTTGTCTTTTAGGTATCCCCATAAAAGAAGTCTAGTTAATTGAACCATTTAATTTGAATGTGGCCTCATCACTCCACACAATCTTTGTGGGAAAGTGTGCATTTTCGGTACATCGTTCCAAGTACCACTCGCAATACCGTACTCTTTGGTCTGGATCATCGTCATTACGAGCATGGACTAATCTTGGAAAGTAACTTTTCCATTGACAACGTTTCATGATGCGATGAACAGATGATTTTGAAATGCCTACCCCATGACTTGCTTGCCGCACAGACTTTCTTGGACTTCGCTGAAACGTTTCCAGTACTCTTTCTTCCTTTGTTAGACTTCTTTTTATGAGGATAGCTAAAAGACAAAGTCTACGCAATGAGACCTGCAAATACCAAGGGAATTGTTTCATGATGTGTGCTATTCCATCGCTTTTCATTGTCGGCAGTGTCTGGACCAGAACAGACATCAGTTTGAGAACAGGCGGTGACAAAACAATAGAATGATGTTTGTAAATTATTTTACATATTGAAAATTAAATGAATTATAATAAAAACCTAGTTTACAATTATTTAAAGTGTGTATATATATTTTTGGGACTCCCTGTAATAACATCATATATAGGCTAGAATAATTTGCGAGAAACCAGTGCTTGCAAATAGTTCTGAGGTACATACTGAATATGCACAAACTGGCATTGGGGAAATGGATGCGCTATCTCAGCTGCAGTCTGAATGAAAGCGGTATGCTGCAAATTTGCGACGATCAGCATTAAGAGGTTAAATGTTGTGCTATTTAAAAACAGCGACTTGACTTGACCTGACAATATTTCTGGCTCCAGTGAGGGTTATGTATTTAGTTTTAGCTGTATAGAGGATTTATGCTCATTAAGTGCAGCCTGTAACTCATAATTTACAGCATCTGTCATGTAGCACAATATTGTGTGTGCATGACAAACAAATACAGAGGAGTCATCTATATACTGTATAAATGGCGCAGAGCTACAGATCCCAGGATTGAGACTTGTCACACACCTGTAGCAACTTTCATAAATTCTGAATTGACATTTGTCATTGCCACATACTGCTGTCTGTCCATGAGGTAGCTCTGGCAACACTGTAGCTCATAGATTTGAGTTTTATTTCTGACCCATTCAGTCCCTTCTGGTCTCTATCTGTCAGGCTGGTGAAGTGTCTTGTGAACGCATGGATACATCATGTCCACCACCACCATGCAGTCATCCAGCTAAGCGCAAAGGAGAATGTTGCCCCACATGCAACGGTATGTGTAGAAATATATAAATAAAATTTCCTTCTATTTGGGTCAAGTTTGTTTTGCTTGTTGCATGGTGTCTGTCATTTTAACTTGTTGTTTAAAGTCAAGCAAAAACAACCAAGAGTTTTTGTTTGTTCCCGCAGAGTGTGAGTACGACAGAAGGGTGTATCCTGATGGAAAAGTGTTCGTCCCTGCTGGGAGCGGTCCCTGCCTGCAGTGCAGGTGTAAGGCAAGTTGCAAGGCAGTAAACACAAAGTGCTGAATCTTGTTCAAAACATGTTTTCAAAGGTGAGCAAACAAAGCAGAGCGTGTGTTTTATGGCTTCTCCCACATAAGAAGGCTCGACTCTGCATTCATGTATCAAAACAGTCAAAACAGTGTGTTTTCTTTTTCTAAGTCTGTATAGTGTAAAGGATGAAAGCACACTTTTTCAAAGCAAGTCATGGGGGTACAGATATCTTTTAGAAATCTTTTGTGCTGCTGTAAACAAACTATAGTTGCATTCTGTGCCAAATGTGTGTCTCTGTTTTAGGGTGGGAACGTAGCTTGCCGTGATCAGAAGTGTCCTCCCGTCCAGTGCGCCAACCCTGTTTCAGACCCACATCGCTGTTGTCCAGTCTGCACAGGTAACAACAACAAATACACACATGAGGGTTCTTCAAAAAAGTTCTCGGTCTCATGAAAGAAACGCCACAGGAGAGAGATTGCGCTTGCATTATTTTTCAACACTGTCTCCTGTGACTTCAATGTATTTGCTCCACTGATTCTAAAGCTTCATTCTGACTACATGGGAGAAAGTCGGATCTTGACCCTCCAGATACACAACAGCATGTATGACTTCATCATGACTCTGAAAATGGCGATCACACAGGTGGGATTTTAGAAGTTCAAATCCACATTTGGCTGTTTTTGCCACCTGTGACTTTTAAGAAAAAATGATGAACTGTTTGTTTTTATGGACAGTGATTGAATCAGAATCAGAAAACCTTTTTTTGCCAAGTAAACTCATACACACAAGGAATTTGAATGGAGTTACGATACTCAGCAACAACAAGACAGTAAGAAAATAAATATGGAAATCTAAATCTGAGAAATTGTAAAATAAAAATATTATTTGTATATAATGTGACGACCCTCCACCTGGACACCAGCTGTGTCTGTTCCAGTCGTCACCTGATTGAGCCACACTCACGATCGAGTGGCTCAGCTGCACTTCATCTGGCCCACTTCCATTCAAACGGGCTCTCTGACAGGAGCTGCTGCCATGTGGAGCTCTAGCAGCATGATTCTGGGTTTTGAATGCCCATTTGGTTGTTTTTGTGTGGCAATAAACCGTTTTTAGTCACCACACCATTGCTGTCTCTTGGTTTTGTTGCGACTTTTGGGAGCCAAGTTGTAACAATAGAAGGCTTTGTAGTGTACAGAGTTGCACCCCCTGTTTCCATGTGAGGCTGAGAACTTTTTGAAGTACACACACACACACACACACACACACACACACACACACACACACACACACACACACACACACACACACATAGGTGCAGCTCATCAGTGCATATAGTATGAAATCTGAAAGCCCTCCTTTGTCATTGCAGCGTGTGTTGTGGAGGGGGTTGAATATGAAGAAGGTTCCAGCTGGCGCCCTGAAGGTCCCTGTTCCAGCTGCACCTGTGTGAACGGAAAAACCGTATGTTCACAGACTCGCTGCCCCCCCACCAACTGCCAGCATCCCACCAAGACTACTGGTAAGACTGTGTGAGTGTACAGATGTGCAGTTTGTGTACAGATGACTGTAACTTGTTTCTTTCTGTCCCCTAGGCTCCTGTTGTGCCGAATGTGAAAGCTGCACTTACAACCACCGGATCTATACCAACGGCCAGAGTTTTACAACCCCTGACCAGCCCTGCCACGTCTGCTCCTGTCAGGTGAGTGTGTCTGTCTTCACAAATGCATTACGTTCCACCCTCACACCTGCTGACACAGCTTCACCTTTCCCCTCAGCATGGCAGTGTTCAGTGTGAGAGACGACCTTGCCCTGCGCTCAACTGTACCAACCCCCACACCCCATCTGGAGAGTGCTGCCCCAGATGTCCAGGTACTCGTCTTTGTTCATGTGTCGACATTGTGTTGCTTATGTATATTTGTGTGATCTTAAGGTGGTTACTCTAACACGTTTTTCATTGTTGCCAGATTGCAACTTTGAAAACCGTGTGTTTGTGAACGGAGAGGCTTTTCCCAATCCCGTGAGTAGATGTGAGGAGTGTAGGTGTGAGAGCGGAAGGATCGACTGCCATCAACAGCAGTGTCCTCAGCCTCGCTGTAATGCACCTTTACCTGGAGCATGCTGTCGGAACAACTGTAACGGTGAGAATGTATAAATCTGCAATGAGGAATGTGATGACATATATTACAGTTACACAGCTACACAATATCCCTGCTCTTATCAGGCTGCAGCTACGCGGGGAAGGAGTATCCCAATGGACAGGAGTTTCCTCATCCTACTGACCCATGCAGGACATGCACCTGCCTGGTAAAACCACTCACACCTAATCTGTCTAGCTCTGTCCAGATCACCTGGGGTGTTCTTGGCACAGGTTTTCATTTCTATGTATGTCTTGTTTGCTATAGAATGGAAATGTCCAGTGTTTGACGAGGAGATGTCCACCAACAAAATGCTCCAAGCCTAATGTGGTGAAGGGAGACTGCTGCCCCCGGTGTCCTGGTAAGGATGTGCAAGAAAAAAAATAGTAAAACTCTGAGGGTTGAGCTCAGTAGAATAAATATCTATAAATGGGTCAATATATGATTGATGGACTTTTGAAGTCCATGGGATATGTCTTGCATACATTTTTATTAAAAATAAAGAACAACTAATGTTTTTTTTTTATGTTCGTTAACATGTCTTTACAAATTCCATAGTTATTTATTATGGAAACAATCACTTATTTAAGAAAAAATGGCTGGATATCACTAAAATGTCAGCTAAATTACCATCCGAATTTAATAACAACCACCTTCAAATTAGATAAACAATAATAAAAGGAGTTTATTCATAAATTGCTTTGATTGCTTTCTTTTTGTTAAGTTGAGATAATCATGACAGATATTTCTTTTTGACAATATATCAAATTTTATGTGGAAAATAACAAATTGTATCTGTGAAACCACTTTCAACTAAGTTCCCCATTACAAAAACACCTCTCAGGGAAGTGTTAATTCCAGATCACATGACCTGCTCCACATGATGTCATTTCCTCCTGAAGAAAAGACTCCAAGGCTTTTTTAGTTATTTAATATAGTCTGTGAGTCAAGTGTGAATTTATCGCATGTCAACAGGTTTACTACAATATCTTATAATATTTAGAAGAATCTTTGTCTAAAAATGCCATGTGGTGTTTGGTTGTAGGTGGCCATGTTGATTTTAAGACCTGAAAACAGCAAAAATTTCAACTATGATGCCTGTCAACTATGTTAGAAAAAGTCCCACAATTATATATTGACCCAATTACTCAGAAAGAATCGCATTGAACATTCACCCTCATGCAAGATCCTGAAAATCAAGAATGTATGCATTTCTTCTTTGTAATTATGAATACTTTCAACAAACTTCACATTCCTCAAACTTCTTCAATGACACCTTAATCCTAATCTCATTGCCTTTATTTGACGTAACATCAATTAGTAATATATTTTTGGTGTTTTCTTTGTTTCTTGGCTAATGACAGCACATTATCAGTCAGAGCATGGACTAAAAAGTTGAAATGCGCAGGCTTTTGTTGATTCTTTTCCACTGTTGTTCCTACAGTTCCTCCAGCAGACTGTGTGTATGAAAAAAGAACCTTTCGACACATGGAGCGTTTCTCCCGCCCGTCTGACAGCTGCCAATCATGTGTCTGCGACAACGGGAAGGTTCAGTGTCAGCGGAAGCCCTGCCCCTTCGCTCGATGTTCTCACCCCATCACACAAGACTGCTGCCGGACCTGCGAAGGTACAAGTTCATACGTCTAAGCACCTCACCTTAAGAACAAAGACATTTTGATATTTGATGTTGTTAATTCAGTCCACACATTTATTCTCAAGATTCTCCATGACTGTGTTGCAGGCTGCTCATATGAGGGTCGAGAGCGAGCTAATGGGGAGACGTGGGGCGTCCCATCAGACCCGTGCGCTGTGTGTGCTTGTCGTGACGGCTCCGTCCAGTGTGAGAGTAAACGCTGTCCACCCTCCAACTGCAACCACCCGGTCCAGAGACAATGCTGCATGTCCTGTGATGGTCAGAAAAAACTAAGAGCAATTTCTTTCCTGAAGTATCTTTCCAGCTACTGTCACTGACCCAACTGTAAAGATTTTTTAATCATGTTTTTCACAAAAAAAAAAAAAAATCAATCTTAGTGTTTTTTTTTCTTTGTGTAGGCTGTATGTTTGATGGTAAAGAATATCATGACGGCACTGAGTTTGCTGATAACAAAGACCCCTGTAGTGTTTGCTACTGTTACCGAGGGGACGTCACCTGCACCCAGATGCCCTGCAATGGAGACTGCAGTCACCCTTACAAACCACCCAGGCAATGCTGTGGAGAATGTGATCGTACGTATAGTCAAAAACTGTTCTGATTTTTGAATGCTCATTATTACAGAATGTTAAAATAAACCGGTCTTCATTTATCAGGCTGTTTCTACAATGGTGCCGTCCTCGTCAGTGGACAGTCCATCCCTGACCCAGGAAACCCCTGCTCTGAATGTACCTGCCAGGTAGCATGAGCACATATAGCCTGTACAGTCATGCCAGTTGTTTGTTTTGGGCGACACTTGAAACTTTTTTCCCTTACAGAGCGGTTCAGTGCGATGCGTGAGGAAGCAGTGTCCACCAGCTCCTTGCCCTCATCCGACCGCCAACCAGTGTGGCTGCCACGTCTGTGATGGTATCCAGCTTCCAACATAACACAGCTCATGTTACATTTAGTCAGTAAGTAACTGAGCTTCACTGTGTGTGTAGGTTGCCAGTTCCAAGGTGTGGCTTACGCTGACGGACAGATGCTTCCCGGAGGAGCATGCCAGGACTGCACATGCATAGTAAGTGCATTAGTTAAACTTGCTGCATTCTCCCAGCTGCTGTACGTCCTCACTCTCCCCAACCTTTTTTACAGAGAGGTGAGGTGGTTTGTGCGCAGAGAAGATGCCCTCCGGTTTCGTGCTCACATCCAGCTGGGGATGGCTGTGCATGTGGAGTGTGTGACAGATGTAACTTTCAAGGACGAGACTGTTACAATGGAGAGCAATTCCCACATCCTTCAGACCACTGCCAGCACTGCTTCTGTCAGGTACTTTAATGCACAATACAGTATTTTCATCTGTATTCACTGTAGATTTGACCTGTTTGTCAAAGACACTGGAACACAGATTATTTTTACTAAAA
Source organism: Acanthochromis polyacanthus (assembly GCF_021347895.1). Taxonomy (NCBI): domain Eukaryota; kingdom Metazoa; phylum Chordata; class Actinopteri; family Pomacentridae; genus Acanthochromis; species Acanthochromis polyacanthus. The sequence continues at coordinate 9,231,011 of NC_067120.1, forward strand.
AATGAGATTACAGGTTTATATTAAAGAAACAATCCAACAAAAATGAGTTGAGTATCAAATACCTGCCCCTTGTAGGATGGAAAAGTTTGCAGCTTGATTCTTAATAAGAGATGACAACTTTAACTACAAAGGACTCTGATGGAAAATGAAAATGTGTCAAAATGTGCACAAACACCTGACCTGCAGCATAACCTGTCTTTTCCACTGTCAAACCTTTTGTTTGGTATGTTTTCCAAAAATTAATTGCATTACCAAGAAACTGCTAAAAATCATAGTTTTGGTTAAATTTTACAGCTATAATGAAATGACAGCACAGAATGCCAGTAGTATATTTGCGGAGACATTCATCTTTCAAGCTCATAGGCCATAATTGAGACTCAAAAACTAGATTTTCAGGGCGCTTATTTACTTTAATCCCACCACCCCAGCCTTGCCGTCATTCTTGCATCCTTGATTGTGTCTTGTGTGTTTGTGTGTACAGAACGGTGGTGTTCAGTGTTCCCATATGCGTTGTCCAAACCCTGCCTGTGAGCGTCCAGTGACCCCTCCAGGGGAGTGCTGCCCTGTATGCACAGGGATGTGTTTGTATCATGGTAGGGAGTATCAATCGCGCTCCACCTTCACTTCACCCACTGATCCCTGCTCTTCATGCTCCTGTATGGTCAGTCAAGTCTTACTCAGGGGAAAAAATAAACAATAATATAACAAAAAAACAGACATATTAAATCCTTCCATCTTTTTCTCTATTTCCACTTCCACTCCATCCTCTTCTCTCCCATCAGAATGGGGTGGTGAACTGTCAGAGGAGATCTTGTCCAGTCCAGTGCTCACATCCCGTCCCTTCAGATTCCTGCTGTCCGGTTTGTGACTCCTGTCTCTATGAGGGAGTTGTGCATTCTCATGGTCAAACCTTCATGCCGTCATCCAACCCCTGCCAGCGCTGCACCTGTGTCAGAGGCACTGCTACCTGTGTGCCCCATGTTTGCCCGCAAATGCCCTGCGGTCAACCTGTTGTCAGGCCGGGACAGTGCTGTCCTGAGTGCCCTGGTACTTCTTGAACTTTTTGCATTAATAATAAGTTTGGATTACAGATTTCTACTAATTTCTGTACTATGATTACCCAGATATAACTGCAGCAGATTTTTGATTCCTGTTTTTAATTCTCTCAACTCCAAAATCTGTTAGCCAGTTTGAAAGAAATGTCATTTTTAAATTCGCTAAAAATACACTATTTGTCAGAGCCAGAAATTGTAAAAACTAAAACTTCCCAATGGACGTTGAACTATTTGTCAATAATGTACCATTCTATCAGAAAATATAACCAGATCTAACCTTAAAATTATGATAGTTCATCAAAATCTCATAAATTTTTGTGTCTTTTTTAAAAATGGCAATAATATTAATAATAATAATGGGCTGCACAGTGAGGTAGTGGTTAGCACTTTCACCTTGGAGCAAGAAGATCCCTGGTTCGCGTCCCGGCTTTCCCGTGATCTTTCTGCATGGAGTTTGCATGTTCTCCCTGTGCATGCGTGGGTTTTCTCCAGGCACTCCAGCTTCCTCCCACAGTCCAAAAATATCCATTCTCTATATACACCGCTTTATCCTTACTAGGGTTGGGGGCTGGAGCCTATCTCAGCTGACTCGGGCGAAGGCAGGGGACACCCTGGACAGGTCGCCAGTCTGTCGCAGGGCAGTCTAAAAATGTGCTGAGGTTAATTGATAACTCTAAATTGCCCATAGGTGTGAATGCGAGAGTCATCGTTTGTCTGTATATGTAGCCCTGAGACAGACTGGCGACCTGTCCAGGGTGTCCCTTGCCTTCGCCCGAGTCAGCTGGGATAAGCTCCAGCGACCCTCGTGAGGATAAAGCGGTGTATAGAGAATGGATGGATGGATAATAATAATAATTTGCACTGTCTAGATTCTGTTAAAAAAATAAAAATAAATCTGTGCTCTCAGTACATCCATGACTTAGCTGCGGCCAACAGTCAGGTGACAAAAATTCAGTGAGTTTTCATCTGAATTGAAGGCTGTGTTTGTACCGAGCAGTTTTGTAATTCAAATTTTGAGAGAAATTAAACATTTTTTTCTTTTTTATAATTTATGACATGTCTGTGTCATACTGCAGTGAAGGCATTTTTGAGTTGTGCCTTCTTCTAACCATGGTTGTGCTGTTTCTAAAGACTGTATATTGTCGTGAAAAATGAGCATACATTAAGTAACAAGAAAGGCACTCGGAAAGCGCAGTACTCCGCCAGGGCTGTTAATTCCTCCAAAGGACATTGTCAGAAATGCAGCATATTTTTGAAGAAATGCAGCATTTATTATTTTGAACAACATACTAAACTGATATTTTAGTTACATTTTGGACGACATACTAAACTGACAGTTTTTTGTAAGTTGTTTTTTGGGCCCTTATGTTGGGTTTATTCAATAGATCAGTAAAAAAGACAGGAAAGCAGGGATGACCTGCAGTATAAGGCCACGAGCTGCAATCAAACCTGTCTCTCTAACACAGTCCTGTTTGAGTCACCTTCTCAACCAGTTGAGCTACCTGGGCATGTTCTTTTCGCTTGTTGGACAACAAACTATGATTTTTTCCACATTTTGGACGACATACTAAACTATGACTTTTTAGTGACATTTTGGACTACATACTAAACTGTGAAGTTTAAGTGATATTTTGGACGAAATACTAAACCATTACGTGTTTTCCACATTTTGGACGACGGACTAAACTAAGACATTTTTCTCCGTTTTGGGCAAAAAATTGATGTTTTTGTTCATTTTCAGACAACATACTAAACTATGACATTTTTGTCCAATTTTGGACGACATACTAAACTATGACATTTTTGTCCATTTTCGGATGACCTATTAAACTATCACGTTTTTGTCCATTTTCGGATGACCTATTAAACTATGATGTTTTTGTCCATTTTCGGACAGCATACTAAACTATGACATTTATCTATTTTTGGACGACATACTCAGCAGCTGCTGAAACTGATCTAAACAACTACAGTCACCAAAACTATGACATTTTTTGTCCATTTTCGGACAAAAGATCAAGTTTTTTCGTCCATTTTCATCTACCACATTTTTGTCCATTTTTGGATGACATACTAAACTATGACGTTTTTGTCCATTTTCGGACGGGATATTAAACTATGTACCAGTAAATGGGGAGAAGACATGCAGGAAAGGGCCACGAGCAGGAATCGAACCCACGCCGCTGCGTTGGAGACCAGCCCCTATACGTGGTTTGCCTGCTTAACCCACTGAGCTATACAGGCACCCCATTTTTTTGTCTGTTTATGGACGACATACTAAACTACGATGTTTTTTTGTCTATTTTCTGACGACATACTAAACTATGATGTTTTTGTCCATTTTCGGACAAAAAATCACGTTTTTTGTCTATTTTCTGACGACATACTAAACTATGATGTTTTTTGTCTATTTTCTGACGACATACTAAACTATGACGTTTTTGTCCATTTTCGGACAAAAAATCACGTTTTTTGTCTACTTTCTGACGACATACTAAACTATGACGTTTTTTTGTCTATTTTCTGATGACATACTAAACTATGACGTTTTTTGTCCATTTTCGGACAAAAAATAACATTTTTTTTGTCCATTTTCGGTAGACATTTTAATCCACCACATTTTTTTGTCCATTTTTGGACGACATACGAAACTATGACATTGTTTGTCCATTTTCAGATATACTAAACTATGACGAATTTTGTCCACTTTGAGACAACATACTGAACTATGACGTTTATGTCCATTTTCGGACAACAAAAGGTTGTTTCTTGTTCATTTTCAGACGACATTTCAAACTACGACATTTTTTTGTCCATTTTTGGACGACATACTAAACTACGATGATTTTTGTCCATTTTCGGACGACATACTAAACTATGACGTTTTTGTCCATTTTCGGACAAAAAATCACGTTTTTTGTCTATTTTCTGACGACATACTAAACTATGACGTTTATGTCCATTTTCGGACAAAAAATCATGTTTTTTGTCTATTTTCTGACGACATACTAAACTATGACGTTTTTTTTTCCATTTTCGGACAAAAAATAACGTTTTTTTTGTCCATTTTTGGTAGACATTTTAATCCACCACATTTTTTTGTCCATTTTTGGACGACATATGAAACTATGACGTTTTTGTCCATTTTTGGACGACATACGAAACTATGACGTTTTTGTCCATTTTTGGACGACATACTAAACTATGACGTTTTTGTCCATTTTCGGACAAGATACTAAACTATGACGTTTTTGTCCATTTTCGGACAAGATACTAAACTATGACGTTTTTGTCCATTTTTGGACGACATACTAAACTATGACTTTTTTTGTCTATTTTCGGACAGGATACTAAACTATGACATTTTTGTCCATTTTCGGACGACCTATTAAACTATGATGTTTTTGTCCATTTTCAGACAACATACTAAACTATGACATTTTTTGTCTATTTTCAGTAGACATTTTAATCTACTACATTTTTTTGCCTTTTTGTAGCCTTTATTGGATAGGAGAGATAGAGAAACAGGAAATGGGGAGAAGAGTTATGGGAAGACATGCAGCAAAGGGCCGCGAGCGGGAATTGAACCCGAGCCGCTGCGTTGGATACCAGGCCCTATGTGTGGTTTGCCTGCTTAACCCACTGGGCTATACAGGCACCCCGTTTTTTTTGTTCATTTTTGGACAACATAGTAAACTACGATGTTTTTTGTCCATTTTCGGAGGACATACTAAACTATGATGTTTTTGTCCGTTTTCGGGCGACATACTAAACTATGACTTTTTTGTCTATTTTCTGACGACATACTAAACTATGACATTGTTTGTCCATTTTCAGACATCATACTAAACTATAACAAATTTTGTCCACTTTCGGACAACACACTGAACTATGACGTTTTTGTCCATTTTCGGACAAAAAAAGGTCGCTTCTTGTTCATTTTCAGACGACATTTTAAACTACGACTTTTTTTGTCCATTTTCAGACAGGATACTAAACCATTACGTTTTTGTCCATTTTGGGATGACATGCTAAACTATGATGTTTCGTGTCTATTTTCGGTAGACATTTTAATTTACCACATTTTTTGTTCTTTTCGAGGCTTTATTGGGTAGGAGAGATAGAGAAACAGGAGATGGGGAGAAGAGTTGGGGGTAGACATGCAGCAAAGGGCCGAGAACGGGAATCGAACCCCAGCCACCGTGTCAGAAACGCATATACATGGTTCGCCTGCTTAACCCACTGAGCTATACAGTCTTGTCTTTGTCTGTTTTTGGACAATATACTAAACTAAGACGATTTTTATCCATTTTCGGACAACACACTGAACTGACATTTTTTGTCCATTTTCGGACGACATATTAAACTATGATGTTTTTTGTCTATTGTCTGACGACATACTAAACTATGACGTTTTTTGTCTTTTTTCGGTAGACATTTTAATTTACCACATTTTTTGTCCATTTTTGGACAACATACTAACTATGACGTTTTTGACCATTTCCGGACAAAAAAAAGGATGTTTCTTGTTCATTTTCAGATGACATTTTAAACCAAGACATTTTTTGTCCATTTTTGGATGACATACTAAACTATGACGTTTTTGTCCATTTTTGGACAGGATACTAAACTATGACACTTTTTTGTCCGTTTTCAGATGACATACTAAACTGATGTTTTTTGTCCATTTTCGGACAACATACTAAACTATGACGTTTTTGTCCATTTTTGGACGACATACTAAACTATGACATTTTAATTTGCCTTTTCTAGGCTTTATTGGGTAGGAGAGATAGAGAAACAGGAAATGGGGAGAAGAGTTGCGGGAAGACATGCAGCAAAGGGCCGCGAGCGGGAATCGAACCCAAGCCACTGCGTCGGATACCAGCCCCTATATGTGGTTTGCCTGCTTAACCCACTGAGCTATACAGGCACCCTATTTTTTTGTCCATTTTCAGATGTCATACTAAACTATAACAAATTTTGTCCACTTTCGGACAACACACTGAACTATGACGTTTTTGTCCATTTTCGGACAAAAAAAGGTCGTTTCTTGTTCATTTTCAGACGACATTTTAAACTCCGACTTTTTTTTGTCCATTTTCAGACAGGATACTGAACTATTACGTTTTTTTCCATTTTCAGACGGCATACTAAACGATGACGTTTTTGTCCATTTTAGGATGACATGCTAAACTATGATGTTTCATGTCTATTTTCGGTAGACATTTTAATTTACCACATTTTTTGTTCTTTTTAGGCTTTATTGGGTAGGAGAGATAGAGAAACAGGAAATGGGGAGAAGAGTTGCGGGAAGACATGCAGCAAAGGGCCGAGAACAGGAATTGAACCCGGGCCACCGTGTCAGAAACGCATATACATGGTTCGCCTGCTCAACCCACTGAGCGATACAGGCTTGTCTTTGTCTGTTTTTGGACAATATACTAAACTATGACGATTTTTATCCATTTTCGGACAACACACTGAACTGACATTTTTTGTCCATTTTCGGACGACATATTAAACTATGATGTTTTTTGTCTATTGTCTGACGACATACTAAACTATGACGTTTTTTGTCTATTTTCGGTAGACATTTTAATTTACCACATTTTTTGTCCATTTTTGGACAACACACTGAACTATGACGTTTTTGTCCATTTCCGGACGACATACGAAACTATGTCGTTTTTTGTCCATTTTCAGATGACATACTAAACTATAACATTTTTTGTCCATTTTCGGACGGCATACTAAACTATGACGTTTTTGTCCATTTTCGTACGACATACTAAACTATAACTGTTTTTGTCCATTTTTGGACGACATACTAAACTATGACATTTTTGTCCATTTTTGGACGGCATACTAAACTGTGATGTTTTTGTCCATTTTTGGACGACATACTAAACTATGACGTTTTTTGTCCATTTTCGGACGGTATACTAAACTGTGACGTGTTTGTCCATTTTTGAACGACATACTAAATTATGGCGTTTTTGTCCATTTTCAGACGACATACTAAACTATGACGTTTTTTGTCTATTCTTGGTAGACATTTTAATCTACCACATTTTTTGTCCATTTTTGGACTACATATAAACTATGACGTTGTTTGTCCATTTTCGGACCGACATACTAAACTATGACGATTTTTGTCCATTTTTGGACAACATACTGAACTATGACGTTTTTTTCCATCTTCGGACAAAAAAAATGACCTTTCTTGTTCATTCTCAGACGACATTTTAAATACGACATTTTTTTGTCCATTTTTGGACGACATACTAAACTACAACGTTTTTTGTCCATTTTTGGACGACATATTAAACTATGACGTTTTTGTCCATTTTCGGACGGGATAATAAACTATGACGCTTTTTGTCCATTTTTGGATGTCGTTTTTTTGTCCAGATTCAGACAAATGAACACTGATCGTCACATAACTCCGCTGCGTTCCTTGGCGGAGTAAAAATCTAATGGGCAAAAACACCCAGAAACTGCTTGAGGTTTAGAGATTTAATATAAATTTGTCCCATTTCTCCATTAAAACCAAAAAGTCTACATTTTTTGTGCACGAGACAGAAAACATATTTGAGGTCATATGGTTTTGGGCATTTATATTCTCTAAATATGCTCTAACTATGCAGTAAGTCATGCAGACAATACTGAGTCTCGTTTTTTTACAATTATCATTGACACTGGTGAACAACTCAGAGCACAGTAAGATGTAACTCTATATTTATTCACTACTTGCATCAGAAAAAGTTGTCCTGCATTAGTATACAGTGTAAACTCTTGATGTGTTCACTGTTAATCAGAAAAATGCCAAGAAAACAAAAATAATCATAATGATAAACGATTATTTGAGCTCCTGCATCTTTTCTGTTCTAAGAATGTATGTCGTAACATATATCAAATAGCAAAACCCAAAATTGTTATCTGCCACACTGATTTAAATCTTGGTACTAATCACATTCTTTATGAGGAGCAAAAAAGACATTTTAAATTCACTCTTTGTCCTCTTCTGTTGTCCGTCTGTCTTTGTTTCTTGTCTGCTTCTAGACTCAGCGTGTATGCAGGATGGACAGGAGTTCCCTGACGGACAGTCGTTGGCCATGAGTCCAAACCCCTGTCCCAAGCTGAACTGTACACACCAGGTGACGGATCCGGGCACCTGCTGTCCTCGCTGTAGAGGTAAAATAGACCATCAGCAAATTACAGTCACAGAGGAAACAGGTTGTCAGTGGTTGACGTTTCCTTCTCAGGTTGTATTTATGGAGGAGAGGAGCGTGCAGAGGGCAGCAGCTGGTTTGCAGACTCCACTCCCTGTATGAACTGCATGTGTGTGGACGGAGTGACCACTTGCTCTGAAGTACGCTGCTTGTCTCCGTGCGTCAACTTCATCAGTGTGCCTGGGGAGTGCTGCCCGGTGTGTGCTGGTAAGCAGGTCTTTATAATCCCCTCTGAAGGTTCTAAAGCTGTCAGTTGGTTTTATATATTTACAGCCTTTCCTTGTAATGTTTGGTAATCTTAGATGTTATTTCTGTGTAGATTGTGTTTTTGAGGGCAGAGTGTACAGCCCAGGAGACAGTTTCCATCCATCCAATGACCCCTGTCAGATCTGCACATGTGAGGTATGCCATTAAAACCAGGCCCCTGAATATGATCTAATAGTGGTGATAGATGACTGATATTTAATGTTATGTTTAGTTATGTTTTTAATGTCTTTTTACATTCTAAAAGTTCCGATTCTCTGTGTAGAATTTACATTTATATGTAAAACATGAGACAAAGTTCCTGCATAATGCAATTTTTAAAAATGGTTTGCCCTTTTGTTTAATTGATCAGTGAAATGGTTGAAAATTCCTTGGCTCGATTTAGCAACAGATGTAGAAGAGGTGGCAATATGACAATGTATGGAAGAAGATGCCCTGAAGAAAAAGGAAGAACAAGACAGATTATAGGGGGATTTTGGAAAAGTTTTGATCATGGAATCTCATGCATGTTGCTAAAATGCGCCATGTTTTTTTTTTTCCAATACAGATATAAAAACAACTAAGATCTTCTTTTCAATAAAAGAGATTTTAACTATAGTGGCTCGTCTCAGAATAATTTTGAGGTACAAAAGTTTTAATATGACAGACTGGCGACCTGTCCAGGGTGTCCCCTGCCTTCGCCTGAGTCAGCTGAGATGGGCTCCAGCACCCCCCCGTGACCCTAGTGAGGATAAAGCGGTGTATAGAGAATGGATGGATGGATGGAAGTTTTAATATTTCCCACAGCAGCAGTTGTAATCCAATCTGTTCTTATCTCAGGTGATGCCGGATGGAAAGCAGCACCTGAAGTGTTACCGAAAGCAGTGTCCCAGTTTGGTAGACTGTCCTAAGAGCAACATCTTGTTCTCTGGACCAGACTCCTGCTGTCCTGTCTGTGCACGTCAGTACTAAACTGCACTTACACCACGTATTATCGCTGCACTCTGGCTGCGCTCTGTGACATTTGTGTGTATGTGTTTATGTTTAGAGCCTCTGACTAACTGCACTGCTAAGCTGACTGGCAATGAGGTGCTGGCAACCAATGACCCCTGTTTTACCTGCCAGTGCAAGGTAGAATAGCAAGAACACCTCAGGAATACTGTTGAACATTCATTAATTACTGATTTCTTTCTGCTGAATTGTTGGTCCACTACCTAACTCCCTGCAGTGACACTGTTTCTCTGTCTAACTCAGGATCTGACCTGGACCTGCTTACACCAAAATTGCCCTCCGCTCTCTTGCCCTCCTAATGAACAGTTCACCCCTCCAGACAGCTGCTGTCCCGTTTGTAAACGTGAGATTTACACCATAAATAATCACATCACAACCTACCATGTGACCCAACGGCACTCGCATTTAATAAATATCCCTCCTTACGATATCTCTTGTAGATTGTGTGATTGAGAGCCAGAACCAGCGTATGATCAACGGCACCAGCTGGACAGACAGCAATGATGATTGTATCACCTGCACCTGTAAGGTGAGTCGGACAGAAATGCACTAATCATTATGGCATTTTTACCATAAATTATTTTGCTTTACATCATAATATGGTAGATCAACACAAGAAAAGGTGTTTCAATCTGAATGAATGTCTATAAATCACAAGAAAAATGTATTAATGATCTTATTCTGACTTATTTAAGCTCTAAGGATAGCTATGATTTTAAACTCAATTTTAAAACTCAAGAAACGGTGTAGAGAGAAGCAGAAGTGAAATAACAGGACCTCAGCTATTTTAGCATGGCTGCAGCTTGACGATGTAGATCAGAACCTGATTGGTGAGGTGTCTTTAAGGAAAAACTGAAGTTGTTCCTAAATAAAGGCATAACAGTAAGACCTAATATAAGATAACGTATTTCCTAAACTAGACCTGAGATTGTTGATAGACTTTGCATGTATTCAGATCTTCTACCTTGTAAATAATCTTATTTTTTCTGAATGCTTCTTCAGATGGGCTACATTGAATGCAGCGTTGAAGAGTGTCCACCTGTGGTTTGTCTCAGTGGCCAAAAACAAGTGAAGCCTCCGGGGAAATGCTGCCCTGAATGTCAAGGTATCACAGTCAGCAGATGAAATGAGCTGCCACAGCTGTAGCGCTAGCTGAAAGTTATGTCTAACAAGTTTAATGTGTGTGTGTGTGTGTTGTAGACCCAGAGGCGTCGTGCCTGTACCAGGGGACAGTGTATCACTCTAATGAACAGTGGGAGGTGGATGAGTGTACCAGCTGTACATGTGTGACTGGAGACGTACACTGTCGCAGTGAACGCTGCCCTCCCCTCACCTGTGCAACAGTCAGTTCAACAAGCACACACACTCGCTTTCTCTGTATTTCATCATAGTCTGAAATGTTCCCATGATGCCTCACTGTTTTAACCCCGCAGTCTGTAGAGAACCAGACACTTGTCATCAATGTTTACACTAAGGATGGTTCCTGAAAGATAATACTGACACAGGAGATATATATTTAACTTACAGTGAGTATTCTGAGTTTAATGTAGTTACAGTCAGCGTAATACAGTTTGTGTGTTTGTGTTTGCTGTCAGGATGAGATGCCAGCAGTATTCCCAGGTTTGTGTTGTCCTCACTGCCTTCCTCGTCCAGCCACCTGCATTGCCTTTGGCGACCCTCATTACCGAACCTTCGATGGCCGCATGCTGCACTTCCAGGGGACGTGCACGTACGTCCTGGCTAAGGACTGTGAAGGAGGTGACTTCAGGTGAGTGGGTCACCATGGTTACCCAAGCAAGTGTTGAATGTTAATGGACATGTTTAGTGCACTACTTTTCTAATCGTCGTTTTGTTCTTCTGAAATATGAAGAAAATACATCACCTCCTCCTTCTCTTTTAAAAATCCTTCAAAATAAAGGATCTAACAAGGAAAAAATCCTCTTGGGTTCAACTACTATCAACTTATGGAACTTTTAAGGCTGCATGGTTCTTTTTATAGACCTTGAAACAGGCTGGCTGGTTTGCAGTAGGAAACTTGGCTTTTGTCAACCTGCATTTCCACAAGTTTTTAGCATCACTATAGTGTGGACTCACTTTCTTATTTTACAGTGAACATGGGTCAGGGGAAATCACTCAAGATCTTATACTGTTTATCTGCAAGCTTTTAGAATTTTAACACACAAAAGCAATCTTAACACAGACTAAAAATATATCCAACCAAAATATAAGAGCAAATATACAGTGTGGAAACAGTTTTTGGTTAGAGACCTGCTCTACGCTTGATAATTGCACATAATGTGAATACATTTAAACATGAATAGTGCACTTGGCATGTCATATTGTCATTCAGAGGGTAGGGAGAAGACATTTGGGGATAGAAGCTGTTTTTGAGTCTGTTGGTATTAGCTTTAAGTATCCTGTAACATCTACCTGAGGGGAGGGGAGAGAAAAGAGTGTTCGGGGTGTAAGGGGTCTCTGGTGATTAACCTGGCTTTTCCCAGAAGTCTGCCAGTGTAGATGTCTCTGAGGAGGGGTACTGTGGTCCCAATCAAACGCTCTGCTGCTCTTACCACCAATTATGGATATTGAACAGATGTCGAAGTTTGTGCAAAATTAATTGGATGTAAAATTATCTTTTGTATTGTCTTTCCCTTTTAAATAAGATATATGAATTTATGACGCCATAACAGTTCATGTTTGAGGTCCTAATATGCCACTTTTTGGCATATTAGAAATGAAACCTTCAGGTTTTGTTTTGTGGATCAACCATTAACCAGAATGCAACCAGTTTTGTGTTACGCAAAATAGAATCAGAATTTTTTGGATCAATTCTAAAATGATTTCATTGTTTCATGTGCAAACATTCAGTATTTATGTGACTTTTCAAGAGTTTTTTTTATTTAAAAAAAGTGTCTAAAAAGTTTAAAGAACAAATAATGCTCAGTAACTTCTCTTTGTTTGTACAGTATTCATGCCACAAATGACGATCGTGGCCGTAAAGGCGTGTCCTGGACTAAAGAGGTGACTGTGTTTGTAGGAGACATCACAGTGCAGCTGCTGCAGGACTGGGTTGTCAAGGTTTGTATGCAAATACTACAAATGATTTTATACTCCTATGTTTGTGCTGCACACCCACTCAGCCTCTTTTGCACCCTTCAGGTGAACGACAACGTTGTCACTTTGCCGTTCCTCAGAGAACCACACATCTATATCGAACGGCAAACCAACACTATTTTACTCAACACTAACATTGGGCTGAAGGTACAGTTTGTTTTTTTGCCTATTCAAGTTTTCACAATTTGGACCATTTTCTAAACACACTAATACATGAACTTGTTCACCTGTAGGTGCTTTGGAGTCCTCGTTCACATGTGGAAGTGAGCGTTCCAGGCTCCTATAAGGGCCAGACATGTGGTCTTTGTGGAAACTTCAATAACTACTACCAGGATGACCTCCGAATGCCCAGTGGACGACTCAGCATGTCAGAGTCTGAGTTTGGCAACAGCTGGAGGGTAAAACAAATGCACAGAAGTAATAAAATAGACAAATAAAATAATTAACAATAACTATACAAAGACAAATGGTTTGACAGCATTCATATCAGATAACCCTGTCATTTAAGGTCAAAAATGGCAGCCATTCCTTGTCATCCTGCCGTCCGGGTGAGAATGTGGACCCCTGTAAGGACGCAGGTTACCAGGCCAAGAAGGCGGCCAACAATCGCTGTAAAATCCTGAAGTCTGCTGCCTTTAAGGCCTGTCATCGCGTGGTGCCTCCTGAACCGTGGTATGGAGCTTGTGTATATGACCTCTGTGCTTGTGGGTCCAATGCTGAGGAGTGTCTGTGTGACACTCTGGAGGCGTACGCCAGCCAGTGCAGACAGGCTGGAGTCATCCTGAAGTGGAGGAGCTCATCGCTGTGTGGTGAGTAAAACAGACAGCATGAAGGCCTTGCAGATATTTTTTATAGTAGATATGGAGTTTTTCTACACTGCTTTTGGTGCTTTTATTTAAAATTAACTTTAATTGTGGGTTTTTTTTGTCAGAAATATGCAATGTAATCATGAAAACCAACTTGATTTAACCCTCCTGTTGTCCTGCGGGTCAAAATTGACCCGTTTAAAAGTTTGAAAATGTGGAAAAAATACATTAACAGTGAAACGTCTGATGTCCACATTTTCAACATTTTGGGAAATTTTTTAACATATTTTGCTGGAAAAAAAAGAAATGTTAAGAATTTTTCTTTAAGAACATTCACAAAAAAAATCAACCAAAATCCAGTGAATTTCACTGGATTTTGGTTGATTTTTTTTGTGAATGTTCTTAAAGAAAATATTAGAAGTCTTACTGATATAAATGTAATCACTAGATATTTTTTTAGGAATTTTTTTTGAAGATTTTTACTCATTTTTTGAAAATATTTAAAAGAAATGTCTTGCCAAATTTGGGGGATTTTTAAGAGAAACTTTTAAGGAATTGCTGATTTTTTCTTCTTGAAGGTTTTGCAAATTTCAGAAATTGGGGGAAATTTTTTTTTGCTGTTTTTTTTTTTTTTTTTTTGGGGGGGGGGGGGGTCAGACAAGAAAACAATATTTTTTGGTGCCCATAAATGAGGACAACAGGAAGGTTAACTATTCTAGGCCTTTAAACATCTAATATCTCACGTGACTCAATAAGAAAGATAAAGGTGTCCATATTATGTCTGTGAGCTCCTGCAGTAAAATATATTGTTATAATAATATTGTTTTTTACTTGTTTCATAGTGCTACTTGTAAAACAGAACTAAAAGGTCACTCCTCACTTGTAAAATGTGACCTTATTGTTATCAGCCCCCTGCTAACTCCCACTTGGCATCAGTAAATGTCAGTATAAGGCAAACCCTTGAGGTTACAGCAGTTCTCAGCGTCCATCTCATTGTTCTGTCTTTGCTTCTGTCTTCCACAGCTGTTGGGTGTCCAGTGGAGAGGGGCTTTGTGTTTGATGAGTGCGGCCCTCCGTGTCCTGTGACCTGCTTCAACGTCGACGTGCCGCTCGGGTGATCGAGAGCCACTGCTTCAAGCCCTGCGTCCCGGGCTGCCAGTGTCCCGCCGGCCTGGTTCTTCACAACAACTACTGCATACAGCCAGAGAAGTGCCCCAAGATCGTTCACGGCAACTCTACATGATGCTTGAACTACTCAGTGAGCAAGTGAACCCTCACTTATTCACACATACGTGCACTGCCCCTCGCATCAGCCTCCTGTTACTGCATTGCAAGATTCGAAATGGAAAAATATCTAGAAAAACGTCCAAAACCTGCGGATTCTATATATCGACTCAAAAGAAATACTGTATTTTGTGTTTTAACATTTCATCACTGTGCACTGTCTGACTGTATATGCAGTAAATCACTTAATCTCAGGTACTCCTCTTTTCCTTCTCCATTTTACAAATAAAGCAAACTGTCACTAATTCTCGTGTGTTTTCATTTTCTGTACAATGACGGAGAAATTATTCATTATGATCTTGGTAACATTCATTTCTAAAAGGAGCATCAGTTAAATAAGGCAGAAATAGTGTTGAATTACCAAAATGTACATCACCTCAGCTGAACATGCAAAGAGATTAAATAACTTTAAATTATAGCATACAATAGTAAAAATTAAGGAATAATATTTATTTGAGCTCCAATATTTTGCTTTTTTTCAGGGAAACTGCACTCAACTGTTTATAAATCAAACTAAAAGAATAGTCTGATATATTTGTTTTCTTCATAATGGTTTAACATCAAAATTTACTTAGAAATGATGAGGGAATCAGTTGAACACTACTGTTTTCACATCAGTGAGTCTTACATGATTATATGGTATACAGGCAGCATACAGTACAACTTACAGTTGTGGTCAAAGGTTTATACACTTGTAAAGAACATAATGTCATGGCTCTCTTGAGTTTCCACTTATTTCTACAACTCTGATTTTTCTCTGATAGTGACTGGAACAGATACTTCTTTGTCACAAAAAACATTCATGAAGTTTGGTTCTTTTATGACTTTATTATGGGTTAACAGAAAAAGTGACCAAATCTGCTGGGTCAAAAATATACATACAGCAACATGAATTAGCAATTTTGGTGACTTAGAAAGTTGTGTCAATGAAATGAGCTTCATAGCATGGCCTCTTAACTTCTTGTGAGTGATTATGAATGACTACAGCTGGTGACTTCTCTGAGACCATTTAAATCGGGCTCATTGGATACAAATGCCCACAAACGCTACAATGGGAAGGTCAGAGGAGCTCAGCACAGATCTGAAAAGTGAATGATTGACTTGAACAAGTCAGGAAAGTCACTTGGAGCCATTTCAAAGCAGCTGCATGTCCCAAAAGCAACAATGCAAACAACTGTAAGTATAAAGTGCATGGCACTGTTTTGTCACAGTCACGATCAGGAAGAAAATGCAAGCTATCACCTGCTGCTGAGAGAAAATTGGTCAGGGGGGTGAAGAGTCAACCGAGAACCACCAAAAAGCAGATTTGCCAAGAATTAGAAGCTGCTGGAACACAGGTGTCAGTGTCCATGGTCAAGTGTGTTTTGCATTGCCATGGACTGAGAGGCTGCCGTGCAAGAAGGAAGTCCTTGCTCCAAAAGCGGCACCTTAAGGCTCGATTGAAGTTTGCTGCTGATCACATGGACAAAGATAAGACCTTCTGGAGGAAAGTTCTGTGGTCAGACGAAACAAAAATCGAGCTGTTTGGGCACAATGCCCAGCAATATGTTTGAAGGAGAAAAGGTAAGGCCTTTAACCCCAACAACACCATGCCTACCGTCAAGCATGGTGGTGGTAGTATAATGCTGTGGGGCTGTTTTGCAGCCATTGGAACTGGTGCTTTACAGAGAGTAAATGGGATAATGAAGAAGGAGGATTACCTTCAAATTCTTTAAGGTAACCTAAAGTCATCAGCCCGAACGTTGGGTTTTGGGCGCATCAAAAGTTGTAATGGAATGGCTAAATTCGGCTAGAATAAGGTTTTAGAATAGCCTTCCCAAAGTCCTGACTTAAACCCCATTGAAAACATGTGGACAATGCTGAAGAAACAAGTGCATGTCAGAAAGGCAACAAATTTAACTGAACTGCACCAATTCTGTTAAGATGAGTGGTCAAAGATTCAACCAGAAGCTTGTCAGAAGTTTGTGGATGGCTACCAAAAGCACCAAATTGAAGGGAAAATGGCCAAGAGACGTGTAACCAAATATTAGCATTGTTGTATGTATATTTTTGACCCAGCAGATTTGGTTGCTTTTTCTGTTAACCCATAATAAAGTCATAAAAGAACAAAATTTCATGAATGTTTTCGTGACAAAGAAGTATCTGTTCCAATCACTCTATCAGATAAAGATCAGAGTTGTAGAAATAACTGGAAATTCAAGAGAGCCATGACATTATGTTCTTTACAAGTGTATGTAAACTTTTGACCATAACTGTATAAGCTAGTAGCTGCCAACTTTCACTAGAATTTAAATCCTAAAGAGCACTTTTCACACAAACTCTATGAAGCCTCTATCACATTTCACTCATCTTTGTTTCCCTCTGACAGACACACGTTCACTTTTATTGCTCTGTAATCCGATCCGGTTGTTGTCCAGAGCACTGCTGTAACCATAGTAATGTACTGTATAATTCATCAGTCTGCAGTGGTGAAAACATGGAGCAGGTAGGATGTTTTGATGTGGCTTGAGAAATGCATTTGTTTTCCATGAGCACGTGTGAGCTAAAAGCAGCACCCTTATGCTTTGCTTCAGGACTGTATTGCTGGTCTTTACCAATCTTTGGGCATATCCGTTGGAGCAGAGTTTTCCATCGAAGATGTGAGTCTTCTCCACCGCAAAGTGTTTCATGTTCCCTCCAACACCAATGAAGCACATTCAGCCATGAAGAAGGTAACAACTCAGGCATATTTGGTAATAAAACTGACTATCAAATCAACTCCCAAGTCTTTATGTCATATAAGAATAATATTACGTAGCTGTGTGCGTTTCAGATTGCAGGAGACGACAATAGCTGGTCCTGTGTTGGTGAAAATGTTCTGGATGTTCTATTAGAAATGGAAAAAGAGAGGGAGAGGAAGGAAATGGTAGAATTTAATGTTCTTTTCTAGTAAAATGTATGATATTCTAAGAAAGCAAGTGATACTAAGAGTAAATACTGTTATCTCCAGCTATACTGGGACCTGCAGCTACTCAACACTGGAAATCTCAACACTTTTCATCACATGATGGATTCCCTGCATGAGAGCACAGACCCCACTTCTTTGAAAAATGCGTACAAGTCAGATTCAGGATTCTTAAAGATGTGCATGACTGAAGCGGACAGTCCTAAGGTTTGTACTTACAGTGTAGCAGATTTTCTCTTGCATGGAGGAAGTTACTCTGTTCATCATTATTTGGAATGTTTTATTTTCCCTGCACAGATGGGGGGACTGCTAGGGAAAAAAGAGCCCTGTGGGAGAGTGACAACTGTGAGAAGACTCGGGAAAGCAGCCAGGCAGTGCTGGGTTAGGTGAGTGTGTTTAATTCAAGATGAAAAGTTGCTCAATTTACAGATACAAGAACTTTAATTGAGTATTCTCTTTCTGTGATCCTAATGCATACTGCATTAGGATCACATAAGGAAATATTCAATTATAGTGCATGACACTACTAAAGGAAACAGTATAAACAGACGTTAGAATTGCTTTTTACATTACCCACCCTCAATAATACAATGCTGCATGCATGATAAGTCATGTATTTTTAAGGGAATTTGATATATTTACAATAAAGCAATCCAATTTCAGTGAACAGCAGCTCCTGTAGCAGAAGTGACAATGATGGAATTATGTAGAAAAGAAAAAAAAACTGTTGGAAAAGTAGTATTCTGTTATACAAAAATTCATCAGCCAGCGTCACCTAGAAGCCGCTGATCGTATCAAACTAAGGCTGCAGCACCAAACCCACTGATTTGAGCAGCGTTGCATTGAAAATTAATACAACTTTTAATTTGTAATTACAAAAATGACAGTTGTGCTTTTTAACGTATGTGAGAAAAATTTAATGATTTTAGTATTTTAAACACTTCTTTTTGCAATGTCACAAGCCATCTCTCTACCCTGAAGTGCTTATTTTTACTATAATTGTGTTGATGAGTCTATACTTCTCCTCAGGTTGGCATCAGAGGGTGTACAAAGCATCCTACCCTTTCCCTGGCAGGGCCAAAGGTTCAGGGTCCGAGGTCAGGCATGGGGGTGTATCTCCCTGTCAGACATCCTCCTCTTAGTGAAAGTGAAGTACGATGTGGTGATGTACTTGCTGTGTACAGAAATGCTTCAGGAGCACCACAGTAAGAAAATGTCACTCTGACTTCTCATCACAACATTAAAGAACAATGTCATAACTTTAAGTGCAGCTTGCTCAGCATTATAGAACCTGGTTAATTTTTATTTTTCATTTCATTTTTTGGCCACTGCACAGCTGAAAGTGTCTGGGAGACGCTGCTGCCATGGCAACAAGACAAGGAAGTGGAGAAGCTGGAGGATCATGCAGAAGAAGCTTTGGAGTCAGCTGACATGCTCCGATTGGCTGAACTTCCAGGAGCATTCAGGATATACAAGTAACACACATGCACAGAGTTTGTCCCACATCAGTCATTTGTGTTTTGCTTTTTTTTTCTTCTTAACTTTACTTGGACATTTGAACTTTGCAATGCATGAAACCAATAAAATACAAAATCAGAGACACAAGTGAAAAAAACAAGGCAAGATTTCTCAAAAAAATTTAACCATGTAAGTGTAAGTACAGACCAGTCATTAAAATATACTAAAGGGACAAACTAAATAATAAAAATAAGGGTCATTACTGGTACATTGCTAGACCCGAATGAGGCCGATGGTTGTGATGTGATAGGAGGGAAGGATTTTTACTCTTTAGCTCAACACAGTACAAAGCATACACACAACCAAACATATATCCACAACAAAAATTAATTGAGCCAGTACAAGCAGTGGCGGATCTTCTGTGGGGGCATGGGGGACAGTGGCCCCCCTATGATCTGATTGGCCACCCTGTGTGTCCCCCCAAAATTTTCGTTGGAAATTTACATTACTGATACTCCGATTTCCCACGCTCATGAACGCAACTATGTTGTCTAACTGCACCTGAATGCACCAATGGCGTTAGTTTGATCTTTTGACTGCATTTTGTTTGGATTTGAAGAAGCTTTGAAGACTTTCCTGATGCCAGAGGAGAGGACAAGCAGCTTTGTACCTTTGCAGTAAGAAGACTGTGGCCGTTTCTTAGTACCTTAACTGTCCGTACTTGCGTTCTCACATACTCCTGAAACGTCATCATCAAGACTGCATCGGACCAGACTAGTGTGCATAGATATGAATCAGTAGATAGATATGTCACAGTAGAGATGGCAATTCAGTAGAATTGGCAATTCTCCTAGTAGAGATGCCAATCACAATCTCTACTAGGAGAATTGCCAATTCTCCTAGGCGAGATTGCCCCCCCCCCCTAAAATCAATCTGGATCTGCCCCTGAGTACAAGACGCAAAAAAAATACTGAACTGAACTGCGCGGTGGTGAGAGTGGTCCATTAGAGTGGACCCCTGACCTGAGCAGCCATATGGACCTCCTTCTGTTAGGGATTTGCATAAACACCAAAAAATGTGTATTTGGTGTTGTTGGCAAGTTTAGAATGTTAAAAAAAACAAGTCACCATGTGGAAAAATGTCTACCAGTTAATTCTAAACATGTTTTATCTCAGGAGCCACCATGAATTTCATATGAGAACATTTTAGGAAACTGTAAGCCTCAGCGAGTACAAAGACAACCCCATATCCATGTTTGTGCAACATGTATTCTACATATCCAATCATCTTTGCGCAAATAATCTGAGTCACAAGTTGACAGTCAGGAGAAAGCTCACAGTATAGGACATAAAAGACAAATATCTAAAAACCCCAAAGCAGCAGACTGGAGAAAGTGAAGCGTCTGCCCTATCTATAGTAAAGAGAAAGACGGTGATTTGTGAGATGATTTTGCGACATCACAACAAACCTGAGCCAAACTTACACAACTTCAAATTTCTGTTCCTCATACCTTTCCTGAAAACCAGTATGAATTCTGTGGATTATGGGATGTATTTACTGCATGATCAGACTTTGTTTTCATTGATGTGCACCATTTCTCTCAATTCAAGGAAACATTAAAACAACTAAGAACTTCAACTTGATGCGTCACCAGAAAAAACATGTATAAAACTGATCCTGCAGGGCCGATCTGAGTGCATCTTCTAGAAGCTGTGCTGAGTCCAAGATACAGTCCTGGTCTGCTGTTTCATTCCTGAATGACTTACACACATTTCGACAACAAGAGCAGGACACACTTGCAGTCCTGGGTGAGAGGTGAATGAACACATAACCTATTTAGAGTAACACAAATGTATACATCTACACATTTGACTTGTGGTGGAATTTTTTGCAGACATATTTTCATTCTAGATTAGGGACACGTAGTTTGTAATCATGAGACTGTGATCCATTAATCTTTTGCCTTACAGGCTGCATGAGGAGAGCCTGCGGCTGCTGTGTCTGCGCATCAGGTTGGCAACTCTTAAAGCTCAGAGAGAAAAAAAGTCTTACAGTGCTCTTCTAGCTGCCCGGCAGTCCTGGGATTCATGGTAAGACAATAAACACTAACAACAAAAATAATAATGAAACACTGAAAATGAACATGCATTCACTGTCACCAGGTCTGGCTTCATGCCCTTTTTACACATCGTTTCAGCTGCATGTTGTCTGTCCTATAGGCCTCAGGTGAACAGTCCATGCAGGGCAGAGCAGGTCGCTTTGTGGCTGCACGATGAAGAAGAAGAGGAGGACTTCACGACAGAACAGCAGGTAATGTAAATCTGATTGTAGGCCACTGATTCCGAGGTGCCGGCACTGCTTT
Organism: Acanthochromis polyacanthus; assembly: GCF_021347895.1. Lineage (NCBI taxonomy): Eukaryota > Metazoa > Chordata > Actinopteri > Pomacentridae > Acanthochromis > Acanthochromis polyacanthus. The sequence goes on from NC_067120.1 coordinate 9,252,523, forward strand.
ATGTCACAATATTACTCTTGAACTGTATACCTTACCTAATATTTTGGGTTAAACTTCTAAAAAAGAGAGCACTACAGTCTTTTTATTGGTAACAGCATAAACTTTGGCCCAGTCCCAGCAGGTCGTGCTGCAGCTGCTGGTGCTGACTCAGGAGCAGGAGAGGAAGCACCTGGTCAGGTTGGTACACAGGATCTCCCCAGAGGATTTGCAGGGGCCAGGCTGCACAGAGCCTCCAAAAGAGGGTAAATCTGTTTGGTTTTTGTCAGAATGGGGTTTCTTTTGTTTTCCTTTCACTTGTATATTAAATCATCTTCTTTCCTGTTTCTTGTATAGAGACTCATATGGAGGCTGCTTTCAGAAATGGCTGTATAAAAAGACTAAGGGAAATTCATGTTGACCTGCAGACAGGCAGCGACACACAATCCCAGCCTGAATTGCAGATCCAAGGAGAATGGTCCCAACTTCACTTAGAGGATTGCACGATGCTCCTCCTGACCCATCTGATGGAGCTTCAGGAGGTCCAAGCATCTGCTTTACTACAAGCACTGATGGATAAGGTTAGTCAAGATATCCAGTTCTCTGCAGGAGTACATACAAATGTGTTTAAAAGGACACTTTTTAAATAAAGATACATCTTGTGTCTGTTAGAATGCTCAGCGTGTCCAAGCTCTGCGAGAAAGATATGAATCTGAAATCCAAGCACAGCGCTTCACCAACCTGCTCCACCTCCTTACTTCAGATGCACCTCTTACTATGCTGATTCAATATCCAAACTTGATTGAAAACAGCAACAGTGAGCAAATCATAGCTCAGTCACCTTTCACGGGACAAGTTGAGGTCCAAAACACCAATGGTGGATCAGCTGAAGTTCAGACCGACAATTCGATCAAAGGAGCCAGCAATGAAGTCCAAAACGCAGATGGGACTGACAAGCAGGATGTCTGCTCAGGTATTGTATTCATAAATAGGAAATATATACCCATAGCTGCAGTTATAATATGCTTTGCACTCCTCCAGGTTGTGGTGCAATCATGGAGGACCTGCCCTACTTGGAGATCTTGTGTGTGTCGGATGCAAAAAGTAACATTCACGAGGGCCTCGCTGCAGAGGGAGGAGACCAGACAGAAGAAGAGGACAGTGAAACAAAGACTCCCCAGAGCTACGAGAAGCAAGGCTCTCTGATCACTCTAGCTTGGAGCAAACCACCAGAGGATGACACAGACTATGAGGCAGAAGCTGCGAGTCAGGATGCTGAGAGCAGTTTGACGACCCGAGTCCAGCCAGCACAATGTAAGGAAACAGTTCAAGAGAAAGACAGAGAAGATCTTAAACCCTCTGTGTTACACTCTGGTTCTCCTGGTCACTGTGAAGCTCAGACTGGAGATGAGCAAAGCCGCACAGTAGAACAGGTAATGTTGAATGAATTTGTAGCAGACCATAAAACACTGTCACTGTGTCATTCATCTGATTTCTTCACCTTTTCTATTCTCATTAGTTAACCTTGAATAAGAGACTAACAGCTGATCAAGCAGACGAAGAAGAAGCTGCATGTGAATGTAACCTGCAAACACAAGCTTTGGTCACAGAGAGTCTGCAGGCCACAGAACAGTTTTTGGCTGATTCCGCTGAAACCGACCCACATGCTGATGACCTCTGCTCTGGAGAATCCAACGACACAGTGACTGAGGTGGAAACGTGTCCTACTTCAGCAGAGTCTGAGCTGTGGGACCTGACAGGGCCTGAACCTGATCACCATGAAGACCAGAAATATTCTCCAGATGCAACAGTAAGAGTCTCTTTAAGAAAAAGATTAACGGAACATTACTCATTTATCTCAGACATTAAACAAGCTTTTTTTCCCTCTGTTCCAGGTAGACTGCAAGAAGGAAGTGAGAGAATCCACTTTAATGGACAGAGAGCGAGTGAGAGAACCAGTGTCTGCAATGGAGAGGGAGAGGACGATGCGTAATCTGGTGGACATGCAAAGAAAGGTTGAACAGAAGCAGCAGAGAGACAGAGAGAGACAACTGCTGAGGGTGAGTGAGAGAAGTGGACGAAAATGCACTGAAAGAGCTTCTAAACAATGGAAATTAAAACTGACGTTGTCTAATAAGATTTGTTTTTTTAGGTTCAGGAGCGTCTGTCAATCATCCAGAACAGAAAGGCAGAGGAAGACCTGCTCGGCCTGAAACACACTGACAGATTAAGACATGTCACACAAGATCTACCAATGGTAACTACAGTAAATATGTTTAAGACACTCTGGGTAGCTTTATCTCAAATGTTTGGTAATATCACCATGGGGCATCGTGTCGTTTTAGGAAGACAAGAACCAGCAAAAGACTGTTGTCAGAGAGCGACTGGAGCAGCTCAGAAGAGAGCGCTCTTATATCATGCAGTCAAAAAGAGACAGGTAAATGCTACTCCTTCAAACATAGATGGAAAACACTAACAGGCTTGACATCTACATCCTCTCTTATCCTTTAGGAATACTGCAGGATTTAAGGAACTCCTTGGTCCAGTTGCCCTCCATAGCAGAGAAACAGAGGACGGAGAAGATTGAGAAAACAGCAGCTTATACTCGTTATACTAAATAATAACTTCATAAATCCTGTACAACATCCAACCATATACTACAACACATGTATGATTTCCTACGCATTTACAGTTTACTGAGCCACCATTTTTTTCCAAACACTAGCTTGTGTTTAAGTGTAATTATGCAACTTTTATATCACTGGTGGTGTTAATTTTTTGTGGTCATATACTGTAAGTGTACATGAAGAAACTATAGCATGCACCCTGTGAACATGAAACAAAACACATCTCAAACTTGTAGTTTATTATACAGTTTAATTATCATCTTGACAACCATAAGCATTAACAATAATGTAATTTATCAATGACCTCCATTAACTGTGTACACATTATCCCCCTGTGGCCTAAATTACACACACAATGAGTCACAGAGGTGCATGTTAAAGGTCTACAGTGGTCCCATTAACTTTCCTACACGTGTACAAAACATATGTTGGCTCCGTTTGCCACAATTCACATGTGAAAGTAAATGTTCGGACTACAAAACGGCACTGCTGTAGACTTTGAATGCACCTATGGACTGGAACTGTATTTACAGGTGTGTGGGGATGGGAGTACTGTAACATGTCAAGGGACATAGGTTTGGCTAACAACACTACGATGGGGGGATATGTATATTACAGAGGGTTTGGTGCAGGCCCAGTGGTTTTCCTGCAGGAGAAGAGGACCCATCAGTCCTGGTGAACAAAGGGAAAGTAACTGTCTACAGGGGGGGATTCTCAGCAAATAAACATTCATTTTTTTCCTCCTTAACTAACTTTATAATGTGTCCACTCACACTGCAGGAATACCTACCACCCCTAAGAAGCCAGAACATTCCACAGCAGCTCCCACACACTGAGCCACTGCAATACATACATACAAAATACAGTGTGTCCTCAGCTGTAATTACGAGTACACAACTTCAAGTTATGTGGTCTCAAACACACTAACATTCACACAAACAAAGACAACAAAGCTCAAAATCCAGACTAAAAAAAACAACATAATGCCTGACTGGCAGGTGCTATACTCAGGGCTTTAATATTGTAAAAGCATGACAGCTACGAACTTAACAGAACCAGCAAATCCCATCTTCAAAATATGACAAATCACCGTAGAGGATGAGGTGGCCTTAACGTGTGGTTCTCTGTACAGAGGACACACTTGTGGGGATGTATTCAGGTTAGCTCTTACGGCAGCAGGGCACTTCAATAGCAGTGACACACTGAAATTGAAACAGGTGTGGTGTCAGATTTCTCTGTAGTGTCTGGACCCTGGATCTACATGGCCAAGATCTTCAGCAAGAAGCAGCATGCGCTTGTGTGTGATTGACTAAACTACACCTTTTACAAGATAGTCAACAATATTTGCATTTTATACACTAGACTTGTGTTTCCCACAGTGAAAGGTAAAAGCTTAGGATGAAAACAGGGAGGTCCAAGTCAAGTTCAGTCAGTGAACCTCTGAGTATGAGACCACCTTCTTGCTGGAGTCTTTGATGAGCACTACTGTCCATAAACACAAAACGGTCATCACATGTCCAGGATCTCTCTGACTTATGGGCACCATGGAACTGAGGAGGGTGAATATTTGTGTATCTCTTTTTCATGGGAATCATGGAAGAAGAGAAATGTGCGCGTGTATGTGCAGCAAGTCTTGAATGGTGTTTGCGATAGGGCTGTATGTTCATGTATTTATGCTTTTATATGTGTGCAAGTCTATGTATGAGTCTTTCTATTGGTGTGCGCACTGCACCCCTGGACCATGATGGCCCCCTTCCTCATCAGAACTATCATTGTAGGCCTCTCTTCTGGCTCCACCTCCTGAACCTTGACTCCTGTCAAAATCTGTCAGGTCAACTTCCTCCGCATCTGCTGCGATTACAGGATTTTCAGCACGAGCAGGCAGCAAACACTCGAGTTCCTGAAAGAAAGAAAGAAAAACGTGTCAAGACACCTCAGTCACTCCAGATTAACAGTGTGCAAATCAGGACAATTATAGATTGAAACTTACATTCAGTTTTTCAGGACTAATCCAGTTGTTTTCGGGGAACTGGACGTCAAACTTAACGTAAAGGTCTCCTTTCTCAAATGGATTTCTGTACTGAGGCATGCCCTCTCCTTTCACCATTCGAATGCAGCCTGCCACACACACGTGGGAGGAAAATGAACCAGATGGAATTATAGTTTTACAACACAGCATTGTTGTATATGCATTGCAGTTTACAAGCTGTGCATAATGTGACACAGGATATCAGAATTAGATAGATACTTTATTGATCTGTCGGACAACTTTGATTGTCCGATAGTCAGGCAATCAAAGCTAATATTTAAATGAGTACACCACTTTTCTTTACGCATGTTCAGAAGTGCTACAATAACAATTTAAGATTACATTTTCTTTCATATAATGATACATTTCACACTTTCAAGCTATAGGTGCCATGAACATATATGAGCATGCTTAAGATCTGACAATTCTGTTACTTGATAAGAGTGTATTATAGATATTTTTAGTATTTACCAGAAAATTATAGATCTTTATAACAACAAAGTGGCATGTAACAACAAAAATTGCTTCTACATCAAAAGTTTAGCTCATTCTTCTTCTGTTGTTCCAAAAATAGCTGCAGGAAAACATGAATTCCCAAGCAAAAATTTCACGTGCTGTCCACAAAACAGTGGACCAATACAAAAAAAAAAAAAACAAGAACGTAAGGAAGGTGATTCAATGAATGATGCCTACCTGGCTCAATGACTTTGCCAGGCGGGTATTTGACGAGCAGCTGACGACCATCCAGGTGTGTGACGGTCATCTGGAAGCCACACAGAGCTTCAACCAGGCCAATACGCTGGACCATGTGAAGGTCACTGCCATCACGGCGGAATTCCTGTTTTAGATTGAAGTTTGTTACTGTACTTCATCACACCAAATTTCTCAAGTAAACGCAGCATTCATTCCTAAAAAAAATGCTTTAAAATGAATATTAGGTGCCATCTGTTTTGGGTTACCTCGTGTTCTTTTTCTTGTAGCACCAGAACGATATCACCTGGTTCAATGCCTGGTGCTTGGTCAGCTTCCCCCGAGAATGTGATCTTCTGTCCATGTCTCATGCCTTTGTCTACGTGCACCTCCAGAAGCTTAGTCTCCTTGCACACCTTATGACCCTCACACTTTCTGCAGCGGTCCTTCTCATTTATCACTTCACCTGCAAAACCACACACACAGATTACATGACTTCAGCATGCTGTTTTGTTTGTGATTGTACATTATCCAGGCTTTTCAGTATGTGAGTGTTTACTGACATATTACCTTCTCCATTGCAGTCTGTACAGACTGACTGCATTTGTTGAACCATCCCCGGGGCCAGCTGTCTAATCATGATTCTCATACCCCGTCCTCTGCATACCACACACTTCTGCACTGCTCCTGCCTTACCCCCTTGACTTAAAGTCAACAGTCAAGAATTAGCATTGTTATCAGACATTTCTATCTATGCACAACACAATTATTGCTATTAAAAAGCATGATCAATTTGGACTTTGAAACTACAAACAAATATGCTTTTAATCATGAAACTGAAACACTAAAAGCAGACTCACCCATTACAGGCGCCACAGAGCACATTCTTACTGAGCTGCAGTTTTGTGGTTTTGCCATTATACAGGTCTTCAAGAGAAACTCTGTGAGAAAAATCAGTTGTAAGAATGTGTGTCAACCATTCAATGAAGCACACAAGCTACATCAATGTACAACACTTACTTCAGAGGGTGCACCATATCATCTCCTCTTCTCCTCCCTCCATTGCGTCCTCTGCCTTGTCCACCCATAAACCCAAACAGTCCTCCACCAAAAATGTGAGAGAAGATATCATCCATGCCAGGCCCTCCGCCTCCTCCCTCCCGTAGCCCTTGTTCTCCATAGCGATCATAAAGCTCCTTCTTTTCTGGGTTTGTCAAAACCTCATAGGCAAAGCTTATCTCTTTAAACTGGAAACATGAATGAAGAACAATCAGGTTGCTTGACACAGTGTAAGCTCCAAAGACACTCACATCACAACAAAGAGCCCCTTTTACAAAGTGAAAGGAACTACAAAAAAGGAGAAGACTAGCTTTTAGTGTTGTGTTCTTGGAAAATCAGAAGCTTTAAGTCATAAGGTGGTAAACATTAAAAGCGGATTTGCTTTTCTCGAGAGGAAAGCCATTTCATAATCTGTGTTCTGATCCTCAAAGAGTGGGGATGTGTGATCATGAAAAATTAAGTTGACATGATTTCTTGAGCCCAATTGTTGAGCTGCTGCTGCTGCTTTCGGCACTGTGGATATCATACTCTTGCTGCTGCTAACATGATGTGTTTTGGTGCATCATACCTTGTCTCCTGCATCAGGGTTCTTGTCAGGATGGTATTCTTTGGCCAATTTGCGGTAGGCCTGTAATAAAACCAAATCAACATGAAAAAAGCTATGCGAGTGGCCTCAGCCCTGGTACCCGTGTTAAATGGGTCTACCTGCAAGTGACTAATGTGTATTTACTGTCCTTACTAGCCAAGGGCTTGACTTGTGGGCCTGCTGTCAAAAACATCAGGACACAGGCAAATGCATGGCTGTCTTTGACACCTCAGCAACCCAATAATTATATATTTAAGTTTCTAGTAAAGCAGTCACTATTATGATCTCGTGACCTCACAAACAACAATGAAAGCTTTACATTTTGACACAAAATATGTCTTGAAAACGACTGGCATCTTCTTTAATTGCCACAAACAGGCCTGCTGAGCTTCGGGTTAAAAAAAATATGTTGTCACGGTTGACGATTATCTTATTTATTTGGTTGGTTTATGGTACAGAATACGAGCACACAAGCACTCACAAACATATATAAGGCTGTTCCAAGCATCTTTTGCAGGGGACGCAGTGTTGCCGATTATAAACAAATGTGCCATTGAAGGATGTTTGCATTAACACCAAGTAAAAATATGTGAATGTTTGCTACTACAGCTACACGAAGAGTGATATTATCGTTAGCTTATAACCACCACACAACTTTACATTTGGCGTTAACGCAAATTAATACAGTTTACACGGCTAGTTCATTATTATTTAATGTTAAACAGAGGCTAGTAAACACACAGATGGCATTATTGAGTTGCCATAATTCGGTCAGTGACTCATTTAGCTAACGTCGCCTCGGTACTGAACCGGTGGAGACTATTTGCTGGAATGTATCATGTAGCATTAGTAGCCGGCAAGCTAATCACACTCGTGGTCACCAATGTATTTCTTGGTTTTCGGTGAGGGCCAACTCAAGTCTTACAATGTGTGTAAACACGATAAAAATAACAACTGTTATCAGCCATTTAGCGTCAACAAAGTGCAGCTTGAATTGTCTTTAAAAAACGCAATGCGATAAAGTGCGGCACAGTTCTGTAGCTCATTTTATTGGCTAGGCTAGGCTAGGCTAGCAGCTGCTATACATCTTAAGCTAGCGTTCAGTAAACTAAGCTAGCGCCCGTGCATTAGCTTGTTTCTAGGCCACGTTACACTGGTGACCTGTCTTTCTCGTTTTATTCTGTTTTAACACCAAGAAATTCCTCTTTCGTTTCACAGGGCCCTTACCTTTTTCAGCTCATTTTCAGAGGCGGACGGTGAAACTCCGAGGATGTCGTATAGCTTAGTATCCACAACGTTCGCCATGATGCTAACCGGCTACCACAGAAAGACCTTCTGCGGAGGTTCAGCTGAGCGACGAGCCGACGCAAGACTCACCGGCTGGGACTGTCCGTGTATTTGCCAGATACTGCAGACACCCACTCACAAACAGACGGCAACCATATTATTCCCAAAACAGTTGCACCACTTATTTATTTACGTTCCGTTCGCAATTAATAAGCACACTTGTAATTTTTTTCCCTCAATATTTTCCAATTAATACACAATGTGAGCGTGTAATACCTCCAAACATTAGTGCCAATGTAAAGCTAAAATAAATAAATTAAATTAAATCAAACAAAAATGGGGAGTTAAGGCTATCTTTTAGACTCACCTAGTAAATAAAAAAAAAATAAAAAAATATTTAGAATAATTGTGTTTACTAAAAACGACACATTGCATTTGTGGAGTGTAAGAGAAGAGGTTAGAGATTGTCTTAAAAGCAGTCACGTTGTATTTAAAGTAAGAAATTCTATAAAAGTTCCTCTTGGGCCATTTTCTTTCAATTGTGTAGTTTTCATATGAATAAGATTTTCTGAGCAAAATATTAAAAATCGCTCTTTAGTCCACGTTTGTGGCATTAATGGAGTTGTTTTTTTTTTTTAAATGTGGCTTAATTTTGATGTTTAAAGTACACTTAATTATTTTTTATTATCATAAATATAGTCTTTTCTAATTTTCTACAATGTGGTTTCTATTTAGAGGTCAAAACATACAAGAAAACATAGGAAGACTTTAAAAACAACATCAGCATGAGTAACATACTGTTGTTATTGCATCCACAATAATGACACAAACCCATAAGAGGGCATTATTTATTATAAGAACGTAACTTTTGGTACTTGAAGTGCATTTTGTTTCAGTAAATCGTCAAAAAAAATAAATTTTCCACAGCTGGCCTACAAAGACCTGACTGCTTTGTTTTTTTGCCAAGTGGTATTTGCATACCTGTAACCTGACACAGTGGCAAAAATTCTGATGAGATGCTGCAGTGTTTTATATTGTTATATTTCGGTATAAAAATATTTAATATTCAGGGTCCAATGGCCTTTCAGCAAAACACTACAGACAGAAAAATGTCGACAGTCCCTACACTAGTTTAATTCAACTGTAAATTTTTATTTCATCTACCCATCTTATTGCATCATTTGCCACAATTTGAAACTCTAAGGGTGCGTTTGTTTACTTTAATGTAGAAGTAATTTCATTGAGAGCATGGGTGTGAATGTTAAATGCTGCTGCAGTATTTTCTCCTGCTTCTGACAGCAGATTTTCAGGGTGACAGCAAACAAAAAACGGAGCTCTATTTACACACTTGACGGACAGCTGAACTTTTGATTACGTTTAAGGTAGTCGCCATTTTGATTTCCAAATCTGACAGATATATTGTTGTTGTTGCTGCTACCTGACTGCTGAATAATAATTTGCAGCGTGTCAACACAGCTCCCCCTCGGCAGGGCCAGGCGCTGTTGTAACGGCAGCGTAAATGACATTGCAACCGGGAAAGGGTAGCACCGTTAAGCTAACAACGCAGTCCTGAACGGGCTGCTATGGGCCTTCGGGTGACCTGACAGCCAAAGTCGCCGAGTTGCGGTTCAGCTTGCGGATGACGACTGATGAAAGGATGGATCAAAGGTAACGGGTTGCTTGTCTTTTGGGGGATGAAATAGGTGTAACGTAGCGTGAAGCCTGAGCCTGGCTGTCAAGTGGTCGGAAGTTATCGCTCGGTGTCCCACCGCCTAGCACCGCAGCTCATAAATAGCCGACCTATCTTAGCTTTTATAAACGTCTCCGGTACCGTGTTGAAATAGTTTCATACCGTTAGCACCGGGAGTGAAGCTTTTTGCTAACGGGCTGCTTTACCATCTGCAGCCAAGGTAAGTGAAAGGCACCGTCGTTTATCGCTGGAGACACGCTGAAAAATGAGATAAGTTAACGTGAAGTTCCCGTACGGACTAAGCTAACTAGCATTAATTAATTCACTCTGATATGGCTATTAACCTGTAATTACTAATATACGCTAATAGCTAACTGTAACCGTTTCCAGCTCATCTCAGGACGCCTGATAGGCCTGTGTTAAAGCTATCTATGGTTGTGCAGTTGAATTAATTGTAAAAATCCCTAAATATCTATGATAAAATAGTGAATTTTTAAAGTCAGATCCCTAATAACACCTGTTTACGCTCAGCATGTTTGCTCAAGGGATGTGTACACTCGGGCACCACTCTCAGGGATCGTTATTATTATGCAATCAATTTTAATGGTGCTCTCTGTTGAGCAAGTTATGTCCCAGCCTCATTTTAGGCTGTAAAACGATACATTACCTTTTTGTGACCGCTGACTTCGCTTTGCAAATATGTTGGATCATCCCATAGGAATCAAGTGCATTGTATATTAAGATGTAGTCTGGTTTCATTAAGACAGATCCTTCATTGTTTCTGTGGTCTGATTTGGTTCAGGAGGATGTAAGGTGAAGATCTCTTCCTTAAATCTGTCCACCAGCTATCATCAATCACCCTGTCTAATCGCAAGCTTGTAGTCACACAAATGTCCTAGCTAGTAACCCCTAAAACCTAAGTAGTGTTATCTTTACTTAAAGTGGCAACCCTTGTGATGACAGATTTTTTGCTCAACATCATTCTTATCTCCAGTTGTTATTTGCTGTTGCAGCTGGATGTGTAAGTCCATCCTCAAAGCAATCTGGGTAATGCCAATAGCAACAGATGAACAACACTAACGCAATTACAAATGCATTGCTTCCTCCTCTTTCCAGCCTAGCCTCTGCACTTAGCCTGGATTTAACTCTTCTTCCTGATCATCAGAAAGGCAGAGCAAATCTGTCTGGAGATGATTTTGTAACATTTGTTGTTTCTTATTTTATTTCTCGTTACCAGGTTGAAGGCAGTCTCTCTGGGGTTCGTGTGCGTGGTGGTAGTATGAACAAAGTGGGTGTGTATGTGTCTTGACTGTATGAATTTTGCTGTTGCTCGCTGATGTGCAGGCCAGGCAGGATCTATAAGGCAAATGGATGTTTAGCAAGAGCCAACTGAGGATACTACTCCTTGTCTGAACGTAAGAGCATCCATGCAGGCAGTGTTGTGGGAGTGATGCAGCACACATTTTAAAAAACTGTCATTCAATAACTTGTACATGCACACACACAGTCATGATACTGATCTACATGCCAAATTCTCGGTTGGTCAACAGCTAAGTGTATGTTACGGTGACGTCAGCCATGTTTTGGAAGTTTGATTTACACACATCTTCACATCTGGAGGCTTTGCTGGACAAGGAGGATGTCACGCTCATTGAGCTCATGGATGAGGAAGATGTGCTGCAGGAGTGCAAGGCACAAAACAGGAGGTTTGTTTGTTGCTTTCAGCCGTGGGCTAAAATTATTAATATATTTCAGTATTCATCCACTTTTGCTCCTTCTAACTGGTGCTTCTTTCCTCCTCGTCATGGTTTCTGTAGACTTCTCCTGTTCTTGTGCCAGGACCAGTGCATGCAGGATCTGGTTCATATGATTACTACAGAGCCCCCTGCTGGTGTAGAGGAAACCAAGCGCTTCAAGTAGGTGTTTTTGTGTAGAATATGCTGATGTAGTGTACTGTATCCAGAAAAAATACGTGTTTTGCTGGTGCTGCACTTCAACACATCTCTCACCTGTCACTTAGCAGTAGAGTCTAGCACTTGAGAGGATTCAGATTTGTTTAAAAAATGTTCTCTGGGGTGGAAAATGAGGTAGTGATTTTGTTTATGTGTCATTTTTACTGTAGATTGTGTCTTCTCATTCATTACAGGTATCCAAATATAGCATGTGAGCTGCTGACATGTGATGTGGGAGTGATCAATGATAAGCTGGGTAATGAGGAGCCTCTGCTGGAAACTCTGTATGCCTTCTTGGAGCAGCCATCTCCGCTTAACCCCCTCCTGGCATCTTTCTTTAGCAAGACAATTGGGAACCTCATCACGCGGAAGACTGAGCAGGTAATACACATGCACTCACTCTGCTAAATCAAAGGGCAATCTCAGGGAAGATGACAGCTGCATTTTTGTGTTGTTCTGATTTAATTCACAAAGTCTGAGGGTGCTTATGGCAAGATAATGGAAAAAGCTCCCAGTGAGACATACTTTCACCTGAGATGCCTGTAAAGTTTTGTTTCTCTTGTAGCACCAACATGCGGCACAGAAAGACATGCACATACATATAGTTTTTACATCGTTCACTGATCATTTCAGGATAAGGTGGACTGCTTATCCTGCAAGCCCAGACCAACAAATCTTGAAAATGGCAGCTTTTATATTCAGTATGCATATTACTGTTTCAGAGGGGATGTTTGAAATGATTTTGGTGACTCCCTGACCTTGACCACCGTTTTTGGTCCAAGGCAGCTGAGCTAAAAAACAAAGGACTGCACTGAACGTGCTGTGAATAATACCAGCACTGTCAGAGCAACATTTCCATCATAAAACAAGCAAGAAATCTTTTTTGTTTGTTTTGTGTTAACCTCCACTGGTGACGTTTGTTTGGAACTGTGCACACAAATGTATGATTGTGCGTGGATACAAGTTATATAAGGTTGCATACTCTGTCTGTGTAAGCACTTGGTTTTAGCCAATGCATTTGTCAGATTTAATGGCCCAATCCCTATCTCCACACTTGTGGACTTGTTCCTGCTAAGTGTGCAAGGTAATAGGGTTGGTCCACTATCCACTGGTTAAATGTATGAGGCTTCTGATGCCGACTTATCATGCACACTCTCTGTGAGCCCACATATCTGTAGACTTTCCAAAGGTACTTGTCCATAGTTCATAGCAAAATTGGTGACATGAACGTGGTTGTTGAAATTTACTCAGTTATCTGTAAGTAATATCTTTCTTCTCACTGCTGTGGGTATTTATTATAAATTTGTAGAGCTGCTTACGTTTTCAGTCAAAAGTCCACTGAGGATTTCCAGATGTGCATGGCTTTCCTGATTTTTTTGTTTGTTTGTTTTTGCTAATATGCATAAACACTGCTACTGATCAAACTACGAGTAAACCACTAGTCCAAATAAATATTTTAAAATGCGGAAGCATTGTTTTCAAGCTACATGTGTTGTCAGGATAGTGTGTCCTATTTCTGCTTTTGAGACCATTTCGAGTCCCTCACAAACTCACACCCTCAAGCACTACTTCTGTGACGTCAGTTTCGTCTGTGGGGATTTAGTGCTCAGGTCTAAGGGTGGAAACTGGGGTTGGGGTGCAGTTGCTAAGTGGCCCTTTGAGAGTTTCAGTGAGGCAACTCTCAGGACATCTGTCTTACTAGAGGCAGCCAACTGACACAGCTGTTAATAAATAGTATCACTCATATTTTTGTACTGTTGATGTCAAAAGTCTCAAATACTGCACTGTTACAACTGTGCTGTGGAAATGTTTGTGCTGTACATATAAACTGCAGATATAGAAGAATGTTTTTGCTTATATGTGCACAGGTTTTGCAACATCTGCTTTTTGACCTTGTTCTGCCACCCTAAAAGGTTGCAGGTGACTGCAGCTCAGATTGTGTAGCCGAAAGCATTGACAAATACAGAAGGTGAACAGAAATATGTGTTTCAAGAAATCGTTTCCCACTTATTCAGCATAATATATTTTCAGTTTAAGAAATAATCCTAGAGACAATTCTTGACAGCAAGGCTATATGTCTTTGTCCCATTTTTCAGTTTTCTATTTTGTCTAGTGGTGTTTCCTCTGATCTATTTGTGAAGGTGATTACTTTCCTGCGAAGGAAGGAGGGATTCCTTTCGTTGGTCCTGAAGCATATTGATACGTCAGCCATGATGGATGTGCTCCTACGCCTTATCAGCTGTGTGGAGCCACCCCCTCTTCGACTCGAGACTCTTACTGTAAGAGAAAAATGGAAATAGATTTTAAACTTTACACAAATCTGCTGCTTCTTTGTGCTGATTTTCTGTGGCGTTACAATGTGATATTTTTGTCAACAGTGGCTGAATGACCAGAAACTGGCCCAAAGACTCATAGAGCTCATTCACCCTGAGAGAGATGAAGAGGTAGGGGAGACTTTCAGTATTTATATATTGATACGCGTAACAAATGTTGTGATAAAATGTACAACCATTTGCAGTCAAAGATTCTAAACAATTTAAAAGACTGAATGTCTACGTGTGTTTGTTTTTGTTCTCACAGAGGCAGTCAAATGCATCTCAAACGTTGTGTGACATCATACGTTTGAGCAGAGACCAGGCCAACCAGCTCCAAGAGATGTCACAGCCTGACCCTTTGCTGACTGTGCTTGAATCGTAAGTCAGGCAGATGTGCATACGCCGATGTCCACATTCTGTTAAGAGGATGCAGAGGCAATGATCTCCTCCTCTGTGTTTCTACAGACAGGAGTGTGTGGAGCAATTGCTGCAGAATATGTTCTCAGGGGAGAGGACTGAGAGCTGTATCGTCAATGGGATTCAAGTTCTTCTTACTTTACTGGAAATCAGGAGGCCTGTGTAAGTGATGGACTTCCAATCATATTTAAACATAGTATCCTATTGGATTTTAGCTCACAAACCTCCTTTATTTCTCAAACTTGTTATCATGTGAATTTGTTTCCTCTATATGCTAAATGTTTTAGACGTGTTTTCCATCTGTGTTTATGACAGGGTGGACGGTGTAATGGATGCTCAGGGATTTGAGAGAAGTTACACTGTTAACAGCAGTATTTTGCTGGCCATCCAGCCACACCTGATACACTTCCACCAGCTACTTCTGGAGCCACCCAAGGTACACAAACAAACTTCTAATCATTGCTAACTGTTGTAGTAAGAGATAATATCATAAACATGATAAATACATATAATGAAAGAGTTCAGTAGAAATGTCAGAGATCCCAGAGTGTAATTCATTGGGGGTTTAGTCAACAACATGAAAAGCATCAAAAATTATGAAAGGTCTTGTCCTACCGCTAAACTTACAAGTGCAAGCTTGTGTAAAATGAGAACAAGCTATGAATGTGAAACATGCTCTCATTTTTGATGAGCACTAACCCCTTTCTTCAGAAGTTATGTTTTGTTCTCTGCAGTTCAGAAACCTCGGCTGTACAGTAAAACGTGTGTTGTTTCAAACTCCTCTAAGCCCTTTATCTGTGCATTCTTAGCGAGATCCAATGCTGACTACTTTGGGTGTGCTGGAGGAGCCACTGGGGAATACGCGTCTGCACGTGGCCAGACTAGTGGCCTCTTTGCTTTATACCAGCTCTGCTAGCCACGCAGTCGTAGCACAGGAGCTCTGCAGACTCAATACAATGGACCTCCTTCTGGTGAGATGGTGAAACACACAACATTCC
Organism: Acanthochromis polyacanthus; assembly: GCF_021347895.1. Classification (NCBI taxonomy): domain Eukaryota; kingdom Metazoa; phylum Chordata; class Actinopteri; family Pomacentridae; genus Acanthochromis; species Acanthochromis polyacanthus. The sequence goes on from NC_067120.1 coordinate 9,268,149, forward strand.
CAAGTCCAGTATTGAGAAAGTAACAGTTGTTAAATGCCCTTTGGAAAACGCACCTTCTTTTCAGGACTTGTTCTTCAAGTACACATGGAACAACTTCCTGCACCTCCAAGTGGAGCTTTGTGTTGCTGCCATCCTCCGGCCCTGTGCCCATGAAATGAGACTTCAGCCTGGCTTGGGCTCCCATGAAAAATTCAAGCCTCAGCAAGATGCATCGCAAGAGCAGGATTTGACTGAGACTCTGACGTCTGAGCCTTCAGCCACCTCTGAGAACTCTGCACATAATTTAATGGTGACTCATGTAGGTGTCAATGTTTGTGCCATTTGGTCCACTGAAATGGCCAATGTGGTGCTTTTTGTGAATTCAAACAGCTGAATGACTGATATCATTGTCTCTTTTTCTCCAAGTTATTTCAGCACTGCCACCTTGTTCAGAGGATTCTGGAGGCTTGGGAAGAGAATGATAAAATGCAGTAAGGAACTTAAAGATCTTGACGTGGTTTTGTTATTCGTAATGGGCAAAATACTATGGATTTCCATACGTGCAATACTTGTTTGTTCAGGTCAGAAGGTGGTATGAGAAGAGGGTACATGGGACACCTGACCAGGATTGCCAACACAGTGGTCCACAACCTGGAGAAAGGCCCGGTTCACACCCAGATTAGTAGCCTCATCACAGGTGTGTGTGCTCACCCATTCCCATGTGCCAAGAAAGCTCTGCGAAAGGCAAAATTCTCATATTTGCCAGGCTGATTGAATATTGCTTTCATAACGCTATTCTTTTGTGTTTTTTGATGTAGAGCTGCCAGAGGACTACCGAGGACGGTGGGAAACCTTTGTGGACCAGACACTGTCAGAGACCAACAGGAAGAACACCATAGACCTGGTAAACCCTCACATAGGCACATATGTGGTATCAAGTCACTGTTTTAAATTAGACACACAGTCAGACTAAAAAAAGCTGCATTTACATTCGTGTTTCCGTATTCAGATTGGCACTGGAAACCCTCGTCCTTCCTCTGAGGATGATATGGAGAGCCCCTTCCCCAAAGAGCTGACAATACAACAGGTCTACAGATATAAATACACATTCAAAATATTTTGGCCTTCTACTATAAAGTATTGTATTCTAACTATTTTATTTCTGGTGTGTTTTTAGGCCTTCTCAGACTATCAGATCCAGCAGATGACGGCCAATTTTGTGGATCAGTTCGGATTCAATGACGAGGAGTTTACCGATCATGACGACAGCATTGGGTAAATTACGTGACATTCTTCTCTCTGTGCTAATGTATTCTTTTAATTGTGTGCTGACTAATTGAATCCTGCTCTTACTGCAGGGCAACGTTTGACCGGATTGCAGAGATCAATATCAACATTGATGCAGGCCAGGACAGCGTGAGTATATTTAGATGTTTTTACGTATCTGCATGAAGTTTTATTTCTGTATTTCCTTAGGGTGTAAATGTTTTTGCAAATTTTTAAAGATGAATTAATGATTTTTTAGCCACAAGGGGGCAGAAAACCATATTGACTTGACAAATGGTTGACTTAGAGAGCAAGGAGAGCGGCTGGGACCACATTTAAATTAGCCACCTGTTTTTTGCAGGCCAACACAGCTGTGTTTGAGGCTTGTTCCAAGGAGAGGATTCAGCCCTTTGATGATGATGAAGAGGACATCTGGGAGGAAAAAGAGATCAACTATGCAACACAAACCAAGTCCCGGAACAGGTAGACACATGCCCCCGAAACAGAGACACTCTTTCAACATCACGAGTTAAAATTGAAGTTTTATAATGTTGCTCAATCCGACATTAAATTATTTTGTTTGTTTTTAAGGTTTGGTGGGTCACGGACCTCCCAAAGCCAAGCTGCCAATAAGAGTTGTGATATGACAGCAACTTCTGGTACTGAGGTCTCTGACAGAGCAGCAGACTCAGACTCTGAGGAAGAAGACCCTAAAGATGACCTGGATCCTTTCTCAAGTCAGGACCAGACTGAGGCAACTAAGAGTGAGATATGTTATATCATTTAGCAATGTATAAATGTTTTTGCTCCACACATACCTTGGACTAAAGCAGGTTTGTGGTGCTGTTTGTTCTCAGGCACTGACTGGGTAGCAGACTTTGGAGAAGTGAACTCTAAGGCTCCTGCAGCAGGAGTTGGTTTTGCAGCCTGGGACACTCCAGTCTCTCAGCCAGCTGCAACAGAGGCCGAAGAGAAGGGGTGGGCCAAGTTCACTGACTTCCAGCCTTTCTGTTGGTGAGTTTGTGTGGTCTGAATATGAAGTGCTTATTGGGAAGTTGCCTGAAAGCATCTTAAAACTTAACTTTTCTAAAACTGTTGTGATATTATATACTAATCATCATTTGCATTATTCTTTCAGTAATTATAAAATAACACATGAAGGCAATAGCGAATACAAACTCATGTCATGTATTAGCTGCAATGTGTTTTCTGCAGATTTTCTTATCTGTGTGGCTTTATGTCCCTCAGCTCTGAAACAGGCCCCAGATGCAGCTCTCCTGTGGACTCGGACCTCAGTGGATCAGACAACACCAAACCAAACCAGAACCGTAAGTTTCCACAGAGTGGAATGTGACAGATAATGCAAAATGGAAATATTTGTTAGCTTCCAAACGAACAACTGAAGTAAATGGTCAAAATTAATACAAGTCTGTAAAAGCCACTATTGCCGTACAATACTCTTATCTCCATTTGTCATGGTCGAAATGTGAACATTTGTGTACGTTTAGCTGCATAAAAAGGGTGCATCGTAAAAAATATTCACTCACTGTGGGCTCATTTGTCATTGCAATAAAAACGTCCTGCACCTCCATGGGAACAGCAAAACCAGGGACAGAAGTAGGAGGAACTCATCAGTGTCTTCAGTGCTGTAAAACAACATTATAATGCCATAAATCATTCAATTGAATGATAACTAAAACTTTTTAGAACTAAAACTTTTACAATAATTGAAAAAACCCACTGGAATCAGCATGTACAGTATTGTTCTAAGTGCCCACAGTTGTTGCCACTGCTAGAACAAAATGGTGGTTTTACATACTATAGATATGTTACTGCTTACTTTTTAATTTGTTTCTATACTTATCTGCTCCCTGTTCTGGGTAAACGCAGCCAGCAGTTCAGGACAAAGTCTCTTAATTTTTGTCATGTGACTGTTGGTCACAGCTGATTCACTAATGACTTCCCAATTTTGCCAAAGAACAAAACATTTTTTGTTATTAATGAGCTACACAGCAAACATGGGGCGGGGGGGCGGGGTGGGGGGGATTTATATGAGACCTGCAGGACAAAGTCATCTTAATGAAATATCACATGTAACTGCACGTAACACATGAGTATTTGGAGGATCAGAAAGTCCAATGAATCCATCAACTCTTTCTATTGTTACAGTTTCCAGCACTGATGGTGTAATTTTAGTGATTCTGTAATGATAACCTGTCTTTCAAACCTGCTGATGCAGTTTGGGGTTCAGAGTGTTGATTAAAAAGTAATAACAAATCATTTGTGATAAATTCTGACAGTTTTGGGGGAAAAAATAGCTCAGGATTAAAACCTGGGGTCTTTTAGTTGGCAGACCTTGACTTAGAAAAACACAAAGTAATGTCCCGGTAAGGCACATAAAGCCGCTAGAGCAGAAATGCTTACTCATGCAACAACAGTGCATCACTGTAGTATTTCTTCCCCCTTCGCTCTGCACAGCGTGTGTGTGGAGTGTGTGCGTGGCAAGAAAAGCTCCTCTGGTGGCATCAGACAGCTCGTCCTCCAGCAGCTCAGACAGCGAGGAGGAAGAAGGCAAGACAGACTCCACCTCCAGCGAGACGGTCACCACAGAGACCATCACCACAGGTGCTGGCAAGGAGACCATCCGGCTCACAGTGGACGCCAAAAATGAGAGGGCAGTCTTCACCAGGTACACATTCTCACACACAACTAAGGAGCAGCTGCCCTGTCTGGTGCAGTGTGAAACTGTTGACGTTTCACATGCTTTTACTGAGCCCTCCTTTGCCCCTCCAAACTTTTTCCTGTACAATTGTACCTCCCCCTTCTCTGTTTTTCTTCTGATATCATCCTCATCCTGTCTGTTCCCTCCTTTTTCATCTCCCCTTGACTCCAGAGTATTCAGACCTGCAGTCAGACGGTATGTTGTGCTTGAGGTCCTGTGCTCTGAAGTGTGGAATGCTTTCCTAAAGTTGTATGAAGGATTTCAAAACATGTTTTTTTTTTGTTTGCTTGTTGCAAAGTGGAGTAATAAACCCTTTCATTCAGGATAGTTGTAATTCATAAAAACACACTAACCTTCAATTAGTGTAAAGGACCTACAGGACTTATGTCTGTGAGGTTTGTCCCGTGTTCTCAACATGTCCTGTAATTACCAAACATCACGACACAGTTCACTTTGCATTTTAGAGATATTTGTTCCCTTACTAATTCAGTTACACCAAAAGATGACAGCAGTGTATGATTAATGATTGTGGTTATGTAACAGATAATTATTTTCACTGAAAGGAACCAAGTCAGTATGATTTGTTTTCATTGAGAACACCCCCCCACCACTAACAGTCTGTCAGATAGCATGCTATGAACAAACCAGTCCAACATATCAACATTCTAACAAACCAGTACATTAGCAAGTTACTAACAGCGCACCAACATGCATGCTGTGATTAAAGAGCTCCTATTCTGGACTCCAGAACAAAATTGTGTTCTAGCAGAAACAGAGCAGTGGATGCACAGGTCGCTGTAAGAGCTGACCACTGTGGACTGAGCCCAGACCAGATAACTGTGGGGAGGTTTAGCCAGCAGCAGAATCTAGCATCTACATTTTTTCTTGATGACATGAATTCAGTTGACAATCTCTTGGCTGTTTTTCAAGTTTGTTACAGTTTTTCTTCTTTTTTTCAGCGAAGCGGATAAGGTGCCAGTAGAAGGACTGTCCATCAAAGACAAGGGGAAAAGCAGCGATAAAGAAAGTGAAAAAGGAAAGAAACATGGAAACTGTTCCAATCCAATTACCGCCAGTCCAACTAACCAGTCGGCTGCTGCCACACAGTAAGTAAACATGAGACCAGTGATGCATTCCTATTGAAGCCCTTTTCTAGGGATGGGTATTGCTAGGATTTTAACAGTATTACTGCTTTAATGGATGCTGCTTATCAGGTATTTTAACTGTGCTCTCATTGGTTCATTTTATTATTTTTAAGAGGAAGAAACAAAACAAATTAGGAAAAGAATTAATATTTCTTTAGAAATTTTAGCCTGTGGTTAAATTTCCCACATTTTATTCTTCACCTAGATGTAGAACTTTTACTCTGCGGTATTAGTAATTTTACTCAAGGAAAATGTTGTTAATGCTTCTACTCCTTCCAACATCAGTTAGAGAAAGGGTGAAAATAAAGCAATCGAGTTTATCAGCAGCCTCCAAATCACTAAATCCCTTGTGCTCTGAAACTCAAACTTTCTGAATGATAATTAAGGCGATGCTCTGACCAATTCAAGCTGAATTTGTAACCAGTTTAACAGTCTGCTTGTTAATGTTACTTTTAATCATTAACTCATGTTGGTATAATTTAGTTAACTCAGTGTGAATGTTTTCCACCTACTGGCATACACAATACTCCTGTTACACTGAAGTGAAAAACTGCATTTTTCTAGCTGTATATTATGAACTTCTGCTGGATATTTCAACAGACTAATCAGCTCTTACATGCAAAAGACTGCACTTGTGTCAGCAACAGTTGTCAGGCAAAATATCATTAAACCTACTAGGGCTGGACCCGAATATCCCGAATATCCGAATATTCGTTCGCTACAGCATTATCCGGATATTAATTTTGGTATCTGAATATTCACTCCCCCCCCTCCCTCCGTTGGACGTCACTGGGCGGAAAGAATATGCAGCATTACTGTCTTCCCTCCACCTTCGGCCCACATCGGCTCATCTCGTCCTGTGATCACATAAACATATACACATATGTCTATAACATATACACATATGTCGATGTGATCACCCCCTCCTCCCCCCAGACGAAAATATTCGGAGCTCGTCTCTTCCCTGCGCCTTCGGCCCATTTCGGCTCATCCCGCCGTGTTCTTTGGCTCATTTCGGCTCCTCCATTCGTGTTAGTAAACACCACCCGAATGGCCGAGTGGCTGCCGACTCTGGAGCCACGCTTCACTTCGTTGCATAAACACAAGACAAGATGCTGAAGACCGGTGTTTGGGAATTCCTCAGTTTAACTAAAGACTAAATGAGGGCAAAATGTGGACCCGGGAGACCAGACGAACGGATCCGACTATTCGGGCCGTCTCCGCCGCCGCTGCCGCCGCACGAACCACACGAACGGATCCGAATATTCGGCCCCACCCCCCGGTCGGACGTTACAGGGCGGAACGAATATCCGGATATTCGTCTTTAATAGGGCCCGAATATTCGGAGGCCAGAAACCACTATTCGGGCCAGCCCTAAAACCTACAGACATTTCTAACCTCCCAAGCAGAGGTATAACCTGTAATTTTAGAATTGGCTGCAATCCATTTAGGTGTGCCGCAGACTTTCTATGCATTGAAGCTTGCTGGTATGGACTATTGGCATACCTAAGGGGGATAAGGCAGTTGTTAATGTCATTACCTGTGCTTTAGTGCTGCATCAAGTCAAAATGTATCTGACTATGAACACAGATGGGTAACAAAAAACCTAAAATAACATGTTTGAAATTAAACTGATAGCAAATAAACACAATAAACATACAGAATTCCTCACCTTTCCTTGCAAAGATCTGATTATTGGATGCTAGTGTCCACTAAATAATTACTTATTCAAAAGACATGCTGCTGTAGATTTATTAAAAACACACTTTTTTTAGTGCCAATTCAGTTCTCCTTCTTTAGGTTTGGTTGAGCCTATGAGATCTCAGATAAAATGAAAAAATGTCTGAATTTTTGTCTCTTTCTACTTTTACTTTACAGAGAGGCGCAGTCGTCAGCTAACGGACCGGCCTAATGGTGCGGTACAGGCACACACTTCACACCTGTTCATACAACACACAGCCATGCCACCTTTGCTTCCTGTTAGCAGCCCTCCAATGCCAATTTTGTTGTGTCTGAAGACATGTAAGTGAGTGGGAGATCCTCAGCACTGAGATCAAACAGTATTTATGTTGGACATCAGAAATCTACACATGGGTACAACTGATGTCTCTACTGCGCCTTCATGACATAGTAACACCGAACCGCTTCAAAGAGAAATGTACGTTTTATAGAACATCTGATTGTGTCAGAAACCCCAAAGCCCAGCTGTGTAAAATATGGATTTTTTTCATAGAACTTAGGAAATGTAAAGACCCTTAAGACGAGCAGAGGCGACACAGTATGTTTGAGTGCCCGTTGCAAACACTGAAATCTAAAATTAGACGTTTTTATTCAATTCAGCTTCAGAATTTGAGATTGTTTGAGCCTGTCTGCGCTCTGGGCATTAAATCACAGCCCAGCGAATTTTTCTAGCAGAGCATTTGACTGTTTACACTTTAGTAATGAAAACTGTATTCGCATAATTAGCCAAAATTACGAAAGCCAAGACGCTTGCGAAGCTAGCTAGCTACCATTTTGTCTTTAGCATTTCCGTGTACGTGCCAGGCAGACATTTTACTAGTGAAAACGTGTGAGTGACAATAATTTGGCTTTTTTTTTCTCCCCCCTTACATCCAATATAAATCATTTCTCAATCAAGTATAAATTTGTTTTCTATGATCATAAATGCCCTCTTGTTAATTTGGAGCATTAGATTTGGGAGGATCATGTGCCACTTCCTCCTCGGACAGATTCATGTAGTGTAGAGGCGTGTGTGCTGTTGTATCCATGTGTGTACATCCATGTGTGTGTGTGTGTGCGCATGTGTTTGAGCTCTGTCTGAGGTGCAGAGTGTATTCTCAGGTCATAGGAGAAGTATGCAGAGGCAAAGAAAGCACACCTGTGTAACGCACACGCACGCGCACACACACAGTGCCGTACACACATGTATACACAAAGCATATCTACAAACACATGCAAAAAAAAAAGACTTTGATGTGCACATACCAGTTCATACCACCCTCAGAGCTGTTTAAATGTAATATTGTGAAATTTGAACCTGTATTAGGTTGTGGCTATTCTTGGTAATATGTAAACGTAATATAAATGTAAACAGTATATATATAAACATTATATCTATTTTTGGAATAAATCCAACGTACAGAAAGGCGGTTGTTTTGCAGGTTGCAACGTGTGTATCGTATGTGTGTTGTACTGTTGAAATGAGGCAATAATGATGTCTTTGTTTGGGTTAAAAGGCCAGCATCAGTTCCTGTTCCCTTGCTACATGCTTCCGACACGGAGGTTTAGGAGTGTGCACGTTGTGACTGTTGAGTCGGTTGTCTGCGGTATGTCTTCCGTAATGTTTACTTAAAGGCTGTTTATTACAACTTGGGCGTCATTTTCATTCATCGCTTTGGGAAGAATGATAGTTCATCAAGTGAAATTAGGGTAAGAAATGAAGGTAATGATTAAAATAACACCCATCACAGTTAGAGATGATACACTGGTTTGACTTGGACCTTTTGTCATATCATTTGTGCATATCATTTGTATCAATCTGTCGAATATACTACCGTTCAAAAGTTTGGGGTCACTGATATAGAAATGTCCTTATTTTTGTAAGAAAAGCTTCTTTTTTTACAGTGAAGATAACATTAAATTAATCAGAAATACAGTCTTGTTAATGTGGTAAATGACTATTCTAGCTGGAAACGGCTGATTTTTAATGGAATATCTCCATAGGGGTACAGAGGAACATTTCCATCAACCATCACTCCTGTGTTCTAATGCTACACTGTGTAGCTAATCGTGTCAAAAGGCTAATTGATGGTTAGAAAACCCTTCTGCAGTCATGTTAGCACATGAATAAAAGTGTGAGTTTTCATGGAAAACATGAAATTGCCTGGGTGACCCCAAACTTTTCAGTAGTCAATCAACAGACACATATTCGGTAACAATTTATAATGATCAATTAAAGTCATTTTTCAAGCTAAAACTACCATATATATCAATTTTAGTTTGTCTGTTGTGAGAATTTCCAGCCTTTAAGTCCTTGAGTTTTGGACTGTTGCTGTTTTAAAGCATCATCTCGGGTTTTAACAAATTGCAAAGGGCTTTTTTTTTATTAATGTCTTCAGGCCGGTTATTCATCAAATCATAAATCTGTTAATCTAACAAGAAGTTCCCAGTGGAATTTTTCTTGTAAGCAAACAAAAATTATGTTTACATGCAGTGTTACTCAACCAAACGCCGTGTTTGTGTTCGTATCCTGCAGCTCTGGCACATGCGCCGAATTCTTTCTCTCTCATCAAACTTTGTTGATTAGCCGAATGCGTGCGACTGCTGGCATGATTACATATCACATTACTGGCATTCTTGCGCGTGCTCCAATGCTGGTGCATGTTTAAAAGGGAAAAAAAACTGTTCCATTGTAGTACTAGAGGTCAAAAACTGCACACTTGAATCGATATTGAAAACAATTTTGATAGTGAAACCACCATCAACACATCACTAGATTCATTCTCTTGCCTCATCAAACTGCATGTTATCAGCAATCAACATGTTCAATACCTTCTAATCATATCCAGTAGAAATGACCCAAGTTGTAATAAACCAGAGTTGTTCTTTAAGTCTGCATGTGCCAGACAGTCATGCTTTACTTTAACTTTCTCCTCGTCTCTCTCTTTCTCAGGGCAGGAGTTGACTTTAATTGCATACGGTATATGCCTATGGAATGATTTACATAGATTGTTGTATTTATTTTAAATCGCACTTTTTCAAGAAGCACTTTTGATTTGTATTCGGTGGTGCAAAGTGCCGCCACGTTATTCCCTTCTCAAAGAGGCGGGAATGTTTGACTTGAATGGGTGAGTCATGTAGATACTTAGAATACTTCTTCTTCTTCTTCAATGCTTTCTGCCAAAGTGTGTCTTCCCACCAGTGTACAACTGGGTTCCATATCTGTGAAGTAGCCTCCTTTCTTGCAGCGGTCTTACAGGTCTACATTTATCTCAAGCAATCTCTGTTTGATCTTTACCATCTTTTTTTTGTTTCTTTTAAAGTTCTGTGAAAGAGCTATGAGCAGCAGGAGAGGATGACACAAGTCAGAGAAAGACTTTGAAGATTCATCTTAGATCACAGCCTATTTTTTTCCTTTTCCTTTTTTGCTTTTATCTGTTCAGGGCTTTGAGCTGTTTGAAGTGGAACTGCACAGAGAGTTCGCATCGCTTCGTGTCAGGGTTAGAAGAGGAAAAAATAGGGCTGTTTTCCATCAGGGTTGTGTACAGGGTCAGAATATTTCGTCCCCTCCGTCACCAAACCTAAGCACTGCATCTGACCCTTACCATTGTGTGTGTATGTGTGTGTGTGTGTGTGTGTTTCCTTCACTTTGGGAGTGTGTCGTGTGCTGTATAGCTACGGGTACGTTGTGATGTTATGCATAATGGCATGAGGTACAATACAGTGATTTTTAAGTGCCATTAAGTTTGCACATTAGCCTCATTCACCTCGCTGGGTATGTGCTGTATTGTGCCCAAAACTTTAATGGAGAAACAATGGGTGTTAAGTTGTTACTTAACCCATTGCTTGTTACTTACACTGAGGCCATTTCAAAGTTTAAAGTTTTCCCCACATAACAGCTTATCATATTTGGGTACGTGTGTGCGGGAGTGCTGGGAAAGACAGCCGTTGTTGTTAAATGCCTTTTTTCTTTTGTGAAGCAGACTGATGCTGGTGGGTTTTTTTGTTTTGTTTCTTTTCATTTAGAGAGTAATGTGTCTGTTACCTGTTGTCAATTTAGCTTGTACATTCAGATATGAACCTAATAAATATGTCAAAGAACAAGCGTGAGCCTGTGTTTGTCCCACACCTACAGCCTGCCGTAAAACACACATACAATACAAACACAGGCCGAGAGGGAACAGGACTCGGTCTTTGGAGTGTGTTTACCTTAGGGGCAGGTGAACAAGTGGATTATGTTGCTTCCTGGTCCATACTAGATGTCTCCTACACATCGTGAGCCGCACAATCAATGCTACATCCTCACACTATCTGCCCCCTCTGCAATCATAAACCTGCCTGCACATAGATCTTACTTTGCTGCAGGCGGAGGTGAAATGAGTTCACGCAACAGTGGAGGAGAGGACCTGGAGACTCCTCTTTTGTGCTCATACACTTCTCATATTCTATATCATTGCTCTTTCATCTGTGGGCGTGTGGTTTCATCCCTCGGCTTCTATGGGTGTCATCGCATTCCTCTATAGTTCGGGCACAGATACCGAAGACACCTGCTGTTCATCCAGCGTCTTTGCTGCTCATCTACCTCCCTCTTTAGTATCTGTTTAAACTTCTATCCCGCAAAAACCGCCTTTAGTTTGTCACCAGCACCTGGCTGCTCACTTCATACATGTGAAGAGAGTGCGTATGCAGAAAGGGGAAGAAGGCGTGTTTTGTACTTTAATGGGTTGTGGAGAAACCTGCCTGTCTGCTTGGAGCTGAGAGGAGGAGCTTGTGGGGTGTGGAGACTCCAGACAAAGGAGACATAAACACACTGACACTGGATCACTGGAGCAAAAGCAGAGGGAGACGGCACTGAAAGCTTCATTTTTAGTGCGAAGGAGACAATCTTCAACTCCTGGACTACTTTTGCTGTATTTTGCCAAACTTTTGTGTGCGTTTGTCGGCCGTATGGATCTGAATGTGAGCTGAGAGATGTTTGCGTTGGAGTAGTTGTTGCCATATGTTGTTCTTGGTGTGTAACAGAGTGCGGGTTAGTGTGTTTGGGATGGAAAAGTGGAGCTGGCAAGACCAACAGCTCTGCTCTTAGCTTTACGCCATGGGGGGTTGCCATAGTTACCCCTCGGCTACAGAGGCAGATGGGAAGACTCTTCAGCCTTCTGACATCAGCAGTGACAAACTGTAAGTTGTTTTTCTTCTTTCTTTTCTATCTGGAAGTACACTTACGCAGTCACCCTGTATTTTCAAACAACAAATGTTTTAAAAAAGCTGCATAATTGTGTGGAAGAAACAGGACTACAAATCTGGCTGCACATGGTTTACCGAGGAATGTTCTCTAGATAAGAGTGTGTGTTACATATTTGTCTGATGGCATCAGTGGAGGTGGATTCCTCTAACAGCGGCAACACATGTTGAGAAGTAATTTGAACCAACACAGGACAAGGCACTGAGAAAATGTGTTTTAGCTCAGTTACTATGCAAATGTTTGCACTGGGATGAATCTTTTACAACCAGCTGGCTGCGCTGAGGAGGGCTGTTCGTTTCATGCTCACGCCAGAGGTAAAGGTGAACAGATGGCCAAGAGCAGAGGAGCATGTTTACACACAAACACAACATCACAAGTAGCTCCGGGTTCATTGTGTTTGTGTGCTGACAACTGGTAGCCAAGAGGCAGTAATTGACTTAATACCATGGAGCTGGAGCAGAGCAGGATGTTAACAACACAAGTTCCTGTGAACATCAGAAAAGTTTGGGATGGGTTCGCTTTACTGTACCCCTGCGATGTTTACATTCTTTTCTGTCACTGTCCCACCCTCTCTGTCCACCCTGACCTTTACTTTGGACAAAGGCCTCCTGTTTAAACCACTAAACAAATTCTCCCTGCCCAGCCCTCACACACATTTACACCAGGGGGAGTGAAACCCCATAGAGAGCACAGTGTGTTTTCCTTATCGCAGAAGGCAAGGTCACACTGAGTAAACCCGCAGCTGCTGTGCGTGTGAAGACATCTAAAAACCGAGCGTGGCAGCTGCACGATCCACCATGCTTAAATATTCCCTTTAATCCAAAGCAATGTCTTTTTGTCTGTCTTTCTATCAAACAGAGTTGAGCACTCCCCCTCCTCCTCCTCATAGCAGACTACCTCGCCTTCGTGCTTTGAATAGAGTCAAATCAAGCTGCAAAGTTTGACTTTCCAGTACAGATCGTTCATTCCCTGCTCTCACTCTATAAAGTCGTCACAAGTTCCCATTTTACTGATTAGTAGGCTCTACCTGTGGCTTATCAGGAGGCAGCTGATGTAGGAAAGACAGGTTTTTCCTAAAGCCTGCAGGCCTCAGCACTCAGCTCGGCATTATCTTCCACAACATTACTCTTGTCGGTTATTTGCTGTGTAGCACTGACCACTGCAGCAGTCAGCTTCATTAACAGTAATCACTCTGGCTCTGAATTGACTGCCTTCATTACATTAACCACTGCTGTATGGGATGTTCAGGTCTGCAGTTACAGCAGTGCTTGTATGTTCGGATGCCAGCAACAGAGGGCAAGACAGATGAGTGAGTGTAAAACGTGTTATCGACTGACTGCAGAGGGGACAATTAATCCACTGACCTATCGGTTGTTGTAGACCGCTATATTTTCTGTCTCCCAGGCTTTCTCTTTCTGTGCCTGCTTCATTAACTCTGCCCTGTCCTCCCAAGGGGAATTAATAACAATAATCAGGAAGAGCGTCCGTATCTACAGCAGCAGTATGTGTGCCAGCGGATCACACACACAGACATGTTCGCCCTCACAGCGCTGCCGCCTGGCGTCGACAAGGCAGAGTGGCTGGCCAGCAACAGTAAGTCTGAACAGATTTTGGTTTGCACCCCCTTTTTTCATGCTCCTCATCCTCTACCACATACTGCAAAAAAAAAAAATGAGCGGCAAAAAGTGCAAGATGCAACGTCTGTCTTATTGATTTCTTTCAGCTGTGGCGTTTTTCAAGCACATAAACCTGTTCTCCAGCGCTCTGTCAGAGTTCTGCACACCCAGCACCTGCCCAACCGCCTGTGGACCAGGCAACACGTAAGTTACTCAGCATTATACTACAAATGATAAATGATATCCCCCAAGTTACGGTACTGCAAAAAGTTATATCTGCCAGTGTCCATTTGGAGAGCATGCAGTATTTAGAACAGTATCATAAATGTTGCTCATGCAAATTATTGACAGAGCCGACTCATTGTTCCTGAATCCTCCTCATGACTGCACAAATACAGCTCTATTCACCTCCATCATCGTGCTTCAACATCGTGTTTTTTCATGGTAATAATTTGCATGCCTTCTGCAATAATGAGGCTACAAAACTACTGGAGTTCTAACTGAAAAACAGTGGCGCTGAAGGGAATAAATTCTGAATTCTGTCTAAATTATCTCCTGGTCTGCCAGTTGGTAAACAGAAGTGAATAATTGTTGAATAGCTCCGGTCTAAATGAAAACTAAAGCTGAGTTGACTGATCGTAGACTTTTGAAAACTGTGGTTTGACACAATCAAATTTCTCAGTTAATAGCTTTGAAACAATTCCTGTCTATTTCAGCTTGGATGTATTTCCCGTTAATGTGACTCTGTGTCAATTTGCACTCTTTCTGTCTCTCTTGCGGAGGTTCAGGGAAATGAGGAATCTCACAAAACAGCACGCAAACAGCTCCCTGCAGTGTTTCAAAAATTGTGGTTTACATTTTTTATGAGTCAGACCTCAAGTGCACACAGAAATCAGTCGCCTGAATTGTTTGCATTTGGGTCAGTTTACCTGCTGACTTAGTCATACAGCTTATTTATCCAGCACAGTGGTTTGTTTACATGTGAGGTCGACTTTCTGGAAATACAAAAGGTTTAATGTAATGGCAGCGGAATAATTAAAATTAACCTTTAAACTGAGTTTTTAATCTGCATCCTACACATTTATCAGCAGATGAATTCTAGTTGTCAGATGTCTCAAAAGTGAACATTATTTCATCTGAGTCCCTATTAGCAAATCTTAAGCAGTTATTTAACTAATGAGACCCCAATATTTATGAATCAAAAGAGAGCCGTAAGTGCAATTTTCGGTAGTTACTGGGTCATAAAATCTAAATAAAAAAAGACATAAATCCAATAAAAACTGTTCAGGCAAAAAGCACTTTTGGTGGCTGGGTGTTTTCCAATTTTGCTGCTAAAGAGCAAGTGATTGACTTTTTATGGGGACTGGTTTGGCATACAATCCTCATATTTGAGGTTATGGAATTCTTCCAGGATTCTTTAAGTGGCGAGTTCTCCCATATTATGTCCATCTTTTAAAACACATCTAACATACATTGTGCTGTTTCTTCTCTAATACTGAACATCACCCGTTATGTATCTCGATCATTTCTACTTTCAGGGTTTATTTCTGGACTGACGACCACGGCAGGAAGCTGAAATGCTCTGCTCCACTTTACTTCGACTATGCCATGTCATACATTCAGGACCTGCTGACTGATGAAGATGTGTTCCCCACAAAAGCAGGTAAAATCTACATCAGACACGCTCCACTATTCCACATCACATTCCGGTTTCAATCCCTTATCTCCCCCTCTTCTTTCCCCAGGTTCAGTATTTCCGACAGGTTTCGTCTTTCTGGTCCAGAAGGTGTTTTTGCTGCTGTTCAGGACTCTGGCTCACATTTATTGGTCTCACTACAGAGAGACACTCGCTATGGGGCTGCACCCTCACCTCAACACGCTCTTCACACACCTCACACTCTTCTGCCGGCAACATGCGCTGCTGGAGCCGGAGGACACCGAGCCGCTGCAGGACCTCATTGCAGCTCTGGGACAGCAAGGCTGAACCTGAAGGGCAGAGACAGACATAAACACTCACGTTCTCAACACAAATTATTTATTTGTTTCAGGTTGGTTGTCTGTGGCCGCTCTGAGCCAAACTTAAACTTAATTCACAATATGAAGAAAGGCCTAGTTGTTAGCAAAGAAAAAGAGAACCTGAATATCTGGCCAATTGCTGTATATAGTTGCTGTCAGTTATTTGTAGAACTTAATACTGCATGTTTTTTTTTAATACAACAGTGCATTGTTGTGTTTTGACAAGGTCAAGATCTTCAAGGTCACTCATGTCTTCCTCACTGAAAGATGCTGTAATGGAAAATATAATAAACTGTGCAGTGGTTTCTCAAAAAATTAAAAAAAAAAAAGTAAAAATCCGCATAGCCACACAAACCTAGTTGGTGCCATCATTGTATTCTGAACATTTGCAAAAACCCATGAGTTGATGCGAATACTGTATAATCTCATTTGTAAGGAAAAGTCTCTCTGCACCTTTATGTATGACTCTGTACTCTGTAATAAACACTTGACTGTTTGAAGTATTTAAAAAAGTTTGATTGCTTGTTTTTTCTAGAAAGTATTAACCCTGTAAGACCCAAATATTAAAAAAGAGCAAAAACTAAATAAAATTAATAAATGTATGTATATATGTATAGATAAAGAAACCAAATATAGAAAAACTAAATTAAAAATATTTTTGTGCTCATTTTGTAATTAAAAAAAAATATATGTAACTAAAAATTTGTAGAAAAATCTGCAAAAATTATACATAAAAAAAATAAGATGATGTATTTTTGCAACAGTGGGTTTCAAAAGGTCAAACAATGAAATTAATTTGATCCTGAAGAAACTGCCGATGCCGTTTGTCTGCACATCTTCAGGTTTTTGGTACCACCTACTGCCAGAACAAGAATCCTGCATGCATCATATTTTTTTACCTGCACTGTCAATCATTTTATCTGAAAATTGCACGACCACAGTACGTATCAGGAGGCTGCAACACTTTTCAGTACAGAAGTGAGCACACTCCAGGACCCTTAAAGCAGGAAAGGAACTTACTGTAAACCCTTGTCATGATTCCATTTCAAATTTGGGCTTTCTTAGTGGAGACAAAAGGAAAGAAAACATGCCTGTCTTTAAAAATTCCTCAATACCTGCTTTTGCTACATCCCTTAAAACGGTAACCTTTGCTGGGTTGGTGGAGGAATTAGAGAAAATGTCTCTTTTGGGCCAGATGTACATGTCCTAGTTGGGTAAATCTCACCTCATCAAAACGTCCTTCAGCAAGACACACTTAATCCCTTCAGGTCACTCTGACCTCCCTCTGGATTTGTACAATTAATGAAAAAAAAATCAGACCGAATACAGATGACCTACACTGTCCAATGTTCCCAATATTTCCCATCTGGAGCAAATGTCCATAAATCCACTTAAAAATATCAGCCCTCATCACTGCATAAATTGCCCAAGAAACATTAGATTTTCTTCACTATCAAAGTAATTGGGTGAAAACCATCTATACGTCCATGAATGTAATACAAACAGGAACTCCTCTTATCCAATTCAGCACAGTTTTAATGGTGCTAAGTGTCAAACTTAAAGAAACTGATATTACTGTTAACATAGCCAAGAGAAAATGAAATAGAATTCTATTCAGTTTCAGAATGGACACTTCAGTCTTTGTGAATATACACAGTGTTAATGAATACATTTCCAAAGGCAGACATTTGAGAACCGCTGTAATCTAATGTAATTGAGACATAAATCAGGAGCTACGATGTTCCCAGAAGACAGTTTTGTACTCTCACACAGCTCTGTGGGCAATTTGACAAGAGATAAGCTGCTTTTGTCTGTTTTTTGCTGTCAGTCACAAAACACAAAGATAAGTAAACTGATACTCAGACCATGATGTCATTCTCATTTGACTCCCTGAGGAGATCAGGGTGAAAACAGAAAAACAACTAGGTAAGCGGTAAAAGTTAAACAGGCTTTCTCTGCACACAGAACAAGTTTGACCATCCTCATTTCAGCACCAGCATTGGTTCATCTAAGCATTATAAAGACAACAAAAGATGTAGTTTGTATGCTTTCAGTTGGCTTTGTTGAGTTTTTCCTTGTTCATTTTGCAACTGAAATGTCCATAAAATAAAACTTCACTGTGATGAAGACAAAGCCTAAGATGTTAGTTAGGGAGACTCGCCAATAATGAGTGAGCTGGCTTTTGACAATGATGTTGTTAATGAGATAAAATTTGTATTTTTCCTTCTTTTAAATGTCATAAATGTTAGACTGAAACTTGGATTTTATATCAAAAACTAGCATTGTTTTTTTAATGGAAGGAAACGTTTGGTAAAGCCAATGTGATTGTGTTCTACATTAAGTAAATCACAAAAACACAACATGAGCAGGTTCCTCACTATGAGAGGGACCAATCAGTGAGGGAGTGTGTTTCTGCAAAGGAGAACCTTTTAAACTCCACATGACCTCTTGTGGAATATGCATGATAGTATGCCAGGACATGTTTAGACCTACTAGCTTCTCCTAAAAGTCCAAATTGAGTAAAATGGAACGCCACGATCAAAGAATCAAGGATTGCAGTACTGTGTGGTAGTTTTTTTTCTTTCACTGTGAGCATGTAATTCCGTATTTCACCACACAGAGGCATCAAAAGCCACCAAACTGTAATGCAAAGACATCAGAAAAAAAATGATGTAGGCTATCATTAGAAACATTACACAACCTAAAAGTCCTAACAATAATACATAATTGAAACTGAAGTATCTAAATAGGGATGATTAATTCAAAATCACATTAAGCAATAACATGTTTTGTTAATAATTTTGCAAAGATTTTAAGTCAATTTTAGGAACCAACACATTTCACAGAAACTCACTGCCTTCTTGTGTTCTCGTGATTTTATTCCCCTTTCTCTATTTTTATCGGTTGTTTTCTGTAAAGCCCTTTTTAACCCTGGTTTTGAAAAGTGCAATGTAAACTACACTATTGGTATTATTAGTACAGAAGTGACTGATATTAGTCTCTTTCATGTTCAACACAACAGGATTCATCGGATTTGATATATTTTGATCTCGACATGCTGTAATTTTCCTTATTATCGTACCACAAGAGCTAAACGGGTACAAAACCATCCCACAATGAAAAGATGGAAAGACAAATTCAAAAAGGCGAAGCTGTGCATTGTGTGTGTGCTGGGTTTTGTGTTGGATGTTAAGATTACACTTACAGATCCTGAATGTGGCCAGACGTCTGACTTCCTCTCCGATTTCAGCCCGAGGTGTCCGGCAGACACAAAGACTGAAACTGAAACTTTCCAGTGAGAGCCAAAAGCATCTTTTTCTGCCTGTTGAGGGCTCAGAGGGGTGGGAGAGGATCAGTCCGAACAGTGTGGACATGCACACACTCTGCTTCACACACACACAGAGGTTTGTTCTTCGGACAGATAGGAGATGTGTTAATGCACATGCTGGACTGAGCTGAGGCTCACGGTGTTGGAAATTGAGCTTAGAAGGTATTACTTCAAACTGCTGAGTCACAGACAAGCGCACACACATACGGCACTTTAATTAAGACCTGAAGCCACCTCCACATACAGAGCATTCTTTTAATCAGGTTCAGAGTCTGAGCTTCTCATCTGTGTCCTGCAGCAGCACAGCTAAGAAAAGAAAAATTGTTCTTTTACAAGGAAAACGAGGAGAGCAGGATCACTGCGACCAATGCTGAAACTAGCTCTCTGTGTCTTTTCCTTTCCCTACTTCTTTGTACTTTTATTAACCGAGGCACACCATAACATTTGACGAACTGGATGACCTGTACTGTTATACAATTAAATTAATTTGCCTTTAAAAACACATAAAATCTTTCCCTAAAAGCGTGTCACAAGATCCAGAGGTTGGGTTACAGCTTGGGTTTCTGACTTCTTTGGTTAGTGAAGAAAAGATCATTTACAGCAACCTGTCTGGCATGTTCCAAGCACACAGATTTTTGCCTTCTGAGACAGGTAAAGAGGCCTATAGAGATATCTCAAAAGACAAAATCAAAGATAACCGAATTACCTTGACTTGTTAATCATGTCCCAGCTCTTCAGATTAACTCTTGGCAGATTGGAAACACGCAGGTCACAGTTTAATGTCGTCTCTTTAATCCACATCTTGAAAAACAGCTGCTGTACAAAAGGCAGACATACACACCACAAGAATACATAGAATACTGCTGCATACAGGTCACTCTGGTATTATGTGCCCCAGTGATCCTTGATTTGTTTTAATTGAGATTGAATCACGTTTAGTTGCAAAGATAAAAGTCAGTATTTGCAGTAAACCTGAAATCTGGACCAACAAAGCTTTCATTGTATGTACAGACAGCTGAGGAATTAAAAGAAAACCTGAACCCTTTACCCCAACACTGGGAACATTTTGCTGCTATGGTTTAGATCCATTTGTCTCCTTAGGAAGAAGAGTCACTGCTAATCAATACAAAGTAGGTCTGAGTGATCTCCTTCAACCTATCATGAAACATTTCTGGCCTGATGGGAGGATGACAATACCTCCACAAAGAATCACCGATGAGCATGAAAACAATGTGAATCACACAGTCTGTTGTGGCCTTTTAAGTCAGTGTTTGTGGACCTATTTGAACACTTATGGCAGATTTTGGACTGACATCTTTGACAATGCTCTCCATCACCATCATTAAGACATCAAATTAGGGAATATCTTTTGGAATAGTGGTGTTTAACTCCTATCAAGCAGCACTGAAACAGGTGAGCCCATGTTTTCCTTTAGTTTTTCATCTGTCTGCCTGATACAACATTGGATTTCTCTGCTGGGAACCATAACTTCCATCTTTTATTAGTTTTACTGTGAGCTAATTATTCATGGATAACGGTATCTGCTAGTTTCTGATCAGTTGTCCACACTTTAAGCTGTCTCTAACAACCCCAAGTTTTTGATTTATACCTCTAGACCGAAATAGCACTATTGCAGTTCTTTTAATAGCTTTATTAGTGGAGTCCAGCTGGATCTTTGTTTAGCAGCTTTTAAACTGCCAATATGCCACATGCATGGTGTCCTTTTTATCCAGTGCACACATTAAGTCCCAATCCTCAGTTTACAACATTAAACACAAAATACATCAGAAACAACACAAATGCATATCAAATATGTAGTCATAATCACTATTTTTTTCAATTTCAGGTGTATTTATGCACAATCAGGTCCAAGTACGCAAAAAGTAGAACTATAATATATATATATATATATATATATATATATATATATATATATATATTTAAATGTATACATGTCTATGAATCTGACATTTTTTAAAATTTAGTTTTGGTTTTCTTTAAAGCATGTTCTACAGGCACATGTTAAATTCTGCAGGGGGGAATTCTCATTGTCACTCTACATTACATTAAATTAAATCAATTAAATCTAAGTAAGTTGTGTTAGTATGAATAAAATATTCTCAGAGTATTGCAGAGGATTTAACTGCTTTAATTCAGCAGGTCATTTCTAAATGGGTCAAGCTCACTCTGGCCACCAATAAGTTCACTGTGTAAAAGGAAATCCAATAAGACAATCCACAAGGACACCTATGAGGTCATCCCCTCCTCACGCGTTAAATAAAAAGCATCCTAAAGAACAAATATGGAACATGCACTTTACCTTTATAACCAAGATCACATGAGAAGGCTGCAGCTCTTGAGGTTTAATTAGGTTGTGGCGTTCATTGGAGGCTGGAGTGGGGCAGACAATAAGCCTTCCTCCTCCCTCCTCCTCCTCCTCCTCCAATCAGGCTTTATAAATGACAGAGCTCCAGTTGCTCCCGATGTGTGCCCCAATGAACTTCAGAGTTTTCACATCGGACAACAGCGAGAATGTCAGCTAGCAGGAGATGCAGCGGAGAACAGAGATGATGCTACGGAAGTTACTTGTCTGTACGGGACAATTTACCTGTTAGAAATAACTTACAATTCAACAACTTTGCAGCCGTTTCATTTTTTTTTTCCATACAGTGGTTATTACTAATTTTTATACTTTTATTTCTAAGAATTTATTTCCGTGTTGATAATATTTTGACCTCCACTTCCTCCCGGACGGTGCGTCTCCGTTACGCCGCCATGTGCGTCCTCCTCCCGGCGTGGCTGTGCTTGTTGCTCGGCCTCCTGCCTCTGGAGGTCCAGTCCCGGGCTCTGGCTCTGCAGAGGACTCACAGACACAGGTACCACCCACTCACTGCACATCCACGCACTGATGCTCTTAAAGTTTTGTAACAAGACTTTACAGAAACGTGTCTTTTGCAACGTGCTTAAGTCAGAATGTCAACTTTGTTGTTCACCGAGAATGTGAAGGGCATAAAATAGAAGGAAAACAAAGAGAGGCTTAATTGAGTTTTTGTAACAACAGTGCGAATTCTAGTGACTTAAGTAAATAGTGACATTAATGGCAAACTTAATCCCTCCCATTATAACATATTTATATCACACAACAGATGGTGCTATATTTTTGTCCTTGATATTCAAATCCAAAAGGATTTAGTCTTATTTCTTTCCATTTAATATATATTATGAAGCACTGTTAAAGGCTTAATAACAATAAAGTTGAGTCAATTTATTTGTGACTACTGAATCTGAACTATATATCTACAAAATTTCCTTAAAATTTCCTTTTTTATGAAGGAAAAACTACACCATAGCATAAAACCATTATCTATTTGAATAATAACATTTGACTAATCAGCTGATTCACTAAACAATAATAAACAATTCTGGGAATCAGTTAATCGTTTAAGTCCTCTATTTTGCAAGAGTGCACCACATTATTGGTTCCAGCTTCTGCAATTGCCAATTTTTTCTCATCTATGAATGTTTATCATGTTTTACACACTATATATTCAAAATTACTGTTAGGACATAATAATTCTATATATAATCATGACAGTGGTGAAGAGCAACAGCAGTTTGTCATTTATTAATGTGAGGAAAAGGTCCAGCAGTCGAATGAGGTAATTCC
The DNA here is from genome assembly GCF_021347895.1 of Acanthochromis polyacanthus. Taxonomy (NCBI): domain Eukaryota; kingdom Metazoa; phylum Chordata; class Actinopteri; family Pomacentridae; genus Acanthochromis; species Acanthochromis polyacanthus. Next base: position 9,290,849 of record NC_067120.1, read on the forward strand.
TTTCAGCAGCAGGAGGTAAGACAAAGGTGAGGGTGATTTAGTGGGATTTGGGACAAGGTGTTGCATACCGAGGGGCCGCGCAGCAAACAAGCAGTCTGAGTACGACAGGCTACAATAGCACACTCACTCATTCACAATACAGACAGCAGCCTGTAGGTTGTGAAAATGTGCAACTCAGACCTGAGAACATCTTGTGATGTGAGGAGGCACAGCAGCACGCTGTTTAAAATAACCATCACCACTTTATTTTCTACTAGTCTCTGTAATCTAGTCAGACAAAACTTGTTGCTCTGTGTTGAGTGTGAAGGAGAGAGAGAAAGAGAGAAGGGATCACCGAGTAAGTTATATAAGATGGATTTCTCTATTATTCATCGTTTTTTTTTTATAACAGTTTAATCCCATATTACTGTAAATACACTTATCCTATTGTTCAATCACTAAAAAGAACATGAGGTCAAGTTGGATATTAGTATAACAACAGTGGACGATAAACAAGAACTTATTTAATGTGCTGATAAAACCTTAAAACAGTAACATTTAACACAACATATTTCTCTACATATATACGATTTTTGCATTATATATTTTTTTCATGTAAATAATAAAAAACTCAATCAAGGATTTAGTAGACTGGGGTTCAGTGGTTGTCAGAGAGAAAAGAGGGAACATCTCAGTGTGATTCAACACTGATGGATGTAATGCAATACTGCCTGTGGCACTTTACAAAACACTTGTAAAGAATGAAAAGAGGATAGAAAGAAAAATTGAAGATCCTGCTGGAAATTAGAAAAGACGAAGAGAGAAAAACAGGGAGAAACTGGTGGTGGAACAGCGGGGATCTGACCGGGACAAAACGTTTTGTTTGTGCAAAGTACTTTGGAGGAGTTACGACAGGATGGTGTGTGTGTTCGGTTTTTCTGTGGACAACCTCATGCTGCGCTCTAACTTGGGAGGAATGTTGGAGAATCTCCTTTCGGTCTCAGACTCTCCACAGGTTCACTCTCACACACACACACACACACACACACACACACACACACACACACACACACACACACACACACACACACACACACACACACACACACACACACACACACACACACCAGAGCTGGACCTCAACTCATACTCCTACCATGCAAAGTTGATTACAATTATACAATTTAAGTACTTTCCAGTGGCAGATGTAGTGCAGTGCCTCTGTCTGACTTGGAAAACAGAAACCAAAGTAAACTTGTGTACGCACATAGTAACTGAAAAACAGGGGACTTTGCTGTCTTGCAAGCATACAGTAAGAAACAGACCTGCTGGTCAGATAAGGCCTACCTTAATGCTGATATAACTCCCAAGATATATTTCTCTGACAAGGTGCAAATGAGTCAAGCAACCATTTCCTGCAGTGCACCACTTAGGTCATAATTCTAAAGCATCCACCAAACAAGTCAAATCCCTTATATTGGATAATATATACTTGACAGTAAGTGAAAAATAATGGCAACTTTTTTTAAGAGTCCTAGATGGTTACTCACCACACACAGGTCTGTATCTAATACTAACTGCAAAAACGAAGGAGGAAAAAGTGTATAAATACATTATCACCCCTACACAACCAGCCACCATGAATCCCCCATTCTTACATCAGCTGGCAACACCGCCGGGCCTGTAGTCTCAGTTTAATACTACAAATTAAAAAGAGGTGTTTTATACGTAAATTCACCGTGTCACAAATTCTGCACAGGCAAATATCTAGCACTTATCTACCAACTGTAAACCCCTGCCCTACGGATCAAAAAACTGTGAAAACAAAAATCATACACCGAATGTTTTGTACTATGTTGGATCCGCAGGGCATTCTTAATACATTTGATGACCTCAGAAAAACCCCTCAAGCAGTGACAGTGAAAAATCAATGATCTCACCACAAAGTCCATTAAGTAGTTGTTCTTCCGCTTGCATCATCGTCAGCACTGTAAGTCTTCAGATTTTTAATCCTCTTTCCACTTTAAGGAAAACCTCGTGTCACCGGGCTGCTTCATTTTCTGTAGAAGCTTGTGTGATACAATCAGGCTGCTGTCTTCAAGGTGAAGAGACTTTAAAGCTGCTATAATCCTTTCACCACTCAGAGTGATGAGCTCTATAAAGCGTTCCAGCATCTTACATGCGCTGGTTCTGTCAATTTACTGTTCTTGTACACTACCTGCCTGCACCAAAGGGCACACAAAGTTGTAGTCAAAGGTGGAAACATAGTGGAGCATTTAGCAGCTGAAGAGATTTTTCTGTCATTAGTAAGTGGAAACAGAGAGAAAGAGGAGTGATTATTGAATATATACTCATCAAGTCAGCACACAAATCCTTAGCTGTTGAAAACACTGAGGGAAGAACAGCAAAGGCAAAAAGTTAGATTACAGATTCCTATGGTAGGACTGACCCTGAGGTGAACTGTCACTGGCAGTCCAGGATGACGTCTTCTACCACATAGTCACAGATGTGACCAATCAGGGAAAGACACTGGCTGACAGGGCCTAAACAGGAAGCAAACATGGGTGTCTGCATCATTGTTTCCAGAAGTCTTAGTTTCTGCTTGTCCATATTGAAGTGCGTTCCTAAAGACAGAAAACTAAAAAAGGGACCAGTAGCATTTCCAAAAGTCTTTGTCTTATGGGACCTAAAATGCCAGAATAGTGTAGACAAGACGTAAATGTAGCAAAAAGAAAATGCACTAGCATGAAATGAGCCTTAAAAGGAGGAAACATAACACATAAGTTTTGGGTAAAGACATCGACCATCAGACATCACATCTCACATCTGGCTGGGAACCTTTGGTGCATCACTTCATCGTTTCCACAATCAGTATTTAATAAATTCATTTGAAATGAAATATAAATAACTTAACGCATATAACAAGTCAGAATCTCATTTTAGCTTACTTAGTGGTAAATATACAGAAAATATTATTACACAGTTTTGTGAAAAAGCTATTGAAATGTCTTTGTCACAGACCTACGCTCCAGTGCTGTGAGTTAATGCAGATGCAGCCTACCTGTATTGGTTGTGTTACAGACTGGCAAGCAGTTCAGTGGCCTACATTTCCTCTGTCTTGGAGGCACCATGGAGCCAAGAGCCTTTCTCTCCAGGGACAAATGTGTTTTAAACCTCACCACAGGTGGCCTTTAACCATGTATGTGTGTTAGTAAGTGTGCAGAAGTGTGTTTTTGAGTGTAGGAGAGTAGACACCTGTAGTTGTGGGCATCCACGTGTGGACCATGCTCTGAAACAACTGTGCGCTCTATGTGTGCAGGTTTTTCCATTGGTAAACCCTGTTTGTCGCCTGGGCAGTCACATGTCACTTGCACGTGTGTGCCCACTAATGCTGCACCAAGCAACTTTATGCCAGTGTGTGTGTGTGTGTGTGTGTGTGTGTGTGTGTGTGTGTGTGTGTGTGTGTGTGTGTGTGTGTGTGTGTGTGTGTGTGTGTGTGTGTGTGTGTGTGTGTGTGTGTGTGTGTGTGTGTGCGCGCGCGCCTCATTCACCATCAATTAAAACCAATTCAAAACTCACAGGCTTGAAGTCACTGGTATAACACACAATAGTGGGTGAGTGAATGAATGAATGTGTTGGCAGCGAGAGCTCAAGGTGTCCGGCCAGAAGAGTGATCAGAATACCAGTCAGGATTAGTTACAGGATAAGGATCATATGGTAATTTGGCCCACTTTTCACACCAAACAAACAAACATTATCTTGCTTCTTCCATCAATCTCCCTTTCTTCTTTGTTTCTCACCTCTTGAATAGACAAGAACTGTGAATAGTGACAGACAAATATACACATACAGAAAGTGATTTTGTTTCATATTTTGCAGGGCAATGATTGTACCTACGTGGTTATTAAAGTTAATGAAAGATGGCTTTTTTTCATCTAAATGCTAGTCATTACTTAACTGTGTAAAAGCAGAAATACTGAAGTGTTGTGTTTTCTGCAATCTGCCTTATTCTAATACCACTTTAGCAGAGTTAGAGTAAGTGTTAGTGGTGTTTTTCTTTAATATAATACGGAATATATTTAAAGATTATTATTATACTTGCATTATAAATGCCTGTATAATGATTTTACCATCCAAAATACAGCGATATGAAGGGGAGCCATCAGTATCAGTAAGAGACAAGAACTATTCATCATAATATTCCATTTACCAGGGCTTTCACTGCTAGATTCCTTTATAAAATTGTGTTTAGTTGTTAGATACAATGTGCATGCAGCTGTATCATCACTTGGTTCTCTCATCAGTGTAAAAACTCACAAGTTAACTGATTACTGTGTTCCTGTTGTGTGTTCTCCCCTGCTACTTTACATTATCCATACTAAGTATTGCATAACTTCTGACCGGTCACATGTCCAAACAGCACCCCACCCCCCACCCCCCTTGTCTGAGAGTGTGTCGATGAATAAAAAGGAAAAAACAAAACAGAAAAGGCATTGTGATGATGTGAGAAAAAAGTTGGCAAGACAGCAGGGA